>NC_134277.1:102766962-103366962 GCF_949628215.1 Phalacrocorax aristotelis | reverse complement strand
AAACAGGGTTTGGGGCTCAAAATTGTTCTTCAGGACAGAGACGAGCAACAAACTTCAAGCTAGGCTTTGCTGCTTCTTTTTCAGTCCTGAAGAAGTGCCTGTGTACTCAAAATCCTGTCTGGTTTTTCAGATATGTTTCTCAGTCCAGTAACTGTCTCACTACAAGCCCTGCTTGGCTCCTACCCTTAAGCCATTACAACTACTACAGCACTACTATTAGCTACCTGCCCTTGGCTTGAGTGAAGCAAACTCCTGACAGCAATGGGTTTTAACTGGCCAAATTGCACTCTTTTCCCATCGCAGCCCACACAGGGGGTCACGCCGCCGACTGCGGCGCAGCGCCCTGGGTCCAGCGAAGCATAGGCTGCCAGCCAACACGGGAGTTGGAGGAGGGCTCACCACCAGCTTCCACCAGAGCAGGATCAGGCCCTTTCTTTTCTTTGACATATTTCAAAACATACCCTTTTTTCTATGCTAACTGCTCATAACAGTTGCCCAGTCCAGGCATCAAATAAACACTGGCTTTTATATCCCAGCACTAGTGTTATTGTGAAGGAAGTGTTCAGTCAAACAATACCGCTGAACAAAATCTTTTCTCCTACTGATGTCGTGTGACAATTTTTTTTTTTTTTTGCTTTAACCTGAATTTCTAACCCATTTTAAAACCTGCCATTTTTTCACACATTAATGGGAAGGGGTTTTTTTTTTCTACCTCCTTTCTCTGCCTTTCCCCCCCCTTCGGTAGATGAACTTTAAATGCAATAGTGTGCTCATCCTGAGTGACCCTGCCTGCTGGGAGTAATTGTCTAGAGGAGAATAGAAGAATCTAAGAGCTTTTGTGCAAGGGAATAGAGAAGACAGACTTTATTATGATTCTGAATCGTAAGCGCGCTCCTTTTTTTTTTTCCCCTCTCTCTCCCTTTCTTTTTTTTTTTTTCGGGTTCTAACAGCTGTTTCCCATCACAACCGGTGTTTGAAAGACACAGCAAAATTGAGTGTATCAGTATCACAATTAGTTTCACAGGCGGCTAATAACTTACTTGCCAGCCATGCCTGATTTAATCAGGACAGTCCTGATTTATGGTTGTTTGTCCCAGTGTCCGATTTTCTCTGCCAGCTCCATCACAAGGAGATGCATGCAGCCTGCTTCTGTGCTCCATCAGGGCCACCGGTTCACTACGGTGGGCTCGCTGCACTGGAGGGGAAAAAGAGGAGGCAGCTTAAATGAGAAGTCTGGAGTCCTCTAACACAACTCAGGAAACATATTCTTCTTACTGTGATAAACAGAGCAGCTCACACTGGTGCAGGCGTGCCAGGCTGACTTGTAGGGGCTTGTACATTTATCAAGGTATCTCACAGTGGCCTGCTACCCCCCTTCCCCTGTGACCTGGAGGAACCTCCTGGGTTAGGGTCAAGAGGTGATTTTAGCAGCACATTATCTCAAGCCTGCAAGGCCCCGAGCTGCTGCGAGTGAGTCTTCTGTCAGTGGTGCCAAATTACGCGTGGCTCATTTTTGCAAAGTGATCTACTGCTGCTGCTCATTGGGGACAGAGCTGAGACCATCCAACTCATTTTTCTTAGGACTGCAAGCTGGTCTGGAGGAAGTCCCAGCAGCAAGAGCCCAGCTCATGCCTTTCTCACTCAGCAACTCTACTCCTTGGAGTTGAAAAAAATGTCCATGAGAAGCTATTTAATGGATCGGTCGTAGCACTTAAAAGATGAGATCCGAGATACTCTTGCCTATAGATGCAAAAGGGCAGGAAAAAGAAAAGGAGAAACCAGGTTTGTATGAGGCTTTTGTCTAGGCTGTCTATACCACTGTTCCTCCCATGTAAAAGAAATATGCAAATCTTTTCCTTGAAGAACACAGAAAATTAAGCAACAATGAGTTTTAAACAGGCTTCTTAATTAAAACCTACTTGGCCCTTCAAGGTGGGTTTCCCCACAGCTGACTGCAGATTGCTCCAGCACTCTCCTTCACATCTCTCTGCAAGGCTCTCTTTGCCAGGATGCTTACAAGACCAGAGCAGTGACTAAGCCACTGCTGAGCCGAGCCCAGAACCCGTTGCTGTCTCACTTCTACCTTGGGCTCCCCAGGGAAGGCAAGGTAAAGGATCTGTCTCTATCCACTGTTTCTCTCTCATCTTTTGGTTTGGTTTGGTTTTGCTTGATTTCTGAAGTGGAGAGAAGTTTGAGGCCCAAATCCATGGCTGCGGTTTCTGGGTGCCACTACAGTAACAATAACCCTCAGGGATATCTCATTAGTGGAGCTGTGGCACGTTCATGTCAGAGGGAGCCTGTGCATCATGATTAAGAGTGTTTTCAACCTGCAAACAGAGGTTTACTGTTTCAGTTTGAAAGGTTGTCGTGGAAAATCCCTTGTGCCACCTGTTTTTAAAGATGTGTGTTACACTCCTATAGTTAGCTCTGAAAAGTGAAAGAGAAGGTAGGCCTTGTCATCACCTTTTTAAGTCAGGGATCCAGAAAACTAGGGTACCCAGTTTGAAAGGGGAGATGCAAGCAGGCACTTTGCACCTTCCTTACATGCGCTGGGGGATTACGCTGCAAGGGCATTGCTTAGGGCTGCCACACAGTCCTGGTCCTTGTCCTGAGGAGCTTACAGTTTGGGTAGAAAGGCAACAAACTCTCGGGGAGGCTTGAAAGAAGGAGGTTTTTTTTTTCTTATTTTCCTCTTTCCTTACCCTATATATAGCATTTGGTAATGCATGACAGAGAACACACGGTTATTCGAAGCAAAACAACTAACCAAGTTGCAAGAGAGGGTATTGACTAGTTCCCTAGATGACAAGACACAAGCAGAGGCCACAGCACATGTTTTTCTCCAGCTGTAAGAGTCATATCTACATTTGCAAGCCCCTAAGGAGCAAGAATGGGAGCATCTCAGTTGCTGATTTCACTTACTTTTAAATAGATTCAAAATGCAAATCTGTGTTCAGGTTTTCCAGCTGAATAAAAGACCTCTTGCACAATACCTTTTACAGGAGGTATTCACGCTGCTTCAGCTGGAACATTTCCTTCCACCTCTCAGGTTTCCTATCAGCTGTTTCTAGCTGGCCCTCCCTTCGGTATGGAGACATGCTGGCTTGCCCTACAGCAGGGACCAGTGTCTCTATATGGTCCCTAATGGGGGACTTAAGCTTTTCCCATAGGCCCTTGGAGGAGCCTCACACTCTTCTTTGTTTCAAGCTAAAGGGGACTGAGGCAGTCTGGAAACCTTAGCTGAGGCAGCAGCCGCATTTTTAGGTTTTAGGACTCAGCTTCAGTCCTAAACCAGAGCGTGGGTGTAACATGTCCATACAGGCAGGTATCCATACACGTGGATTTCAGTGCTATCAGCCCTATCGTCTTTCAGAAAGACATGTCATCTTTTTCTCATCAAAGATGGCAGAAAGTGGGACTGGAGCTGCAGTGACTCCGGTAAGAAATTTGCACTTGGGATTACTTCTTGCCATTCTCTTTTCTTCCTTTGTTTACACAAAAGACAGACCACGTTCAATGGTATCAGTGCAACCCAACCATGATACTCATTGAGCAGTTAACACACACGCACATACAAAGAGAAAAAGAAAAAGCGACAGTCTATCCATCTCACTTGGCATGTTTATATGTCCTTCTTAACCATAAAAAAGAAGCCTGTTTACAAAGCAGAGTGTCGGTAACATTGTGTAGAGGAACACTTATCTGAGAAACTTTGATCTCCTCCTGAAGCACCATTACGCTGAGACCGAAGGGCTAATGGCTCTTTGGGTGGGAGAGAAAGTTTTTCAACAGGAAAAGGAGGGAGTTTATTGTGCTATCTAGTGGACACATTTAGAAAATCCTGCTCCTTGGAAATAAGTCGTGGCTGTGTCACCAGCAGCCTTATCCCACACCGTGCAGGCTGCTGAATGGGGGGGAAATAACAGGACGTTGAGGCCTCCTGTAATGGGATAGTAGGGAAGTTGTTACCCTAAGGCAGGCCTGCTATCTCACTCATTTAAGTAATGGACATATTAATGGAGCTGAGAGCTAAACCAGACACATAGCCTGCCTATTGGAGCTAACGTTTTCCATTTACAGACTCCGGGCTGCATTTTACAATACTGATTCACGTATCTACGTCCTACTTGAGTGAGTAATCATGTTGGCTTCAAGATCACGAGCAGAACGTTGGCCTCATCAACGGGAGCAAAAACCACTGCCAGGAGAGTGATGGGATCAGATCCTAAAACATCTAGTGATGAGTTATCAATAAAAATAAAAATATGATGGCTTTTTTTGAAAAGGATTGTGAATTTATGGGATCCAAAAAGTGGACTGAAAAATGCACGGAAGACCCAGGTAGAATCGGTTTCAGATAGGTCAGAAATTCCAGAACAACAACATCATATACTCTGCTGCCTTTGCAAAACCAGCACAAAATCTTGCCCAATCCTTTTTTTTTTTTCTAATTTCAGGTTTGCCAGATCTCCCTAAGACACTGAGGTTCACTTGGTGCTTCACTGCAGTCAAAGATTTGGATATCTCGGATCTTTCCTGCAAACATATTTCTCTAAAACGTTTGTTAAAACGCACTGTCAGACTGAAACTTAATAGCACAGACCTTCATCACAAACATAAACAGCACCTCCGGAGGCTCACACATCACTGCTCTTCGCTTGCATCTGTCCTGCTGCTCTCCATTTTATTTCTCCATACTGCCGCTTGCACTTTTCAACTTCTTATATCTGTCGCCGAGTCCTTCATTCAAAGGCCGTTGAAATCCTTGGGAGCCCATCCAATACCTGCCACCGGCTTCGGGCCCCGCCGCAGCAGTTCTGCCCTGCAAGCCCTGAATGATTCCTTCCAGGCGCTGAACAACCCCATTAACTAATCTCGTTAAAAATATTCCCTCACTAGCCAGCCTTTGAACAGTCCCGTCTGTTGTATAAACGTATATTTCTCTTACAAACATTCGTGGGGAGACAATGCAGAGATAGGCTGGAGCTGTCTTTTGCAAGTTGCTTGGCCTGTTGAAACAATTAGCTTGAAAGACAGACTTTAAAAGATGAGGGGTTAGTGCCTGCGAAAGAAAAGCAGCGGCTTCAAAAGAGTGTGATTTATACGAAAGGGAGAAAAAAAATAAAAGGAAGCAGAATAGTTAGGCTCATTGAGTTTCCATCCTGTAGTTTCCTTATTTTGCCAGGCTGTGAAAGACCGCGGCCAGGCTCTATAGAGAGTGCACATTTGAACCCGGCTTTACTAATGACTGATACAGCAGTCACGAAAGCTCAATTTATGTCTGTCTTCTTCCAAAAAACCAAGGCATTCGTAAGCCACCGTATTTTTTGGTGAGAGACAAGAAAGGCAACTGTTATTGCAGGGCGTTTAAAATAGATAACGCCCCGTTTGGAAACCAAGATGAAGTACCTTTCTATCTGGCATCGCCTTGAAACATGCACAGAAAGCCTTTTAATGGAGATTTAGTGCATGTATAATAATAACACAGAATTTGATACCCTCTAGGAATAAACTGCCCGGTGCTCCCTTAACAACCACAATTACCGCACAACTTGTTATACCTAAAGTTAATAAACCGGAATTAAGGTTATGAATAAACTTTATTAACTAGCGGGAGCTGGTGTCTTCTCCCCCTTGTGACTGTCCCACAAGCACCGAAACCCCTGTGTTTGTCTCTTAGTTTACCTTTCCCGGGGCACACGGCCAGCCCCGAAAGCTCTGGCAGTGACTGAGATATACTGGGGCTGAGCCAAAAAATTTTAAATAATAAAACAAAACAAAACAAAATAAAATAAAATAAAATAAAAATAAGTAAAATAACATTAAACTAAACTAAATTAAATAAAACAAAATAAAATAAAATGGACTAAAAAAAATAAAGGTAAAATAAAAGTAAAACAAAATAAAGTGGACTAAAAAAATAAAGGTGTAATAAAATAAAAATAAAATAAAATAAAGTAAAAGAAAATAAATAAAATAAAATAAGACACAATAAAACAAGATAAAATGAAATAAAATGGAATAAAACGAAAAATAAAAGTAAACCAAAATAAAATTAAAATAAAACAACACAAACCAAACCAAACCAACACGAAGGGATTTTCCCTGCCCCCCCGCCCCTCAGCACTCCCCGCGGCGGCCCGAGGAAGGGGCGGGGCGGGGCGGGGCGGGGCGGGGCCGGCCGGCGGGCGCGGGAGCGGCGCGCAGCCGAGCGGCGCGGGCGACACCTTGTGGCCGCAGGCGGGAGCACCCCGCGCCGCCGCCGCCGCCGCCCCGCTCCGCTCGTACCCGCGGGCGGCCCCGGGGATTTGGGCGGTGGCGGCCCGCGTGGGCGCCCCCTTCCCCCCTCCCTGCGCCCCCCACTGCCCTTGGCTCGCCGAGCGCCCGGGACAGGAGGCCGCTCCTCTCCTTTGAAAGCCAGCGGTACCGGCTGAACGAGCGCTGGAGAAAGACCGTGCCTTAAAATAACTTTCGGTGCAGCCGAGGGAGACATTTGCCTTAACGCTCCATTTTAGGCAGCTGCGGGCAGGGGAGCGAGGAGGGCGGTCTGCAGGAACGCGGCTCTTCCCTTTGCCAGCAGGCCGGCAAGGTGGCCGAGTCGGGGAGAGGGGAAGAAGTTCACATTCCTCTACCCCTTAGTTCCTCATAGAAGCCTATTTTTGAACCAAACTGCTTAAGAAAGCAGGAGGAGAATAACGCAGCACGCTCCAGCCTGTGCCTGTGCAGTTTCTGGGTCAGATGTCCTTGTGGGGAGACGGCTTTATTTAGACAGAGTAGGTGATGATGAGATATCATTTGCTGGGCCAACAGAATTACAATGCATGTGGTTTGGGCCTCTGCAAGTCTGTCCTCAATTACTTTTGTTTGTTTTGGTGCTTCCCCAAGTCCCTTTCAGATAGAGTGTCTTCACTCATGTTTTTGTTCTTTCAGGAACAGGCACAAGAATCTAAAATCCAGGCCTCGTCTGACAGCGCATCTGCGTGCCAAAAAGGCCAAAGCGGTTGTAATTGCTGTCAGGAACGAGCTTTCAACAGGCCCCTGCGAGCAGAGGCAGCGAAAAAAGAAAATATTTCTTCCCTTCCTTGCCCCCAAAAATGCCCATAAACTTTGATCTGCCGACAGAGAAGGGCCAGCGGTGGAAAGGGCGTGCGGCGGAGTCACGACCTCCGCTAATGGACCTCCCGCTTTTGAAGCTGTTCGGTACTGCCACCTGCTCTCCCCAGAGATATTAAACAAACAAAACCAAAATATTAAAAAGCTTTGTAATGCCGCTGCTCTCACAGGTAGAAAAGGAGCCTAGAATCTTCATGCTTTTTGGGATATGTTAAATTCGAAGTACATAAACATTTCGTACATAATGGTGAGTCTGCCATTAGCCTTACCCCCTGCTAAACACTGTAGGAACATTTCAGGTGCCTCCACATACACTTCTAGCAGTGTTTTAGATGCTGGGGGATTTCCAAAAATGCCTGCATGACTTGAAAGAGATGACATATGAGCTGCAGAAGATCCACATCTTTCCAGAGAAGTGGCCGATTGCCACGTAGGATAGTCAAGAACATCCAAAATGGCACTAGAAATGCATGTTTAGGCTACTTTATCCCACCCTAATATCCAACTTTTTCGGCTCGTACCTCTGCTAGCTACAGACACTCAAGATGTCTGTGGCCTTTTAAACATCCTCAGTTCACATCTGAAAACAATACCGGTGGAAGAACACCAAGAATCAGGTAGTATTTGAATTAGGACAAGCGCTGGCTAGGAAGTCAGTAGAGTTGCAGTGGTGGTTGCTGCACCTCTGTGTTTGTGCTCAAAGACTTTAGCCCATATTTTTGCCTACAATCGGCAAGTCTTCATCCCAGGTTTATAACCTGCTGCCATTAACCGTGAACTGGCCTTATTAGTTTGGTGCAAGGAGCGTACCTGGGTTCCTGGCCATCCAAACCTCATCTTGAGCAGCGGACAGCAGAAGACGGTCCACCTCCTGCTGTAACCAGGTCAAACAAAGCACCAGCATTCAGCCAAACCCTCTTATTACCTCCTCGTTGTTAGATGAGTTTTAAGGACAGCAGGAAAGTCGCTTTCACTCCAGTAAAATATACGTTGAGACGACTGATCACGAAATTGGAAACAAGGTCACAAAATAGAAAAATAATGAAGAGCATTTATAGGTATGGCCTTTCAGAACAGAGCTCTTCTCTTCAGATACAATGTCTAGGTGTATAATGGGAAAGCCAGCTCATCTTCGGATCAGTGCAGAGAAACTATTAAACTTAAGAAACAGCTTTCTTCCTGGCTCATCCCTCAACCTAAGGAAATATCTTCAATGAAAACTTAAATCAACAGTTATACAGAAAAGAGACCATTCTTATGCCTACTAGAAGCCATTGCACTTTCTTCTCCTCTTCCCTGTGGTTCTGTTTAAAGCAAAAAAAAAAGTCTGGTGCTGGGAATAATCCAACTACAGCTTTATTTCTGTCACCCTAAGGAAAGAGGCTTCTTTCATACTGTGGCAGTTCAGCTTCACCTGCAATCTGGTTCACTCCTCCTGCAACACAAATGGAGCAAGGAGATTCTCAAGCCTCCCTCACAGATTTGATTTAGGTAACGCTTCTTCTGCTAGTTGCAATACCTCATAATCATGTATCTTAAAAATTAATGATTATATCAAACCTATACATATATAATTTAACATAAAATGATAACACTGTAGTTAGCAGGTTGCCTCCAGCATAAGAAAGAAGTCAAGCATGACACAAAAATATTCTGAATGCCCAAGGTGAGAATAGATGCATTAAACACAGCTTATTTTGGGGGACTTTTAAAATACCATTGCTGTACATATATTAAATGTACATTTATCATTAATCTCTGAAAGCTGGTGCCCACTGTCATGTGCTACGGCTCTAACTCTGTACTCTGAAAGCAGCCACTAGAGATGTGTGGTATGTTTTGTCTAAGGCTGTGTGTAGCTTGGCACTTCTTGCCTTGTCACTTGGACATATTATAATATAATGCAATATAATACAATACTATAATAACAACGATTAATGTAACAACTTGTGTTATTATAGTTGAAGAACTGCCTTCCCTGACAGGTGGCCACTCTATTGACTGATACAACAGCAAATTTGCCCAGTTGTTGCCATGATATGAAGGAGAAGCAAGTGTCAGCACCTAAAAATACCACAGAGCCATTGATTTTGCATTGTGGGGTGTGGGTCCATCAGGAGCACAGCAGTCTGTCTGGGTGGTGTTTTCCAGCATTCTGATAACTCAGGTGACAGGATTCTTGCAGGAGGACTTCACTTCTGCTGGAACAAGCACCTGGAGATGGTGCTGGTGGCCTGGGAAAGTGGTGGTACCCTTCCCATGGGACTCCTTCCCTCCCTTTCATGAGCCCACTGAACCTGTGCTAGGCTGGTCAACTTTGATGTTCTCCTGGGTACAGAGAGTAGCATTGCCAGCTGGGAGAAGACAAGAACATTGTCCACTCCTTTTTCTCCTCTCTGCCAAAGCAGAAAGGTCATACAGATAGGATTGCCCCAGCTCTTTGGAAAGAGACTGGTGAAAACCAGGGAAAAAGACTGGTACTACAAATACCAATGCAGTATCAGCACCCGATAGCTTTGATATTGCAGGCAGAATCACAAAGTTACTGTGATATCATTACCTCACCTCCCTCATGTAAATCTCCATTTCAGTGGTTAATATGGGAAGAAGGGCCACTGAATGCTCTCCTATATACAGGGCTTGTAAAAGTGAGGGTTTTTTCAGCTCACATCAAAGGTCTCACAGGAATTGGTTGAGGGCCTGGAGGTCAGTACCTTCAGAGGGCTGGAGCAACCCTTTCATTTCAGTAACTGTTCTTCGCTCATAGTCTGCCCGAATTTCTATTCTGGGCTTGAAACAGTCTCTTTGTGCATGGGAGTCTGAATGATGAAATCAGCTCCCTATTGACAGATTTGTGGTGAACAAACCCCTTGATGAGATATTTGCTCTTTACCTCTATCTGTGTCTCAAAGCAGAAAGTTGAGAGTGCCCAAAGTCCAATGCAGCTACAACACTAAATGGCTTGCACTGGTCTTTCAATCCCATTGACTGCGAAGAAACATTTCTAGATACCCATCAAAGAGACAGCTGCCTATCTAAGTGTGGGAAGAGTTTTAGGAGTCTAGTAATATCAGTGTTAGTAAACCAAAGTGGAGAAAATGTTACAGGGCAAGGACCCTTCCAGGAGCCTGGCAAGCCTGGAGTTGTCTCCCAGTCCTACAGAAGGAACCTCAGCTATGGCACTTCTGCTGTCCACCCTGAATGTACACCACAGACATCTTCATGTAAGGAAGTCCCTCAGCTAAAGAAGTCCCTCAACTACTGAGAACTGCATCAGTGAAAGCCAGTACTGACTCTAACTGAAGACTTACTGGATGCCAATTGAGACCACAAGACTACCAACACACAGCTTAACACCCCTTGTACTCTGCACTGAGTTGAGCTTATTCAGATACCATGTATTCCAAAAGTGTCAAAAACGTGAACAACTCTGCCATCTCAGGAAGGAAAAATTATACACTGTGTCTTGCCAGGTACAAATGAAACCAGTATTCTTGACCACCGCCATTAGCTTGTGAGAGGTGCAGTCCAGAATTTAGCAGGATATAAAGGCAGCTCTAGTTCTATGGTTGAGAAAAGTTTTACCAGTTATTCTCACCCATCTGAGCATTTGGTTTCATGTAATTAAACATGCCCACAGGAAAAAAAAATAGTCCTTTATCAGACTGACAGTTAAGCCCTGACTTAAAACCATAACCTCAAGTGTGTTCAAAGCTGAAAATCTGATCTGACTGACATTTGTCTTTAACACATGCCATCATAACCCCAAATTAAAGGCAACACTTATATTGCACCAAGCTAAATCACACACGCTTCAGAAACTTTGGCATGTGACGGAAGCATGGGGCAACATAAAGATGGTGTCAGACCAAATTTTCAGCCTTCTTTTCTTGGTGTTTTGAATATTACTCAGACCTTCAAGGTTATATACATTTCATGGTTATTCCCTATGGCACTGGTGCATGTTTACCCACTAACTATAATAATTCCTTTGAAACAAAATAATTTATAATAGGCATATTATGATCCTTTCAGATTTGTTGTGGTCTAATCAGTAGGCACGTATTTAGGAAATCTAAAATCCTTTCAAGGCTTTTACCTTGAGACAGGCTAAGAAAGCACTATGCATAAACACATGTTCATAACAGTTCACATTTTGGAAAGGTGATCCATTCTCCAAAGTCAGCAAATATATATAATAAATTTAATGGAACATTAGCCACCTTTCAAACCTTAATTGCACCACTTGCTTAAAAAAGAAGAGTTTGCTGAAATGTTTTTGTAAATCAAAGGCACGTTCAAACTGCAAACACAGAAAGAAACAGGAAAAGTCAGGTTTGGTTAGATCGTCACTTAGGCATGTTTTTGAGTTTATAGATTTAAGTCAGAATCTAAACGTGACTTAAACAAAAGGTGTTTTCTCCCTATTGATGGCCAAACATCATGAGTTTGTTACCTCAGAATCAGAAGATTGCCTTATCACCGTATCATGTATCAAAACCACTATTCAGTAGTTTGATAGGTTTTCCTGTGAGTTGGGTGGACTCTCAAGCGGCTCTAACCCCTTGAGCGTACACTGGCATAACGAAGTCATGGCACAAGTCAACACACTGCACCATTTCTGCTCAGAGGAGACATTCTATAGTGGTGCTATATCAGCCTGAACATACGCTGTTCCTGATAAGGTATTAATGGTGATAAGTAACTACAGTAGAGCAAGTAGGTGACAAGAGTTGGAAAATTTGGCAAAGTGATAATATGGCAGTTTGATATGATGAATGGCTATATTCACTCCTTTTGTGTCATGGCATACAGGCTTCACACTTCAGTGGGTGAACCTGAGCTGTGACTAGTGTTAGTCAGAGAAACTTTGTGACTGCAGCAAGAATGCTTATTACTGCTTACAAAAAAAAACCACACACACAAAAAATTAACAAAATATTTTCTCCCAGCATCCCCTAGTGAAAGAACTCTCTTCCTCCATCACCTCATAATTAAACAATACTCATATTCTGTCACTACTTTTTCTTAAACCTCCACTTGCAAAGACCTGCTAGCATGTCTAACAGTCGTTATTTTTTGAACATGAATTTCTAATTGTAATGACTGCAAGCTAAAGCTTGGGAATGTGAACACTGAAGATAAAGATGCTAGTAGATAAGTAAAATAAATCTAAATCTTTGCAATTTTAAACCATTTCTGTAATCTTTTGCCTGTCTTCCTCCTTATCACCTTAATCCAAATCATTCTTTTAAAACTGTTCTTCTCTAAACACATGCCTACACAGCACATGATTTTTTATTCTTCTTTAGAAGGACAAGAGTTTGATACTCACCATTAAAAAAAAAAAAAAAAAAAAGAGGCAGGCTAGAAAGTAGGCATTTCTGATTAAACCAGCTGCATTCTTTGCTGATATTTCCCTTATGTAGTGAAGGTTAAACCACAGGGCTGGTTAAAGGTAATTCTTTAAAATTAACTGGAAAACATATCCTATCCAGTGGTTTGATTTTTCTAGACATTTATATATTTTGCCTATTTAATCCATACTCCATAGCACAGAAGAAAAACCTGAAGCAAATTTCCTTTTTAAAAGCACCCCTCCAGTCTCACCATGCCATACTTCCTTACGCACTGAGCTGCCCCTGTTGGTTCCTCCCTGACATGCCATGCCTAGCAAGGAGAAGAAAGCAGCTTAGAGAGAGACTTGATAGGTTTTGGTGCTATGCAAAGTTCTATAGCACTCTTTGGGGCTATACTAACATCTAAGTGTTGCAGGGTGGGAGGGCTGTGAAGAAAACAGGGAAAGAAGAAAAGGCAGAGGACAGCAAGCCGATGGATTACAGGGAAAAATTTGGAGAACGAAGGACTGCTCCATGGCCTTCACCCATGGTTCCACGCTTGTTACCGAGATTGCACATGGAGATACGGTTATGGGTGCCTCAGCTTGTGGATGTCCATCTTGAGGTATTTCCTATTATCCTAAATAAATAAACTGTGTGTCAGGTAAAGGGTCTTTCTATGGTGGTATTAGGTTGTCTGCCTAAAGCAAAGGGATAAAAAAGCAAAGGGCGGGCGGTGGACATTGTCTACCTGGACTTCTCCAAGGCCTTTGATACAGTCCCCCATAGTCTCCTCCTGGAGAAATTGATGCGTTACGGCCTAGACAAGTGGTCTGTGCAGTGGGTGGGGAACTGGCTGACAGGCCACACCCAAAGGGTGGTGGTAAATAGCTCTTTCTCAAACTGGCAACCTGTCGCTAGTGGAGTCCCCCAGGGATCGATTTTGGGCCCAATGTTACTCAATATCTTTATAAGCGATCTGGATACCGGCATCAAGTGTAGCCTGATGAAGTTTGCTGATGACACCAAGTTGAGTGGGGAAGTAGACACTCCAGAAGAGAGAGCTCTGCAGGGAGATCTGGATAGGCTGGAAGAGTGGGCCAGCAAGAACCTTATGAAGTTCAACAAGGAGAAGTGTAAGGTCATGCACCTGGGAAAACATAGTCCGGGAGTGCAGCACAGACTGGCATCCACCTGGCTGGAGAGCAGCTCTGTGGAAAGGGACCTGGGGGTCCTGGTGGACAGAAAGCTCAACATGAGCAAACAGTGTGCTGCTGCGGCCGAGAAGGCCAACAGGGTGCTGGGTTGCATCAAAACGGGCATCATGAGCAGAGATAAAGAAGTCATTATCCCACTCTACTCAGTGCATGTCAGGCCACACCTGGAGTACTGTGTACAGTTTTGGTCCCCTCTATACAAAAAGGATGTGGACGGGCTGGAAGGGGTCCAGAGAAGGGCCACCAGGATGATCAGAGGACTGGGAAACTGCCATATGAGGATAGGCTGAGAGAGCTGGGTTTGTTCAGCCTTGAGAAAAGGAGGCTCGGAGGGGATCTCATCACCGTGTACCAGTACTTAAGGGGTAGTTACAAAGAAGATGGAGACTCCCTTTTTACACGGAGTCACATGGAGAGGACAAGGGGGAATGAACACAAGTTGCTCTTGGGGAGATTCTGATTGGACACCAGAGGGAGATTTTTCACAGTGAGGACAGTCACCCATTGGAATAATCTCCCCAGGGAAGTGGTTGACTCGGCCACGTTGGACACCTTCAAGAGTCGTCTGGACAGGGTGCTGGGCCATCTTGTCTAGCCTGTGCTCTTCCTAGAAAGGTTGGACTAGATGATCCCTGAGGTCCCTTCCAACCTGTGATTCTGTGATTCTGTGTGATTCTGTGAAAAGCAGGCTCGCTAGAGATAAGCCTGGAGGTGGCACGCTGATCTTTAAGGGATGGTGTGCTAGCAAGGTCCTTTGGTCTGCTATCTCAGTGGAGGTAGGGGATGGAGATCCACATGGGAGCAAAGACGCAAGAGTGGTTGATGCGTTAGAACCCATGGAAGCACCTGAGAATGTTCATGTAAGAATTAGAGCTTCTCCCCTAAAAAAGGTGGTGGGATCAGTAGCCCAGCTGAAGTGCATCTACACCAGTACACACAGCACGGGCAACAAACAGGAGGAGCTGGAAGCTCCAACTGCATAATGCAGTTGGAAAACTATGACATAGTTGCCATCCTGGAAACATGGTGGGATGACTCACACAACTGGAGTGCTGCAATGGATGGGTATAAACCCTTCAGAGGGATAGGCAAGGAGGGCGAGGCGGTGGGGTAGCCCTGTATGTTAGGGAGAGTTTTGACTGTCTAGAGCTTGACAGTGGTGATGGAAGGGTCGAGTGTTTATGGGTAAGAATAGGGGGAAGGCCAACAGGGCAGAAATCATGTTGGGGGTCTGTTACAGACCAGCCAACTAGGAAGAAGAGGCAGACAAAATATTCTATAAGCAGCTGGGAGAAGTCTCACAATCACTAGCCCTTGTTCTTGTGGGGGACTTCAACTTCCCAGATGTCTGCTGGAAGTACAATACAGCAGAGAGGAAACAGTCCAGGAGGTTCCTGGAGTGTGTGGAAGACAATTTCCTGACACAGCTGGGGAGTGAGCCAGCTAGGGAAGGTGCCCCGCTGGACCTCTTGTTTGTGAACAGAGAAGGACTTGTGGGTGGTGTGATGGCTGGAGGCTGTCTTGGGCAGAGCGATCATGAAATGACAGAGTGTTTGAAACTTGGAGAAGTAAGGAGTGGGGTCAGCAGAACAGCTGCCTTGGACTTCTGGAGGGCAGACTTTGGCCTGTTCAGGGCACTGGCTGACAGAGTCCCTTGGGAGGCAGTCCTGAAGGGCAAAGGAGTCCAGGAAGGCTGGGCATTCTTCAAGAAGGAAATCTTAAAGGCGCAGGAGCAGGCTGTCCCTGTGTGCCAAAAGGCAAGCTGGCAGAGGAGAAGACTGGCCAAACTGAACAGGAAGCTTTGGCTGTCACTCGGGAAAAAAACAGGAGAACTTATGACCTTTGGAAGAAGGGGCCGGCAGCTCAGGAGGACTACAAGGATATTGTGAGTTTATGCAGGGTGAAAATTAGAAAAGCCAAAGCTGAACTGGAGCTTAATCTGGCTACTGCTGTAAAAGACAATAAAAAATGTTTCTATAACTACATTAGCACCAAAAAGAGAGCTAAGGAGAATCTCCATCCTTTATTGGATGTGGGTGGAAACATAGTGACAAAAGCTAAGGAAAATACTGAGGTACTTAATACCTTCTTTGCCTCAGTCTTTAATAGCAGGACCAGCTGTTCTCTGGATACCCAGCCCCTGAGCTGGGAGACAGGGAGGCAGAGCAGAATGAAGCCCCTGTAATCCAAGGGGAAATGGTTAGTGACCTGCTACAATACTTAGACATACATGAGTCTATGAGACCAGGTGGGATCCATCCAAAAGTCCTGAGGGAGCTGGCAGAAGTGCTCACCAAGCCACTTTCCATCATTTATCAGCAATCCTGGCTAACTGGGGAGGTCCCAGTGGCCTGGAGGTTGGCAAATGTCATGCCCATCTACAAGAAGGGCCAGAAGGAGGATCTGGGGAACTACAGGCCTTGATGCTGGGGACAGTTATGGAGCAGACCATCTTGAGAGCCATCACACAGCACATACAGGACAACCAGGTGATCAAGCCCAGTCAGCATGGGTTTGTGAAAGGTCGTCCTGCTTGACTAACCTGATCTCCTTCTATGACAAGGCGACCTGCTGAGTGGATGAGGGAAAGGCTCTGGATGTTGTCTACCTGGACTTTAGTTAAGACTTTGACACCATTTGCCACAGCATTCTCCAAGAGAAACTGGCTGCTCATGGCTTGGATGGGCATACTCTTTCTGGGTAAAAATCTGTCTGGGTGGCCGAGCCCAGAGAGTTGTGGTGAATGGAGCTAAATCCAGTTGGTGGCCAGTCACAAGTGGGGTTCCCCAGGGCTCAGTGTTGGGGCCAGTTTTGTTTAATGTCTTCATCAATGATCTGGATGAGGGGATCGAGTGCACCCTCAGTAAGTTTGCAGGTGACACCAAATTGGGCAGGAGTGTTGGTCTGCTCAAGGGTAGGGAAGGCTCTGCACAGGGACCTGGACAGGCTGGATGAATGGGCCGATGGGCTGGGTCCTGCTCTTGGGTCACAACAACCCCAGACAACGCTACAGGCTTGGGGAAGAGTGGCTGGAAAGCTGCCTGGCAGAGAAGGACCAGGGTGTGCTGGTTGACAATCAGCTGAACATGAGCCAGCAGTGTGCCTAGGTGGCCAAGAAGGCCAAGGGCATCCTGGCTTGTATCAGGAATAGTGTGGCCAGCAGGAGCAGGGAAGTGATTGTGCCCCTGTACTCAGCCCTGGTGTGGCCACACCTCGAGTACTGTGTGCGGTTTTGGGCCCCCCCCTACAAGAAGGACATCGAGGTGCTGGAGTGTGTCCAGAGAAGGGCAACGAAGCTGGTGAAGGGTCTGGAGAGCAGGTGTTATGAGGAGCAGCTGAGGGAACTGGGGTTGTTTAGTCTGGAGAAGAGAAGGCTGAGGGGAGACCTTATCGCTCTCTACAACTACCTGAAAGGAGGTTGTAGCGAGGTCGGTGTTGGTCTCTTCTCCCAAGAGGACAAGAGGACGTGGCAAGTGGAAGTGGCCTCAAGTTGCACCAGGGGAGGGTTTAGATTGGATGTTAGGAAAAAATTCTTCACTGAAAGGGTTGTCAAGCATAGGAACAGGCTGCCCAGGGAACTGGTTGAGTCACCACCCCTGGAGGTATTTAAAAGATGTATAGATGTGGTGCTTAGGGATATGGTTTAGTTGTGGACTTGGCAGTGCTAGGTTAATGGTTGGACTTGATGATCCTAGAGGTCTTGTCCAACCTAAATGATTCTATGATTCTATAACCTTACTCCTCTTGACATCAGTGAGAGTTTTCCCTGTTTTCTTCAGTAGGCAGTAATAGGGACCTCATTAAAGTCTAATCAAAGTCCATTGAAACTTGGACTTTGGGTAAACCCTTCAGAGACAAAATTAAATACAGATACATAGACAGATACAGACAAAACAGCAAGTTGTGGCTGGGATTTGAACTTTCATTACAGATAGGTACTTCCAGGTTAAACACATAAGCAAACGTCCTCCTCTCCTCCTTCTGTGCAGCCCTGTGGGACAGGGCATAGCCTAACCTTACTCCCATTTCTCGGTTTTCAACTGCTGAGGGACAGTGAACAGATCAGGAAGCCTGTTATTCCAAATCTGAAATTCCAAGTGCATTACTTGTTCAAATTAAGCCATGTGATACTGGTTTAGTTCATTGATTTGACAACTGTGACATTTAAAACAATGTTTCTGATACAGAAACTGCTGGAAAAGCAAATGAGAAACGTCCCAAAAGCAAACCATTGTGGAAAGTAAGCACAGCTGGACCCTAATTCTTTAATAAACTGGAATGAATATTCCCAGAACAGATTTTCAGTATTTAGTCATATTTTTAAATTGCAAGACTTGTGGACTTGCATGACACCTGGAAAACATACCATCGTCACTCTCTCCCCAAACTGAGTATTTCAAGAACTCTTATCGTCTGTTCAAAAGAAGCCTCTAAGTTCAAGCATGATTATCCCTATTTTTTAAGCTTTGAAATAATTTGAGCATCTAATGGTAAAAATATTTGTTTACTGAGATTTTCAAAACTGTCAAAGCAGATTAGAACACCCCAAAGGTACCTTTTAAAATGTTATTATCTACTTGCATCTCTACTTTCTGTCTTCCCATCTCCTCTCTTCTCTTACCCTCATTGTCTCCATTGCCAGCTTTTCTTCCTTTACTTTATTACTAATGCCAAACTGAAAAACATTTCAATTCTGCTTTCCCTACCTGTATCTCAGCACATTGACCATACCTTTGCCTGGATTTCCAAGACCATTAAAATACACACAAACAGTCAGTGAGGGATATTGTTGTAGGTCTTGATCATGCAAGCCAGAACAGTCTAATGTACCTGTAAGGTGCAAAGGCACCATAAAAATAGAGAAAAAAAACCCTGTGGTGTTTTCATTCCTCCTAGATGAAGGAAAAGATTGGAAGCTCAGTTTTCACACTCTCTCCCTGCCCAATTTGTTGGCCAGTCTGCTCTTCCTTCCCCACTCACCCGTGAGGAGTTGAAAAGGGCAGAACCCAAGCAGCACGAAATGGGAGTGAGACTTGTAAAGACAATGAAACAAAATGAATAGACATAGGTAAAATAATCCTAAAACAATGACAGCTCTCTTTATTGTAAAAACTGCGATGATAAAACGGATAGTAAAACTTTTAATCGCCTCTTTACCGCACTGTGCAAGACTGCTGCTGTCAGGGTCCTGCAGTCAAGCCGTGGCCAGGCTAAGTACGTTTTTTAGAGTTTCATTCTTCATCTGCAGTTTTCAGGAACGAAAGGATTGTTCCTAGGAGAGGAGGTTAAAATTTAAATTGCCCAATTTCTTCCTTAGGCTGGCATAAATCAAAAGTATCAATTGAGTTCAGCTGGTTAGAAAGAGCTGAAAATCTGGTCTGTAATCTTTAAAAGAAAGTACATTTCTATTGTACATTACTAGAAAATTAATTTTTGTTGCCTCCATAAGACAACCATAGGAAAGGAGGAGAAAATAAAAAGTTCAATGTACCTTACTAGGTCCCATGGTCTCTCTTTGGAGCACCAGTCAGTCATCAGTCCTAAAATAAGGTCCTCCAAGGCTGCAAAGGACTCCAGTTTTAAAGGAATCCCAAAATTGTAGCCAGAGCCCAGGGTCCCAGCAAGCTGACCAGGAGAAAAGGGCAGCCTTCCACCACAAACCTGCTAAACTTGAAACATTTCCATGAAGCATTTCAAGTTAAACTAATTGTCCCTTTTTGAGTTTTGTCCTGGCTCTACTCAGTTGGCCTGTAGTTGTGCCAGAAGATTTCTGTAAGTGAAGAACAGGAAAGCCTGAATCAAAACCTTCCAATTTTAGATACAGATGATCCATGAAGCCCTGTCAGAGTCTGGCCTGAGGGGGGTTCCAGCTCTTCATTTGCCATTTATAAATTTTTCCCCTACATTTATTTAAAAAACACAATCTTTCTCCTCTTTTAGTCTTGGATACATTTCATTAACTGAATGCCGGCTGCTACTCCTGCTGACTGACTGATGAAGCCTGCATCTATTTCTAAATTAAAGCTGAAAGTAGACTACAGCATATCTGAGCCAGGCTGGGGTGAGAGGGATGCTTGAATGAGAGGGGTGGTTGTGGTAGAGAAGGCACAAGTCAGAGATTTAGGCTCTGTGCTTGGTCTTGGGCTGGTGATTTGGGACAGACCACTCTGCCCTTTACTAATGAAAGAGGGACAAAATTACCCCTCTCCCTGCTGCTCCATGGCTCCATGACACAGGAACCAGGAAAGGAGGAAGAGGTATTTGTTTGAATCATATACCCACCCTATAGATCCTGGAAGTCACCCCAGCGTTATGCTCAGGCCATGCTGCTACATCCCAGTAGCAGCCCTCCTGGGAGCACAGGGGGCTGCAGTCTGCTGCCGTATGTCTGACAGAGCTGGTAGTCAAACTAAGATGGATTTGAAACTTCTCCTCCTAACATGGGAGGAAAAAAGATTAAAACAAATGGGCAACAGGATGGCTAATAGCGCTGGTACAATCACTGGCAATAGCAGCTGTAATAGAGTCAGCCTTGGAGCGAGCTGCGGAGCGGTGATGTTACTTTATTCTTAGTAATGATCAGTGTTAACTAATATTTGTCTGATGAATGCCTACAGGTCTTTGTCAAGGATCAGGCCCCCACTATGGCTGGCCCTGAATACAACCTAATAAAAAGCCGCCATCCTCCAGAGCTCGAAATTGAAGCACAAGTCAAAAGACAATAAGTGAATTCTGCAAAGAAACAGGTGGACCCCAGGGTAACAATGAGACAAATGTGTGATGACATGGCCTGAAAGTGGCCGAACAGTTACATGCAAAAGGATGAGAAATGCAGCTATTTCTGTTAATTTGAAGAGTCCCTCAGACAGTCTATCCAAGTTAAAGTTGCCAGCTCTTTTGATGCTTTTTCATAGTTGAAGTCCCCCTCCTGGTAAGCAGCTGTCAGGGAGGCAGGGAAGAGGTAGCCTCTCTCTCTAGGTGACGTGAAGTGAATGTGGGAGCAGCAATGTTGATACCTAAGGCTAACTCTCTGCACATAGTCCATTTGAACCACATCTTCCAGAAGCCAAACCAGACTTCCCAGGCAGCTAATAAAAGGGATTTGTCTTCTGTACAAACTGGCTGCTGCCAAATGGCCACTGTAGACTGAGCAACCAGTCCTTCTGCAGGTTCGTGCTCTTCTGAAAATAATGATGGCTTTGCTGTCTCTGCTGACCAGCTCTGTACTGAAACAGGAAAGGCTCCATACATGTAATAGGAGCTCAGAGACCATGGTAATGAGTATGGTATAAAAAATGATAGATTGGTGGATGGGCAGATATCTCTTTATCATTTCTCTGAGCCATCCAATTTCCCCAGGCACAGAGTACACCCTGGAGATTTGGGTTTAAGGCAGAGAAAGCTTTACACGATGGATTGAGTGTTGTGTAAATATGTAAATAAAGAATAGCTCTTTAATTTTTTATGAGGAGTGCATTTTAATGTCCTGCTTTGGCCTCCTTACTCAGGCAAAATTGCCACCTAACAAAATGGCAGTCATACCTGAACAAACATAACTCTGATCTGCAAATAAAACATCTGTGTTAAAAATTAACTAATGAAAAAATATTTGGATAATATTAAGAAAAGGAAAAAACTTGTGCTGAACATCAGGCAAAAGATTCCTGGGGTATGAAGTGCATTAGGCTATGGAAGATTCTCTTCATAGGCCACATGCTGCATGCTCACATGCTCAAATCCCAAATAAACAGGCTTTGGACAGGGAAGCTAACTGTGTTGGGGGGCAAGAGGAGTGTCAGAGCTGCCTTACTGCCACATGCAATGTGTCTCAAGGCAGTCTGTGCACAGTGGTGTGTGGGGGTGGCACCGTACAGGGCCAAGCTTTTCAGCAGCAAGAATGGCACATAAGCAACCTGAAGATGCCGGATGCTCGATACGCCTACTGGGCAGGACGGTCAAGAAAGGCCAAGATGGGGTTTAAGCACACAAGCTCCTGAACTAGAAGCTGCAGTGCCCTGTTGGCAGAGGGAGGTGGAGGGCTAATTCCCCCCACAGCACTGCCTGAGCTGGCCATACAGTGCTGGATCCCAGGGGGGCACCTTTGCACCCCATGTCTCAAGCAAGCAGCTTGCTCCTCGGCGTGCTGACTCACAGATCTCTGACTTGATCCTAGTTTTTTGTGGTTAAGTATACACCACACAACCGATTTCCTCTGCCATGATGGTGTCCCAGCACGTCTCTGCCAGCGTTGTGGTAAGGAGACCTGCAACAGCTCAGCTCCCACCTGTGCAGAGGAGCCAGGATGCTCCTGTCTGCCTGTTACCCCCACATACTGGTCTGCCCCTGCACACTGAAACTGGGAAGGGAAGGGACCCCCCAAAGCAATAAAAGACACATTGCAAGTGATTTAAATGAGAGGTTGGTAAAGCAAAGCAGTGTACTGAGTGGGAACAGTCCTGAGCTGGTAGGAACACAGACATAACAGTCCACTCATAATTGCTCTATTCTCCCTCCAGGATCCAGCAAGATGTGAAAAATTTCACTGATTGATCACCGTCATTCAAATGAAATCCATTCTTTTTTTTCAGAGCTCTTGTTCTGGTTGCATTTAAGAAAAAAAAATCTCAGAGCCGTTTTCCTGTAAAAAGTCTAAGTATAAATATCATTCACTAGGAGAGACTCTCTGCCATTAAAAACATCCTTGTTTTGTTCATACCACCAAAGACACAGTGTTCTGCCTCACTAAAGGTCAGAAAACAGCAGAAATTTGAATGCTTCTATCTACAATCCAAGGGATTTCACATAAAGCCTGTAACCCATCCAGAAAACATATATACATACATACATATACAGATATTTATATACACACATACATATAATGAAGGAGGGGAGATATATATATGTATATATAAAATATAATGCTTCCTTTAATAACATGACCTTGTTGTGTGGTAGCACTGTTTAAGAAAGGGGCTATTAATGAAGTCGGCAGAAGTGCAGCAGTGTTTGTTAAGGCAGCGAAAACACCCTTTCTTCTTTTTCCAGCCGAACTGAAACCCTCACATACCATCCACACTCTTGCAGTGTTTAGGTGTAAATAACACCCGGTGTGTACAAAGCTCCCCTTTCATATTCATTACTGTCATAGCTTTGAAAGGAAAAAAGCAGAGGTCATTTATTAGAGGTTACTTTTCATGCAAAACACCCTGTGGTTGCTGTCATTCAGAACTACTTAGTCTACGCCCTCAGTCATCTATTAGCAGGGCTTCAGGTCATAACCTTTAGTGGCATTTGGAATCCCAGAACCTCTGATTAGTGCAGGATTTACATATCCTTCAGTAAAAAATGCTCGGCTATAGAAATGCATGAAGTGTTGTAAATTTGTTTGGCCTTTTGTCTGGAATACATATGAACTCTGCATTCAAAGTAGGGTGCATTAAACTATATTTGTTTGTCATGTTATAGCTCCTCTATTATCATGGCATCAGTTAACCCATTAAAGACGAACTGCCCTTTCAAAATGGACTCATAATTGAGCACAAAGAGGAGGTGGACGCTGGTGCAATTAATAGGTTCAGATTACATGAGCAACTGCTAGTGCTTCTTTAGGCCTGTTATATTTTTCTCAGAGAAGTAGCCATGCCTGTACCAAGTTTGATTTAATGGTCTCTGCTGGGATCCGTATCATGAAATTTTACTGGAAGGTGCGAGACTACTACTGAGTCGTTGCCTCGGCAGATGGTAGCAAGGTGTAACCAATCATGCACTTTTTGAGTTTCAGTAGCGCAGAAACATCATTCATTTGCGATACAGGATCAATACGTGTTATTTTTTTGTTGCTGGAATTTGGAAATAAAGCCAAATTACACTGTTCTTCTAACAGAAATGTCATTAACAGGCATTAGCATGACTAATTGGTTGATTTAGCTTGGCAGGGAGGATCTGTCAAACAATACTAAGCTGGTTTCCCAGATATTTGAGTACTTGGGGTGTTCTTCTACATACTCATGTATTTCAAGGATAATGTTTTTAAAGGGTATAACATTCACGGTGCATGACTAGAATCAGTCACGTGTGCGTTTAAGAGGACCTCAACTGAACTAAAGTTCTCTAAGTCACACACAGTGAGAGACCATCTATGTTTTATTCAGGTTGGTTGTGACTCTCTTACCTGGACATGAATTCTAATAGTGATAACAAAAGTGGTAGCCTGGTGCAGTGCAGGCTCTTCTGTACCATCACAGAGCTTCACCAGGATGTCCTGACCTTTGAGTCAAATGAAATTCCAGCTGGAAGACCATTTAGCCGGTGATCTTCCTGCTGAGGTAGTTAATTCAGATGTCAACGAGTGCCAGTGAGTACACAGCAACCAGAATACTTGACAGAGGTATTTTCCACACACACATTTTGACTTTGGGTGGTTATATGTCCCCTCTAGCTAAAGCTTGACACATTTTCACTCTAAATTTTCCAAAATATATACTTAGGGTCTGCCTCCTTACAGTAAATGAACACATGAGCATGAATATAAGCTGGTGGACATTTTTGACCCTCAGTTCTTTCCAATTTACAGTCCAGCTGAGAGGTGACATGCTGAACTAATTAAAAACGGTGAAAGGAGATGAGAAGCCAAGAGACAGGCAAGCCAGACACATAGAAAACTGATGGTTAATGGTTCTAAGAATTTTCTGGACTTAGAAGTCGGTCTCAAAATCTTTTGTTCAAAGAACAACTTCAGCCTGCATTTTTTCTGGATGTCTCAGTGTTTCATAAACTCAGATGGGAGAGGAACTCCTTGACGTCCTGCAAATACTAATGAGAGACACAGCCTGGAGGGATGCTCCCTGCATGGACTGGCAGACTGATCCGTGGTCAACAAAGAGGACGTCACCTCTGCAGGTCTATGACATGTCAACATGCAAACAATTGTCCAGTTCTGTTGGTACTGTTTGACCTGTCCAGAACAAGTTGAGCATATGCGAGTGGCCTGGCCTTCTGAGTGTATGACTTGACTTTTGATGTCATGGCTGTGCATTGTTTCATTTGGAGGCTGCAATTCTGGAGGAAGGAGGTCAACCATTTAAATGTATCTCCTGGTTTAAATTAAACTCAGTCATAACGGGTAGAGAGACTCCACATTTGGGTGATTTGCTGCAATGGCTTGGAACCAACCCACCCTCCAGGGGAGCTGAAGGACAAAATCTCACCTTTAAATTGGCAGCAATGGGGAAAGACTGCCCACACATGAACTGCATCTCAAGTGATAGTAAACTTGACTTTTTTCAATTCAAGATAGTATTTCAAGGCACTGGGGGCTGAAATTGAGAGCACAGGTCTAGCCATAGCCCAAGAAGAAAACCTGACCCTTTGGCCCTATCTTTCTTAGCACAGAGGAGCAATACCTTTTCAGTCATAAGAGATGTCAAAAAGCCTATATGTGGCAGGCAGAAGGCTGAAATAGCAACCTAGGAAATGTCATTTTCGTGCAGTGTCAGATCTGGCATGAGTACCTTCATTGATCAGGCTTCATAAGCTCCCAGGGTTACCAAACTCAGCTGGATGGAATCGCATGTACTCCATCTTATTTCACCTTTCACATAGGCAAGTGCACAGCAGAACCAGAGGAAAGGCAGATAGCAATTTTGCATTCTGTCAGATGAGAAAAGGGTATGACACAGAGCCAACAATCACGGGAGCTCAGGAGCAAAGCTGAGGACATTTCCTATGAGAATCTGAGGTGGAGAATGATCAACCACAGGACACATCCAGACTGAAACTAGCATCAAGGGTCTAGCCATGTCTCCCGGTCATGTTTTGAAAGCCTCAAATGCTACTGATTCTCCAAGATTATACTCAGAACTTGTAGGAAGCAGGATACTGCCAGGTGACATGATATCTAGAACACCTGACCACACAGAGAGACCCTTACATGCACAAGGAAGGATCTCTGCCACTCTCATCCAGATGTGGCACTGTCACAGCACACATTAATACCTAGAGTAAATAACACATTAAAAGTGCATTGGTAGGTGTTAAGGTTGCTCTACAGGGACACAAGACAGCTGGTTTTCTGAGCTTTCATGGGATTTCAGAAAAAACTCATCAGTCATCCCCTGATGACAAAAGAAGCTTCAGGCATGGGACAGTGCTCACCACCTGCCAGAATAAGAGACCTGGGGGACATATCAAGGGTAAGGAAGGATTAATAATGGGAAACGATGAAAAGTAATAGAAAATAGAAAGTAAGCAGTAAAAGACACGGAGGAATGGGACTAAAGCAGTAAAACCACTTTGAAAGCAAACTTTCTCACATGGATGGTTGAAAAGAACGGATGGCATACGGACACGCTTTAACTTATATAGCTGTTTGTCAGTGCAAGTAAGAAGTCAAGCCTACAGATTCCTCTGAGGGTGATGACTTCTGGCTGCCTGTGGCATGCACATGTATTGAAAGTTCAAATGGACAAAGGGAGCAGCGCTCCAAAACAGAGGGATTTTTTTTTTTTGTAAGTTGAAGAAAGAGAACTGGACTGACACTACAAAGTTTGTTCCATGTAGGCCAGTTATGGAAAAGATGACTACCTCCAACAATTTGTAAGGCAGTTTGCTTTCTTCTACTAGTTCAGCAGCTAATCTTCATTCATTAAAGCTTTTACACCAACTTTAGACCATTGGACACCAACAGGTCTTTAGCCCACCTTTAGTTAAGCTGGAACAAAAATGTTTTACTGAAATGAGGAAACCATTCCACCAAGGAAACCATCTGTTTACATAGAAGTCAGGGAATGCTTTGTCACTGGCTTCAGCAACGGAAGACTGAATCCCATGTTGCATAGTTACAAATTTTATTAAAATAATTAATTTAATTTAGAAATGCTTTAATTAAAATAAATACCGTATTTGTTATCTCTTCCTCTAGTAAATCCTCTATCCTTTAACTATTTTCCTCAAAACCTAGTTATATAAAACTACAATGTTCAGGAGAATATTCGATGTTTTGTTCATGTTTAAACTGAAGATGATAAATAAATTCAAGCGCTGATCGGTCCCTGCTACTGAACAGGAGAAGCCACTGTTGAGGTTAGAACTGAGAAGAGTTGTCACCAGACCCCTACCATGTCCCATCAGGTATTCATGCAGTTTTGATGAACCCGACACCCACTGTGATTTAGTTGGATGAGTCGTTTTTAGCTTCTGTTGGAATTTGAATGGGAATCACATATTCTCAACTAAATAAGGAAATAAAATTTTGGTCAACTTTCTACCGGCAGTGAAAGTTTTGTGTTTGTAAATACAGACACATATATCTCTACCGATGCATATAGTTTTTAGTGGATTATTCTGATTGTCTGCCTTACAGCTGCAGCACATTCACTCTGTTTAACAACACTGCGACCTTCCCCTCTGTAGGAGGCTGTGAGTGCAAGAGCAGAAGACACATCCGTATGTTCTCCCCCACATCCTAACACTTGCTCAGGCAAGAAGGTCTGATATTTTTCCCACTTCACAGGTTAACTGAGTTTATTACACCACCATTCTTCAATATTTGCCACCCCTGTCCATGTTTGCAGTGCCTGTGCACTACAGCGCCTTCAAATATAACTCTCTTCTGTCTTAGGTGCTTGTGCATTGACCTTATCAACTTCCCTTGGAATGATAATTATAAACAGCACTTTAAACACCAGATTTATTTAAAAATGAAGTGATCAAGTGAGCACAGCACAACCAGGGCTCAGGGAACATGTTTTTTATCCCTGGCTCTCCCAGTGAACGGCTATTAAGACTTCAGGCAAGTTACTGAATTTCTCTGTGCTTATGTTCATTGCTTATACATGTCTCTCTCTAAACTTCACAGTCTCAGAGACAAGGACTGTCTTTTACTCCAGATTTGTAAAATGAGTGGCACAGTAAGGCCTTGTTGGTGGTTGAGATCTGTAGCTATTATGGTAATACTGCAAATGCTGTTAACATTTTATAATCAAATACTGTACTGCAAACGTAGTTAGCGCCTGACAGTCAAATAACGTAATAGGTCCCTACCACATAATCAAGGTTAGATTTCGCTTAAAACAATAACGCTAAAGAAGGCATTTGAGTGGGGAAACTGGAACAAAGTTGAGATACAGCCTCTGTGATATTTTCCTGGCTTACACAAGCATTTTCCGCCTTCCATCTGAGTTGCCGCGGCTTGACTTGCTTGCTGTCCCAAAAGGCCGGCATGCACATGGGTTTATCAGTGCCTCACTGGGCAGCAGCTAACCTGCCTGCCGGGATGATGAGCTCAGGCTCTTGGTAGCCGCGGGACGTTTGGTCCACCCAGCATGTGAGCAGCGTGGGTGCTTCTGCCTGAAAAAGGTGGTGTGTAGAAATATCCTTACTCAGCAGATGGCTGAGAGTGAAGCTGCTCAGCAGAGCAGGCTCTAGCATAGGTGAACAGATGGAGATAGGGGCGAGGAAATCACCGTCTCCTAAAATGCCTGCAGTACTGTGTCCAGCTAGGACTCTGCTTTCCCCTCCTGCAAAGAGGAGGTTGCAGTAGCTACGCAAATATCCACTGACCTCACTACAAGAGAGGAACCTGCAGCAGACATAAAGTAGGCAACAAACACCAAAAGCATGATTTCTCAGATAGATGTATTTATAATTTGTAGGTATACACATATATTGTAGTGCAGAACTAGGGCTTAAACAATTTTATTGCACTGATTTAGTGCACTTGACTCAAGCTGTTCATTTCACCTCTGACATGCCTTAGCAGAAATTCTTAAAAACTGTCATGTGACATGAAGTGAAAAATCCCTCTTGAGATGTCTCTGTCATGAGTGTCTCCACCTCTCTGAGTGGAGTTAGTACTTCAGAAAGTACTGGGCTTTCCCAGTAACACATCCATTAGAAACACAATAATGCCACTTTTAGTCATTGTCTCATTTTCCAGCTGTTGGTAATGGACACACTGTGCCTTAGCCTGTAATGATAATACTGAAACTGTGCTCTCCGTGTTTATAAGTCTCTGCTCTTTCCAGTGGTGACATCTATGCCAAAGTAGGTCTTTTTGGCTGGAAAAAAATACACCAATAAGACACTTAGCTGAACTGTATTTTTACCTCAAAGAGGTGAAAAGGATTATTAAATAAAAATCCCCTGAACAGAATGGTGTAATTTATGATTTTTAAATACTAAAGAAGCATTTGATTTATAAAGCAAAGCAAAAAAACAATTCCATACTGTGTTTGGTCTTTATCACAGAGTGAAAATTCCTTAAATCTATTTTAGCTGTAGGTGCTGCTAAGTGAAATATCTTGAAAAGTGGTGGGGTTTGGGGGTTTTTTGGGGGGCTAGGGCTGGTGAACCCAGCAAATCCAGTCAGAACAATGTGTTTACATACTACATATGAGCAAACCAGTGCCGCTGTGACTGAGACTGCCTGCTGAAGACTAAGGAAAAGGCTGTAGCCTCTAACAGAGACAGACCCTCTCTCGGTTCCTGCAGGTCTCATACATTGCCATAAAATGACCGTCTGAAGGCTTTTCCAGAAGGACAATCCTCGATTAACAGACAGCTGGGAGAGTGGCATTCCAAAACTGGGTGACAGCATGGTCCCAGCTCAATGGACTCCAGCAACATGTGGCTGCTGGGGGATCCCCCCTGGGTTACTGGGTTGCACATGTGACTGCCCTAAATTAGTTCAGTGATGACTTGGAAGACCTCAGAAGATATAATGAAGTTGGTTTCGCTGTGCCTTAAGGTGCCCCAGGCTGCATGTCAAGTGGTCTTTGGCTGGAAGGCCCCTACCAACCAGAGTAATTTCAAAGGTGTCTTACCCACCAGAGTCACCCACCATAAACATAGTGCTAGGTTTATGCCTCCTTGTTCACTGCTTATCAAAGAAAGGGCAAAACATAAAAAGAAAAGCTTCCAACTCCTATTCAAAAGTAAACAATGATAATACCCAGGAATCACCCTCTTTGTTTTCCCCTTATTATACCATCACAATCTGGATGACCAGGAGGTGGGGATGGGAGAAGAGAGAGCAGCAGATGTTTCCAAACCTCCCAGCCAAGCTGTCTGGAAGATGTTTCACATCCGGGAGGAAGCAATTCATGTATGAACTGCAGTAGTTACTTAATCCTTACACCCACAGAAAATTGGAGAAGGCCGTAAAGGCTGAGGCAGTTCTGATTGTTCCTATTGAAAGCCCGTTTTGGCAACCCAAAAGTGAGTCTAGGCTGAGATGTAGCGCTTCCTTCTTACCTTGCCCCTCTCTCCACTCCCTCACCCCCAATTTAAACTGGAAAGCAGTCAAATGTTTTTCTTAGGCCTGCGAGTCTAATTCTTTGTAGGTTTGGGTTGGTGTTTTTTTCAACTGAAAATGCCCAGTTATGTGTAACAGATGGATTTTATAAAGGTGGCTGTGTAGTGAAGGTAAATCAGAAAAAGAAAGAAAGAAGTTTATTATTTTACACAGTGGAGTAGCCACCCTATATGGCTAATTCTTGAGTTAAATGAGTTTTCCAAGAAAATGTTTAGTCTTTTGCTGAACAATTATTTTAAATACTTTGCCACCAAGAAAGCACGGCAGTGTAAGTTTTATGAACATATATTTTTTTCCTTTCACGGAAACGTTTGCTTGCCTGATCCGTTATAGTTCCAGAAACAAATACAAGTGCATTTGCTTAAAATAACAAAACCACACACAATACTTAACTCATTAGGATGATTTAGCGGTGGTTCAGTATTTCTTTTGGCCGAGTGCTCTGGATGAAATCCCATGTATACAGCCTTGTATTTTACACCAATACTTTTACTTCAGCTTATACAGTAATCTCTGTCAGACACTGTGCCCCAAGTACAGTATAAAAGGGTATCTGCGTGTGGAATGTCTCTGTCAAAAGAGCATGTGCAAAGTAGATTTTAAAAATTAAACTTCTTTAATGCATTACACTTTATGGGTGTTAGAGCGGAGAATTAACTGAGATAGTAAACCCATATTCCTCACCACTTAAAAGATAAACACAGTCACTGTATATTCACAACTATGAGGAAAAAATTTGCCTCGATTCTAGAAAAACTATTTTAAACAGCCCTCTTTCCTCTTCATGCCTAACACACGTAGAAATAAAATCTGTTAAACTGTAAATTTAATTAAAAGATACCTCATAAAATATATTAGTACAATCTCTATGAGTAGTCCTCTGTACCAAACTTTTATTGGCTTCCCTTTTTATGTGCCAGAATAATCCTTTGTGAAATTTCTCCTTAAATATCTTTAATTTATATCTCTCTGCCTGGTGACACTCACGCTTAACATCCCTGCGGTACGGAGGCAGTTGACGGTAGCCGAAGCGTTGTGTATCAGGTGTTGCAGCACAAGCTTTTCCAGCTGAAACTCAGCAGATGCCATGCTGTGACCCCATACTGCCTGCTGCTCGTGACCATTTAGGTACCAAAATGTTACTTTGCCTGAGGAAGGGTAACAGAATCCTGCCCTACAGAGGAGCATGTATTTACAGGTCCCATTCCGCCATCCTTCTGCAGATATGCTTCCTACTGGCTTAATTAGAGCTGCAGGGGAGCTTCTAATTTTTTCTGGTCACACTTTATTATCCTCTGATTACTAGCCATTAGTCTTCATCTTTCTCCAGGATTTTTTTTTTTCTATTTTAAAAAATAAAATTTAAAAAATGGCCAGGAATGAGATATACGTTGAAAATCAATTTATCCTTTTGTCAAAGTAATTGCTAGCTGGGGATGATAATTTCTTTGTTCAGAGCAGATACAGAACTATTGTCTTGGCCTTCTAAATTGGTACGCCATACCCCATGCTGTCTGCCAGTATCAGTATGGAGCCAGGCACTGTAGATGCTGAATATACTATGTAATGGAGGTGTCCCTGTCTAACAAAAACTAACTCTTTTTTTTTTTTTTTTTTTAATGGAAGAGAAATAATGAGACAACCGCACAGCATTTTAGTCCACATTTCTCTATTTCCTTTCCATAAAAGGTCTCAAAGAAATGCAAAGCACCATTGAAGAGTTCAAAGACATACCTCAGAATGTGACTGCACATTCAAGGCACACTGACATATTCAAGACTGGATAGCTCTATTGGATGGGGGCGGGGGGGGGGGGGGCAGGGAAGAAAGAAAGAGAGAGAGAGAAGAAAGTAAAAGGAAAAAGCCTCCGCATACAAAATACAATACACAATATCTAGTTCTGCTGTGCAAAACTCACTGTGTTCATTTTGTTCACTGAGCAAACTAGGTCCCAGAGCATAACACATACAATAAATCTAGCCATTTTTTTTTCCATAGGAGCTGGTTTCTAGAGAAGCTAAAAATTACTTGGTGTAAATGATGCAGAGGCTGATGCAGCTGAATTTATAAATTGGGTTGAAAAGTTTGACATGCTGAATTAGATTATACCGTATAATGCATCACTAAGTAATTGATATGTACATTACATGCAAAGAAAGCCCCGCTAACTCAAGTGTAACTTTTTTTTTTTTTCATTATTGTGCAACTTGACCATCAGCTCATTGTCAGTTGAACAAATTTTCAAAAGGAGATTTAGTCCTTTATGAGCTGAATAAGAATACAGTTTTGTTACATTCTGGTATTCTAAAAATAAAATAGAGGATAAACATCTTTTTAAAAGTAGAAAACAAGTAGAAAGGCATCAGAGCATTCAAAGCACTTTGGGGGGCAGCTTTTTTCATTTTTAGGGAAGTTTTCCCTACATTGTTCAAGAAATATAAAAGTTCAGATGAAAAATGTGCAATACCAGAACCAACTGGAGAGGTGATGGGGAACGGAAGGGAACGGGGAATATAAAATTTCCTCAGTTAAAAGCAAACAATGTAATACAGATTTCTGTGTTCCGGGAGCACAATAGAAATTTTAAAAATTCCTGCCAGAAAGAAATCTGTGTTTTATACTAGCAGTTCGGTATATTTCCAGTCTTCCACTGATGATCTGCATTTATTTCAAGGAGGTGAGAGCATTTCCCTCTGCAATTACTAGCATATCTGGCCTGATCCAATGCTGATTACAGCACAGGGTCTTAAATCTCTGTAATCTGTCTGAAATGTTATTAAATATTAGATTTCAGTGTGATTTGTTTTCTTATCACTTTACTTGTAACTTTACTGCCATTCACCGCCAAGAGACCTTGAACTGGAGGCTGCGGCTTTAATCTCAATTTGTTATACTAAAATGCAAAATTAAAGAAAAATGAAGAAAGTTGAATATTACCAAGGAATGTGATTGATAACATTGTGTCAGTTTTTAGTTTTAATATTATAAACTGAATTTTATGATACTCTACCCTAATAGTGACATATTTAACATTTTAATACTGGATATAATAATTTTATGGGACAAAATGGGTATTGTTAAAAGATTATACAGTAGTACTTTGTCAAATCCTTGTATATTAAATACCAAAACACTATGATAAAATAATGGTAAGAGTCTTACTTCTTCTCAGAGAAGAAAATCCGTCCTTAAGGTCTCACCTCTGGTTCAAGACCTCCCGGCGGTCTCTGGTCAGTGAGAAGCGCAGCGTGCAGCACGTGCCACCGCGCCTCTGTGCGTGGGGGTAATGGACAGACAGCATTTACAGCATACTGGCAGGTTTAATTTGAAAATGCAAGATAGGGGCATTTTTATATCCCGACAACTTCTGCTTTGCTTCCAGGCAATTTCAGTTTGGGAGATGTCCAAAGGACACATACCAAAGGGAGCAGGCACGAGAGTGCTTTCAAACAGCACAGGAGCCACCGGGAATGGATCGCTTTGTTTTTCCTCCCATGTGACCACTTCCCAAAAAAGAGATCCTCTCTTCCATACCACCAGCTAGGCTCACACTTCCTTACATCCTAATGCACTTCTGGCACACAGCTGATAATGATGCTTGTTGATATTAATTGCATTTTCCTTCCGGTGTTCTCTTTCCCTGACCTCCATCTACCTCCCTCTCAGCCCATCCTTAAACTGTGGAGAACCTGGGATACAAAGGAATAAAAAAACCACACAGAAATCCACATCTGTGTTCAAAGCAAGCTCCCTCACTGGAGTGTGGATGGACATCACCAACTATTATAATGTTGGTACGTGTCTGTCATGGTAAAGGATGGTGACCTTCTGGACTGAGAAGAGGGAATCATTCCCTGCTGTCAGGAGTCTGAAACGCAGACAGTGTCCAAACCCAAAATAAAACCAAAGAAAAATAATATATTGATAGCAGTATTAGACCTTCTGACTGCAGTATGCGATACACAAATGGCAGTAACTCTGGACATGAGATATGATGGTATGTGCAGGGTACAGATGTACAAAGAGGGAGGACAGCACAAGACTTGCAGTCATGGAATTCTGCAGATCGGGATACGAACCGAGCAATTCCATTGTGCTTTGTCTGCCTGAATCACTGTTCACCATCATCCAAGCAATGTTCCCCCTTAACAGCCTATCCTTAAAGTGCGTATAATAAAACGACGCCACTGAGACTTGTACACGGCTGGCTTTCTCCACTGGTTTTAATTCACTAAGTAGAAATGCTGCAGAAGGTCAGTTTATGTGGAAAAATCCGTATCAGCAGAGGCACACATTGACCCTTCTTTCAGGAGGAAATGATAGGATTTCAGATTGGGTTTTCTGTATAGATGAGTAGGGTCCCACAGTGAGAAAGGTGTCTACAGAAAAGAATGGCGACTGAGATTTTTATGCATACCTATATAAAGGCTTTGAATAGCTATACCATGTTTTCGTTAGTTATATGGGTCACTTTGGGGATCTATAAAGATTGTGGATTCACGAAAATGAAACATTTCAGAGCTGTCAGAAGAAACGTGTCAAATAAATGAGGTCTGGGCGAGTTTTCAAGTCCATTCTAACTGGGGGAAAAGAAAGAAAGACAGAAAAAAAGACAGTCTAGCTACAGCTGATGTTCACGAAAGGGTTAATGTTAGAGTGGACTGCTCTAGAAAGTTCTGTCCAACAAGCACTGGTGCCCCTGATGTGGAGCCCCAAGCATGATACTTTATTGCTTAAATTTGTCATCTCTTACTGGTGAGATTTAGGGACAGAGCTCTTTCCCTAAATCCTCCCCACCAAATGCAGGTCAACAAAGGTCTCACTAGCTGGTGTATTTTCCTGGCTTGCTTTCAGATTCACATCCCAGATGAATATCCTAACACCTCCACTGCCTTTGTCCCGCTCCCTTCCTGGTTTTTGTACGCTTACACACAAAGTGAAACAGTCTTTGTTTTAGCTTGTCAGAGAGATGAATTTTTTTAAATTGTGTTTTTTAATTCTAGAGTATCTCAGGACAGAAAAACTTTAGAGGAAAATTTAGGGAAATTCAGGAATGCCTGTCTATAGGAAGAGAAATAAACCAGGGGTTAGCTCCTCTGTCGTATTCAGTTTAAACCTATTAGAAATATTCACAAATATTAAGGGCAAACTTCATCCAAAAACAGAATACAAATAGATTCTCCCTCCATCCATGGACAGTCCTGAAAGAACGACCACGATCATCCTCCAAGGAGAAGATGATCACAAAATAACTTCTGAGATGCTAGTTTCAAATAGACATCAATTACCCTGCCTGCAACATTATCCCAGGGCTCAGTACAGAAGAGAATCATTTATTTAAACATGCCAGCTTTGTTCAAAGTGAAAGAGAATTACCCTAAAAATACTTGCAAAACAGAAATGAACATCAATTAAAAAAAAAAAAAAAAGCCCATATTTATGGAATGAGAAGAGAAATAAAACCTGTCTGACCAAACTGAAAAAGTATGTGCATATTTTGTAGTACAAAGCAAGGAAAGGAAGCTGGCTAATTTTCTCTTGAGTTTTGCTTTTTTCCTTCTCAGAAAACAAAGAGAAAAAAAATAAATGAAACAAAATCAGGGGGTGGAAATGTGAGGAGGAAAGGAAACGCTCGCAGGAGGACTCTCTCTAATTCCACCTTCAGAGATGTCAGCAAATATAAAAATCTGCGCCGGCAGCGGGACATATCATTACCAATATTAGGAGCCACATATTTTGCATCAGGCTGAAGTCCCAGCGGAGCCGTGACGCCTAACGAGGAGCAGCCGGCGGCACTACCAAGGTTTTACTGCCCTGGACCAGGAGGGCAGCGCGGGCGCTGGACGGGGCCGGCGATGGCATGGGGCTGGATTGCGCGCCTCAGCGTAAGGGCGCTGCAGCAAGACAAAGAGGACTCTCTGTACTGGCACACTGTGGGGTGCTGTTCTAAAAATGACTCTTCCTGACACATGATTGCTGTGACTTGGCTCACTGCTCTACCACAGGAACAAAAAACCCCAAAACCAAAACAAAACCACAACGACCCCAAACCAGTCTTCTAGAAAAATTCTGGTTACGTTCAACCCAAAGTCATAAAAGCCCAAATGCCTAAGAGGTCCATCCCAGAGCTGTAGCACCCCAACAATAATTAAAAGGAGCATTTTAATATTCTGGCACAATACAGTCATGTTGTTTGGACTTGTCAAAACAAACAAACCATATTCAGTGAAATCTGCGGCAGAACAGAGCTAAACAAATTATGGGGTAGGGGCAAAAGTAGCCACACCATCAGCATGCAAGACCTGAAGAAAAGAGCAGAAACTTTAAGGGTTTGAATGCAGGAGTGGAAAAGCTAATTGAGCACAAATGAAAGGATCTGTTACGGCTGAAAGAATAAGTGAGAGTACAGGCACGACAGTACTCTCATTTATGATCCAAATATCCATGGGTAGCGGAGTACAGCTTTAAGTACAATTTACAGCCTTGATTACAAATGACTATGTGCATCAACTTGGAAGGAATGCGAAGACACTGAGCAAGAGAAAGAGCCTGCCTTGTCAGAAAGGAAGGAGAAAGGGATAAGTGAAGGCAGAGCTGGGCTGGACACTCAGAAGCAATTGGAATGTGCAGGATTATGAAATAGCACTTTTAAAAACCTGAAAATGAACTGATTAGTGGGCAAGAAGGCTCACATTTAAAATAACCAAATTGCCCAATGATAAGATTATAAAGGGAGATTTATGCTAGATAATCAGCGAGATCAGGGGAAAGGGAGTATCATTCTGTCCCTGTGTCTTCCAAAAGCAAAATATAAAAATATGAATGTGGTAAAAATAATAGGTACTAGAAATGAAGAGCAAAGACAGGCTCCTACTTTTATGGAAAGCAGCAGCAGCTTTTTTCCTCAGCCTACAGGGGACCCAAAAGTGGTCTGAAACCACTGAATGTCTTTCTACGCAGAAACTGTCTGGACCCTCACTGCTCTTTTTTTTTTTCAAACTGTGTTACATTTTATGGACCAAACATTACTTCTGTTAAACTGACAGATTTTCCAAGAGTTTGAAAATTCTGTAAATCTTATAAAAATTGTAACATGATCTGGTCCACGTAGCAATAAGATTAGCACCAGCCTTTCATGGATGGACGCTGGCACCAAAGATGGCGCACCCTGAGGTTGCACATGCTGTGTATGTTCTCATGCTCTCTATTCCGCATCTACTCCAAGCTCCAGAAGACATCACACACCACAGCAGCTAGCAAGAGTCAGGAAAAATGCATCAACCCTCCAGAGGTCACAATTTCCCTATTCTCCCAGAGCCTGCCTGAAACCAGGAGCTTACCAAAATGCAGCTGGTGGGAGCTACACCTCAGCAACAAGGAGAGAGGCACAAGAAGAAGCCAACAGTTGGATGAAGTTGTGACCTTCACACCAGCAGGACATCAGCAGCTGAGAACTCAGCCCTGCTACGCTCTTTACGGGTATTGGGTATACAATAAGGGTGAGGATGCATTTACCTCTTCCCTCAGGTGGCCCCGAGACATCGTTTCTTCCAAGTGGAAATTGCTTACTCAAAGTGATCTGTGCATCCATGACTGTCAGGCTTAATTACTGGCAGTGCACCATATGCTCAGGAGTGAAACCCAGATTTAAAAAGCCTCCATGCCTTGTGCAATATGCAGTAGTCCCTTGACTAAATAAAATTAAGGAACGGCAACATCCCAAGGAGCTCCCACCGAACGCTCTTCAGAGTCGGTTTCCAAAATTTGCAGGTAGTGGGAACAACCAATGTCAGGAACTATCTCTCCTCTCACAACCAAGAGCTGCAGTCTTCATGATTATGGGAATGGGAGCCTGTAACTGTGTAACAATGAGGAAGAAAATGAGAGGCTTCTTGGTGATTAATTCAAGGTGATGGAGCCCTCATCTATGAGCCCAAAAAGTAACCGCACAAAGGACAAAAACGAAGTCTCCTCTGTTTTCCTCATCATAACCATTCATTGCAGAGCACGATAATGCTGGGGCAAGTGTGCGTATTTTTACTTCTTTTGTAAGGGTTCAGCTGGCATCTTTCTTAAGCGAGGCAGTTAGCGTGAGTAGCCAAACATAGTACTGTTTCCCCACAATTATTCATTTTTTAAGGACATTGTTTTTGAAACTAAAAGAGAATGAAACTATACGGCATGTGCTCCCAGTCTCAGATTGGGTGTGGAAGAAAATAATAGCCACACACTGCTATACAATTAGGTCTGTCTTGGAAAGGAATTATACTGATGTTTTTCTAAGCAATGCCAGGTGGTTTATTCACCAAATAATGAGACACTAAACGGATCTAAAGATTCTTGGCAACTGGTAAATGCTTACCTTGGACTCCCTATTCCCCTCTTCAAGACATGGTTTGCTTTTCCCAAGAGTTTTCTTAAGCAGCTCCTCAGCTGTGATTAAAAGCAAATAACAGTGGACTGAAGGTTGGTTAACTTACACTTGTTTAACGATACAGCTCAGGGAACTGCGAGTGCACATCAGTTGTCTCTGACTGATTTAGTAAACAGCTTCAGCCATTGGAAGACCTTGTTTACAAAGTCCATAATTCTCTTTAAAAAAAAAACCCAAATCAAAACTGTTGTAGTTAACTTTCCTCTACTTGATCTCTGTCCAAAAACCTATTAAAAAAAAAAAAAAAATTAGCTACATTATTAGCAAGAGCAACAAAAACCTGCAATCATTTTTCCCTGCCCTGCAGGAGAAGGGCAGACCACCTCAGCAGCAGAGCAATTCTGGGAGAGGAGGTGGCCACGTGTGCCCCTGCGGGCAGCGGCACAGTGAGGACTGGGGGTGGCCATTGCCCAGCTTGGAGGACCAAGACAGCCAGGCTCCTACCTGCATCCAAAGCTGAGCAAGAAAGGAAAAGGCCATATCTTATCAGGCCTATGGCAGCCTCCCTGTTCCATGTTGACCGTGAAGTGAATCTGCCCCATGTCAGTAAGAAGAGGGACTTCAGCAGACCCAGCTCCAGCGCTGGCCCGAGCCCAAGCGCCACTCATGGTGGCGCAGCCAAGGACCTTGAAGCCAATGTCGCAAAAACTCTTGGGGCCATCCTGTGTCTGGGGGCCCAGAGAAGCACCAGCTGAATCATCCCATTGATCACTGGGAAACACAATGTTTCACTGGCAGCTCTGTCCCCCCATGTGTCCTCCTGCCCCGTGCTGCTCCATCGGTGAGAACTGGAAAGCAAGCGCGCTAGCTCCAAACAAAACTGACCTGGGAACAGTGTGCCTCCTGCACATATACAAAGCAATGTAATGAATACACCTGGGGCTGCTGAGGTCAGGCTTAAGCGCAGGCTTCTCTGTTCCCGCCACCACTGCAGACGAGTACCCTGCACAGGCAGGGGCAGGTGGGGCCTCGTGGGCTTGGGTGGACACCCAGGTCGGAAGAAGCACCAGCACCCAGTGGGTAACAGCAGCCGGATGCCACTCAGGGGAAAGGCTTGGCAGAAATGCGCCGTTTCGTAACTACCAGCAGATAGCAAATCGATTAGCTGATGGATTTTGCTTCCCTTTGTCAATTTAGGGAGCAAAGCACATTATAAAAAAATTAATGATGTAAAAAAAAAAAAAAAAAGCTGTGAATAACTCTTCGCTTATGGTTTCTCCTCCAAATATTTGGTATTTAGAATTAGTATTGCTTTGGCCATCTCTGTCCAAAGATTGCTCCCATTTCAAGAGATGACTATTCACAGCCAGCAATTCAAAATTTCATTTATGTGAGTACAAATTGATATCCATGTAAAATCCTACATCTCAAGTAGATCTACTTAAGAGTCATTTTCTAGAATATTCCACAAAACTTTAAACATACTGAACATTGCAAGGCTTCCCAAGAAGAACTAATTACAATGCCCAAATTAATATTTGAAGAAAATCTTCAAGCAATGGCTCTGGTCTCATTTAAATACGTGACTACTGTCTTTATAATGTGCAAAGCATTATAACCATTTATATATGTTCCAAGTGATATATTACTGAGTTGAACCTAGTTTCCCCTTCTTTTGTTCTGGGTTCATAACCCTGCTGTATTATCTTCCATAACTCTATAGCTTGCTAATGCATAATTCAAGCCTCTCTTATTGACGAAAGGCGGCAGAAAGAAAGAATATTTCAATGCCACTTTCCCACGTAGATAGTATTGCTTTCACTTCAGCTGGTATCATTTCCATACTAAAGCCAAATCTTTTAAAGTATATTAAGTATCATTTTCATTGCTTCTTCACAATTGATTCACTGGGACAACTACACCTGTTTACCTCCATCTTCTCAGACTACTTTACTGCAGGTTTTTTGTTTGTTTTTTTTGTTTTTTTTTTTTTTTTTTAAAAAGATGGATTTCTTGCCAAAAGAAGAAACTTCAGTTAAAACATTATGAGCTAATGTACAACATCAGCTTCACACTAATCTCTTGATTTAACTAGAGTTTGGCTTTAGGACTGGTGTCGCAGTTTCCTCAGATGTGGGTAGGGAGCAGCACCATTTTGAGATCGTCCAGCAATCCCTGTTCTAACCCCTTCCCTTCATAAAATAACTATGCAAATAGGCATGTATCAAGTTTCCCTGCATCACTGACGGGAGGTCATATTTGTCCTCACAGTCAGCCATGCCACTATGCAAAAATCCCACTGATGTTAACGCAATTGCTTCAAATACAGGAGGGGAGGAGTAGTTTGCCCTTTTTCCATGTTGGCGAAGGATGGAGAGAACTCCAAATGCTTTCCGTCCCTTCTCATAAACAGCTTGCAGCTTTCCAATGGTACAAAAGTGACATGGACTCATGGACAGACAGAATAATTAAAAAAAATTCAAGGATCTATAGAAACAGCAAAGTACCAAACTTTCTACATCATTACCTCGACAGGTTAAGACTCTCAAGTTCTTGTGCCTCTACAGCCCCTCAGCTCAACGTCCTCCCATTAGAGCATCTTTTGGAAGCATAAAAAGGACACACCATCTTTCTTTACAGATGGCAGGAGAGCAGTGAGCAGCTACTCTTCCTTTGTACTGGCCCAGTGGACAGGTTGCCACCATGTCCTTTACACACTCCCTGCTGCCTGTAGCTTAGCATACCATACTACGCAAGGAGCTGTGCGGCATCAGGCTCCTCCATAGCCTTCCTACATGCCAAGGCGGTTATCTGAGCTGTGAAATTCTGCTCCCTCATGTTTAACTTGCCCTGGTAGGCAGCCTGGGCTCAGTCTGAAGCCAGACTGCCTACACATCCCACCTGCCCGTGTGGCAAGCAATGTCCACCACCCAGCCAGTATTTTTTGTTTCATATCTTGGTTGCAGTAAGAGCAGAAGTTCAGGGCAGACTGACTGAAACCAAGAGTGCCAGGGCCCATCCCCATGGCAGGTAATGCCTTTAGAGCACTGCATGTGTCCCCTGTGCATTGCACTTCACTTCTCAGCGAGGCAACTAGTTTGCCTCACAGGCAGCTTAAAGGCATTCAAGCAGGTAAGCGAGGTGGGCAGAGGGTGAATTTGCCTTCAAGCCCAGCTCAGAGTCACTTCTGCATGGCAGCCCACATGCAGCTTTCATATCAGGAGATGTCTCTTACCATCTTACCATACTGCACAGACAGACACCTACCTAGGAGACCCTTTATACAACAAAGTAAACTGTAATCTTACAAAGAAAGTTATTCTGCCAAAAGTAGTATAAAAAATGATCAGAGGAGGCCCGACAAGGCACCTGTACTCCCTGGAGTCACATTTACTGAACCAGCCTAAGTAATAATGTGGCCAAGTCAACATCTAGCTAGGTTTACAGCCTTGGTGCTTCTTCCCATGCCACCTCAGCACTCACCTGTTTCTTCCAAGTTCAAATATCTGAAGCACTGTAATTTCTCTAAACTTAGGAGCTTGTTTTTCTTTTTCTAAAAACTCTCAAAGTCTTAATAAAGACTCATTTTCTGCAAAATTCTCAGAAAATACAACTAGAGAAGCAAAATTCAGGTGGGTTTAATGATGCCTCCAGCTATGCCTCATTTTAAAGCCAGTGTTTATTTAACGGAACCAATGCAAAGCAGAACCAAATAATTTAATGTCATGCTCTGAATAAGTAGCAGTTTAGGACAGCAACACTGCTGCCACTTGGACTATTCCCCTTCTACTTGCCTCACCTTAAAAGCCATGTAATTTCTCACATTGTGTGCTGTCAGAGGAGACAAAATAAAGACAACTTAAGTAACTTTGCAGGGAATTCCTTAGATGCTTCTAACCTTGAAAGCACTAAAACTTCCAGGGGCAGTGTAGGAAATGGAGTAGCCCATAAACAGTGTGCTGTGAAGTAAATCATCAGCCTCTCCAGCAGCAAGTGAAAAGCCTATGTCATTTTTGACACTTGCTCACTACCTGTCCTTCCCTCTACCCTGAACACTGTAACTGGCAAATTGCTTTGTCAAACATCACGTACAACACTGAGCAAGGAACCAGATTTACAAAATCACCCATCACATTATCTTCAGCAATAACGAATGCTGAATTCACTTGAATTTCCCTTGAGTCTCCTTGGATTTAACCCTAGTGCTGTGGTCAGCCTAGCTCAGGAAGTTCCTACAGGCTTCTTGCACGTCACTTCTGCCCATAAATGGCCCCTGGCCAAATGTAGGGAGCCCTTATTTGCAAAAGGTGAATACATAGTTGCAATGAGCCTTTCTAGAAATCACTGCCAAGAGTCTCAGTTGCTCATCACATGCTGGGTCCTCCAGGGAGGGCTGGAACACCTCCCCAGCTAAAGGAGCTCAGGGCTGCTGGCTCCTGGGCTGCTCCCATGCAATGGTTGATGCAAAACAGAACCACCCCAAAATACAGCTGTGCCAAAGCAGAGACATCCTCCCTGATGGCAGGGCCCAGCCCATGCATGTGCCGCTTGCCAGGGAAGCAGCAAGTGCATGTCACCCCCTCACCACCCCAACGGCAGCCCAGGGTCAGTGGCAGCAGGCAGCCTTGCCCTCTCAAGGCAAGGATGGTAAGCAACCAGAGACCAAGCACCTGAGAAAATGTCCACATAATTCCACTTTCTAGAGCCTGCCAGTAGACCTACCGTTCCTATGGATATAAAATGTGCTTAATATCGCATAGGCACTAGGATTCCTCCAGACTGTCTCTCTAACAATGCAGACCAGGGATACTCGTTACCCTACCAATATTTGAAAAGAAAAAATACCTGGGAAAAAACAACCATTCCCATATCCACAGCAGGCTTTTGCATGTTATTGTGAGGACAGCCACACAACAACTCATTTGCCATTTGACAGGAGAGGCAGGGAGGAAGCGCCAGTGGAGGCGACGGGACTCTCGGCAAGCCCCTGACGTGGACTTCTTGCCAACAGAAACTTCCCAGCTGCCTGTTCCCACCACTGCTCTGGAGATGTCACCTCCTCCATGGTGCAAGCAACCACCTACATCTGTGCTCTCTGAGGGAGGAGGAGAGGAACACATGAAAAGAAAAGTTTGGGAAAGCAGTAGCCACCAAACCAGTTACCACTTAAGTCCATGGTCCACTGACCGCAGTGACCTACCACCCCTGGCTCCCATCTGGAAGAACAGACTCAGTGTCCCTGCAGCATCAGCACGACTCATGAAAACTCGTGCTAAAGTCAAGAAACGGTTCACTTCACGGCCTACCTTCGCCAAGGGAGATCCCTGGCAGAAGCGTGTTTATCAGAGCACTGCTCCAGCATTCTCTGGCAAGCTGTAGGTCTCTGAAACCACTAGTGGCTCGTTAATTGTCACAGGCAAGCCACAACGCTGCCCTGTCCCAGAAAAGTAAGTTGAATTCTGGGAGTAAGATGAACTGGAGGGCCAGTGTCCCTTTTATTTTATGTCATACCAGAAAAATGGATATTTAGATGATAAATAAATCTTTTTTTCTCTGCTTAGAAAAATCTTTTTAAGATTCCTGTGGTACTTGGGTTGATGATGATGAAATGTGACATGCAGAGGTTTTCACTTACAGAAAGCAAACATGGGTACCTCACATTTTCTAAACTCTTGACAAGTAACTCACCTTTGTAGATAACACTGATGACACAGGAACAAACAAATCAAGCCATCTGAGAGAGAGAGCCAAGTGTCTGAAGCCATCTTAACATCAGACATTTTTCCTTAGCAGCTCTGAGCATCCCCAGCTCTTTTATCCCACATACTATGAGGCATCTTAAAATATTCTGTATTAGAGAATGCTATCTGAGTGTACCCTCTAGCATCCTCAAAGGATTGCTCCAGTTCAGCATCTGCCTAAAACACTATGCCTTCTTGCCTGCCTTGGTTTTTTTCTCCCCTCCTGCTTAGGGCTAATCAGAGTCTGCTTGTTTCTTGAAAAGAGCAATATGCTTTTCAAAGCCCCTTGGGTATTGGAGAGACCCTTCAGTCCTGCCTCAACTACTCATAATTATAGTCCTAACTCTGGTTCACCCATCAGTCAAGAGAGTAAAGATCCAAAAAGGCATTCCCTTATTTACTGTCAGAACATTATCCAGGCTCATGCCACAAAAGAACATTTTTGCAGAATAAGATGATTCACTGAGTTCAAATTATGTGCTTATTTTCTGACGTTTCCAATCCATCTGCCCAGAAGCTGCCTGCATCTCTCTCCTCCCTCTCATCCCAACAGAAGCCCTTTGCAACGGCGACAGACAGACCTCTTCTGGTTAGGTTTCAGACTTTCTGCTCCATCTGCACAACCTTTTGATCTTTCATAGTGTTGACTTTGCCCTCTTTGGCAACATTTCCACTCCTTGGTGATTCTCCTCTAAATCTCTTGCTCCGCTCCTGGCTTTTCCTTGGTCCTGTCCTCAGCTTCGGCCTTTCTCAGACACTGCCTTCCGTCTACTTACTTCAATTTCAGAGGGTCAAAACCTGGCCTCTTTCAGATGCTTTCTCCGTCTCTTTTTCTTGTGGTCCTATTGGCAGCATCCACCTCAGTACTGAAACCCAAAGAGCTGGGTCATGTTAGTGCCCTTGATCCCTTTACCCAAGCCACAAAATGACCCCCTGTTCTGTGCCTGCTTCCTGCTCCCAGCACATTTTTTTCTCTCTCAATAACAAAAGTATCCCTCATTTTGACTAGTAACAGGTGATCAGCTGGAGATACTTGTTTATAGCCAGCACCTACGGATTTTTTTCTTCCATCTATCGTTTGCCCTTTGTCCACCAGCCTCAAATGAAAGGCAATTTTTTCTCAGGTTTAGGGTTGGGTTTTTTTTCTTTCTCCCAAAAGCAGCACTAATGAACCTGAAAAAAAAAATATAGGCATAAATGAATTTATAACAGCTATTGTCTACCTTGAAACACCTAAGGATGTCAACACATGGTTATAGTCCCTCAAGAATGCCCGCATACACGCAGCCCCACAGAAAGCAGTTAATAGAGTACATCTACTTAATAGGGGAGTATGTTTATGCTTTCACTGATCTTCAACTATTTCGCAAGTCTAGCTGCTCCAGAAACAATCATTTTATAATTTGTAATGAAAAACTAAAGTGGAAGTTTTATATATATTAATGTACTCCATTTCATTTGAGTTACCCTCTAAACACTGAGATCAAGCAAGCACTCCTTACCTACAAGCTCTCAGTGAATCCATGTGTGCTTTGCCTTCAAACATTGGATTGCCCTGAAGTATGGCGCTGTCAAGCACCGCCAAAGAGAAAGGAGAGAGCACGAGGGAAGAGGACGCTCTGCAATTCAGTGCTCCGCACAGAACTGCTGGCTTAAAAACACTTACTTGCAGGGGGAGCAGGAATTTGACTTGACATAAAACGCAACCTTTCCTACTTTTAACCCAACACATTTTATGTAGCAAGAACCTAATAAAGAAGTTACCTCTTGCTTTGTTCCAGGTCTTCTCACGACAGATTGGTTTTTCAAGGAGAAATGCCCACATGTGTCAGTGAATTCTAGCACTCCTGTTGATGCTGCCGAGATAGGCTTTAAGTAGCCCAGCATGGGAATACAGCAAGGAAGGAGAACAAAACCAAACACAGGCCTGGTCATGAGAACCCTCTGAGCATGAAAATGAGCAAACACAGGGATGCACTCCCACTACGATGACACTATTTTGTAGAACAGCTCAAAACATCATGCATGCTCCGACACGTCCAGCACAACAAACGTACGCATGCGCTCCACAGCACGCCGCACCACAAAGTACTAGAAGGCAGCAACGCGTTCACAGGGATCACCACGAAATGTGCGTGATGTCAACGCCTTGAAGTCCTTCCAGTGACAGCTTTTTATCTGACAGTCTGTTAATAGCAGAACACTTTTTCAGACCAACAAGAAGATGCTGTTTTCCAAAGGATAATTTTCTTAACTAGCTGTTTTCATATAAGCAGAGTCTTCATAGGATGGGGGCAGCAATTTACACTAAGGCTTTTCACTAAGGACTTTAAGTGGTTTTGAGATACAAGACTAAAAATGGTTTTGGCTTTCTAATTTGCTTTCTGTTTTGCAGTATGTACCGATTTATTCATAGCATTTCTGACAGAAGGAATTTCAAGAATGCAAACAGCACGATGGCAATGTAGTAGCTGATTAGTTCCGTGGAAAAAGTTTCTCCGAGTTTGGCTTTCGGACAGTGCACAACATTCAGGATACAAAAATACACTGGCAAAGGTGGTGGTCTTTCCCTTTAGCTAGAATAAAAAGGTCTTCTGCACTTTAGCTATAATAAACCGCATAAAAACCAGAGAGGGAGAGAGAAAGAGAGAACGAGATGGCAGATACACGGAAAATCTGCAGCGTAGATAATCAAACCCTTTATTGTCTAAGTTACATTAGACTTGCAACACCATAAAAACCTGTTAAGAAGAAGAAACAGTAGATTGGTAGAGGTAGTAGAAAGTCCCTGTAACAGTCATAAAAGGGCTTTACAGGAGTGTGTCATGCCAAAAAAAGTTATCACGTTGCTTAAAAGAGCCGATCAAAGCCCATTGACTAAATAAATAAGGAACACAACTCATTTTAAATACTATGGCCTAACTAAAATAACAAATCAATACAATACAATGATAAAGAAGAAAAAAGAAATTGTGGGATTTGCTTCTGAAAACAGATGGTCTTTAAGGTTGGTTTTCCCCCACCCACTCTTATTTCTTGTTTAATTAAGTGAAAGTCTCATTTTTGTGCTATACACAGCATATAATTATTTAAACTGATTTCCCCTACTGTTGTTCTTTATGGAGCTAAATTATGATTGTAAACTTTGCTGATTAGTACCCTGGCAATAGCAGTGACAGCACTAGCTTCTCTGTCAAGAGATTCTGGAAGAAAAGCTCCAGAAAAAAAGCTTTTGGCTCTAAATATTAAAGATTTTCTAGATCAGCTTGCAAAATAAAAACAAAAAAAAAAATTAAAAAAAAAGAGAAATTACAAATGTACGCTACACTTTTGTGCCATTTTGGGTACAGAAGAGTTTTTAATAACTAAAGCACGAACAAATAGGCTCAGCAACTAGCTTTTGTGCATTCCTGAACTGCGTTACTTTCACTCATGGAAAATATGACTCAGAAAAGCAACAAAACAGAAAAGAAACAAACAAAAAAAAAAACCCCAAACCCCCAAACAAATTGAGAAAGCTAGTGCAAACCCAAAATGATAATCATTAAGCAACACAGCAAAATATCTTTTTTTTTTCTTTTTTTTCTCCTTTTTTTCTTTTTTTTTTTTTTTTTTTTGGGGGGGTACAATGGAATGTGTCTATGCGACCTCCCTCAAAATAACTTCACAGAACAGTTAATTACAGTCACTTGTAAGTATTTGCACAGACGTTCCTAACTACACCGAGACTTACAGAGAATTCTGGTATACATCTGGTGTAATAGCATAAGGAAAAACTAGTTTTTAAAAAAAATACATAAGAAAGTTAATTTGCATTGTTGCAAGTGTTGCGAAGTAACAAAAACTGTCAAGTAATTTAAAACAAGTAACAAGTAGTATCCAGAACCAATTACCGACTAGGTTTTTTTAAAAAAGGAACCCCCCCCGCCCGCCAAAACTGTTAGAACAGAAAGATCACGCTTTAAGGTTTTTTTTCTGGTTGTTTTTTTTTTTTTAAAACAAATCTTTGTGTCAGAAGCCCATTTCTACAAAAACAGCACTATTCCGTTATTGTATTAAGTAAACTGTTGCTCTCACCTGTAGTAAAGGTTAGCATCATTTCTGTACATGTAAAATTATTGCTTTTTTGAAAAATATATTTAGCATGCTAGGGTTTTTTTTTTTTAATCCATTTCCTGCCTTTACAAAATGTTACAATTTAAAAAAAAAACTAGTAAAGCTTTTGCAAAAATTTTCACAGAACATTTTCTTTCAAGGCAGCAGTAACTTTTGATAATGCATAAAATTATATGTGCAAAATCTGAAACTCTCAGAAATATTACCATCACACATAGTGTCACAGCAATAAGAAAAGAAAATATTTATATCTGTGGAATACATTTTTAATTGCTTACACTGCATGGTTTAACAACCTGTTATGTGCCACAACCCCACCTTGAAAACTTGCAGTTAAAGAGTTACTGTAGAAGAGGTATATAAAGCTTTTTTTTTTTTCTTTTTTTTTTCCTAACACCACCAGTGATCACCAAGTACAAGACATGACACATTTATATGAACATTAACCTGCCACCACAAAAGAAGTTCCTCGTCTTTCCAAAACGTCACCAGACCCAGGGAGGAGCAGTGAACCTGGTGAACCAAATGCAGGAGCTGAGAGTACTTTACGGGCCCAAGGCTGCCTGAACTTGTTCAGTGACACCTTTTCTCTTCTAAACATCAGATCAGCGGCGTTGGACAGCTGAGTGTTTTCTTTTTCTTTTTTTAAACATGAAGACTTCCTTTGTGATCAGGTCGAAGAAAGTAGCCCTGTTACAAAAAAAGGTCCTGAGAGTAAAACACAGAAGCCTGTTTTTTTTTCTTAGTGTTCAACTAGCTTTTCTTTTCCAAAGCCGAATAGAAGCTTTTCTGTGGAAGTGTTTCAATTTCCATATTCACATACTATTAATGGTGCGCAGTCAAGAGCAAGAGCACTAGAAATGCAAGTGGTCCCCAAACTGTAATGAAACAAACCATTGCAGAATGATGGTCTTTCTCTTTAGTCCCTTTAATCCTTCATCAAGCATTGCTTTCTCAGCACCGAATGCCACCTTTTCCCCGCACCCCCTCCCCTTCTTCCTCTCTGTTTTGTTTTTAGGTGGTTTTTGTTTTTTTGTTTTTTTTTTTTTTTAATTTGCTTTTCAGCATGACAGGCAGTGGCAGTTTCATTAATTAATACTTTTCCAGCCCTCGAATCCACTGCTGTTTTTCAAATGTATCAAATAGTCATTGTGAGCATCAGGGAGGTTTTTGTTACAGTGCTTAACTTCTTCATGCTGTCCAAATCACATAAAGTTTAATTTTTCCAGTGTCTCAAACTTCTCTTGATTAATATAGATGCCTTGTGCTGCCACAGTGCTTGCCAACTCCACTGTTTATTATAAAGGAAATAAGGAACCATGGGACTGATTAGTACGTCAATTTATATATATCTTGTGTAGCATCTTCATTTATTTTAAAATGATTAACAGCGCAGAGGCACCCCCGTCCTCGCAGAGCGCTGGTTTCAGCCTCATGCAGCGGCTCCGGGCGAGGCGATGGCTGGCAGGGAGGCTGCTCTGCGGCCGCCAGGGCGTGGGGCGGCTGCGCGGGGGGCTGCCGGCGCTGCCCGTTGGGGTGGGGGCCGCTGGCACGGGGGCTCCTCCGCCGGGGATCTAGGTTCCCTTTCGGAGAGGCAGCGTGTGGGCGACCTCTGCACCGCCGTGGTCTCTCCCCTGCAAGGACGACACAGGGAAAAGCTCATTCTCACCTCTGCTCCCACGCACAACCCTCCAGCAAGCCCTGCTGGTGTTCGTTACCCTTTATTGGCGTCACGTACATTGATTTTGACCCACCGCATCAGAATTTTGGGGTTTTTAACCATCTCCAGCAAGACAAAGTGTGTCAGGCCAATATAAAGTCCTTGACAGACTAGAAGAGCAAGTAATAGCATCTGATGGAGCAGTGCAGAGAAGGCTGAGAAGAAGGAGGGGAAGAAGAGGCCTCCAAATAGCAGAATTTTGAGCTAGCCAAAAGGGATTCGTAAGTAGATCAGCATTTTAAAAAGGGTGAAGTCTGAGGTCACACAGGCATCTAAAAGAAAAAAAAACTGAATTCTTGTGCAGGTCTGTCAAATGCTAAGGCAGCTTTTTTTCCCCCTTGTCATCTTCCTTTTATTTTTTTAGCGAGTTTTCATGAATAATTACCATGTTGAAAAAAATAGCAGGGATATTCTAAAATCAAGTGAAATTAAAGATAACATCATGAATAAGTGGGAGCCTGCAGCTCCCAAGAAAAGCTTTAAAATGACATTTAGAACATCACTGTCTGAACAATGCAGTTTACAATCCTGATCCTAAAACAACATGGCAAGATTAATCTTACATAAATGCATTATCCTTAAGCTAAAGTCTTGATGAAGTGAAACAGACCATTTTAAATTAATGCAACATAAAATACAGCACCCATGTAAAATCCAAGCAAGTTTCAAGCTGTGCCTATGGCAGCCCTCGAAATAGCTAAAGAAAGCCCAGCTCTGGTTGACATAATGTATTAAGTGCATCTCTTTTGTTAATAGATTTAGAAAATTCCTAATTAAACCTGGCCCGAGATTCATGACATTTACCAGTCAAAGTTTGGTTTAAGTCAGAAAGATTTGCAACAAAATTAAAGAAAAAAAAAGCTGCTGTACAGACAGCAGTATATTTGAAATGTAGGAAACAGTAACTGAATGAGAGATGTGATAAAACTTCCTTAGTTGGATGCTGAATTTCCTGCAGTAAACCAAGAAAGATGCTTTACATTTTTGCACGGCTGCATCATGCCTGAGAGACAGAGCCACAATTCCAGGAGGAGGCATTCATCATTAAAACGTCTCGTATCGAACCGGCTCTATGTACACCGGGGAGCATGGCAGGGTTTCGCCGAGCCAGGGGAGGAGGGAGGAAGGGAGAGAGCGAAGGAGGGGAGGGGATGGGATGGCAGGCGCCTGGCCCTAGCTTCCCTGGGTAAGAACTGGAAAAAGGGGTGTAATTAGGGGTTCTTTTTGGGGATGGATAACCTGTGGGGTGCTGGGTGGCAGAGGCATGCCATGTGGGTCCGGGCACCACCTGCCCATGGACCGGGGAAAGGGGTAATCCATCCTCCTCCCACCTGGCAGGGAGGCACAGAGGGGCCAGGGGCAGTGGGTGGGTGGGTGCACAGCTGGGCTCCCAGTTTCACACGTGCCAGAACCCACCCAGTGCCTCACCTCCTTGTACTCGCACTGGCCCGAGTGGGCAGATTTTGAACTAGCTGATACGTAGCTGGATTGAATTCTTCCTGATGTGAAACCTTTACCATTGCAAAAAGTAGGCTTTCTTCACTTTCAGCATTTTAAAGGGGAAAACCAGCAGATCTTTTTTTAAGTGAAACCTATAGCTTCCATGCCAAAAGCTGCTTTCATACCAACTTCTAGGGCTTTTCACCAGTTACAGGAAAAAAATTATTTTGTGTGCATGTTAACATACTGGAGACAGATTATCGCAGGACTTTGAAATAAATCGCAGCGATCGTTTTGGAGCACAGATACAGCTCCAGTTTGCTGGCAAGGGGAAAGTGTTGGGACAAGAACTACAGCTGCTAATCCTGTCTATAATGCTCATAAACTAATGGACATACAGTACGTGCATTTTACTCAGATGCCAGTATAGCAGCCTCCATGATTCCTTGATTGTTTGCATTATAATCTCCATATGTATGAACGAGACAAATTAGGTTGCCATTTATTTGTTCATTATCTATTATTTTGATTAATGGAATTCTTGTTCTCAGAATAACTATTTAAAAATAACATTTGCAATAATGAGGACTGAACTATTAATCATGATCTTTAGAAGAAACTCTGTGAGGAACTGGGGCAAGACATTTCATATGAACAAATGTCATAAATAGGACTTCTAACAGACAGTGCTAAAATTTCAAATGCAAAAAAAACTCCAATCCAATGGTTTCAATAACTTTTAATCTTTTTTTTTTAAAAATTATTTGTAGGTTTGTTTGTTTGGGCTTTTTGTTTTGGGGTTTGTTATTTTTTTTTGCTCTTCCCCTTCTCTCCAGAGTTGCTTTAGGCCAAGCAGAGCTGTACTGTAGCTGGTCTATAAAAAGATGAGAGGTAACAGATATCCCCACAGCCTTTCCCCCAAACCCTTTTACAACATATATATTGTTCTCCTGATGGGTCATTCCAGTCTGTCTATCCCCCAGACACTGGCTATTCACATTTATTCTACCTGAAGTATTTAGCACTACAAGAAATATTTAAAAATAGTTATAGTGGATAAAATTAAGGCTTATGGACTCCTTAACGAAGCTGGTTTACCCCCTTTCACGAAGGACCTACTATGCACCTCTCTTTTCAGTGAACAAGGCCCAAGAAACGTGGTGTCCGCAGCTCCTTCACAGAAAAGGACCATCACTGCCTTCTGGCATGTGGAAAGCTTCAGCCAGAGATATCCATGATACCAACAGTTCCTATTTTTTTTCTGGGCTTTAGCTTTTAATTGTTTTTGCATGAGGGAAAGGCTGTTTTTCCAGAGAGGTGAAAGGCTGGAGTTTGTTGGGGGTGGGTTGTTTTTTTTTTTTTTTTGCTCATTTCATTCACACAAAAGACAGAGAACTTGGTGTCTCTGCCTCCAGCACTGCAAATATGCTTCACGTATATATACTCTCAGTTAGACAGAACTCTTCCTTGTTGCTAACCCGTAAATCATGCCTTTTGAACACCCAATTACTTGCCCCTTAAAATTTTTAAAGCGTATTGTTTGACACAGCACTGACAGAGGATAAACTATATTCCTCAAGCGGGCCAAGTTTTTATATGTTCTTAAAAATGCAACAGAAGTGAAACGCAAGGCGTATTTCTTAGAAATTGCTACCACTGCTGTCACCATTTTGCAAAAGAAGGCTAGAGACTGACTCCATGCGCCACTGAATGCACTTGGGAACTGAGCTTCTGGCTGCAATGCTGCAGCATCAGGCAGTGTCTCTGAAATGACCCCATGCTTTAGGAGACTTTTGCTTTGAGTGCTCCAGTAGCTTCGAGATACATGCGGTCACAGGAACCCTTCCCCAAGGGGAGCCAGCTTTTTGTCTTGCCATGTATAAGCAATTGGTGTGTGCTCCCCGAATTCGTGCCTACTAAATCAGGTCTTTGAATGCTGCTTAGCGTATTCCAAATTAAGATACATATTCATTGTGGATAAGCAAGCTTAATTATGGATATATTGGGATATTTAGCATTTATAAAAATATTCAGAATATTCAGTATGTTTCATATGGCAGCCTTTCAAGAGAATTTACATGACTTTGCACAGATTGTATTGACTCGGGGTATGTAAAGAGCATTTTTTGTCCTTTAGACAAAGAAGAGCAGGAAATATTCAAGAGGTCATGGGAAATTAATTTGATGTAAAAATGCCCCTGCTTTTATTTTAAGGCATTCAGGTAGAAGTATGAAACCACAGTAAATAATGTCATGAATGAGATGAACATCTTATTCCCTACATTTTGTTTGTATTTCATTGGTGCTGAACAAAGTATGAAACACAGCCCAGTGCTAATATTATCAAAACTGGGTGTGTATGGTGTTCTTTACACGCCCCTATAGGTGGCCTACTTTTCAGTGATGCTGAACACCTGCATCTCCGGTTGGTGGTTCATTACCCTAAAGTAGGTTTCTTATTTAGACACCTAAATATAGATTTAGCTGGCTCGTTTTTGAAAAAGCCTGGCTGTAGACCCTATTTTTAACATGCGGAATTAAAATGATTCTGTGAGAAAATTGCTATATAATGTAGCACTGCTGCAAGCTACTATGCTGGGGGACTTTAAAAGCCCTACCTAACATCCTTTCATAAAGGAGCCTTCAGAGATGATCTTCTGGTTGACTACTGACGGGAATGGGGGAACAGTGAAATACTAATGTTGATATTTTAACTCTTTGGCAGACTACTCAGGGAAAGATATTTTACCTGCAAGGAGGAAATATTATATAAAGTGAATCATTTCCACTTAACGTAAAAAAAAAAAAAGAAAAACCCTTTCGTTCTCAAGCTACTGTACGCAATAACTATTGTTTCTTGCTCGGAGCATGTGCACGGCACTTCTGTAACTTGAACTGACTTTACACCGTAAACTCTCATGAATAGATCTGTCCCCAATTAAGAAATGAAATGAAGACACGGAGTGACAATGTTTAATGTGGGAAATCGTAACATTACCAGAATGCTGCAGGCATCGTTCTCAGTGCGAGCTCGTTTCTGTGCTTCTAAAGGCCCCTACAGCTGCAGGTAGAAATGAGCATGTTCCCTCCCTAACGCCTAGGGACTGTGCAGGTGGAGTCTTCTGGGGGAGCGCAAAGCATGCTTGTGATGAGAACAAGCAAAACGGCAGACAAGTGAATAATCCTAACTGACACAGATGCTGACAAACTGACACAAAGGCTGATACCGAGGAGCAAACAAGACAAAAGAAAGGGAACTATCTCCTGAAGAAGTGATCATACCGCAGCTTCTGTGGAAGAAATACTGACTGGCAAGAGACGAAGCAATTCATGAAGCTAACCCCTATTCAGTATTCTGCTGTACTGAGAGGTGCTGTAATTTAATCAAATACTTTGAAGACAGATTGACATGGACTGAGACTGCAAGAGCAAACTACATTTGCTGTGGAAGAAGTTAGTCAATAAATTCTGGCATGGCAGTAGTTTACAAAGACAAGATTATGAGTAAATTTATTGTGCAGTAATATAACCCGAATTACAAAAAGAGTCTAGATGTGGACTGAGCTGCCACATCTCTTTTTGGACAGATACGGCCATTTCAGAATTTTTTGGACCTTACGTTGTCTTTTAGAGGAAAAAAAGCCCAGACACCTTCAGAATCCAATCTCAACTACACATGAGATAAAACCATGAGCATGAAAAGATTAAAGAGCATTTTGAAGATGCTTAGGTTTACTAAAGCTACATTACTAAACCAATGAGAGCCAAAGACTAGTTGAGCTAGTTTGCAGAGCTGCAGTGTTTCACTCTGTCACATACTTCTACTGAGAGGTATGCCCTCGCATGATTTTATTAGATAAGCATTATAAGGAGAGCACCTTCATCTAGTTCTCCAACTATAGCACAACTTTGCTGCTGCTGTCCCACAAAGCAAAGCGAACATTGCCCACAACAACAACTACTGAGTGCTATGCCACGCTTTAGGAGGAGAGTTGTTGCCACTCCTATGGCCTGATGGCAACTCAGATACTTCTGTGGCAGCACCTGGGATCCCCATGCAGCCTTTGGCCCAGAAAGATGCAAGTGCAACAGAGAAGGTCCTAAGAGCCTCCATGAAGGGTGCAGCGTATGAACTATGCAACATGGTGGTGCCCGATGAGGATGTTTACTGAGCAAGTAGAAAGCAACTCCTAAACTTCAAGAAGGTGGGAGATGAAGATGTGTTCTCTAAGCATGGCCGAAACCATCTGCAACTGTTTAGTAAGAGACAGGAGGACAGGAAAAGTGCTGTAGTAAAAAATAAACTAAAAAGAGGGATGAAAGAAAAAATAAGTGATGCCAGAGGCGGTTTCACAATGGAAGAAAACTGCCCATGAGAAGGTGTGCCCTGAAACCCACCCATCAAGCTGGAAGATGGAGTGGGAAGGTCCAGGTTATGACACTGGTCTCCAAAGACATAAGATACATGAAACAACTTCAGTTCAATGGTTTTCTATCTAACAGCTTTGTCATGTATCGTTCAGAGTGCTGAGAAGTATTTGTTAGAACAGGAAACTCTGTACGCTAGAAACAGGAAAGCACACTGCCACACAGAGTCCACAAGAACTGGAGGACGAGAGCCTTTCGAAGGCCAGATACTGGATATCAGGGTACAAATACTCTAATTGTTAATTGTACTGTTGCCAGCAGAGAACGTGTTAGTTCCAAAAGCAAATTATTTCTAGGAATTCTTTATGCACTATTACATATCACTAAGCATTAAAGTTACGTATCCCACCCACTCCCGAGTAAGCCAGTAACATGTTTATTTAAACATTAACTACCTGCTCTACAATTAACTGACTCTCTATATAACAGACTTTGATAAAACGCTTAAAAATTTAAGAGCTAAAAATCAAGCAGCACCATTATTATTTATACATGTTATAAACCAGCCAGCACTTTAGTGATGAGTATCACTGTGCAACTTTTTCCCAGCTACCACATTAAAAACCAAACATCCAATTAATTGTAAAACATACTTGTTTTGGGGCATCTGCGGAGGTGGTGTGAACTTCAGTACCTTGGAGTCCATTAGACTCAAATACCACTGTGGGAACAAGGGGGCTTGTTAACAGATGAACATTCAAGCTTCGTTAGTGTGTGTACATTATTTGAGACCATTACAGATTAACCACGTTCAAAAAAAGACACCAGCTACTAGCCTGTGGCCGGAAAATACCAATTTACCGTAACACTTACTGTAAGAGAGTGTGCTAATGGCAGCCTAGGGCCACTGCCCTTTTTAATTCAGACTTCAGCACTGAAGAAAGCAATCACTGACAACATTAATTATCAGTGTATGTGTAAAGGGACCCTCTTCTTGCATTACTTACCATTTGGCCTCTGTCATTTTGCATCAGACTGGCTTATGTATGCATCATTCACACTTTTCAGGAGGAACCCGCTAGTCTTACTGTCTCGTGCAATGCTCTCCTGAGAGCATTTGTCTCTCTCAACACTGGTGGCTTTAGCCTCCTACAGCCTCAACCATAGACTGCGCCAGGTTAAAAATGGCTGGTAGGGATTTCCCATTTTAGGGCTGACCGGTCTACAGAAAAAATCTTGTTTCCCACAAAAATGTTCCTGTCAACAGCAACAATGAGGCAAAACAAAGCCTTATGTTGTGCTGAAAGGGGTACTTTGATTTCAATTTGTGCTGGTGGCAACAGAATTCATTAGCATATTCATTTCTGAGTACCCTACTCTCTAATTAAAATACAAGATTTGCAAACAGACTTATCTTAAATGCATTGCTATTTTATGGAATTTGGGCAGGGATCAGGTAAGCAATATCCAGAGACCAAGAGCAACAGTGGTAAAAATAAAAAACCTTTCTATTAGATTTAGGTACTGGAATCACTTAGGTTAACACGGTATGTGAAATGTAATTCTTGGCATTTTGTTAGCTGGATCCAAAAGCAGACAAGCAGGAAAAGGGAGAAAGCAAGAGCAAGTGTGAAAAGGTACCTGCATGGGACCTCTGATGAGCCCTGAGGTGACTGGGTTGGGTAAAGCATTTTCCACACTCTCTGCAGACGCAGTCTCCTTGGCGTGTTTGTGTCCTGAGCATCCCTGTAGTTGGGAGCGAGGGAGGGAGGGAGGAGGGGGTGGGGTGGAGAGGAGAAAGGAAAGTTGAGAAGAAAACATTATGCCAGAAGAAAACATCATTAGTATGTCTAATGTGTCATTATGTGAGGCTACCTTCAGGCCCTGGATGACAACTGTCAGCCTTCATCTAAGCACTGGCTGACAGGCCAGGCACACACAGGACTGCAAGAATGCATAAATTACATTGAATTAAAAAATGCTCCCCATGATGTGCCCGCACCAGGACTGGCATGTCAGGTGTGCGCTTTTCAGAGCAGCTGGATCCACTTCTCAGCCATCACCCAGCTTTGTCAAGCAGTACATCAGGCAAATCAAAGTGACTCCAGCGTGGCGGAGACAAGTCACATGGATAATAGGAAGTGAGTAGGACCAGAGCCCGACTGTCCCCCCCGGGCGGCAATACCTCAGAGACAAATGCAGAGCGAGTGGAGCCATCACAGACTGATCAAACCTTTCACCCCTGCCTACCTGCCTGCCGGTGCTGCTTTGACCCCAGACCTCTGAGGCACAGACGAAAGACATCTGTGAATGAAAGTGTCATTCCGGACATTTTGAGCTGGTAGCAGCACAGCAGCCTTCCCCCAGCCCTGGATAAACATGTTTTCTAGGACATTAGCATTTGTGGAAAACCACTCAAACCTCTCCTTTTTCTCCAAAGGTCAGTTTACAGCATCTGACTTAAAGGGCTGGTCTTTGTCTTTTTGCTGCTGATCAAAAAAGACACATTTGACTTTTATTGGGCTTTTTTATTAGAAAAGAAAAATATTTGAACATCATCTTTTCTATATTGGTGAAATGCCCTCCTCGGAAGGAAAGAGTTGATGTTTCCATTTGCCACTGGAATACTTTGGCTTTTAAAGAAATTCTCAGGGGGGTTGTCAGCAGAAGTGAAATTTCAGCTTTTCATTCATTTTCTCCCCCACTACAGTATTTATAAAGAGTAAAATTGCAAACAAAAATGTGGCAACAACCCCCACCCCCAACTGAAAATTCCACTGCAGGATGCCAGAGGGCTCATCTGAAATACAGATGCTGTACCTGAAAATGAATGGAAAAGAAGACGGATTGCCATTTACTCTGCTGGTATGGCACCAAGTGTCCTGCGATGGTTTGTACCACAGTATATATTGAAAAGAAATGTCTGGCTGCAAAAAACAAAAAACTTACTCCCAAATTGTTTCCTTTTTTTATAATAGCACCTCCTGCAGATGGCAGCACAGTCTGTATAATGTAGCTGAACACGCTCATTCCCAACAATTAAGTTCCTGGCAGTCAAATACGAGATGATGATTTAGGGGCAATTCCAGATCACATATACCCATGCGCGCGCGCGCGCACACACACACCCCCCCACACCCCCCAAAAAAAAAGACGATGCCCAAAACACAAATTTCAATGAGAGCTTTACCATACTATAATGAGACAGATCTGTCTTGCAAGGCAGTCAAGATTAAAGCAGATTTTCTTGTCTGTTACTAGCATTTTCCTCTCACTGGCCAGAACTACAGCTGCAAGCTTGAAAGCAAAGCTGAGCGAAGCGTGTTGAGGGACCAGACGTGGCCTTTGCTGGACGCTGTGCCGGCTGCCAAACAGGCAGGGACAGGCAGCACAGGGCTCTGCTACTGGCAGAACGACTTCCATGGAGCCTGGGAGACCTGGGTTCCTCAGGTGGCTTTCTGCCACCTCTGAAAAGACATTTAATCTCTCTAAAACTCAAATCTCCCTCTATGAAAGGTGAATACAATTGTCTCAGCAGCCATTATGGGCCTGATCCAACAACCTTCATGGAAGCGCTGCCTCTGCCGGAGTGTGCATGAGGCATGTTGAGGATGCTGTTGTAAGCCAACATACCTTGTACAATTGCTGAAGGTGAGCAGGTTAGGACTTTCATCTAACCCCTCCCTGGCGCTCACTTTATCATAGTTATTTAAAAAACAGGTGGAAAAAATGGATTGCTTCCAGGTATAGTTGCCATTCTTGCATTTCATAAGGAGCACCATAAGGCTTTTGATAGTTCAGAGCTTTGAGCGATGGGCACCGCTGCCGCAAGGCAATACCCCTATGAGTCATCACTCAGGTTATACTGTATGTAAACGGAAGAGGGTGGATGACTACAGGTGTTAGCAAATTAAGGTAAATGAACGTGACTATGTGAATGGGAGCTCCTGCAAAACCGATGTTCAAAGCTGGTCTCAAAGGAGCCCCAGGGAAGGAGTGCATCTGCTGCTATAACCCATCCTTTCCTAATATGGCAGATTCATGTAAGTGTCATGAATAAAACAAATAACCACTATTAAATATAACAACAAGATTCTCTCTACAAGCATTTGGGAAGATTGGGCAGCGTGAAACAAACCTAGCCCAAGCACAGCAAGCTTTGTGTTTGCAGCTGTATCAAAACAGTACATACAACTCTCTTTTCCAAGGACACACTGAAACAGACATATTCTACTACAATCCAAGACGAGGTAGTATACCAAACACCCAAGTAAAGCCTATTGGGAATATTCAATTGGGAAAAAAAAACCCAACCCAAAACATGACAAATAGAATACATAAGTGGGATTTTTGGTTGTTGTTTATGTCACCATTGCCATATTCACACTGCCATGTTAAGACTTAATTGTATGATTCATACTGACTCAGAGGGCTCAGTCTAGGGCCATGTGTTATTTCAGACAAGGTTCATTTACCCTCCTCTATTCACAGTTGGTAGGATCTTGTTCCTTTTGCCTGCAGCACCTTTTTATTTTAGTGCTATGAAAAACAGCCATCATGCCAATTGGTTTGGAGAACCATCAACAACCTGGAAGTTGTATATAAAATAAAGACAAGCTACATAAAAAATGAAGTTTCAAATTCTGAAAACTTGATTGCTGTAAAACACTTGGAATGAAAGAAGAGATTTCAAAGCAGAGATGGGTACTAAATAACTCCCAGTTAAAGTGTCTCTGGAAATCACTGCCCAGCAAAAACGCTTTGGCAGTAAAAATCCCCCTTTTATAAAGCAGGTAAACAGAGACCTCCTTGGAATCCCTGCCCCTACTTTACTTTGCCCCAACGGTCTTCATGGTTTTTCAGGTACCTACATTCACTAAGTCAGCTTCTAGTTCCCAGCTTCTACTGTTTCCCTCCATCCTTCTTAACACGGCTGGGAGCTCACTGGATCAAAAAGAGTCCTCTGAGCAGGTTGACACAACGTGGTATTAGATAACAGCAAGGCAGGCACCCACGTGAAGGCACCCCAAGTTGATGGTGGAACAATTAACTGGTATTTAGAGGAGGAAGCGGGCAGGGAGAAACTTCAGACAACACTCCTAGGCACTGGGATGGCAAAAGCAAGGTCAGCTGGACAATAAAAGGAATACTGATCCTGCTATTTTATGAACCGATCGTGTCCTCCTCTGCTTCCTTAACAAAAACCAGGAGCCTGAAGTTAGCTGCAATCATCACACAGCCTCTAACCACCTGTGAAATGACCTACTCAATAGCAATAAACAACAGTCGGCTCCTATGCAGCATTACTTTTTAAATGATTGAGCAAAACTGGCAATGGAGTGGCTGAAAGGTGCACCTGATGGACTATTTCTGATAGACTTTGCCTTCCTGCCTTCTCCAAAAGGTTTCCCAGCAAAACCTGACCAAATACCATGGCTCCTTCCTTTCCTCACAGCTGCCAGAGCTGTCAACTTGCACACACACCTTCTGGGCACTAGATCATAGTTGTCATTAGACTACCAGCTTCCAAAAGGCCTGGGTTTTGTCCCACTTGCAAATTGGGGTCACAAGCTCCATTTCACACATGCTTTTGACAAAACAGAAAGCATTATTTCAGGCGAGGACACTAGAACAGTGGTCTGGAACATGCACTCTTTCCATGTGGAATTCAGTTCTTGCACACACAAAAAATTGGATCATTTACAAATGGTGAGAGCTGGGACTATGGCTCCCATTCTCCTCCCTCCTCCCCCCCCCATCTCAAGAGTAATAAATCAGTGTGATTTTCAGTTTCCACCAAGACAAACTAATTCTGGCAGACAGTCAGAACTGTATGGTTTCAAATGCAAATACAAAGCGTTTGGGTTTTTTTCTTCTTTTTACGTGGCTGTTGACTGGCAAGAGACAGAAGGAGAGGTCTAATACTTTTTTAGTCCCTGAACTTTTAAACTGCCTAGTTGCACAGCTGCCTGTCCTGCTTACCTGAATTAGCAAGCACAGATTCAGCCCCACCTCTTTTTAATTATAAACAAACAAACAGATCAAAATAATAATTTGAAAAATACAATAGCAGTCTTTGATACGGACAAGGAAGATCTTAAGACTTTTGTCGAGAAAGACAATCCTTACACTGACAAGTAATTATCTCTGTTGTTGGAAGACTTGTTTGCAGATGAAATTGAAGAAAACCTCCAAAATAACATCACAGATAAGCCCCAGAGGATGTTTATTTTGCCCAAAGCAAAAAGATTATGATGTGTGCCAGCACCAGCCTATCAGGGAGATCTTCATGTGACAGCACATCTGTGTAACTTTAGCCTGCTTGAAACAAGGGGACAAAGGAACAGTAGTACTCCAGGTGGAACCAGATACATTTAACCTGCAACAGAAATGTCACGCAGTGCACGAGGGGGGATGCTGCAATGTTAGAGATCGGTAAACAAACCTACTCAAGCCTATCCAGAAATGATAAAAACAATGAACTTGTAATCCCAGCCGCTAAAGGGAGAGAAGGAAGAAACTGAAACAGCATGTCGTGGCTCCGAACAAAGCAGGAACAAGCAAGCCGTGTCCTCAGCCATGAAAGGGCTTGTGAAAAATCTTACCTGCATGATCCAGGACAGGGCTGTTGGCACCGCAGGTTTGGTACAATGAAGCAAGGTCCTTTGGAATGTATGTTTTAAAGATATTTAAAATGTCCAAGTGTTTCTCATGCCCATCTGATCCTGGATCCTGTTTGCTGGAGTGTAAAGCCGGAGAAACTCCCGCAGCACTAGGCTGGGGCTGCAGCAGTGGACTCGCTCGTGCTACCGCTGTGCAGTTTGCCAATGTCCTCATCTCACTCCCAGCCTTCACGTGAGACTCCCTCTGAGGCACCAATGGGTCTTCGAGTTTAGTGTACTGCTCGCTTTTACACAGAGGATGATACTGTGGTGGTGGGTTGAATTTGGCCTTCATGGAGTCGGATGCACAATGCTTACCTGGAGGAGCAAAGCTAGTACTTCCTTGGGGAACCATGTACTTTTCTACTTGCTTACTGTTGGTGGGCTGTGTGCTAGGCCTCGATATGACCGTCTGAGTAGGAGTTACGCTTCTGCTATAGGCTCCCATTTGCATAAGTTTGGAATTTGCTTCATATTTACTTTTTTGTTGTGCTGCTGTGCTGTATTGCTCCTGGGAATGGTTTAACTTGGGCTGTCTGTACCCATCCAGACCTGATAAGCGTGGGCCACAGTGGCCGAAGACATGACCATCCTTTGACTGATGTGTACTCCCAGACTTCGCAGTCATCCCAACAGAAAGAGAGCTGCTTTTGGACCCTGGCAATGCACTTGGCACTTGAGTGCGTGTAAATCTGGCAACGGGCAAAGGCTGGCATTCCTTACCGCCAAGAACAGGAGGGGGGCCAGTACGCCCACTCCTCGCCAGAAAGACCAGGTTGTTTTTAATACTCTTGAATCCATTCTGTTGAACCCAAGGCGGGACCATCGAGTTACAGCTGATTTTGTGCAAAATTCTTTTATGCATCCACAGGACTTCAGGGTAGTAGGTCTTGTGACTGCAGAAAGGACACGGGTAGACAATTAAAGCAGCCTGCAAGGATGTGTTCAGATTTTTATTGCATGAATTATCCCTTGTTGATTTTTCACTCAAATCGAGTGGAGCTACCTCTTGAGCTTCAGCACCTTTTTCTATCAGAGGATGCTCCCTGTTTAGGTCTAGCACATTTTCTCTAGCGCAACTAGCCTGCAATTCAAGTGATGTTTTCAAGTCCATGACCGTGTTTGAAGATATCTGTCCCACACCTGAAGCAAAGCTAGCAATGTGACTGGAGCAAGGAAGCCCTTGGTTGTGGTGAAATGCCGGCATCTTTATGTCTGCAGAACCTTTTAGATCTTGGTATTTCGAGAAGGGCTCCTTGATGACACTCTCCAGCACTGACACCAGAGCAGGAATCCCTGGTTTAGATTCCCCGGCCTCATCTTCTCTGGTGTTGCAGCTTCCCAGCTTTGGGAGTTCATCCAGCTGAGATGTTACCATTGGGGTTTCCTCTTCAGAAGAGTTGCAGTGGTATGGCTTTTCATCTGAATGGAATAAACAAACAAACAAACAATCATTGTCATTTTATGCAGAAAGGAGCCCAAAAGCCAGAGAAAAATTCAATATTAGAGTAAGATAGCAGGAGAAAAAGCAAACTTTGGTATTAGTACCGTAATGACGTGCTACAGACCAAATGTACTATATAAGCAAGAAAATAAGGCAACGATTCAATTTACTTTTAAAGATGACTGCAAAGTCTGGATAAACTCTCTGCTGCTGCATGTTCATGATATTTTGAAGAAAGAACAATTCAGTAATATACCCATGTTAAAATTCCGTGACTGCGAGAAAAACAAACAAATATGCAACCATTTAATGCTTTAACAAAAGCAAAGACAATGGAGCCAGATAAGACTGACCTAGTTAAAGGTCTGTCAGCGCTTCCATTACAAGCCCCTATTTTCAAAGGTTTTATAACTCAGCAATAAAAATTGGCTCCACACAGAAGCCAAGCATATAAGCAGGTACAGCATACAGAATAAATTGCTCACTTAAGAGGGACTTTTGCAGTGGCCAAGTATAAAAGATGAGTTACGGAGGATGTAAATTTTGAATTTTCTGTCCGTTAGTTTAAAGCGGACACTTTTCTTTTTAAACATACTTTTATGTTTGAGTCAAACTTCAGGAAAATTTTATAACTGCTTGATCCACTGAGAGATAAGGAATTCAACATTTTCAGCGATTTAGATTACAGAATTCAAAACAGACTTCTGATTCTTCCCATTTTCTTGTTCGCTTCTCAGCTCTCCAGAGTAAATTTACCTGCCTAACACATGGCTGGGAAAGGGAACATACTGGGCAGTAATTAAAGCCATTTAGGGGGAAAGAGAAGAGTAGGATTTGTTTTGCTGGGAGCGCAGCTACCTCTGCCTGCTCTGCCAATGCCGATCTCTCAGAGCCGCTGATGAAGCCGTTGAATCCCTCCAAATCAGTTCACAAATCACTTCCACAGAGATTTTCATCACAGCAGTAATGCTTACTGCACTGAATCCATTTAACATGTAACTGAATTGAATCATCTGACAAACTTTCAGTTTCAATTAACATGCTGTTAATGAGCCACTGCCAGGCAAGTGTAAGGAGACCATGCTCCATCTAAAATGTCACCAGTCCAAAGTGATCATGGCATCTGTAGGAGGGGTGAGAATGGGAAAAGAGTTAACTGCTCTAGAGCTGCATATCCTCTCACATCAACTCATAAAAGCCAGCGCTCAGAAAATCAAGCGCTGTTCGTTAGCACAGCGCAGTGCCACGGGCATTATTCTGCACAGCGCAATGGAACAAGTATGTCTTCCGCTGGAGTTTCACTGCAGATAAAATCTACTTAGCCTGGCCTTCAAGTCAAGCAAAAAATTCTTAAGCTTTTGTTTAATTCAAGGTAATTAAGTTAAAAATAACCCACAGATTTGCAGCCTTGCAGGGCTGAGTGCTCACTCTAAGATAATTTTCCTTTCAAACTCTCTAAGGGGGTAAATTCGGGGGGGGGGAACCCCACAACCCAGAAACTTGTTTTTCCTGTGTTGCAGTGGGCAAGGCTTAGGGAAAGCACATGCCCAGCACTACTAGCCAAATTTACAGTTTGAAACAAAGACACTGCATGCAGCGGTGAAATCTGACACTGCACATCTGTGTTATTTTCAAAGCACATCTGTCAAAGCCCAAAATATCTGTGCTCTTAAATAAGATTTTTAAGGCTTCTCTTTACGATCACAAGGAGTGGCTCCTTTGATCATAGTAGTAAATAATGAAGGAAAGCAAAAACAAATCATTCGATCGCAGCAGTACTCAGCAGAGACTGAACCGACCCACCGGCTGCGCTGAGCAGAGCAGGCAGAGCAGGGAGGTGGGGGACCACTGCCCGCCCTGCTCTCGGGGCCTGCTGCCCCTTGGTCTGCCCACACAGCCGTGATGATAGGCAGACGCCTGCAACTCCCAGATACTCCTTGATGCTGCCTGACTTGGGCAAAACCTACACACTGCACCATTTCAGTAAATAGGACTGAGTTGAATAAACTGTGAGATGAAACGGGTTAGGTCTGGGCTTGGTCTTTAGGTATCGACTGTTCAGTTTAGGTCGGTGCTTGGGGAGAGGAGGAACTAAAAGAGGAGGGGGCAGCAGAGAGACAGACTAAGTCACATGTGCCCCAATAACGACAAGTATAAAGCCTGGGACTGCGAACCTAGAGGTGGCTGAAGTCCTTTTAGCCGTATTGCTTTAGGACAGCCATCAAAGAAAAACGGATTTTCCAGGTGGAAAATGTAGCACAGAGTAGGAAAACGATGAAGGCGTTTCTGAGGTGTATCTAGGCCTGCAGTTGCCACAATGCTGAAGGCATACGCTGTCAGTACAATACATGAAAATTTGTAAGGTTATTACAAAACATTGTTTCTAACATCTCTTCATAGTATCTTGCTAGATTCAATTCCTCTGATGTCTCACACAAACAGTACTGAACATAAAAGGAGTAATTTTAAAAGCTTAGATCAGGAGCCTCAATAGCAACATTTGTGTTAATTGCTCAAGCTGCACTTCTAGAAAAAAAAAAGGCAAAACAAAAACCAATCAATAAAAAAAACCCACAAACAAAAACACCAAACCACACCCCTACCCTCCTTCCCCAAGATTTGGACAGACATGCTTTTCACATGCTCATACTTCTTCACCAGCACAAAGCACAGCCTAAGCTTTTCCCAGGCCCCATCCCGCTCTCCACCAGGGACCTGACACTCCAGATATCAACACCCAGGCTGAAATGCTGCCATGTGCCATCCTCCCTGTCATGGGTGGTGGTCCAGGCCAGGCTGCAAGCAGGTAGCAAAAGCCCGGGGGAAGAGGGGATGCAGGAAAGAGCGAGAGGAGACGGTATGCAACCCAACAATATTGGCAGAGCCTTTTTCGAAAAATAGATTAAATTTATTTCTGCCTGCTCCCAGCCGCTTGCCCCAGCTGAAAAGGGGTACTAACAATCCTTTTAAATCACTAGTATAAAATACTGCTCGAACCAGCACAGTGCAGGCATTACTGTCACCAGAAACTTTTGAGATTTTATTATGGCCAGGTCAAAGCAAAAAGCCATGAATGGGATGCCTTTTGCATGATCTCCAGGGACTATAACTCACATTCCCCACTGAAAGAGTTCTTGGCTAAGCATGCTCTCACTTTTTATCCTAGAGACCCTGTCATCTTCTCGAGTTTGACTCAATTCCTTCGTTTCTTACCCAAAACAGCCATTTACCTGTTGTACTTAAGAGTGAGAAAGGTCCTTTTACCAGATCCCTGAAGTGTTACAATTTTTCTGTCATGGATACCCAGCCAACCGCTGAAGCAGAAGAATTTTACAAGGTGCCCAGCTAGGAGGTGGCTGCTGATGCCATCTTGTGCCTTCAGTTTGGCCATAGCTTCAAATATCGACGGCATCGCAGGCCACGGGAGAGCAATGCCAGGCAGTGCAGAACACTTAACTATATGGGAAGCCATGGTCTAGAAACACAGCAACATTCAGGGATTCGCCCAGTTCTTCAGAAATATATCGAATTGCCATCACTTAGTTATGTATCTTACACAGGCAAACAAAAGTGACTCCCCTTCTACCCCCACACACCCCCCTCTCCCTTCTCTCTTTCTCCCCCTCACATGCATAAACTCCACTTCCCTCCCCCGCTCCCCCAGCACTGTTTCTCCACAAAACTGAATTTCAGAACGGGCCGCACAGCTGTTTTACTTCATGAGGCTTCCTATAAAGTAAACCAGGCTATAAGCCTGAGGACAATGAAACTGTGATTTCTATTCAGAAGAGCAGAACTGGCTAGAAATTGGCCCCTTTTCTGGCTAGCATTACTGCAGTAGGAGTCGAAGGGAAAGGAGCAGATGTGATGTTTTGATTTTTAGTAAACATTTGATAGTGATTTGCACCTTGAGATGAATGCTGTGCCTCGATTTGGAAACTGGCTGCAAATAAATCATGATAAAAGCAAAGGATAACATTGAGAGAAGGTGTAATATTGCAAAGACCTGTATTAGGTCCTATTTCACTTGCTATTTTCTTTAATGATCCAGAAGAGACTCTAGACAGCATGCTAACTTAAATCTCCAGGAAATATCGCATTTGGAGGAGCTGCAAAAATAAAGGGGACAAGGAAATAATGCACAGAGACTTAGAGAGAATAGAAATGCAGTCTGAAAATAATCATATGAGATTCATTCTGGGAAAAAAAGCAGGCTAAGACAAGTGAAGGGAAACGATCCAAAAAACCCATGCAGTGGGAGGGCGAAATCTGGGAAGAAGCAATGTTGAAAATAACAGATGTTACAATAGACAGCACGTTAAATACGACTGTACTATGTGAGGTTCTTCAGCTCAGCTTTCACAAATAAAAGTACGCATTATAAAAATAAAAATAAAACTACTCCTCTGAAGAAGACACATACATGATGGCCATGCTGGTCGCATCATATTTTATTTTTATATATCTCTATATAAAAAAACCCAAAATATATATACCATAGTAAGAGGCACTATGTAAAAGCCCACAGTAAGCACAATCAGTAGGACATGGCAGGGGAAAAAAAAGGCAAAAAGCAGGTTTGCAGCAGAAAATCAAGGTCTTTTATCCTGTGAAGGGAAGGTCCAACAACAATACTCCATGTTTCCAGAATATGTGTGCAGATCTTCAAATATGGACAAGTCAGAAGGAGTTCATAGAACTGCAACAGAAAATAACCGACCAGAAAATAAAGATGAAGAGTTAAGTGTCCCTCACATGGCTGAGGGAAGATGGGAAGGTGACAGGCCAACGACTGCAGCCTCCCCAGAAGCGCCAAGCTCCAAAAGAGAGAATTATGTCATCCCGAGCACTGGAGTTTATCAGATATAATTGCACGCAGGAAAACTCAGGATGAACAGGAAAAAAAAAATTATGTGTACTACAGCTTTTGGAATAAATGTCAAGGGAAGAGGTGGAACACCTCTTGGACTGTAAAACCTATATGGACAAAACATGGATTACCAACGTGTGACAGAAATCCATCCTTTCATGGGGAGACAGAAAGCATGACTTACTCCTTCCCTTCAGTCTACCAGTACAGCAAACCAAACCCCCTTGTAAGCTAATATCCATACACTACAACTGCATTGTCGACATATTCCAGAACCAGCCTTCCTTTCATACTAATTCCTTATGTAGCTAGCTAAGAAAAGGACTCCCGGAGCGTTAAATGGTGTTAAATTAAGGACCCTCCTTAGCAGCAGGTTTGTCATCTGAGCATAGGTCAGGCTGTTCAGAGAGACACGGTATCTGTTTTGCCGAGGGTGATTTGTCTTACGCCACCCATGCCCCCTGTTCTAGCTGCCTGCATGTCTAGTTTTCACACTCCACATGCTATCTGCTGCCTCCCCCGCTTTCTGCTCCGGCTGCATCACTTGGCAGATCCCCAAGGTGGTGGCAAAGCAGGCGCGAGGTGAGAGACAACTCCTACAAACTCCTTTAGGTTTTCTTACAGCACAAGGCCACGTGCTACAATGAGATACCAGGAAGAAAAGGTTTTGCTGTTTCGACATGAAATTCAGCTTCTCATCTGCAAAGCTCATCTGGCTTTAAGCGCTGTTAGATGTTTTCAGATGCAGCTACATCATCTGCCCAGTAATTCAGAAAAAGGGATGACCAAGGATTAGGCCAGAGTGCTTGGTACTGCAGGATTGGGCAGGCTAGCAGGCAAGAGTGTGATCCCGAAGGGTCAACTGGTATCCCTGCTTCCTCTTGGACTAATTTTAGAATCAACAGTGAGTGTTTTTGGCTGAGGTTTGAGGTTTTTAACTGGGTAGAAACCCAACGCAGCTCTTGAGATCGAGATGCTGGCTGATCCAGAGGGTTTATCAGTCAGCCAGCTCACCCCACCCTGCAGAGGTTTCACTTCGGCTATGTGAGGGAAAGGGGAGTAACGCCGTCCCGCGCCACAGCCCACGAGTGCACAGAGAACAAGTCCCAGGTGCCCCACGAAGTCCTGCCTCCATTTGGTCATGAGCGAGGTGATTCTGGTTTATACTACGCTGCTTTTCCTTATTACTTTTCAGCATTTTTCCCCCCTATTTTTGTTGCGGCTCAATGTTGGGGAGTTACCTTTTCACTTCCATGTGATCAGCTCTACATTTCTAACAACACTGTATTTCCATCCTTAGCAAATAAATCCAGATCATGGGTTCACCAATCAGAACCAGCAGCCCTTTGGTATAGCTTGCATTCATGGTCTCCATTCCCCTTCTCTACATCTAAACCTCATAGTTCCTAAAATGACTTCTCACCAACTTTTTAATCTCACGGCCAGCAATTCCAGGACAAGGATGCATGATGGCAACTGTCAGCTTTCAGCCAGTATTTCTTGGGAAAGGATGCCAACTATGAAAAAGCACGATCTCACAAGCAGAGAGAGAAGTTTTGTGTCCCTGTTTTTTGAGGGAGGGCCCAGGGAGGGGAAATTACTATCTGACCAAAGCATTTTAATTCTTTTAGGCTCTTTAGAGTAAAGAAATTTAGCTTTTTTCCTTTCCACTCTCTTCTTCCTAAATGGTACTACCACTGCTGCCATGATGATTAAATGACTAATGCCTGGAGCCCTAAATTCAACTTTTTTTACGACCACGCTATTTTTCATCTGTTTTTCTTGCACATTTGTTTTCAGACTTCTCTCTGTTCCTGGCACAACGACGTACAGATTTATTCCCAAGTCCCATTTGCTTCATTTCACTAACTTTACCCTCCGCAAATTCTAACTTTACCCACAAGTTACTTTTTACCCTTGCTGCTGAACACTTATAACATCGTACCGCCATGCCCCGAGCGTGCAAGTAGTTGAAGGGCCCCGTTATATTGTTTGCTTCCTTCCCTCTACAGAACTGGGGGACACTGCAGGGGATGAAAGCAGGACAGGCCAGCGGAGCACACAGCTCCTAACACTCCCCAGCCTCCGTTTGACTAATCTCTTTGGCATTGTCTGGGAGGACACCTGCTGCTTGTGAAAACAAAACCCACTGAGCTCTTACAATCAGGGCAGCAAAAAACATGAATAGGCAACCATCAAACTAATTCAATAAAGTTTGTTCCGTTCTGGACTGCACATGTTGAGGTTTTTGAATTATTTTAGATTATTATTGTTATTATCATCAGAGATACTGACTGCATTAGTTTTGCATTTTGGAAAGAATCTGAAAGGTCAAAGTGATCGGAAAAAAAAACACAAAAATTTTAATTGATTAAATTTGAAACTTAACGTTTTAAAATGAGTGAAATCTGAGTCTGAGAACAGTTACAGTATAGCACACAAAAGACCCCTTTCTACAAGGTATTCCCCTAGCTCAGTAAAATTACAAATTCCTTTGCACAGCAGAAATGCTTTAGAGTTATGTCACACTTCAAGGATCACTTTTTTAAAAAAAAAAAAGAGAAGAAGAAGAACAAAAAAAAAAAAGGCCTGAAACCATCCCCCATCGCACAGCCACAAATGCAAACACCAGCAAGGTTATTAGAATTTCAAGCACGATCAGCGAATGGCACCAAAAAAGGAACTGAGGAACTATGTGGGAAAGAGTATCAGGTCCAAAATCTGTCAGGCTGAAATGCACGTTGTTAGGTACTAAAGGCATGATGAAAAACAAGCCTAAAAGTTCACAATAAACTTTTTCTTTCTAGCTACCTGTATATATCTTCTCCTTAAAGAGTATTTGGGTTTGTTGCTATCTAGGGTACCAATGCCACAAGCCTCCCAAAGCCCAACTGGCTGCAAAAGCAGCGTCATATGCAAATTAAATTACTCCACTCTTCACCCTCAGCTTCATACAGGTGCACACCAAGTGCAAAAAGTTTTGTGCTGAAGCCCAAACGCAAACTCTCTTCTAACGCCAGGTGCTTTGGGATCTGTCTCCCAGGTACCAGCCCTTCCAGAGTCAACACAGACTTTATTTTAAGGTGAGGGAAGGAAAGCATCCACAGCAGAGCATGTAATGAAGTGAAAGCACACGTAAGGGTAAAATGGCTGCTGCTGGCAGCTTGCCACAGACATGACATTTCCAGTGTTCATCACATCTCTCTCTACCTTGTCAGTGGGATTTTTTTGTAAGTCATTATATATACTGTGCATAGGAATTCTGGGCAGTAGCAAAGCTAACAATGACTCACCAATCTTTTCACCTCCGTATTTCTCACGGAGGTCCATAAGGGTAATCTCTGCCCAGCAGCAAGGGGAAAAGCCCCACAAAATAACATGTACTTACCTGCAAGCGGAGCAGTAGCTGCTGTTACCAGAGTATTTCCAAGTGTCTTTTTCACCCTTCATCCACACTAATGTGACCCAAGGGTAGTTAAGACTTCAGTGGGGCTTTCACTGGTTAAGAAGAAAGCTTGTCCTTTAAATAAAGAACTGAGGGGAAGTGACAATGGTCTGTCCAGCCTCACACAGCAAGGCTGCAACTAACGCATCTGATCCCCATGCTATCGCCACATCCGGCTCGCATCCCCAGCACGGCCCCTTCTGGGACTGGGGACTGGACTTCCCAGTCATGCCCCACAGCCCCTCTTTGCCCTGTGAGCTTCAAGAGCATCCTGATGTCTTCCCATCTCACACAGGGCTGCTCCAGCTGCAGCTGGGCAAAGCACAGTGCTGAGACATCAGAGTGAGTTGTCCACATTACGCATGGGCTTTTGCAACTCTGTCCCCACCTCGCAAAACTTAAACCTGCTTTTCTTCCTTTGGGAAATGTAATGCTAAAGTGCACCAGCGGATGCAGAGGAAAGGCTCCACCACTCCCGCTCACAGATCAAACCGAAGCGAAGGTACTACATCAGCTTAAGTAGTACAGGCACCTTCACAGGCCCACATCACCGCCTGGATCCTGGACAGTGGTGAGGGAATGGTTAGGTACTTATCTATAAATTACAGGTAAAACAGAGAGATGAATACGTACACAACACATTACACAATACAAAAACACTTGCAGGGACTGCTTGCCAAAATGAAAACTGTACAATTTGGCATTGCCTTAAATGTTGCTGCTCATAATATACTTAAAGAAAATTATGGGATATAAAACCCCTGGAATGCTCTGTGAAATTAGGAAGTGATTAGGCCAGATGATACCAATTTGACTCTAACACAGCTTTGTCGTAATTCCAGAGTTAATAGCAATACTGTATGAGCTGGTCCAAAACCTAAGCGGAGTACTTCCAGTACGCTCTGTAGCTGCTAGGCATTTCTGCGTGTGTGGCCCTGCCTGTTTAATTTTGGTGCAGGTAGAAGGAGGAAAAAGAAAGGGCATTAACACAGCAGGATACATAATTAAATTTGAGAGGGTCGGATCCGAGTAGGGGGTGCTGTGTTTTTTCCTTTTGGGTTTTTTTTTGTTTGTGGTGGGGTTTTTTTGGTTTTCTTTTTTAGTTTAAGGCACAGAAAAAGAAGTACAATGGGTTTTGATGCCTCAAAACTACTTGCAGAGGAGATGGAAAATTATGACTCAGATTTTTTTAAGAAAGTGGCAGCTTGCCTGTACAGCCACTCCAAACACAGACCCAGTTATAAATCTTCCTGGAGATTTTCCCTTTCATTCCAACAGTCAGACTTGCCACAATGTCTGCTCCAGAGCGCCTTCTTGACCACCACCTGTTCCTCTTCCTTCAAGTACATTAAGGAGAAAGGCTTTCCGGGCCAGGACTGTGGACTGGCAGCCACCCATACAGCTTAACATTCCTCATCCAATATTTAATTTCTCCTATCATTTGTTAAGCATGGGTAGCATACTGCCATACATCATAAAGCCCTTTACTAGAGCTGCTCAGTCTAAAAACAGAGGGTACAGCTGTGCTGTAGGCTAGGGTCCTGCAGAAATACCTAAGCTACAGCTCACAAGCCCAGCGTGGTAACAGAAGTAGCACAGCTTTGGAAATAAGGTGCTCTCCATAGCCTAATTTGCCTTGTTTCTCCTGCCGAAGGCCATGCTACCATGGCTGGTAGCTCTGTTCACAGACTTAAAGCAGTCAAGGACCTCTAGTCTGCACGTCAGTCATGTCAGTCAGTGACACATCACAGAAAAGTGAACATAAACTGTAATTTTAAAAGTATTATGAGTTTTTAAAGATTCTCTAGTTATACAGTACTTAGGTAAAAAAAAAAAATCTGCTTCCTTGTGTTATGTTTTTCAGGCTTTCAGAGGAAAGATGACTTTGGAAAGAGAATGGAAGAAAGTAGGGCTGGAGCAGAAAAAGAAGCAAGTCAGACCAAATCCAACACATAGCCTGCGCAGACTGAACTATCTTCACTGAAAACTAGATGCCCTCAATGAAGATGAGATCGCTGTATCATAATTATCACCATTACACAGTGCTACAACGATGCAGCAGGACAGATGAAGGGCTGAGCCCAGCAGGGTGTGGGACGTACATAGTTTCCACAAAGTACAAGGCCTTAGGAAGGCTCTAAGCTAAAGACAGATCAAAAGTTGATCTGAACAGCTCAGCTCCAGATGGACCACAGGGAACCAGAGCTACCAGGGAGCATGTGGCTGCAGCCACGAGGGCAGGCTCTAGCCACTTGGCCAAGGCCACCATCTCAGTACCGACTAGCAGTTGAACTGCACCAAACGCGCCGTACATGTGCCACACAACCTGCAGCCCTGAGCCAAAGGCCTCAAGAGAAGCTCAAGGTCCTGCCTGCCAGACCCAGCTCCCCAGCCTCCCGCTCACCATCGGCGCATTTGCTCCTACTGACTGTGCAGGGCAGCGGCATTCGCAGGTTGGCTAATTGCTAGGTAAGTAGCCTCTCCTTTCCCCTTCCCCTTCTTTCCAGCGTCCTCCCTTGCTCCTTTGTGCGGGAACAGAGGAAACCATAACAGTAACTATGGGAGGCACTTCCAGCAAAGCAAATGGCCTTTCAGACCTGGCTTGAAACAACTCTGTGACAGCCTTAGCAGATCACTAAAGACATCAGCCATTTACTGGCAACTTCCATAATCCCCTTGAAGAGCTAATAGACAAAGCAGGCTGGAACCTAAGGCCACCAGCACGGCAGCAGAAAGGGCAGCTGCCTGTGGGCGAACTGCGCTCTGAAAGGGATTTGGAGTTTCAGCATTTTTCCCGACACCTTTCCTTTTATACCGAGAGGTAAATTTGAGAGCTCACGAGAGCACCAAAGTTCTGGGCTTGCTTAAATTCTGACTTTTTAGAGTCTTACTAATCTGGAAAATGAGTAAGGAAAAAAATAATTTTTCAGAGGTAATCTAAAAGATGTAAGGAATTCCAGCATCTATTCATCTCTGATGTGTAGGCTTCCCATTTCAAAAAACAGGAAGCCTTCTGTTTGGGAAGGAAATCAGATGCGAATCATCCCACGGCGCATGACGTAGCTCAGAAAGGTCAGGAGACGAACCAGCTATAAATGTGTTTTAATAAATCTTTCAAATAATAGAAACATTGTTACGCTAAAGGAGGATGGGGGGGAATCAAATCCATTTGAAAAATGGCAATAGCAACACATCACTCTTAAAATAAGCTTCATAGACAACAAAATAGTGATTCTGCACCTGTGAGTCATGATTATTTCTATCACACACTCATTTTAATAAGAGCTGTGTTAAAATGCTAAAACTAATTGAATTTAATTTAAAATACTGAAACTAACTATTGCATATAGTGCATAGTAAGCTTCCCAACTTTTCCAATTAGCAGCAAGGCTTAAGCTTTAAATGCAGCAGAAGCAAAAGAAACGCTGAAAAACACTGCCACAGACTGGCTTAATTTGGAATTTCTCCTTTTCAAAAGGATTAAAAAAAAAAAGGAGGGGGGGAAATCAAACACATACAGAAAGGCTAGAAAGTACTTCGGTTTTTTTTCCTTTCTCCAGCCCTTGTCCTGTTACATACATTACAGGAAAGTATAGAGAAATATATTTAAAGCCAACTTACAAACTTGGTTTGACAGAAAAGAACTTCTACACATGTACCTGCAGCAGCCTGCAAGCACCATTTTGGGCGAGAGGCTCAGTTAACCTCCTTGCTGTCTTTTGCCTCCATATTAAGAGCAAGCCCACAGAAAGCAGCAAGAAAATCCCTGTGCCTGCCACAGGACGAACAACGGAGGATTTAAAAATGTCTGTGATCGGCTATCTACATGAGGTGTCCTTAAACAGAAAGATGCCTGCCACTTCAGTGCAAAGCTCTTGTCCTCAGACATGCAAACCTGGTGGGATGGAGGAGTACCCTGCTAGGAACAAGGAACAAGTTGCATTGGTTCTTGGGTGAGGGCTGTGGCCTGGTGTATTTTTGCAAGAAGCAGATCTGACACCTCTTCTCCTGAGGAGCTTAAGTGTTAATTACTCCCCAGCGTCCAGGACTCACAGGGACCTGATTTTTTGGAAACTCAGGAAGGCCATCTGCTTTCCCAGCAGCGCACGACACGACAGGTCTGGTCAGAGCAACTCCAGCATGGTTAAACAATGCACTGGGGAAGGATGAGGGGAACTGAGGTAACCAAACCACCTCCCCACCCCACCGCCAGAGCTGTGTATCAGTTGCAGGATCTGTTGTTATCCACATAAAACTCCACAGAAGGAAAAAAAAAAAAACAACAAACCACCAAAAAAAACCCCAAACAGAACCAAACACACAAAAGCAAAAAAAACCCACACACACCACCAAAAAAAACCCCAAACCAGCAAACCACCAAACAAACCTCGAAGGATTTCATTACCAATAGAGATAGAGCTGCTCAGATAACTTACATCACATACTTGCCATTTATCCACACCCTCCTGTTACAAAAGGCAGGACACCCCCCATCCCATCTACAGCTGACTCCTGAAGACTGCTTCCAGACAGAAATAAAACTTGCCTAAAGAATAATGGGCTTAAGAATTTATTCTGGTTATTTCAGATTCTTAAATAGCAGAAAATCATGCAGAAAAAGACGTTTGCCAAGATATTTGCAGAAAGAGAGTGGTAAACAATTGCACGGTACGTGTGTCCCCCCAGTAGCACCACACAAAGAAGTACTTAGTACCACAGCTACACTTTGGCAAAAACACAGATTAGGCCAACATCAGGCAAACAGAGCATTTTGAAAATCCTCCTCAAAGTCAGAGTCATGTAAAGTCTGTTCACTAAAACACATTTAATCCGTGACTTAATCCACCCACAGACCTGGCTACGCGCAAGGACCAGGTAATAACTAGCCTTCATGGTGCAGACATTGCATCAAGCCAATTTCACTTTTAGTTCTTTAATCAAAAGAAACACCATAGCTTCCCAAGTGACTCAAAGCAGTCACAAAAGAGGTTACGTAGCTAACGGAGTTACCGATCCCCATGAATTAAGTAACACACTCTCAGCGCTACCGAGCGTACTTCATCGGCACACCGGCAATGCTCTCAGTTAAAATATCACCCTATGAATTTAGCATCACGTGCAGCACATTTGACCCTTCCCTGCCATGGGCACGCCATGGTAGCTCCCGCGTCCCGAAGAGCACCGTTACATCAGATTTTTACAATACGCTGCCTACAAGAAAACTCTGGTTGTTTTCACTGTCATTGAAGGCTCTGTTATTTTCCCGGCATGCCGATGTCAGTCCCTGGCTCGGCAGCGAGCAGGCACCGGGCAGCTGCAGGCTGCAGGGCAGGCCGGCAGGAGGAGGAGTAGGATGAAGGGGAGGGGGAAGGACTCGGGGCCGGCCGCTCCGCCCAACGCCGCCAGGTGGCGCCGCCGCCCAGCGGATGGGCCGCCGCCGCCGCTGCCCGCGCCCCCCGGAGCGGCCGGGGCCGGGGCCGCGGCCGGGGCCGGGGCCGGGGCCTGCAGCCCGTTTCCAAACCCACCCCCCTCCCCGCTACCCCTTGCGAAGCGCCTTGCTGTCTTCGCGTTGCGCCAGTCCCTGCGCTGCCCGGGCCTCGTGCTTCAAAACTCTACCCACCGCGCAAAAACACCCCCCAAACAACCAACCCACAACAAAGAACAACAAAATAACCCACCCAAAAAAACCCTACAGGTGACAGCGCTCCCACAGCTGCTGAGCAGGACCACCAGCCCTAAGCATGGCTAATCCAGGGCAGGTGGAAGCCTCCCGCCGTGCACATGCACCCCTCGACTTGCCATCAGTGCCCACAGCCTCAGTTGGGTCCTCTGCACTGGGAACACTGCCAAGTCGGGGGGGGGGGGGGGAATATATATATATTTAAAAAAAAACAACACCCAAACCCAAAAACCAACCACCAAACAAACAACAAACCAAAACCAAAACAACAAAAAAGGGCTTACCCTGCAGAAGTGCCCCAGGCAACAGCAGTGCCAGGCAGGACACTGCTCCCAGGAGAGGCAGTCCTCAGCAGGATTCCTCCCTGCTTCACCACCCACTCCGGGGCAGCTCCATTCCTGCACTGATTCTGAGCTGATTACACGGGCCGTGCTGGTCAAGTCACTGGTGTATGTGCGAGCACCTACCAGCACACTTCTGGAGGGCAAAGGGAAGCACCTTGCAGTGCTGAAAGAGACAACCAGCCACAGGAGCGGGAAGGAATGGCCAGCATCCCACAGATCTTCTCAATGACACCTTTCACCAGCTATGCATTTGGAAAACCTGGTCGCCAGCTCCAGGGAAGTCTCTGAGCTGAGCTCCCCTGCCACCCTTCACCAAAACCATACTCGCCGCTGTGCCTCTGCGTGACGGGGATGCAGTGCCCAAGTGCGGGGTGCGTGCCAGTGCTGCAGGGCGGAGCGGGGCTCCATCCCCTCAAACAAGAAAGGCTTCCCACAGCGCTGGGGCATACCAACGCATTTAACGATGACAAGCAACTCACCCTAGGTCGAAGTGTTTGCAACCACCAAGAAAATAAAGAGAATAAAAACCTCCTCACAGCTGAAGCTGTGTCTGGTCCAGTGATTTAGGGTGTGATTACAGAAATGCCGGGAACAGACACAGAAGTGCAGTACTTTGATGGGCTTTTCTACATAATGTGCTACATTATACCTTTTTTATTTTTTTAAACCAAAATTCCCTTGAAACAAACAAATCCAACAGGCTAATATATGTTACTTTACAGGAAGCACCATGTTTGCAGATGGTAGAAAAGCATCCATTTTAGGGAAAACAAAACCTCCAGCACAGGAGGTTTTGACTTTTTTTCACTGCTCCTGCTATGTAGAAAGATCTCCATCAAAACAGGCCAGAGTTTGGGCAGTCAGCAGCAGGATGAGGTAATGCCAATCTCTGTCCTCCTTTTCAGAGAGTCATTCTTGATGCATGGTAATCAGTTAGCCCACATGCATATCTCTGCAGGAAAGGATCGCTTGAACTTTCCTAGTGCAGCCACTGGGGAAAATACAGAAACGTGGGAGAAGAAAATACAAAGACCTCACAAATGCAAAAACCTTTGCCTGCCGAGTGCTAATCAAGAGAACATTCTCACAAATTAAAGAAGTGCTGTAGGAGTGGGAGAAGCTTCACTTACGTACAACTAACAGGAAAGTAAACCAATGAGCAGTAACATGCCCAAGAAAGTAGTTATCTATGGAGATGGTAGCCAGCATTTGCAAACCAAGTCAGTTTTAAACTACTCCGGACTGCTGGTTTATGGTCAGAGGAGGACAAGCTAAGATGCTGCAGCAACACAGTATTAAAGTATTTGGAGAGGGCATGTGAATAAAAAACTTCAGATTTTGCCAACTGTAGTGAGGAAAAGAAAAAAGTATGGTTTTATGTTCTGAATTCAACTTCAAGCCTAAGACAAAGACCTGGAGTGGGGTAAATGGAGACAACTCCCTATTCTCAGGAATAGAAAAAAAATTAAGGATTTAGGGGGTGGAGTACCTGACACAAAGGCCTAGGTTTCTTAAAGTAATAAAGGATTTCGGGTACTCCTATTTTCTAGGATTAAAACATACTTCATATGCCTCCATTCATAGGGCATAGCTTTCAGAAGACAAGTATACCATGTTCTGAAAAACATGGAAACACTACCTGTCACTAGGCACCCAAGTGCACTTGGTACTTTGATTGGCATCTATTTTCCATTTCAGCCGATCGAGGAATGAGCAAACCACCAGCTCCCCCCTGATGCTACACTTTTCTATTTGATTCTTTGAGAATTGAGAACAGCAGCGAAGCCAGAACATGCAGTTTAAGGACATTTTATGAAAGTTTAATGAAAAGCGTTAGCTTGAAAGTGACTTCTCAAAAAAATTGCCTAGTTTAAAGATTTAGGTTATTACTGCAGAATGAAAGTTCCTCCAAAAACTCAGCATAAATGAGCAGAGACCTTACCAGGGATTTTCCAAGGCTCTGTCTCTAATTTTGTATATCTGTTGATGAAATACTGGCTTTCCCAAGCTGTCAACAGTTTCCCTCCCCTCCCCCTCTTTTTATTTTAAAAAGAGCCTTTAAAGTTTTCTTTTATCTATAATTAAGAAATTCTGCAGTATGAGGTACCTCTTTTCATCTTGTTGGGATTGGCAAGCAGGCTTCCCATGAGAAGGGAATCCTTAGCATTGGTTCTAGATTTCAGTGGTTTGTGTTTGAGGTCACAGGTGTGAAAGCCACCCTTTACGGCAGCATGCAGAATTCAGCAGCAAGGGCCTTCCACCAACCTTTCAACCTCTGCTGAGTTCCCGCAACAGGACTTTACCCCAGCGCTTTTCTCCGTTGCCTGTTTAAATCTTCCCATCTATCTTTCTGTATTATCCAGCCCATGGAAAAGGTCATTACACCTAGTTTTTGTCTTAGTCAAAACCATAAAAATGCCTTCTGGAGCTCTTTCCCCCACATCCTTCCAGTATCTCGAGAACGTATCCTTGCTACTCACCCATAATCTTTCTCTGTCCTTTTGTCTTGCTTCGTTCTCTACTTCACAAGGAAAAAAAAAAAAAGTATCTCAGAGGCTGGATGGTTTTGTAGTTAAAGGCATCCAAAGGCATTCCAAGTTACAGTTTTCAGTTTTACCACATACTTTAGTCCCATAAATGACCATGAGAAAGTTGTTCAATCCCTTTGAGATTAAAGTTGCCTATCCTCTGGAAGAAGAGCACTGTTACTCAGAAGTGCGAGTATCTCAGATCCAACTGAGAAGATTTATCCTCTATCCAACCTAACTCTCCACGCAGAAGCCTCTGGCTTAATTTCAGTGGTGGTTCCTTGACCACCTGCCCTGGCCAGGACAGGGAACTTAACAAGCTGGTGCACCGCCAGTTTTTGAAGATGTGACACAGTAAGAACGGCCGTACCGATCGTAACTCCTCATCATATCCAGTCTTCATCATTTACTACAACTGTGTATTTAGATCAGAGTTTGTAGCCTGGTTATTCCTTCTTTCCACTCAAGTTGCAGTGAAGTTCTAAGTTATTACGTAGGGCAAAAGAAGTCCCAGTCATTATGAAAAAAATGTAAATTTAAAATAAACAAACAGCACTTCACAGTCTTTGCCTTCCTCCTTCCCCCAACATCTCTGAACACCAGTTTTCAGTTTTTTCTCAACTTTTATACTTTCTGTGCATTATATTTGTGCTTATGGGAAGTCAAAAAATTTCCTTTAGGCTGTAACTCTTGCCCAAGAAATTCATGCTCCCTCAACCTAAACATAAAATTCAGACTTCCATTAAACTACCAGGGATTTCATGTGGCTGAATATCACCAGCACTTGCATTGCGCTAGATGTTTTCTTGCTGCTTAGTGTCGGACTTCAAAGTGAAGTCGAATTTTACCCTGGGAATCTTCTCAACAGAAAAAAACACAACATTTAAGACTATGGAGTACTTTTAATATTGTGGTAAAATACAATCCTTGTTTTCAAACAAATCAGAAGTGCAATTACCCCAGCAGCTCTTCTAAAAAAAATCTCTTCATTCTGTTTACCTAAAAAATGCATTGTTACTGCAGTGTTGTACTCCTGTATTTACAATTGGAAGTGCCTTTAAAATGGAGCTGAATTTTTTATCCATACCATATTTTGGTTCAAAATTGATCCACTACTGCTGGTAGCTAACTTAAGCTGTAATGTCAAGAACATGAAACTAAATTTTTAATAGAAATTGTTTCTGTGTAACCTGATAATCCAGGTTACTGAGTCATCTTGTTACTAGGCTGAAAAAAAAACCACAAAAAACAAAGCAATACTTTGTCTAACAACATTACTGAATCACAAGAAATTAATTATTTTCTGTGGAAAGCAGTGATTTAAACACTATAATATCACCCTGCTACAACCAGTACTTTCAAAATATGCATATTTGGATCTTAGACTCATTTTAAGCAGCTTTCATGAAAATTTTCTAGCCTTCATTTCAAAATTAAGTATGAGAAATTTAATGTATCAGCATAACCTCAGTTAAAGTTCCTTCCAAATTCTATGCTGACGGGTTTTATAATACAAGTTGAAAGGCACCAGGAGGGGTTGTGAAGAGCATCTCTATCCCTCTGCCGGTATTCTCAACCCCAAATCCTTGCAGATTTAGTTTTATGCATCCTGCAGACTCTCTGTGTAAGAGGTGGCTGCACCCTCAAAATGGAAACCCACCACCGAACAAGTCTCACCTCTCTCTGAAACACCCTCTGAGGAGGTTTTCCATTCCCCCAAAGCCAGAAATGCACTATCAACAGCCCCTTTCACTGTGATTGTCTTGTTGAGAGTGGGTGCCAACCTTCCTTTTCTACCAAGCTCCTTCCTGCACCTAAGAGGATTTAAGAAATCCCTTATTTGGTGTGCCCTGTCCTCTAAGGCATGAAGACTTGGGGTAATAATGGGTCAATACAGTCTAAAGATAGATCAGCCTGCCCTAACAGCTTAATAGCTTATTACAGGGAGCTGTAGTGCTTATTAAGGCAAAGAACAACAACTCGGCTACAGTGAGGTGCTGCTCCCAACTGCTGGGAGTGGCACTTCCCAGCTTGGCCAAAAAATAAATTTAAAAAAAAAAAAATTAAAAAATGAAAGAGAGACAGACACACAACTTGTGTTCACCATCATTTTACTACTCATCACTAAGTCAGCCGCAGAGCTGATGACAGTATCTGCATATCCCAGACATAAAGCCCATCACACCTCTGCCTACTCACACCCTGCACTGGTACCAGGACAGGCTGTCCAGCAAATTGCTAGAAATGGATGCCGCCACCACCATATCTCATGATCATCAGTTTAAAGGGAAAACAGGAAAGCTCTTGGACTGGCAGCTCTTCCCCTTTTCCTTGCTGAACTCTAGCACCAGAGCACCAGCTTGGCAGACGGTTACAGGTCTTCACCCTGTCTTAACCTACGTGTCTATCAAGCACTGCCAAGGAAGAGCCCTGACACCACTCTGCAGCCTCGGGATACACGGTTTGGAAGAACACAGAAGCTCGACCTTCTTAATTAGTTAATTCCCCAGAAGGAGTTCATTCCACGAACATCTGCTCTTCCAGGGAATGTCAAGCTTTGTTGGAAGAAGCAGAAGCAGTAACAAATCCACAGTATCCACAGGACTGACATTCTTAAATAAAACTTGCATGACAGTTACAATAAGGGCCTTTTTCTTTAAGTGACCTTGTCACAGCCCATCAGCTTAAGACCCCAGAGGAGGCCCAGCTCTCCTATCAGAGGTTACTAAATCCGCACTCTTGATGCCTGTCATTTTCAGATTTGAAAAATCTGCAGGTTTATATTTTGCAGGGAAAAAGTGATAAAGGACAGGCTATTGCAGGCATATCTGGAAAAAAAATTTTTGAAAAGAAAAAATGCTACTACAGCTAGATCACTGCGGAGGTTGGGTTCCAACTTCTTTCCGTATTAAAAATACTATGATATTTTGGACCTGATAGGAAATAACCAAAATTGCTACAGTGCTTTCCCTGTGAGCAAAAAAAGTCAGGAATAGAAATGTATGAGCCACTGCCCCAAGTGCTCCAGTGGTACTTTGAGGCGCATCAGACCATGTCAAGCAGCGAAGCATCCCCGAAGCGCTGTAACTTTGGTTAGAACTTGTAATTCAGAAATCTCCCAGTGACCCCATTATCAGCGTACCATGGAGAAAACAGAGCTGGTCTCGGTATATGAAGGCAATGACTATTCAGGGAGCTTTAATCAGAAGGAATTTAACTGAACAAACAGCCGTGGCTCCCAGAGAAGGGCTGAGTACTTTTAAAAACTGAAAGTAGCTGACCGTATGCTTTAGAACAATAAGATAAAATTATTACACTAAAACCCTTTAATTAATGCATGCGACAGAAGCTGTGATTTTTAAACCCTAATCTCCCTGTCATTTCAGTTTTTAAGAAATAGTAAGAAGCACCCATCTGCTCAAGCTGCCACACGAGGCCCAAAGTTCTGTTCTCACACCAGTTTTGCACCGGATGTCTCAATAAATTTACTGCTTATTTACATCAGCCAAAATGGAGAAGAAAGCTGCTGATCTCCTAAGTTTGCCGTCCTGCAAAAACGGCCAAAATACATTTTGCTGTTACACGCACCATTTTTCCCCCTAAAAGCAGGGGCTTGTTCCCTCCCCCCCCAAAGAAAACCCATAGGGCATTTTGAAAACCCTGACAGATGTTTAATTACAGAGGCACTAGCAGGCATTATTTTGAGGTCAAACACAGAACGACTGTAGCTGACGACCAAATGGCTGAAGTGCCTGCTGCACCACCAGTGAAGCAAAAACTTTGCTAATCCACATTTTGCTAATTCAAACACCTAATAATTCACATGCAAGCAAAAAAGCTGCCAGTAGCGCAACACGTCTGAATAACCATGTAATAGCAGGAATCTGTGGTGCGATCTCATGTTACTAGGGGCGTATTACAAAACACAGCAAAGAGCAGTCAGCACTATGTTATGAAATATCAAACCGAACTCTTACTCTCAACATCTAAGAACAAAGTACCTTTTGTAATGCAGGTTTCTTCCCCCCTCTCCCCCCCTCCGCACTTATTAATTCATGAAGTTCATTCATTTAAATAGGTCTTTTAGTCACTGATGTAAATGAAGAGGCATCTACAGTACGTCTGTGGGCTGCGTGGCAGGAAGAGAATAGAGATGGCACTGCCTGCTCCACTGATATTTCCAACTGTTTTTTTACAAATTTCTCACCAATTCCCTGGAATTTCTCACACTACTTTCCAATTAAAATAAAAACTTTCTTTTATTCAGAAAGTTAGAAAATCCAATTTTGAACTATTAAACAGCCAAAACAAACAAAACCTAAATACACAGACACCTGGAACTGTGACTAAAATTTCTTGGCTGTGCCTCTGAATGCAGCAGGACCTGCCCCTTCTTTGCTGAGTCAAATTCAGTAGCGATTAGTCTTCATCCCTTACCCACCCTCACAGCTGAGAGTGAGGCGGACACTCTTTGCCGTGTTGTTGAATTGTGTACTGAGCATGCACCAACACGAAATATTGTGCTAACAGATTTAAGTATGCCTCAAAGCACATTGTTCTGACAGCGCCTGGGTCTCCGTCATCACTCTCGTAACTATCAATGATTCTGGTTAATTTTACAATCACAAGAGGTACAAGCCTCCATCTGGTAAGTCTGCATATTATTGCAGAATTGGAATCACACTGATCAACAAAATATGTTGGCCACTAATGCTCTGTTAAGGTGGACTGGTGAGTGGAGAACAGCCCTATTTTCAGCTACACTAAAGACCTGCCGTGAATACAAGGGAGCAGAGCACAAGGATCAGCGTTTCCTGGGGAGAGGCACCTGGTGCTCCACAGCTGCCGGCGGAGGCACAGCAGCCAGATCAGGATTCAGGTGTGCCAGCAGGACTGCTCTGTAACCTAACACATCAGGTTCAGTCTCCTGAATGCCTGCAGCACATGTGGCAAAAGCCTGCCACAGCACTTTCCCTGAAATGAAGCTGAAGGGAAGAGATTTCCTCATTTAATGCCTGTGACTGAAGCAACCTTGTAAACACAGGTGGCAGGGTTTCCAAATGCTTTTAGCTCCCTGCTTGCACAAAGGCCAAGTATGACAGAACCCTTGCCCACAACAGGGTAGTGGCATAGCTGTTACTGCAACGCAAGCCACCACCATCCCTGTCATCCCTCACCAAGGCCAACCTCACAGGTCTGTTGGGGAGAGCAGCTGTGGTGTCACTGTGAGGATGCCCATGCCAAGAGTCCCAAGGCTATACCCATCCCAGAAGACAAAACCAGATACCACAGACTGTCAGCAAGGATGCCGATATACCGGCAAGACTGCTCTTTGTGTTGTTACAGCCGAAATCCCCTTCCTCTGCACAGAACCCAGTTAGAAGTGCCACTTGGCTGACGTCGTTGCATCTGCACAAGGGGTCCCTTCCACCAGACCTATACTGCTTAGGGGGTGACACTGCTATAAAGCCTAACACAGGCAATTCTGCCAGCAGAGCTGGCAACACAGAGTGCATCTACGTCTCCTGCAAAAAAAAGATGTTTCTTGCTCATTTTCCAGTTGTGGGTTACTTTCGGCTATTGTCACAGACTAGGACTCCCCTTCCCCATCCCCATCCCCTTCGGTCTTCCAGTACAGGGGTCAGTGCTGATTTTTCTCAAGTCTGGATGAATTTTATTCTTATCTTCTAAATATGCCCTTCATGTGAACTCCCGGTAAACTGCATGTGCAAATGCAGAACTAAGTCTCTGTAGATCTGTACCTACAGCACATTCTCAGACAAATTAGCAAAAACCCAAATTACCGTGCTTATAAGCAATGTACTCCATAAGCAAAACAAATGCAAAATTAAGGAGCCTTTTCTCATTTTGGACTTCAGAAAACACTCCTCCAGTGGGACACTGAGTAAATTGATTTAAAGGTTCTTAACTTCAGCTTATTCTGTAATGCTAAATTTGTATCTGAGGCTCTTCACAGCACAGTATATGTAATGTATGATTATACAATTATGCATACAGTTAGGAAGCAAAACACCTCAACCCTCTTATTGTTTCAGTCTGGGTTTTTTTTTTTTATTAACCTACCAGACAAACAGAAACAGGCCATGAGCAAAAGGCAAGCATCCCTTCTTTTCCCTGCTTTTCTTGAGGAGAACTCCCCATAGCTCTACTTACCATCAGCCACAGTACATAATCCCCCAACCACATTTTATTTCATTCACCTAATATTATTCTAAATGTGTACAAGAAGCCTGTTATGATCCCACTGAAGTCACTGATGATACAACTTCTAACCTCAAAGGAGGGGGAACTGATCCAAAAACTATATATAGTCAATAAGCAGCTGGAGTTTTTAAAAACCCAGTGGCTCCATGGCATAAGCAATGAAAAACAGGTTGCAGAACTCAGCCACAGGAATTAATAAAAATGACCAAAGGTCACCTGTAGTCTATCAATCACTATATAGTTTACAGTTCATATTACAGTAGAAAGGTATGAATGTTGTCAGTGTTGTACACTGGCTACTCTGAGATCTATCATGAATAATTGATAGAGGTTATCCATTTGAGTCCCAGCCTATTATTCAAAACTCTAAACCTGCCATTCACCAACAGCAAAGAGTACTGCAGATGAAGGATGGAGGGGCACTACAGGGGACTATTTTCAGTGGTGCAAGCAGTGATGAGGGAATGCAGATTATCTGAAAACAAAAGCTGAATTTTTCTGAGACCGTTTGTGAAGTAATGAAACAGCATTTCATGTCTACCTATTTTGCACAATTTACCTTCAAGAATTAAATACACCAGCTAAATCTGAACTTGAGCTTCCAGTCTTAAGTCTCTTAAAAGCTTGGTTGTTTGAACTGAAGGCTGAGAAGTGCACTTGCCTCATATTCCCTTACATATTTTACACTGAGCATCTCGTGTGCATCTTCCTGATAAAGTGACTTTGACCTACAATCAAAGAATAAAGAGCCTTACCGTTATGGACTGAGGTTTTGATGTTACTTTTTAAGCAAGTAAGTAATAAACCAGCCAATAGCTATATTTACAAACTACACTGGATGCCTGAGGAACTAAGACTGGCAACACGACCCACACTGTATTATTAATCCTGACACAGCCATTACCCAAGTAATTTACTCCACAATGGCATTAATTCCAACGGTCGCAAATGGCAGCACACCTTTGAAATTTGGAGCAAGGTTAATACCCCAAATAAGAATCTATTAACTAACAGTCCTACTAACTACTGCCTTGTAAGATAGGGCAATTTATTTGCCGTGACTGAACTGAAGAATGACCATCTTGGACTAAGTCCATACTGTGGGGTGCAAAACAGATCATAATTTCATCTTAGATTTAAGAAGGGCAAGCTCACTGAGCTTCCTTTGTATGGTTTATAATGTCAGAATAATCCTTTATTACAATGACAGCCTGAGACATTGAATGGGATTGTATAAGAACAGCAACCCCACTGTTTATTCCTTACAGCAGCAGCTCATCAGCAGCATTTGAACAAGCCACGATATAGTTACATCCTTTGACAAGCAACACCCGAAACACCTTCCTTATCTTCACACATCCCAGGACCCAAAAGAAACGTAACATTTTCTCCATTGAATATGAGAGGCAGGTAGCCAAAAGGAGGATTTCTCTGCAAAGTTAGGGACGTCAGAGCCTGCTTTTAATTCCTTTTGCCAAAACACAAGGCCCTGTCTAGACACCAGCCTTAAGGAGCTCTCTTTGCATATAAGGCAGGCCAGGGTATACTGGAAGCGTAAGGATTGTCAAAAAACCTGTTTGGGCTTTGGCAAATTAGTAGTATATATTCTGCAGACAGCACAGCTCTTAGGCTTATGGCTGACAGAAGCAAAAAAAATGCTACAGCCTTTTTGACAAACTCAAACTTTCCTTGCCAAAACCCATCCTCTCTCCAACGCAGCCTGTTAGGAAACCAGCCTGAAGGCAGCTTTGTCCATATCTCTACTTTTTCCTACTAGGAGATAATTTTTGTTTGACTGTGTTTTGGAGCCTGCATACTTTGGTCTTGTGGACTGGTTTTGTACTTGACTTCTTACAACCTCCCAATCATCATTGCCACCAACTCCACAGCGCCACTTTTTGGCCAGAAACTAATTAACGTCCTGCCTGAAGAGAACAGGAGCGCCCCTTCTTTCACGCTTCTTGAAAATAGAAAAACCCAATCCCGCTCCCAGCTTCACTTTCAAATATTTTTCTCACACCAAGCTCTTGTACAACAGCTTGCGTATAGGGGTCAAGCTGTAGACACCTTACGCATGTGCAGTCGGTGGCTGTTTTTGACAGGGTAGATTCTCAGCTATTCCATTCCTGAGGCTTATGGATACAGACTTCCAGGCAAGCAGATGAACCCAGTTTGAAACACCATTTTCGTGACAGGACAGTTGAAGAGAATGAACAGTTTTCACTATGAAATTTACAGCTGAATTGGCTGAGCCATTGGTACAGTGGCAGGGTGGGGACAAGCGAAGACGGGGAAACAGATTTGATTGCACACAAATAATTTATCACTATACTTAACTCTGTTGCTTCCACATAATTCCTCGGCTAGTTACAAAGTGAAAAGGCCAGTACAATATTTGACGTGGATAGGCAAATACAAACAGCAACATTTAGTAAATCAATTATGAAGATTAGCTTTGCCTTACAACAGCTGAGCAAAATATAAGATCTGAAGCTCAAATGAACTTCATAATGTAGGAGAAAACTAATTGCACTTTAAAGAAAGCCTAGTAAAATTACTGCCAATCAGAATGTGGTCATTTATTAATATGTGACAATCATATACTTCTATTCTTTTTAGTTAGTCTTAAACCTGAAATATGAGCCCTATATGGAAAGAAGCTTTGATGACAGTCATTTACTTGGGAAAGCTTTTCCAGCCTTCTGTTTCACACAAATGATTTGAATGTTTAAAGCATTTAAAGAATTTCATATCTAGGTATTTATAAAGAGAAGTTGTCTTTTCCATCTTTTATATTTTATTTTAAGCTTTTAGTGAAAATGCAGCTGCTGACTTATGAAGTGATTAAAAAATAATACACATACAAGCAGGCAGCCATTTTCACAATCTGGCAAGTGACACATTTCCATAAATAACAAAGAATACAGGGGTCATGATATCAGCTGTTCAGAAATTCTAAAAAGTCACAATGCCTCTCGTTTTGCAGTAACTATTTGCCGGATTGTTTTTATTTATGGCTTGAAAATGAATTTAGAACGGCTTTGCCTGAACTTTAAACACTATGCTCCCAACTGACTGGCTGTGTCTCTGCTGTTTTCTCACTTGACTTCCACATATCTCTGTCCACACTGGCCCACAAGCCGGGCTTGCAAAGGTTTCTGAACACCTGAATCTGCTCCTTGTGCATTTGTATGTACACACTGCATTCACACATGAGGTTATTTGTTCACATACATGATCAGCTGCCCTGTTACCTGGCTCTTCAGGCGCATAACATTAATTGCATTGTACAACAGCTTTAGATAATTAGACACAGATGTACGTTTGAAAATAGTAACACACAGTGGGAAATCCTGTCAGAAGATTTTGGTCATAAACACTTCCATAGTTCTCAGATATACCATTATCTACTCCTTAAGTCTCTGTTTTGATCCCTGTTTAAAGTTCTCTTTTACTTTTCCCTTGGGGACTTTGCCAAGCATTCCACTTGAAAATGATTCTGTGGCACTGTCACTTGGCTTCTTTCTAATCAAAAGAGTAATCTATGTAATTCTGTGAAAATGGAAGCTGTTTCCTTAAAAGAACCAAGGGCAAAAAAAAGTATTTTTAACCAACAGAGCTGATGGACAAGAAGGGGTTGTTAATTTTTTCTTTTAAATGGCATGTGAAATAATGCATTTCACATATTTCTCCCCCCTCCCCCACCCCCCACCCCCAAAAAAAACCTGAGAGTTTTTGCAGAAAGAGACAAGAAGCTCCACTTCTGGGGGGCAGCAGGGGGACAGGGATGACATGGACCAAACACCAAAATGGTCTCAGATCTGCTCTATTAATCTTCCGCAAATAAAAGTTACAAGCCATGTTAGCTTAGAAGCTGATTTTGACAATCTCATTACCTCATTATTCAGGTGACTAAAAAAAAAATTTCCATGTTATATTTGTTCATAAGAATTATAAGACTATTCTTGTTACTTCTCATCTGAAAATATAAACAAGTCTGGTCTCAGACATCTTGAAAGAATGACTTGTTTCACTTTGTGGTATTGGAGGGGGTGTTTAAAAATAAAGGGGGAAAAGATTATACTGGCAATTGTGAAAGCATCAAGAGTCAACAGGCACAAAGGCATACACAGAAATAAATACAGCAAAACAAAAATAAATGTGTTTATCCCATCGGACTGCATATCTGGCATCCCAGAACCAGAGTACAGTATTAGTTTTAAGAGTGAAATCAAGCAATTTCTTCATTGGTTTCACGAGTCCAGATACAGAAGACTCTGTGAGAAGAGCTGCGATAACACACGTTAATCCCAGAAATTAGAGAAGAGACTATCCCTTTAATTTTGATTCATGAGCTAAGATTTTTTTTCTTCCTTTTTTTCTAACTGCCGCTAACTGTATTTCTGGTCTTATGCTTCAAGTAAGCACCAAGCTACTAGGGGATTTCCTAAGTGGGATTACCCATGTTTCTTCAGTTCCTGCTAGCTGCTTACAGTTGTACCTGTGACAATTTAACCAAGCTGGCTGTCAACGACCAGCAACCAAATGTGAGGAAATAGCAGAGAGATTTAAGCTCTCTCAGAAGCAAAGCACGTGGATGAAACATAACCTCAGGGCAAGATTTCTTCTTTTGCCTAAAATTGGTAAGGATTTCTAATTCCTAAAAAACAAGAGAAAATCTAAGCTAGCCTAAAAACTTCCGCCTTTTTGTCAAAAGAGTCTTGTTTTTCCATTCAGCTTTTGCTGAGGTACAGTCACAGTGCAGAATATAATTAACCCCTAAGTAAGGGAAGAATGGGAAAATGGTTTCCCTTCTCTTCTCACAAAAAGCCTTTTGGGGTGGGGGGTGGGGGTCAAAACAGAACAGCACCAAAGCTTAAAGAGAGGCGTAATTAAGCTTTCATACAACATCTGTATGACATTTGCACATGCACTCACTTCCAAGGAAGAGACAGACATCAAAACTAATAGAGAACATCCCAACTCTCCAAATGCAGGAAGAATGCTGTAGCCTTCCCAGCTGCGCTCTTGGGACTGTAAAATGAGATTGGCAACGGAGCCTATTTTCTCCTGTACTGCTTCTGCTGTTGTTTTTGGCCAGGTATTGTTACAAGGTTCTCAGATGGATTTATCCTACTGCTTCATGTACTATGAGAGACTTACGTACACTGAGACAACTGGAAAACAACAGCTACAGAATAAGCCTCATCATCTTCTGGTTGTTATGCACAGTAATTGGTTCCAGGGTCAACACTGCGATGCTGCAACAAAGGGCTATAGCTTAAGGGAAAGAATAAACAGCAGGAGTTAATGCAAGTTCTGTTACTATATAAATGCCTCTGAAATGAAAGAAAGGGAGAAAATAAAATATTCCATATAAGCAAAACTGATTTAGATCTAATGTGCAACCTTAGCTCTAAACAAGCTGTTAATTTCATTAAAGGAAAGAAACATAGCAAATACTTTCAAGGATCTGTAACAAGAAAACAACACGTTAAGATTTTGAAGCTAGTTTGACAAACACAGTGCTTGCCATTGGTGCCAATTTATTTGTGTGAAAATATAGGCAAAGCAAGGTGTCTGGAATTACAGTATTATTCATAAAATATCCACTATTAGGGTATAGGCAACTTTGTTCAAAACACCATGTGTGACTGCTCCACTGAATCAAAACATCTGGGGCAAGTTATGGATCTGGCTTTAGTGTCTTTGAAATGACATGTTACGTTTAAGCCAAGAAGTCTAGCCACACCAGTTTTAACAGTCATGTTTTCAAAGTCCAGCACTTTATCACTCTGAATCTTCCCACTCAATGACACTTTTGATAAAAATATATTTATTCCATTTACCTGCACACCAGGAAAGTGAAACAGATGTTTAAGAATTGCAAATGTCTTCTTTCAAAGTATTTCTCCAAACGTAATGATTATCTCCTGACACTCAAGTGCTCAGATGAAAAGGTACAGAGGAACATAATCATCCTTGTGATTTACCAGGTGAAACACTGAGACACACAACATATCAAACCGGAATCCCTCATTTGTACGCTTCACTCTTATCACTTCTTCCCTTTTCAGTTTCAGCTGCTCTCAGGACCTGAAAGAAATTTCTACCCGTTTTTCTTTCACCTGCTCTGCCGCCGCCGCACACAGCTTCGAGCGCTGGGACTGCTCATGCAGGGCTGTGGCAGGGGCACGGCGTGGCCTCCTGCCCCGATGCACTCTCGCGCCCTAACATGAGCGCTCAGCTACAGCGCCTCCCTCCTTGGTGCTCCACTTTCTCCCCACACGCACTCCGCGGTCACTCATTTCCTTCCTCCCTTTAAACAACACCCGTGTTTCAAGTGCCAACTGTGCCTGCGCAGGCTGATTCCCTGCAGCGTGCCAACCTCCCTGGCACGTGCTGCTCCAGGCCTCAGCCATCCTTGTGGCCCTTCTCCTGGTAGCAAGCTAACGTCATGACACCGCTTATGCGAACATGACACGCTTACCTCCAGCTTCCTTCCTGATGCCACTGATTCAGCTTTTTTCCAAGGCTGCTCCTCAGGCTCCCATTTGCTACCATTCCTACATACAGCGCCTACGGTTTGCAGCTGACAAGAGCCTGAATCCAGACCAACCCCTTCAAGGCAAACTCTTTTACCACTTCCTTCGGCTCACAACTGCATGGTCATCACAACAAGCTGGATCAAAGGGCAGTTATTGCAGAAGACCACGTTTCTGGCTTGCACTTTTGCATGCCCTCTGTTCCCTGCTATGACAGGGATCCCCGGAGGGCTGTCAGCATCAGAGTTGCTTGGAAGTATCAATGCACTTCCAGGAAAAGCCATTTACATCACTGGGATGCATCTCAAATAGTAACACATCAGCCCTTTCCCATTTGTATACATTAGTCTATATTTGTCACATATACTCACATACTTTCTGAATTTTTGCCTTGCCTTTCTCAAAATCTTCTCAGCTTATGGAGTTTTTAATTACATTACATTTTTGGCCTGTTCCACTCTTCACCTCCCTAGGTATCATGTTTCTTTCCTTTTGGCTTCTGAAGGCCTCAAAGAAAGTTGCAAAACTGGAATTTGAGTAAATACTGTATGAAGAGTACTTTCCACGATGCCTTGGTTGAGTGAACTCAGTGTTTCAACTTACTGAATATATCCTAAGAGATTTAAATAAAAAAAAAGATTCTTGCTCTAATATAACTGACCAAGAAAGGTCAGTCTAGCAGAAAATTTTACCAGCACATAAAAATTTCATTACATATTAATAACACCTCATTTCTATTACGAGCCTTAATATTAGGCACTTGCAGGCTGATAACACCAGAGATACAAAACCTTAACAGCTTCACTTGCAAAATAAAGTTGTTATGATCAAATTATAACTAATAGGTCATGTCTGTGTGTATAAACTAATGAAAAAAACAACACTCCATATTTCCACGCAAATAACAGCGCTGAGGCTTCCTTGTCAAACTTATTTAGCACTACAGTGGCAAATAAGTGATCCTCACTTACATGCACCCATTTTGTTGTCCCAGAACAATCCAAGCAAGGATTAATTTTTTCCTGTTACAACTTTACTTACCATTCTGTGTTTGACTATTTTTTTTAAGGCTCCTCCAGGCTTCAACGGTACTTAAGCTTAATATGTTTCTGGGAAATCGCTGTGCATGTGGATACAGGCATGTATAAGGACAAGAAACTTCTGTGAAGTATTATAAGGGGGTTTAGGATTAATGTGTTCCATGTGCAGCATAAGCTGTACTTCCTGAATTCTCTTTTAAGGGAAGAGAAGGATCTATTTGCTTCATTATCTAGTAAAAAAGGCTTTACTACCTACTGAATAAAGTCTAAATCACAGAAAACTGAACACACCTTTGGTTCAGTGGTACTGCACACCTAGCAAAATATACAAAAGGCAAAGACCAAATGCAGCATCTGCTCCGCTACTTGGGGTACAGTGGGGATGGAAAGAGATTACACCTTTTACATCCCGTTATCATCCCAATTCACTGGACTCAGTCCTTCACCATCATGACACTGGCATGCAACCTCTATGGTTAAAACAGACCCGAAATCATGGAGGGGGGCAGGGGAGGAAGCCATTTAGATTCAAGGTTCACATTTCCAAAAGAACCCATATATTTCCCTTGTGGTTGTGCTTTCCCCTCCTCCCTCCAAATATTTAGTTTTTGCTGACAGCAGCTTGCCTCAAATGCTATTTAAGCAGTAAGACATCACAAGACATATGCTATCCTGAGATAACAACACACCTCTGAAGTGCTGTTAGGTGTAGCTGATGCCTTCAACTGCCTGATAAATTTGTTATCTCAAAGAAACACAAGGTTTGGGAGTGTCTTATATTACAAACTAAACCCAAATTTAGTCTTGAAAATAAATAAAAATAAATCAGTGATTTTGCATCCTTGGGGGCTGGGGGGGAGAGAGATCTGACTTGGAGTAACTACCCCTAACTTATGGCTCCCAAACAAGACTAAAGTTACAGCTGTGAAATGACAAAATAATAATTTTAATGGCCATTTATTTTTCTGTTATTTGAAGAACAGAGATAATGAAGTAATGTCTGAGGTTTGAGATTACCAACCTGGAAAACAAAGTTCTAAGAAGTAGGACGGCAAACCTTCCCCCATGAGTTCGGTACGAGGAGGAGTATCTCCTCCTTGGATATCACCCATATCCAAGTTACAGTAAGCATCAAACGAGAAAGTGCTTTTGTCTTTCACATGGACACTTTCTCGATAGAGATTCTGCACTTTAAAAGGATGAAGTGTTGGAATTTTGCCCTTAGCATCACTAAACCGTAACTGAATCCATTAACAGTATCCACAAAAGACAATTCTAAGACTTGCTCCTCCCCTATGCCTTATCCTGTGTAAAGTTTGTATGCTACAGTACATTTCCAGATATGTAATTTACACTGGCATTGATTACAGAAAAAAAAGATTTCTCTATTCTTCCCTAACCTCAAGCCATTAGGTGCCAAGTGGTTCAATAAAGAAGTTAACAATGATTCCAACTTGACTGCTCATATGCTTAAAATCAAGCCAGCAGTTATGAGTTTTGCTGGATCAGGGCCAAAGCATTCAGCAATTTGCCAGTTCAAACCCATGCTTTCTATAAACAAGGAAAACAAATTCACCATGAAAGTAAGTTCCCTACATGTTTGCAAATCCATTCCAGGCATTGAAAATAATGTCTAGATATCAGTCACAAAATATGGCACAGCAGCAGTCACACACCAAGTGCAACAAGGATCCAAAAATCTCCATCAAGGACTAGAACATTGAAAATTGTAATTAAAAACTCAAAAGTTTTTTTCCACAGTTTCCATAAAATTCACTACGTGCTTTTTATCTGCCCAGATTTGCTGATGATAAATCTTGTAGGTAATCAATAGAAAACTGAGAATAAAAGCTATTGATGCTCTCATCGTAAAGTGTTCCCTTGACTGCAGCTAAGTTGCTCTTGACTTTTACCGCTATGACTGGTACCATAATCAGGTCCATTCAAGTTAAAGCAATCCAGTGCTTGAATGAGACTACTGGGTTAAAAAGTAATAAAGTGAAGTCAAGTGACCTAGTAAAATTTGTATTTGTAAAAGGCACCTGCAGAAAAGAAATTATCTACCAACACCAGGACAAACCATGCATTACTTTTATACTCTGTACAGCCCTGGGACTCCACCAGGTTTCATCTCCCACAGAATTTAGCCCACCATATCCACTGAGAGCATCTACTGCCAAACCTAATGTGGTCACAAAGAAAACCTGACTCTCAGTTTAAGATGGATGAAGGGCAAACTGTGAACCATAATGTTAAGAGCAGCAAAAAGATTTAACATCAAAGACATCGACACAAGTCCCTCGTTAGCAGTCATTTACAGATCAGTAGAATCCCACTAAACACAGCCACAGCGCTACCGAAATATTTGGAAATCAGATTAAAAACACTACCATGGCAATTTTCATTGCCTGAATGTTGTTTTACTAGCTGTGGGGGAAGGGAGCCCTTGATCACTAATCAGAAACTGCTAGAAAATAAAAGCACTACACAATGTGATCTTATGACTATAAATGTCACAAAGCAGTATTTCACATGCTACACCTTGTTGTAATAGAAACATCCAGTACTAAGAAATACCAGAATTGCTAAACTGGCTTTTGCAAAGCAGCAAGGCCAGGATAGGTGTCAAGGCATGAGGGTTCTGAGAAAGCTGAGTTACTGTGCAGCTGGATTCCCAAATGCACGTCCCTATATGCACAGTTAAAATATTTGCTGAAGAAGAGCTAAAAGCCTGCTATGAGAACTGGAACCCCTATGCAACCGACTTAAACACAAAGGGGTATTTTTGAATCTTGTGACAACATTTCCAAAAACTGCGGAAGAGGTATGAAGAACTGATCTTGCTTTGGCATCTTACATAACCTTCAGGGCAAAGTTTATCCTGCCATCTCTTACCTTTAAGAAGCCACACTCACCTCCCTGCTTTCTAACAGATAAAACAAAGGCTGGGTAAACCTATCTCTCCCTTTGCATCTTGGTATAAATTTTCTTCCAAGCTGAGCTACACTTTGGTCACTCATATCACAGACCTACAGCTACAATAAACTGTCTAAACAATACTTCTGTCTTAATTGTATCTCTTGTTATTTTATATGGTAACCTGCAAAAAAGGAATGCTTAACAATTAAAGCTGAAGACAGCAGAGGTATCTTTGACATGCTGTATCAAAATACCCTGCACAAAATTCTCCCATACCTAAATAAGACCCCCACTGAAATGTCTGTAAGGAATAAAAGCAGTGCAACAGTTGGATGAATAACTTCCAAATGCTGCAGAAGTTCTCTCTGAGCAACAACAAAGGCAATCTCTGTCTTGAGACGTCATTGAGATACTGAAGTATCTCAAGCTCAGCCAGCAAGCCTTAGTTCTGACTTGACCTGACTGTGTGTTATCTGTTCCTCATCACCCTACCCCGTCACAAGAGGAACTCGAATTACTGTTTAACACTCTTGCTGGCCACCCACATTACATGAGACCGAGTAAAATAGGACCTAGTAAGGCAGAGCATGGTAATCAGGAACACAGTGGAAATTACCCAAGATGCCTACAGGGCAATCGTTAAATGTTCCTTAGTTGGTATGATGTCAGGGTAATATATAGCATTAAAGGGTACAGATTGCATTATCCCAAAGCACCGCTTCCCTGTTCCAGTCAAACACTTCTTGCATGAGCTTCTTAAAGCACGGCTCCTACCATCCACCTAAAATAAAAAAGGGCCAAACAACTTCACATGTATGAGGTACATGTAACTGAGGGAGGTTTTAACCACACCTCTAGATGTCCTAAGGCTCTTCTCTCTTCCTTTCCCCTGGATACACACTTCAGTGATTCTGGCTGCCAGAATTTTTCTTGTTATCTATTTCCTTGGGATGATCAGCATAATTTCTGTTTTGTTCTGTTCCCTCAGTTCTTATTCCCATTCATATCAACCCACAGCTAAAGATAAAGCAAAAAGCTATTGCTGATGGCAGCACCACAAGAATAGTGTCACACATAGGATATATCCTCTGCAGTCCTGAAGGGCGTACGAGAACCCAAAGGAGAGGGAAGAGGCAACGAAGTGCCTCTGTGGCATGAGATACACACAGGGGGCTGTAATGGTCAAAAATGATGCTCCAACCTGCTGTGCTTTCTAGAGTAACTTCAGGTCATGAGAGAATACCACACTGCATGTGGCTTTGCTACACACATCCAGATTGGACCATGTGCATTACAGCAAGGTAGATTTAAAAGAGAAATTTCTGACTGGTATTACAATGCATGTTCAAACTAGGTAACTGATCTAGTCCTGATCCACCGAATTTGCTTTAAGGAACAGTTCGAACTTTGCAAAGTCCCAAACAACACTTAATGGATCTTACTTCTGTAAGCACAGGGTCCTTGCCTCTGCCCAACTTCCCCTATTATTCAAATCATCAACTTTCAGTATTTCAAAGTCCTGGCATTAATCCCACTGGTATTAACAACCAAAACAATTAGTTGGGGTTGAAAAGTTGAGGGGGTTTTATATTCCAACAACCAACCCTTGACAATGCCAAAATTAACAGCTAAAGTGTGTCATCACAGTGTAACATTTTTATCTTCAGGGTAGGAATCTAACAGAAGCCACCGACAGACCGTTCTTCCTTGATACTACCTCACTACTTGGAAGCTTGGGGCAGTAGTTACCAATTGTCCAGCACTGAGACATTCTCAAATTTGTTGTATGCTTATTCTGTAAAACAAAGATGCTAAATAACTTCAACATACTTAAGACTGTACGTACAGAACAAGATCTTCACTTGGTATAAAATGTCCCAACAGCACTGTCTTCAGTGGCATTATACTGTGGGATTTATAGTAAGTGAGTCTGGCATGAGAAGTATCTAAAATGTGATTATTTGACTAATATATATAGTAAAAATGCTTGACTTTGAAATAGTGGAGAGGACTTCCCTTGCACACAGAATAACTTTTTTTTCATATAAGCAGAACAATGAAGTCCTGGTACTGGCAGCTGTGTTTCATGCACTCACTTTGGCGACAGAAAACATTTACTAGGACTATCTTTCTCTCTTCTTTGAGTTACTATAAATTTTTGGTTTTCTATTTTCACTTGCTTAGCTGTTTTATTCTTCCTGTTTCTCTCCTCCCACAAATTACAACCTCACCATTTTACTGGAAAATTAAAGCAACTCTGGACAATTTTCACTTTTGATTTATTTTAAATCAAAAGCTTGATGAAATTAGGTACTTCTCATTAAAGTTCCAGCTCTTGGATTTGTTACAATTTATATCTGAGCAAAACAAAGACCAAATTTTTGCTTCATAAATCTCTCCTACACTACTTCTTTCACAAAACTTACTAATGTCATTACATTTCTATTCAAGCATTCCAATTTACATATAGGGTTTTCTTAAAACATGCCTGGGATAAATGGCATGTGTTACATCCCGCAGTCTGTACAACCTGTAAGCAAATTCACAGGCAGCTGTCTCTTCTCCTTCAATTTACTAATAAAGATACTAAATGAGTGTCTCGCCATGGATTTCTAAGAGTTTTTAAAATGTAACAAACACGAACAAAGAGCTCCAAAACCAGGCACTGCTCCTCTTAAGAAAAAGAAGCTAAAACCAAGGAAGGAGCTGAGAGGTCAGACTTTTTAGCAGATCAGTAACAACAAGCCAGTGAGTCCACTGGCAGGTGTGGACAAGGCAAGCTCTTGCTGCCATCTCAGATTTGTGCAACTGCTCCAGACCTCCTGGTTTGCTCATGGAAACCCTCTTGGAGTTACCCACCTCCAAGTGCAGGGTGTCACGAGCCCTCACGGCTTCAGTGCCAGACACCCAGCACCCTGGCACTACCTTGGAGGGTCTGAACCCCAACGCCACCCTACACCTTTTCAGCCTGCCCTCCTCTTTGGAACTTTGTCGCATAGCACAGCTCCTTTCACCAAGGTCCTGCTCCTCTCTGCCTTACCCCCTTCCCCTTCCTCTCCTCCCTGCATCCTACACCCATCTCTTGTCTTGCCCCTTCATGGAGCTCATCTTCTCCTGAGCAAGTCCCACCATACCACCAGTAATTTCTAACACAAACCAAATGCAGCCACACCCCCACTCTTTTGTATTCATTGTTTTTTGGTTTGTTTTTTAATATTCTGTACAGTCTAGCAGCTGGTGTTCACCTCATCTAGTCAGACCACGAGCATCTTGGGCCTAAAGCTGTGTTCATACAGGGCCCAGCACAACAGTTCTCACTCACAATCAGCCCCTTCCTGCATTAGCCAGCGTAATAAGAACAGCATGTGTTGAGTACAAGTGAATCAGTCTCTCCTTAAAACATTTCAAAAAACTGGAGGAGTCTGACAGAAGGAAAAAAAAAGAAAAAGAAAAAGGAGGTAAGAGGCAGGAGAGAAAGGAAACAAAATGGAGGAGATGGTTTTCACCAGAAGCAGCATTCCATCTGCGGTGCAACACCCTCTCCTGCCTCTGACAAGGTCAGGCTAGACGCAGCATTCCTCTCCTTTATTCCTATATAACACTCCTTTTTATTTTTTTTCCCCGCTCCCTAGCTTACTTTTAACATTTACTTCCTGCCCAGTCTGGTGCTTACATGCAAAAAGAAGTACCTTTATGGGACTCCCTTGCTGACAGGAGCATCACAGGCCTGTGCTCTTATTACATGTTTGCTGAGCACCAAGGGGTATTTAAATCGTTTTCACTCCTTTTCTTCATCTTCCCACCTGCTGGCAGTAGTCACAGCCTCAAAAATTATACTTCCTTCTTCATTTCAGGACTGAAATAGTTCATAGTGCCTAAAGTAACAAACTGTAACACTCTCACTGATAAATACACCATGACAATGAGGGGACACACATTGAGCCTTAAAAATACTAACTACCAAATGCACAAAGGCTGAATTATTTCTTTGGCATACCTAAAACTACATTTTAGTTGAGAAGCTGAAAGATTTAAAAATACAGAGTGTTTTCCCTTCCACTTTTATCAACACGTGCATAATCCCCCTCTACTCTCTCAGTCATAGCTCTGTGGTTTTTTCTTTTAGTTAAACATGAAAATCACACACAAAAAAAAGCCTCACGTTGGGGAAGTGCGGCACAACAACTCACAGGTGATTCAAACAGCTTTGGATACAACTCAGTGGAAATTATGGTACAGTTAGCTAGTGGCTTGAATGCCAAATAAAAATGAAGACTCATCTGGAGCAGGAAGACCTCAAAAATATTTAAAGGCTGCTCTTAGAGTGAATGAGCTCTGAGCCACCTTTTCCAACATGGCTGTTACATGAAGTATACACACATCATGCATATATGTTTGTATGACAGGTATCATGCGGTAGATCGCTTATGTGACCCTGGAAAACTAACTCCTACCCTCCTTCCAACCAGAGCCAGCTAGTTTACCCACTGGCAGCCAATAAGCTGAGTTTGCAAATACTACCCCTGTGCCCAAGAAGTCATTATGTTACTCTACGTACACAGCAGAGACAAATTACCGATATGTTAAGAGCAAAGAAGTGCCTACCCTGGAGGCTCTCAACCCCATTTCACAAAGCCCTATCAGTACTTCCCAGCCCCAGTCACACTCAGCCCCAACATCTGTTGGCCACAAATGACCACAGAGGTGCACTGCCAGCTTCCCTGCTGCAAGCCACTGTGTGTCAACAGGACTACTCAGATTATTAAGAAATAAACACACAAAGAAGTACTTTCAGCTAAGTCAAGGCGACAACATTCAATATTTGGCAGTCTCAAGGCCCTTTTCCGACCTAGGACAACACAGTAATGTGTCGGGGGGGGGGGTGGGGGGTATAAAGACACTAAAGTGGGGGGGGGGACAACCAACCCAGATATTATATAACGTTATGAGTAGCACAAGATTTTCCTGACCACAGCCTGAGTAAAAATAATACCATAGAAGACATGTCAGGAACAGGAACCGAGAGTGCTGCTTGCCTGCCTTCACGGGGAGGGGGGGATGCTGTCTGTGGGGCTGTAGTGTGGATCTCGACAGAAAAGCTTCGCCAGCAAGAAAAATTACAAAAAGCCACAGCAGAGGATAGCAAACTGCAGCACTTCTAGGAAAAAACGTGCTTCAAGGCTGTACCAGAACACCTGACTTTAGCAGGAGCATACATGAGGGCAGAATTTGGCCTGTATTCTGTACACCTTAAATTTCTGGTCATAGGGGAAGGAAAGAAAGCCTCGAGTTAAAGCAGCAAATCTATGGAAGAGTAAAACTAATCCTACAGCCTGCTCGACAGATGGACCCCAGTCCCTTAGAAAACAATATAAGAACAGCATCAGTAAATCTGCATACCAAAAAAGAGAAAATTGAGAAACTTAAAGTCTTGAACACTGACCTATGAGAACTCCTTAAAAAAAATAAAAACACCACACAAAACCAAAACACAACTTTCTTTGGAATCAAGAAAAATCTTTGTCACTTGTAAAATGTTCTCTTCATTGACACAGTGATCTTTTTACTTAAATAAACTCTATTAAGAAGCAAGGGCAATATTTCTTTTGCTCATAAGATTAAAACATTTCTTATTACCAAATTAACTAATTGATTAGCTCTTCAGCTGTGACATTAGCAAATATAAAATGCAGCAGCCACCCTCCCAGCCCATCAATGCACACACAACCCTTTTCCAAGATGCACCTTTATTTAGGCCCATCAGTTTACTGCTTCTTTACAGCTAAAGCAGATAAAAGCCAGTTTGGCACCCAAAGAAATGGCTAGTGGCACTGGTTAAGCCAGTCACCTTAATTCCTGTGAGAGAAACTGTTGTGTGACTTTAACTCTCACTTTTTGCTCCTGCAACAAGGGCTCAGAGCTTGAGTTGAGACAAGAAACAGGACAGGCAAAGAGATGAGATGGCTCCTCTTGTTAAAAGTGAAGTGCTTAATATGGAGAGTGCGTAAGAACAGCTTTGCTATCCGAATATCACGTGAAAAAGTGTTTTGATATTTTCAGCCTATCTCCAGAGAGATGTTTTTCCATCACGGCAATTTCCAAACGGGCACTGTACATTACACCAGGAAAACATGGCAGCCCCATTTAACTCCAGACTAAGCTGCAGTTTATCACTGCATCTTGTGTCAGCTGTTCAGAGGTGTTTCAGGTGGCAGCTGACAGATTTTCACACAAAGTATGTATGCTTCATAAGAGCCTTAAGTGTCCAAAATCCAGCAGCTGATGGAAAAGTAGAATTTTTAATCTTTTAAATGGGCAAATAATCATAGTGAAAATATTTAAGTCAGCTTGTCACTAGGGCTTTTTGCAATTATAGTTTATGGAAAGGGAAAAAAAAAACCAAAAAAAACATTTTAAAAAAGAGTTCTTGGTTTAATTTACATTTCTGTTCTAGTGTGCATCCAATGTGTCCATCAGGGACTTGATCCAAGTTGTAGCAAAATCAAGTTTAGGACCATTCTTATAAGTTTTAAGGACAAACAGATGGGTTTAATTTTTTACCATTTCAATCCTTTGGAGCTCTCTTCCCTCTACGCTTTGCATTTTGAAAGTCATACTGCCAAGCAGTGTTGGCCCCAACTTTAGTTGTCGTAAAACCATGGTACTTTCATTAAAGAAGTTTAATGACAAAAAATATATCCAACATTGCTTCAAAACTTTATGAAAAACATGTAACTCTAATACACTATTCTGGAAAATGGTGCTTTGCTGCTGCAAGGTCTGTACCCAGTGGAGAAAGCGAAACTTTATATAAAATCCTGAAAGAACACAGCTAATTGAATAAACCCACCCTCTTCCACAATGGTGAAGATTGCTTCATCTGTGGTGGTCTTGAAAGTGAGTTTAACTCTACAGATAACTATGTTCTTCACAACAAAAGGAATGAAAATGAGAGGAAAACCTTATTGTTCGCCAAACAAAAAAAAAAAAAAAAACCAAAACAAAAAAACAGCGCAAGGCTAGTAAGGAAAGAATGATTAATGTCAGATTTCTAAGAGGGTATTATAAACAAAGAATGTGAACAACAAAAATAAAATTAAAAAAATACAAAAGTGCTTAATGGTGTTCTTTTAAATATTTACTTTGCTGCTATTTGGAGAATAATTTGTTCCATTTAGTAGTGTTGGGCTCAAAGGACCGCTTTAATCCAGGGAGATTAATTATAGCCTTTGGAGTTATAAACACAATTTGGGAAGCGAAGCAGAGAAGAGGAGAGAGACGCCTCTCACACTGGCGATTAACAAAGTTTACGCGCTTCAGGGCTGCACCACATAGGCTGTGCCCTGCTACACCTGAACGCTATTGGCAGAACAGTGTACAGGACGCCCATAAATCAGGAAAACACAGCCCCCGAGATGACCAGGAAAGACACTACCCTACCCAACAGCACTGCTATAGGCAACTAAGATACTTCCCAGGTGTCCTTCACCAAAGTACGCGTTCACCTGCACCTTATGAAGACATCCTCTGATCTTGCCTTTTTTAGTTGCACCAGAAAGGACGAGTTCCCATGCCAAGACAACCAGCAGTGCTCAGTGGGCGCAGGACTGCATCCACACTGCCTTTAAACCTCTCACGTGCTTTCATGCATCTCTCCCTCTGCTCATCACTGTGTCCTGCACCGGGAGATGCAGGACCAGCGACAGCAAGCGAGGCAAGGCTGGGAGCAATCTGATCTTACCTAGCGAGGGGTTGGCTGCTCCCTCCTCCGAGCTCTCCTCGGCCCCCTCCTCCCCCAGGCCGGAGGTGGCAGAGTCCTCCGGAGCAGATGTAGAGCCGGGGGTGCTGGGCCCGCTGACGGACCCAGAGTCCCCTTCCTCGCTGCTGGAGCCGTAGCGGTCGGTCTGGGCAGCCGTCCCGCCCTCGCTGCAGTTCCTCCGCTCCTTGCGGTGCACCCGGGAGTGCAGCACCATTTGGTGGTAGGTGCGGAAGACCTTCCCGCACTCAAAGCACTCAGTGGACTTATTCTGGGCGACCCGCCGGCTCTGCCGTGAGGCGGGGCGGTAGTCCAGGTCCCCCTGGGCGAGCGGGCAGCTCTCCCCCGGCGGGGCACCACTGGTTTTCTCCGGGCGCCCGCCAGTACAGCTCTTCTTCTTGGGGTTGCTGGAAGAGCTGGGCGAGTCCTGGTCTCGCTTGCGCTTCTCCTGGTTGACAAGGATATACTCTCTCTTATCCTTGTCATAAGTCACGTCTGCATCTGCCAGGGCCTCATCCCATCCCACATACTTCACATACTCCGAGGGCTCTACTACTTTTCCTTTGGTGGCCAGCTGCCAAGCTTGGTAGCTACTGACCGGATCCAGCTCGGCTACTCTTTTCCCAGGCTGTCCTCTTGTAACTCTATCCAGTCCTACAGATGGCCTTAGATTCAGACACTGCAAGAAAAACTGCTTCGTTACCGAGGAGCTTAGGCTCCCATCAATTAAGCCCTCAGCTTTATCCCCAGCGCTGCCCCGCTGCGCCCGGTAGTGAACAGTATTATGCGCTTTCAGGCTTTCCATATTTGTAAACAGATTTCCACACTTGGTGCAAACTTCGTACAGAGAGAGGCCCGTCACAATTGTCTCCTCCTGTATCACGTCATTGATAGTGGCTATAAGCTCCAAATCATTTTTTGGTTTGTTTTTGCTCCCGGTCTTGGGGCCATGCGACTTCATGTGGTTTTTGAGAAACCAGGGCTCTTTGAATCTCCTGCCACAAATGTGGCACCCATGATCAAACGACCCCCTGTGCTTTTTCATGTGAGCTTTCAGGAACCAGGTTTGACTAAAAGCCTGGCCACAGACTTCACATGGAAACTCGCCTGCACTCAGCTCGCTCTTGCAGTTCTCGGCGAAGGCCTCCCCATTCGGGACCTGAGCAGTTATATGATCCTTCTCTATGTGGTTTAACAGTGTCTCCTCCCTCAGGGTCATGTAGCTACACAGCCTGCACTTGAACGGTTTGTGGACCTGGTGCAGGTGCTGCTCCAGGTCCTTCTTCCTTTCAAATTTGTTTTTGCAGAAGGTGCATTGGTAAGAGGTCAGCTTGCCATCCTCCTCAGCTGGCGCCACCTCCACAACCTCCTTCTTGCTGCTTCTCAACAAGATCTTGCTGCTATCTACCTGAGCGGTCCCATTCAAGATCTTGTTGCAGGCGGACGTACTTTTAGTGGGGCTGGTGCACCCGCCGAGGCCCTCCGAAACTCCCATCTCCCCCAGCTGCGCCTCTCCCATCTCCGCCTCATGGCCCTGACTTAAAGTGCCTGTTCTGTGACTACGGATGTGGATCTTCAGGTTGCCCTTTTGGGAAGCTCTGTGATCACAGTAAGGGCATTTGTAGGGCTTCTCGCCCGTGTGCTTCCTCATGTGCTGTGACAAGGAGCTCTGAAAAGGGAAACTTTTACCGCAGATGCAGCAGCTGTGGCACATGGTCTTGTCAGCATCCATGTCATTCTTGCTTAGCTTGCCTGGGCTGGACGATCTCCGTAACTCCATTTCTGCCCCTCTACTACGATCCATCTGTATTACTGCAACATCGGGTGAGCAGAGCAGGAGGACAAAAGCATGTCTGGCAGCAGAGGAGGGCTGGACCGTGTTTTCAATCATACGGTTCTGCAGAGATATTTTATTGCTTCATTCTCGGGATAACATTTCTCCTTTCAGCTGCTCGAGAGTCCGAAGTGACAGTTTATTTCCGTGTGCACTGCGAGCAGATGGCATAGATCACCTGAAACAAGAACAAAATCACACAAATGTACAGCAATTGTGTAAGGAGATTCTTAAATATATGTAAACGTATTCATATTTTTAATTCAACAGCTTCCATCACTCACCCCACATTCAGAACCATACTATACTACAATTCATTGCACGGAAAAGCAGCAGCCTCTGCTTTTGCTGATGTTCTAGACTTCAATGGCAGGCATCATTAATAAACAAGTAAAATCCAAGAGAGAGCAAACATTCATTTCCATACACTGACATCACAGTGTCTTCAAAAAAGTGAAAACTTTCAAAAATATTTTTTCTTTTAAAACCAGGCAGAAGTGGCTAAAAATACACCTTAAATGAGGAAAACATTTCTTGAGGGGGTTATTACACTTTAAATCTGTGGCTTTACCATCATGTGTAATTTCATGTAAAATACTTACTTGCCAAAGATAAAAGGCTTTCCTAGAGACTTGAGCAAGTATCATATTCCTGCTGGCAACTGCATTACTTTGTGTCTCAGACAGCTCTGCTGTGCTTGATGTGGCACGCACAGAGCAGGCGCAGAGACTGAGGATGCTCAGTACTTTGATTAGAGAGAAAATAAGAATCCAGAGCCTGGCAAAGCATCCAGGAAAACTAAAAGTTATTTCCTAGTGGACAATGAAGGGGAAAAAAAAACAACAAAACAAAACACAACAAACCCAACAACCTGAACTGTAGTATTTAGTCTCAATCTAACAAAGCAAACTGATAACATGTGTAGGTATCGAATGATCCTAAAAGTGAATGGTTTATCTCAACAAGACATACAGGAAACCACAGCACCACCCACCTCAATGAAACAGAATCTTAACCATAAACAAACAAACAAAGCAAGAAACAGCTTTGATAAACAAAACAGATTAATAAAAGTTTAAAAGCTTTTGTGTCTAGTGATGATTACATGCAAGTGTCAATATCTGCTTCAGCAATGTAAGATGCAACACCCCAGCAATTCTCCACCTTATACAGAGCAAAAACCAAAGGTTAAGATCTCCATAGATTGGAAAAGAAACAATTACCACACAGTAAAATAAAATTCTTCCCCCTTCCTATCTTCATTAAGTACACAACATGGCTAAGATCTCTAATAGAGAACCAATCTATTACTACGTTAAGAAAACGTCAGCTTCTTAAAACATAGCTAAAAATAAGGAGAGCAATAACAAGACACATATTGTATCTATATACCATATATGTGTATGTGTATGTGTGTATATATACACACACACAATATATGTGCACCATATAGATGGATATTCACACATCCAACACTTGACATCTATGACTTCATAAAGAGCTACAGATGTGCAAGTTGCGAATTTTAAGGTTTCTAATTATATCCTCCTCTGAGTCTCTTCCGTATGTAGATAAATAAATCGTCTAACCACATCACCAGCATGAGCCTAACAAACACCAAGGGAAAACTGATGCAATGCTCCTCTCGGTTACGCACTATAAAGTCATTATGTTTAAGTTAATCTAGCCCTCTTACTTGCTCCAAGACCATTCATTTCTGGGTTTGACTTTCTGCATATCTAGTATCCATTCAGCATGTTAAGAATTATCAACAGCATCTACCCAAGCTTCCTTTTCCTCAGAGAGCTGACAGTAATATCTAAGGGACGTGTTACAAATGCAATTTCATTTCTTGAATGAAACATTTTTATATTATGACTAATGTATTATGACCAAAAAAAATCACATCAGATCACAAATTCAGAAGTCCATATGAGCGGGAGGTTTACAAACAAGAGTATCTAAATTAATCTCTGAAATCAGCCATTTAAAACCAAACTGAGGGGCAGCCTCAGAAGAAACTCCTTGGGCATATAAAGGATGGCAGCCACTGGAAGCTGTGGCTATACCAGAAGGTAGGAACATGCCACACAGCAAATACAAATGCAATTTATGCTGCACACTGATGGATGAAACAATTCAGAGTAACAGCTTACTTATTTGACTCGTAATCTAAATCTGCCGAGTAACAACCTATACTGTCTTACAATCAAAAAGTTAACCTAAAACTCATTAAATCGTAAAAAGAAACACCAGAATAACTTCTTGCATTTAACACCACAAGCAAGAGTTTCTTCCAAAATGTTCTGCACCATTGGGGGGGGGGGAAGACAGTAAGCTTTAGGGACAGATTTTTCCAGGTATTTTATACTGTGCTTTCTGCATTCTGCACTTTCTACAGTTTGCACCAGTGAGAACACTGCTTATTGGTAGGCTGACTTTTAGACTAGCGACTTTTTTTTTTTTTTAATGTAGGTCCCATTTTAACTCAACTTTCTACAGTGCTTCCTGTCTGAAAGTTCAAAAGAGCTTTAAGAGCCAAACTTAGACAAGAATGCTGTATGCAGCAGTTCAGGCACATATAAATCCAAAGCTTCAGAGTCCCTCTGTTTACTTGGCCACAGCTTCCCTGTGCTTAATCTTGACATATTTCACTTTAATTATTTATAGCATTTTCATTAATGGAACTTAGTTATGAAAATGAGGATATGAAGAAAGCATTACTTAGAAGAGGGATATTAGCCACTCGCAGAAGATCCCCCTAGCCCTATATTAAATTAGGCCTGAGGGGGGAAAAAGTCAGAGGTAAAAAATTACCAAATTATTTTATTAGTCTAAAATACTTAATGGAAATGTCATCATCTTCACAAAATATACTGAGAAAATTGTTTCATCTTTATTACTTTAGCTTGGCCAATGCACTGCAACTTAACTTTAAAAGTTGAAATAAAGTATTCCTAGATTTGAATTCATACACAGTTAAGACTCACAAATTTTCAGGACTGCGCTTCCACAGAGAGAAATTCCAGGAAGGGTGTTCACCCAATCCGAGTTTGCTTTACACAAGTGTGTGGAGGACTCCCTTAGGCTTTAGTAAATCCACTGACACAAACGTATACGAACAACTTAGAACTCCCGCCTCCCATCAGTTGAGTGCCACTTAAAAGTAATTCTTTTAGAGGGGGTCTCTGCAGAATAGCAAAGCCCATATTCATCGGAAAGATGCAGCGAAAAATGACATAAAAATGACAACTTTGAAAAAAGCTTTGATTCAGAAGGCTGAACATACAAAATGAGGAAAACAAGACTTGTAAAGAATCCTACCAATAGAAAAGAACATTTTGGTTTAATAATTTCCACCTTGGTATTAATTATTAAACAATTATTTCAACTTCAAAGATGGCACAAGGGATGGAAGACATCAAATGGTAAATCAAACCACACTGATTACTCTTCTGCTATGAGTAAAATTTTGCCACAGCTATTTTTGTTTCTTTCTGGCTGACTGTGATGATAAAAATATTTGTATTTTGAAATAATTACAAATTTGAAAGTATTCTAAAATAAACCTCTTTCAGCACACGTGGAACATAGCCACCTCCAGCTACCCTACGGCTACTAAAAAATGTTTCAACTCTCAGTAATTTCAGGTGGTAACCAGTAACCTTTCATCACTTTGGTCCAAGTTCACCCTGCAGTTCCTTCACACCGTTTGTCACACAGAATCCAGAGCAGAGCCACATCCAGCCTGCAGATTTCTCCCAGGCTCTCACAGCATGGAGATCCCCACTAGCATAGAGGCAAGCCATAAGGGAATGCAAGTGAATGCAAACTGTAAATTAATATACAGTCTTTAAAAATATTTTGTGTGGTTTAATGGCATTGCAGCCTATGCCAAATGTCATGCAACTCCTTGAGGGGGGGTTGATAGTCTGTTTTAAGGGGCATATGAGCTAGATTCAGTTCATTTTGTTGAACCAGTGATCAGCAGTTCACGTAAGTTGCTGGCCAGTGCCCAGGTGTTTTCAGCCCCTTTAAAATACACTGAGGCACTTAACATCATCACTGTTTACAGGCAGGTTTGGTGTATAAAGCAAGGTGGAAGAGAAACATGAACAAAACCCCAAAAATGGTAAGGGGGTTATGCCGAAAAATGCCTTTGCTCAGCCAAATATTTTAGTTGTAAGGCTTGGTCCTGCATCCATTGCCTAACAGGGAGTCTTTGCCTTGACCCACATGAGAACAAATACAATAAACTCTTTTTTATCCCATCCAGCCCCCACAGGGAAAACAAGCCTTCCTACAAGCTTAAACCAAGTACTTGTCCGAATTGACTCTATTTCAAACATTTAGGCATGAAAACTTCCCTGGTTTTAACAACTAACTTGGACAAAGTTCTTGTCTTGAGAGAAAACACATTTGGCCAAAGCAACCTGCTCTCACCACGGAGCCCCGGCACCTTTCCCAGCATCAGCCCTGGCTTCCCCAGCAAGGCCCTGGTAGCCCGTCCCTGCTGGCAGCATGGCAGGTACGCCGGAGCACGGCTGCATCGCTCTCGCAACTTCTGCAAGACCTTCACAGAGTCTTGACATGAAGCATGCGTAGAAACACAGGGAAACAAACAGTACTTTAAATAAAACAGGAGCACTCTGAAATACCTAGGACTCTTCTCTTCATGCCACCTGCATGTTCTGGAACAGGACCAGGTATGCTGTGAGGACTCCCCACAGGGTGAGACAGACCCTCATAAGGACTTTTTGTCTTGGAAAACAATTAATTAAAAAATTGAAAATAAACAACACAAGAAAACTGAAAAATAGAATGCAAGAGAAACCACACTGAAAAAGTAATTGCAAATTCATTTCTTACATACAAATATCCTCTGCAGTGCAGACAGAGGAAAACAGACAAAACTCCTCCTGTTCCAACATACAGAAGATCATACATTCTTTTTTAATTTCTCTTCAATTAAACCTGATTTTAAAAATCATATTGCTGATGGGCTGTGGCCGCAAGAAGGGAAAACTCTTCAGTAAGTAATAAACAAGAAGATACAGTCTGGGAAGCTACACAGACCTATTCAAATAGCATAGCGTATATTTCAAAACAAACTGCTTTCAATTTGGGTGTGAGTATTTCAAGTTCCATCTGAAAGATAAATGCAGCGGAGAAATACTGCTCCTCTCATCTCCAAGAGGTTTGAATATACACTGCCATCACTCCACTGTGTTCCTCTGCCAAAAGCAACAACAACTTAAAAAAAAAAAAAAAAGAAAACCCACTGTGAGGCGTGATCTTGTGGAAAAAATATCTTGCTGAAATTCCTTCTAGATGATGAAATGATAGGACATAGCATGTAAACATCTAGGTGAATTTGAGAAAGTTGGGTCTTTCAAACAGCAGCAACCTGGGGAGCTGATCTCTCCTGATTTGAGAAGGCTCAGGCTGCCCCAGAGCCAGGCTTTGCTGTTCAGAGTAAAGATGCCAGAAGAGAGCAAAGCGCAGGAAGAAAGTGGGCAAAAGACACAGAACGTTTTACAACTGCTTCGCCAGCCGTCACGCTCACTGAACCACAGAGACCGTTCTTCTCCTCAGGCTGCAGAGACACCGTCCTCCACACACGCCAGCCTCGCTCCACCTGCACACCCTCCTCCTCCCTTTGTGAGGGGACATGGCTTCTCCTGGACACCCAGGTGCCATGGGGGTCATCCATCCACCACCCTGATTACAGGCTCAATCCTGCCGTCCTCATTCAGGCACCAGTCCTACCAAAGTGTCTCTTATGGACCACATCACTAGCCTATAGCCTCTTCCCTGCCTTGAGCTGATAGCATCCTTCAGACTACACCAGAGGGTAGAAGCATGTGCGTATCTTTAAATAGCAAGCCCATCCTTGAATTTGCAGGAAATCCTGGCATTCTGCAACCTATAGACTAAACTTGCCATTAGGTAAAGGCAGCATAGCTCTGAATTGATTTTCTGGGAGTAATCCAAACTAACCCAGTAAAAAGCTATCTAAAAATCCTGAGCCAGTTGTAGAAGACTGTCAAATTTTCAAATGTATTCAGTTATTAAAAGCATCAATCTTGACAACAGACCTCCTGAAGTTTGTTTAAGCCTGCCAAACCTGACAGAGGACTGGAAAGGAAAAATAAAAAGCTCCTGGAAAAACAAACAAGGAATTTCTATTAGTCTATTTCCGCTTAGGCTTTATAAAATCCTTCGGCAGCATTTTGCAGTACTTTTGTGTTTAATTATTTTAAACCAACCTTCCCCTGCAGCTGGGAAAGCTCTTCCCATTTAAAAAGTTTGCTGTCTGAACCCTGAGATATTATTTTGAGCTTCTCCAAATACATCATGTGTTTTTGTGTTCTTCTCCCTCCATGAGCTAATGACATTTTGCAGCAGGCTTCAGAGCAGCAGCCAGGGCTGCGAAAGCACAGTCAGGCCTTTCTCAACCCATGCCACACCCTTAGCAGAGGAAAGAATATGCCAAAATAAAGATAAAAAAAATAACGCTGAAAAAGCTGGAGGTAGGCATTTGCAGCAAGGTGATCTCTCTCAAAACAATGTCAGCAAAACCTCAATAACCCAGATTTTTTTGTGGCTCCTCAAGAAGCAATGCAGGAACAGGGGCGGGGGGGGGGAGTTTGCTTTCGCACTGCTACAGGGTATGTTGAGAAACAGAGCTGTCACCCACTCAGTACATATTTTGTGTTTTAGTATACTGTGCATGTTTGTCTTCTGGGAGACAAAGAAATGTACTTGATTAGTTACACTGTAGTATTCTAAGCTTCAAATTGAAATATATCATTAACATCCAGGACAAGCTTTATCTTGCTACCAAAACAAAGGGACTATTCTTTGAACAAATTGAGGGGGAAAATCCCATAATGACAATGAAGAGTTCCTCTCCCTAAAAACTGCGCTGCACAAGAGTAACAATTATGGGCTTATATTCTACTGACTGGGGTTGCAAATAGCTGCATGAAGCGATGCATTCACTATTGGGAGAGTAAGTACCATTGATGACAAGGCCTTGGGGCTTCTGCTGTTTGCAGACTAATCAATAATCCATTATGAACAAACTACATTTCCCCTCTAATATGAAGAAATGAATAAAAGGGAACCAGTATCACTAGTACTTTCATGGAGGGGAAAAAAAACCACCAAAAACCAACAATGCAGAAATCACAAAATGCCATCACAAGTCTTAAAACTAGTGGTGATGTCTAACACTGACAGAACTACCCACAATAACCCTTTATGTTACAGCAGTTGCTGGAGGTCACTATATTATAGTGTTTAAAAAAAAAAAAAAAAAGCTTATTTTAAAGGCAAGATTCTTTCCGGGCTACTTAGTCTGGCTGTGGGACAAAACAAAAGAGCAACAATCTTTCAAGGCAAGGAGGAGAAAATGAACTAACTTCATCCAAGTATCTACCAATTTGCTTCAAACTATTTTCTGATGCAACATAAATAAAAATTTCTAATTAGAAATAACTGTCCAAATGTGACTGGTCAACCATAACAAGACATTATTGCAGCAGCTGTGTTACTATCCAGACACGAGGCCCTGAAACTGTTGTTCTCCTACTGTCACATGCTACAATACAATCAAGAGAAGATCCATTTAAATAGCAAAACCACAGCAAACCTCAGCATCCTCAGTCCAGTTCCTACCTAGACCTCTCAACACAGCACCGGAGAGTAGAAGAGGAGAAAAGCTCTCTGAAAAATTACAGATAAAGTATTTCAATTTTAAAAAACCCAAACCCTTAATTATTTTTTTATGGGTAACAGTAAATTATATCCAAAGAAAACACTGAGACTAATACTACTAATGCATAAGGCAGTCTATGTCCTTTTTCTGAAATATAAAGACTAGTAGTTATAGTTGACCTCATGGGGTGGGGGCTGGGGGAATGAATACACAATGTGATTATTGATCAGCCCTAGAAAAGCCAAGAACTGCACTAGTGCAGATGTGATTTTTTTTTTTTCCTAGGGTCATTAGTGATATATGTTGGAAAGTCAAAAGCTCTTGTTTTGACATGCTGTAACAGTATCGCTAATTCTGAATATAAGCATTATCTTAGGTTCAAAAAAAATCTTTACAAAACAAACAAAAAAAGCCCTCCGTTTTACTTCAATTTAACAATAACATTTTCCCATTTGGCCACACCCACCAAGTGAGTTACTTTAGTGTCTTCATATTCTCAAGTACTAAAAATTAAAAGTTGAAGAAACATCCACAATTCTGATAGTATCAAACCAAAAAGAAATCAGTTACAAATACAAGCAAAGTCACCCCAATGCCGTATGTTACCTCCTTATTCAAATCGATGGCATTGATGCTGTCTATTCATGCATGACTATGGAGATGCACATATACATGGGCAGCACGGTATCTTCCCAGCATCCAACAGTGCTTTTATATTTAATGATCTTGTTAGGGTTTCCACTGCAAACCAATTTACATGGAGTTGTAACATGGCCATTTTAAATCTGCAGTGTGGGGGCTGATTTCAAACTGTACGGGCAGGGTATTTTCCTGCTAATATGCTCTGTTATGTCCTGCTCAATTTGCATCTTAAAATGGGGAAAAAACAGGTATGTTTTTATTTGCAGTGTCATGACAAGGAAATACTTAGCTTTATTATTTTCACATTATCTGCAGAAGAATAAGGGCTGAACACTGGAGCGCAGTTAATCGTGAACATATACACCCACCCCTTCTTGCCGCCTCTTCCAACTGCCCCATCAATGCAAGCTACACACAAACCACATCCTCAGCTGCCATAAGTGCACACAGTGCCATGAGATTAATTGGTGTCAAATGAGAAGCTATACCACTAGCTAAAACCAGAGTGCCTTTGTGCTGTGTAAATCAAGGCTTGAATGCAAGAAAAACATGAGCATAATTAAAAGTAAATATTTTGAATTGTTGATTTCCTACCCCAGCAAAAGTTACATGACGCAATATTGTCCTAAGTGCCCAAATTCCTCCCTGTCACAACTACCAATTATACCAGTGAGGAACGAACCTCAGTGCTTTAGCACATACATACAGCGCTGTAATGACTTGCCTGTTGCCGACCTCAAATGCAAAAAGCTGTATGTTTAATAGTAAGAAAATTTACTAGCTACAGCTATGTGTTCAGCAGGTCAATGGAAGGTACAGATAATTTCTATGGTACATTGCTATGAAATAAGCTGTGTGGAGAATTAAGAAATTCAAGGTAATAAATTCATTTCTCTTATACCTAATATATCCTACTGTTCAAACTGCTACAGTAAAATCATTACCTTATAAATATAAGTGTTGCCAAGCGTTAACCTGTTAACAGATTTAGAATTACAGCACTGTTATTTGATTAACTATTAAAGCCTTACCATAATAAAAAGTTATTTCTGAAGTAACACCAGCAAGTCCTTTGCTTCGGGGGACGGGGGGGCGGGACGGGGACGGGGACGACATGGGATGGGACACATGACTAGTGTTATAAAGGAACTGTAAAGCACTGAAACAAGTTTTTGGGATCTACTTCCCTACCTCTTTTCAAAATCCCACTTTAAGAGCGTAAAAAGATTGAATTAAAAAAAAAAAAGGGGGGGGACGGATGGGGGGACAGAGGAAGAGAAAGGGAGAGGAGCTGTACCCTGAAATACAAGGAGGGATAATCATATGCAATAAGCCATAAAAATGTTCTGTTAAACATTACCTTCTGAGGTAGCACTGTTTAGCACTAAGAAGCAACACAAAGCTCACGGAAAACACACCACCAAAATCTCATTTTCAGTTGTTGAGTTATTTTAATTTTTTTATATATATATATTTATATTTTTTTTTATATATATATATATAAATGTATTTCACTGGAAGCTTTTGCAAAGCACAAAACAACATGGACAAGCTCTATTTTAGGAAGCTTTCTTAAACGTTTAAGAACTTAAGCAGGTAATTAAGACTTTCAATCACAGTTTTTCCATTCTCTACAACATTTCTGAATGTCAAGCATGCAGACTATGCCCAGGCCCAAGCGCAGATGCTCTGCACTTAAGAGATCCCAAATCAGCCAAGCTGAAGCTCACTCTGCACCAGCTGAGACTCGGGACTCACTGCACTGCTTGAAGTGCACACAGCTTTGGTTCAGTGACACCAGCCACAAACTAACTGAGGACAGTGCCGAAGGCCAATCTGTGGACAGCCGGTGTCTCAGAAATACCTCCATTTCACCTTCTTTCGATAAGGTACATAGTACCCCTGAAGATCCCTTCACCCACAAGCGTAATTTGTAATGATAAGCTTATCTTACACTTGGTAATAAGACAGGTGATTGCTAGTAGTTTAAGAGGGTTTACAAGTTTCTAAGTTCACCGGCAGTTTTAAAGACAAGATGTCTGATGTTGCTTCATTACTCCATTAATTCATTTTAGAGTTTTCTGTAGTTCTCATCATCAAAAGCTACTTCCACTACGTATGTGATAAATCCAGCTGTGAAATATATATATACTCAACCTTGCACTGGCCCATCACTGTCAGCACAGAAAGGCAAACAGGTATAGCCAGTACAACAAAAGTGATGTTACCATAAAGCATGAGTTGACTTACACAGTAGGGTAACTACTTTTCTCTCTTTTATTTACTTAATTTTTTAAACACAAAGGGAAGAAAGCAACAGTCCTGTATATGGAATGAATACAAAGCACAAGATTCCTTTTTCTGGATTTCAAAGCTCCCAGCCAACAAAAGAGAAACTAAACCCAAAATCAGATCTTTCAGCTGTCAGTTGGTCCGGCTTATTTTGGTATGAAGTGCTGAACTATCTCTGTGGAACATCACCGCAATGTATCATCCAAAGAGACAAACAGACTCCATCCGCTTCTTATAAATACAATTTCAAGGCACATTTTACCAACACTGTCAACTTTGCTCTCATTACTGCACAATGCATGCTTCAGATTTTGGCAGGTTAGGACATTGTGGACATTGCAAAATAAATGCTGACAACTCTGTTCAGAACTACTCCACTTTCCTTACGTGAACAGGTACATGCACATGCCCTCCCCTTGCCATTCAATCAAAGACTTTGAATCTTTGTGCCAGCCCCGCACCTACAGCATACAAGTCATTTCCCCAGAAATCCAAAGAGAGACAAATTTACCCGGGTGCAGAAAATTATTCTGTGTTACATCCTCCATGAAAGTGAAAGGCCTGGACAGACATCCATCCCTAAAACCATTCCTGAGTTCATTGCTGGCCTTAGGAATGGGAAGGTAGAGCTAAGAGCAGAAAAAAAAAGCAAAATAACAAAACCCGGCCCTACTTAGAAACTCTTCTACAACCTCAGCACACAAATGCTGAACAACCACTTAAAAACAAAACAAACTCCCTGAAATTATCATTCATAGGACAGCAAGCAAACAAGACCACAAGGAAGAAAGCTCTGCTGCACAGGCTATTCCCGATTTGTTTATTTTTCCATATATACAGGCACAACTCACAAGGCAGATCTATCAGCTGGTGAGACAAACATGAATTACACACACCAAGAACATAAATCTCCTTTCAAAGAATTTGGCTATGTACCATAGACACACCAACCCCCTCCCCTCTCACACGGTCCTCACGACAGAGAGCTCAACGCACCATCACCACCATATACGTGTTACTTCATCTTCCACCACAGCACACATCCCCGGCCACCCCACTCCTGAGGCACTGACCTCCTTACTTCCACTCTCTACCCGGCTCCACCCTACCTCTGTCATCCACCATGCCTCCAAGACCCAGCTATCCACACACACACTCCGCCTGCCTGTCAGATCCCTTCTGGATCACCTGCAGGCCGCTGCCAGGCGCTCGGTCCCTTTCCCTGGTCATTGCCATCCCATGGACGCAATTTAAAGGCCACTTCTTTTCCCCACTCCTCCCTTTCTCTCTGCTCACTCTTCAGCCTCTGCTTTCTCAGCCCTCCCCAATGCTTCTGCTTCTTCCAGAATCACCTTTGCCTCCTTCTCTCTCTCAAACCTGTTTGGGCCCTTTGTGACTAATTCTTCCATTTGGGCTCTCCCTCGCTTTCATGGCTTCAGTCCCTGTTCACTGGCTCCCTGTTTGACAGGACATTTCAGCAAGAGCTTAAGTGCCTCCTCCTTGCCCCTGCTGTCCTCTTCTCTAGAGGATGCCCATTCTTCAGGTTTTTCTATCTTCAGTTACTACAGAGTCATCTCCAGCCACCAAGCTCATAACTTGATCCCCTCTGGTCTATTCAAGTAACTCTGCTGCTAACAGTACACTGCTCTTCCAAAAATCAAAGGATCCCAACACCCAGGTCAAATGTCTCGCATGTTAGGTTCAAGTGCCATTCTTCTCTTTCAAGGACCTCCACAGTTCCACCATACTCTTTTTTGCATGGGCAGCAATTCACTCTCCCTAATGCATCTTTTCTGTTGGTTCCCAACTTACGACCTTGTATTTCGACACTGCATTTAGAACTGTTTTTTCATATTTTTTTATTCATTCTTAAAAGCATATTTTCTATAAATGACTCAAAATTATTTTCCAAAATTAAATCCAACACTCAGTTTTGTTGGTTTTTTCCCCCTAACGCATAGTATGTGTAGTACATATTGCTATGTTCTAATTGGTATGTATATACCTCAAGGCAGGGACATGAGATCTTTTATATGTGCTCTTTTATATACTTTTATACAGTGCCAAATGTTCTGACTTCAAATAATTTCTAAGAGCAAATTATCATTATGAAGTCAAGCTTCACCTTTTCAAAGAGTCAAAGTCCCTCTTTTCATCAGAGGCACAGCCAGAAGTTGAAAAAACAGGTTCTTTCCCATGAGCCCCAAAAGTAAACTAATCCCCTCTTCTGCCTACCCAGAGTTCAGCTCCTAGTGATCCAAAAGGACCATCAGACAGTAAAGAAACGAACAAAGCATAAATCACATGCCGCTAATTTATCATCTCTTTGCCTTTCTGAAACATAGGTTTCCAGCCCATTTTATCTAATAACAACAAGCAAGAAGCATAACAGCAAGTAAGTTTCAAGTGCCACATACCCCCAGAGGAAACACTTCTCTCTCCAGTTCTTCAATTCACAAACAACTGGAAAAAAGTGGGCTATGTGGAACGTCAAATTGAAGTGTAAGATACCTAGTGGTGAGTCTCACTTAAGTGAGGTATTCTTCTTACAGGGGTTAGTCTCTTTCTACACCTGGCACTATTAAGTCTGATTTAAAAGCTTTCGAAACTCACTTTCCTCCAGCACATGCATGCTGCTTTATATATCATACATTTTACCGCCCTGCAAATACAAATATCCTCCTTTGCTCTTAAGGGCAATGCTGCAGCAAGTAGGTTTTCCACCAGAGAAGCACAATGTAACTGTGACTCTAACTCAAATAGCAGAATTTGAGCCACACTGCTAAATCCTTAAACCTGTTACACAACGAGTAAGCATGGATTATGGCGTGGCTGGTTCATTATGGGATGTTCTGTGATGCTATTCCTAACACACAAATGCTGTTCGTCTTCGCCACATACATAAAGACCATTTTGCTATTTTTCATTACGGATCTTTATCGCTTTCACTTTTCTGCATTTCACCCATTTATTACTCACCTACTCCCTATTTAATATACTTTTACACCGCAGAGAGCACGAAATAATCATGATGTAACAGCACAGTATTATACTTCCTCTGTATCTAAATGCTTGCATTACAGTTACTTGACATTTCTTACTATCAAAACAAACCATTTATAACTATATATTACCTTTAATACTCCATGGCTACTCCACTTGCAGCGCTAAACACAGAGCATACAAATGAAAAGAAGCAATCTTAACTGACGAGGTTTTTTATTTTCTATTTCAGTAGAAATATCAAGCAAAACTAATTGAAAATGCCTGACTAAAAGCACATTTTTAGGCAGGTGCAATCTGATTTTGGCAGGTTTACAATAGTCAGCTACAATGTTTGCTAATATGTTAGAGGATTTGGGGTTTTATTTTCTTTTTAGAAACAGGTTTAGATAAGCACACCCATATTTATTTCCTTAGGAAATGGGTACATTTATTAAAGTCACCGTTTTGTGATCTGAAGAGAAGATTTCCTCACAAGAAGAGACTTGCATATAAAAAATAAAAAAAAAAAAAAAAGAAGACCCAGCCTCACATCTTGACTAACAGCAAAAAACACATTCTTGAAAGAAAGTGCACATAGCATTATCACTACTGTGCATGGGGTCACAAGTACAGCAGCTTATCTATAATCATATATTTTCTAAACATAAGGAAACCTTTTTCATAAAACCTGTGTATCAGGCTTGTAATCAAGTTGGACAACTCCTTTCAACATCACAACTCTTAAAAATACAGCTTTACTACTAAATGCTAAGTATCATTCCTGATAGCATCATACTTCTACTGTAAGGCTTTCAAGTACCTCCTGAACTTCCCACATTTGATTAATTCAATTAACATATAAAGGCAAGGTGTTACTTAAAAACACTATCCAAAACCAGGTATGGTTAAAACTTGCACAGAAAGCACAATAAAAATATTATTATAGCACTGCCAACTCAGAGCAGTAAACTTTATGGGTCAAGCACTCAAATATCATGATACATCCAAAGATTTAGGAGACGTTTTTGAACACAGCTTAGCTGTGGATTCTCTCATTTGCCTTTTGAGCTTTTAGAGTACACTCAGTCATGTCTCAAGCTTCTTCCAATAACCGCAAAGCCGAGGAAATTTCTGTTTTCAGAGGCTTACATCTACTGTTTTGCAACCACCAAACTGCAGAAAAGGGGCTTGGGGAAATGAACCGTATCTTCTCCACTGTCAAAATCATAAGAAGTGAGAACACCGTAACTGAAGCAAACAGATGTGGTATTCCTTCCCTCCTCCACTTCACCCATAGAAGAATTCTCAGAAGGCTATGGCAGCTTACTTAGAAACATCTAATTCAGGGGGACAGAATAATCCCTCCACATACTCATTTGGTGGATGGTCAGGTGTACCGAGCACGGGATTTACAAGTAACAAAAAAAAAAAAAAATCAGGCAAAAGAAGACAAACTATTTTATTTGGTTTGGAAAAAAATATTTGACTTAGGTATATATGATTTAGGTTTGAGATGTATGTTCATAAATGTTTTCCTTAATGCTTTTGACTACTTAACAAAATTAAGAATGCTAAAGATAAAATACAGTGTTAAAAAACCATCTTAATTTGCTGAGCCTGTATAACCATAAAAAAATCAAGGTACCCGCTGACAGACATCTAGTGCCATATACTCTCTGGCCCCAGCTACCTCTCCTGCAGGACACAACTCCTTTGTTACATCTGCCAGGTGCCTTGCCGTGCAAATGTAGCACAAACATTGCAAAACCTTGAATAGTACTAAAAATACCTTAATCTTCTGCCAGAATGTTTCTAGTAAACTATAACCCTGAATGTAAGTAGAATAGATGGTGATAATACTATTGCAAGACAAGACAGCTCTGAGGGAACAGACAAATCCCACTGTGTCCCACTGGGCTTGTTCTTTGCAGAACTGGGTCTGTCTTGGGTACAACTAAAGGCAGATGCAACATCTGCTGACACCAAAACCAGTAAGAAGAAAGGATTGGGTCATTTCGACCCAAATTATTAGGTATCCTGTAAAAGAGAAAGCAATAGGCCAACCCTCTGAGACACACAATAATCTTGGAAAATATACCTCCAGATTAGCATCTATTCCACCATCTTATTCTCTAGCATATTATCACCTTCAAACTTGTGAGGATGACGTTCCTCCCTATGCTGCAGGCTACAAACCAAAAGTACAAAGGGTGGTCTCATGCTACCACCTAGATGCTTCCTCATGCTGCCTCTTCTAGATGACTGGACCAACTGAGGCTGGTCCAGCCTCTGAAACAGTGTTTGGTCACCATGCAGCCCCACCACGGGGCAGCATGATACCTCTTGCATGAGGCAACTGCTCTTTGGGAACTCCATGACATCAGTTTTACATAGCTCTTTTATTCCACGAGAATCTCGTCTCAGAGCTCGTGGAGAGATCGCCAGCTCACAGGAGGTTTAGGCATGCTTGAGGCTTTTTTGGTTACAAACTGTGAGTCAAGTTCTAACCAGAGTCAGACAGGTGTCCATCCCAACTTACATCCCACTGTACCAACTTTAGTGGAGTCACTGCACACTTACACTCGCAGGAGAAGGGACACACCAGCCCTTCAGTTTTCATTTTTCAGTCCAAGGCTGCAATATGCAATTTAGAAGTCCAAGGCTTCTACATTTGGAATTACTTCCTTTTGCACCAGACTTTTTTTTAAACCCTGCCTGAGCCTATGAGGTGGAGATCAGCTGGAAACCAAGGCACCAAAACTTATAAGAAAGTTCCCAATTTGCCTAGCACCTTACCACTACCAAACTGGTTCAAATGAGGCTCAACAGTTGCAAATGGACAAACTCATGAAAGAAAAGCCCATACAGGGCTAAGAATCCAAAAAGACACAGACATGACCTTTAGCTTAGGAAGTCATTGAGCTGCAAACTGATCAAACTGGAGAGTACCCCAGGAGGAGTTGCCACTGAAGACTTGTCCCACTTCTCACGCTCCTTCCCCAAGCAGCTGCCACCAAGCGCTGTCAGAGGAGGATAGTGGAGAACACGAACCTTCAGCCTGACCCAGTTCAGACCCTCTTATGTTCCCGTGACTATTAATAACAAATCTCAAGCCATCTGCTGCTGTACCAGAAAATGCTGAAGGCCTCCCTGCATTCAGATCTTACAGCCCAGTCACCTCTAGTTGAAGGGTGGGGAATCACTTTTATGTGACCGCAGAATTTCAGGGCGAGCCTTATCTTTCACAGCGAGTTGCAAAACAGCCGGTGCTGCAGCCACCCAGCGCGCAGCCAGCATCTCCGGCAGAGCAGTGGGAACATGCCTTGCCAAGGTAAAGCCGACTTCCTTCCCTGCCTTTTTATGAACATATGCGAGAGGTCAACAGCCTCCAGAAAAGCTGGCAACACAACTTTCAAGCTGGGAAGGCAAATAGTGCTGGTTCCCCAGGACATAACAACAACAACAACAAAAAAAAAAAGCTCTGAAAACATACACATCTCCTCCCACTCTGCTACCTGCTCTGTTACTGTGTCACAGCTTCCCACCACACAGGCTGTCAGGAACACGACGGCTTCCTTACTGCAAACCAGACACCACCACGGCTGCCTAGAAGGGGCTTCAGAGACACTCACTGTGCCTCCATCAGATGGACTTGAGTGACCAACTCAAGTGTCTTGCACTCAAAGGGAAGGAAGAGAAGTCAAGGAAAATACATACATAATTAATTGCAGGGATTTTGTTTTCTTAAGCAATGACATTTTAAAAGATGTCATAAGCTTGAGAAGCTTCAGAACCTGAACACAATTAGATTTCTTGAGTGAATGGCATGCTATTAGGAAGAAAGAGAGGACATCATCAGGGTATTTGCAGACACACACACACACATACACACACACACCCCAGCCTTCACAGCTTTCACTGTAAGACCAATAGTTTCTCTGTTTGAAACAGTGAAACTCATCTGTAGATATTTTGTGGCTAACAAGCATTTGATTTCACTTTCCAGCAACAATACAGCCATCGTATTACAAATACCATCAAATGAAATTTTAATTATTTTCTAAGAGTCACTTGGTAGCTGTTAATGAAGGCAAACTGTTAGGGAAATCCTGCCAAAAGAAAGTAATGACCAGATGTGTATCAGTGCAGCAAGGTCTAATTTAACTGAATAACAACTTTAAATCATTAAAAAGAGTCAGACCCATCTACTATCAACATTTATCCCAACAGTCATATCAAAGTATTTTTCCTAACCCAGAATCTGTATAACCCTTTGAAAAAGTAGTTTAGAAACCATGAAATATAGGAGTATATCCTAATAAGAGAAAGAGAAATAATTTTAAAGGCTTTCCCATTTAAATCTCAAATTGTTTTCAGTAACTTTTATTAATCTCTCTCCAGCTTTTTAGAGTTCATAATGCTTCCTACAACCTAAAATAAAACAAACTGCAGAGATGCCAGAAAGGTATAGATGAGCACTTTAATTATCCTACATTAATAATGTTTGTCACCTATATTAACATTGTAAATGAAAACACCAGATGCAAATTCGGGGATTTGCTTGCAATAGTTTGTACCCTTTGCTGCCACGCCTGTGCAGTAGCAGCTAATTAAGACAGTGAGCTATGCTGATACAGAGCTGTTGCTACGCTGTGAGATGCTACGTTCTAACTACTGGTATTGCAAAAACAACCATTTATAGTCCAACTTAGTTTTAATTGTGCAATGTGGGGCTCTGAGAAAAGACTCACATTTCTTACCGATATTATTAGATTGATATATTTCATAAAGCTGAAGTGAACTATGTTTCCGTATACATTAAATAACTGGAAAGCGCAACTGAACGAACAGCTTGTATCACCTTACGTTTCCTTATAAGGGATTTGCAACCCAAAAATATTTAAAGTACTCCAATAGCCCTTTGACATAACCATACTAAACTCCAAGACATAAAACCACAACATATCTTCAGCTGAGTGCTTAAATACCAAATTTAAGAGCTATTTCATTTGTAAATGCTTCTTTATCAGAAGAATGCTTACTGCTTCACTGGTTCATATTCCCATGTCTCTGGCCTATTGAGCAAATAAGTGAAACAACGTCTATGCATTTTATAAATAAGTTATCTCCACTTAATTATTGGGGTTTTTTAACCATCTTGTCCTGCCTGGACTGGCCCAAGGGCAATGAACTGTCTCCTGTTTAATTTGTTCAAAGGCTTGTCATTGCTCAAGGCCCCATTTGAAATCACTCTTCTTCTGGGCCTCTTGATAAAGAGGGGTTACAATCAGACCGTGATTTGAAATATGCATTCTCCAAAAACCCACAACACTTAGGAAAGCTTGTTTCCTTTTTGCTGGTTGCCAGCAAAATCTTGCCATTTTATTCCTAAAAACTGTGCAGCTCCCTTGACCTTACTTTGTTTTATGGCAAAACCAGCCTTCAGAAAGGTTTGGACTATTTTCTTCCCTTTCTCAAAAACATCTTCTCCTGTATTTTCCCATTCGATGATGTCATGAATGTATTTCAGGTGTTCCAGAGCTTCACTCTGCTCCAGCACAGTCTGAATCAGTCCATGGCAAATGGTAGGGCTGTGTTTCTACCCCTGGGGCAGTTGATTCCAGGTGTACTGGACGCCCCTCCAAGTGAAAGCAAACTGTGGCTGCACTCTGCTGCCAAAGGGATTGAGAAGAATGCATTAGCGATATCAGTTGTGGCATACCACTTGGCCGCCTTTGACTCCAGTTCGTATTGAAGTTCTAGCACGTCTGGCACAGCAGCACTCAGCAGCAGTGTGACTTCGTTCAGGCCACAATACTGTTAGTCTCCACTCTCCATTAGACTTTTGCACTGGTCATATGGGACTGTTAAAAGGTGAGTGAGTCTTGCTGATCGCTCCTTGGCTGTCCAGTCAATGACTCAGCTCATGGACGGGTATCAGGGATTCTCGGTTGGTGCAATACTGCCGCCGATGCACCGTTGTGGTGGCAATCGGCACCTGTTGATCTTTGACCTTCAGCAACACCACAACAGAAGGGACCTTTGAGAGACCAGGCAAGGTGGACAGCTGTTTAATTCCCTCCATCTCCAAGGCAGCTATACCAAAAGCTGACCTGCACCCTTTTGTGGCCTTGAAATACCCTCTCCTGAGGTAGTCTATGCCAAGGATGCACGGAGCCTCTGGGCCAGTCACAATGGGGTGCTTTTGCCACTCATTCCCAGTTAGGCTCACTTTGGCCTCCAATACAGTTAGCTCTTGGGATCCCCCCGTCACTCCAGAAATACTGATGGGTTCTGCCCCTGTATGGCTTGATGGCATTAGGGTGCACTGTGGACTGGTGTCCACTAAGGTTTTGTACTCCCGTGGGTCAGATGTGCCAGGCCATTGGATCCACAGAGTCCAGTAAACCCAGTTGTCCCTTTCCTCCACCTGGCTGGAGGCAGGGCCCCTCTATTCCTGATCATAGTATTTGTTTCTCACTTCTTGTAAATAGGAACCAGAAGTCCCTTTATTAAGATTGCAAGTAGGATTAGCCTTTCTACTCTGTCTGGTGAGCTGCTCACTGGAAACTGGAGCTGCAATTTTCCTGGAAGAACACCCTTTTATGATTGTTCTTCCTTGCAGGTCACGTACCCGTGCCTCTAGGGCTGAGGTAAGTTTTCCATCCCACTTCCTCATGTCCTCTCCGTGACCATGCAGGTAAAACCACAGCACTGCCATGGTGTGTATCCACTATACCCTCTCTCTTGAGCAGAGGGACGATTACTCCTGATAGCTGAGATACTGGTCCATACAAGTGGGGAGTGAGACATATCCTATTTGACTTGCTGGAACTCCTGGGCCAGTTTTTCAGGCAGTTTTTCCACAGCTGAAACACAGGCCTGTAGGGACGAAGACAGAATTTCTTCATCTTGCCAGAGTTGGCCAGCCAATTCATCCACTGATTTTCCCGTTTCCATCTTTCCAGGTCATTCCTGCCAATGAGTTTGCATGTGATGCTGGTGCGCTCCATACCAACTTCTGCCACAGAGGTAGTGTGCACTGGGCTTCGTCTGGATCTTTGGATAACTGCTCATTGCCCAGATCATCATAAATCACCTCCAGCACAGCTAATTCCCTCGGGTACTGGATACCCCTCTCCATGGTGGTCCGCTTGCCTGGGTCATGTACAACACTTTCTTTGAAGGCATAACTTTCCTTCTCACAGGGCACGAGTCGCCTCCAGAGCCTGAGGGCTTGTGCCCCTCTTCCAATCACTTTGTCAATGGCCCCTTCCCTAGAAAGGGATCTCAGCTGCTTGGCTTCCCTACCCCCTCTAATTCCAGGCTACTGGCCCCATTATCCCAGCATCAGAGCAGCCAGGTGACAACATCCTCACCTGGAAAACAGCTGAAATCTTTTCACATATCTCACAGCTCACTGAGGGACAGGGGTTGCGTGGTTACCATCTCATTTAGGGGTTCTGCCTCTTCCTCCTGCTCTTCTTAGTAGGAGTCTCTTCCCTTACTAAACAAGCTGATTTTCACATCCAATACTCACATCCAATATTACTTCTTATGTATAAGGGTGACTGATAACTGCATGGGTTGGTTCCCTGGTTAAGCTGAAGTGCCTGTCACAGGGGTTGGAATAACTGCAGTGCCTGTTGTTTTGTCGTCAGACCCAGAGGCCTTCTCTTCCCCTTGAGGGTAGTGAATAGTGTCGAACAGGGCTCAGTAGGCATGGGCCAGGCCCCAGCACACTGCACTGCTGTGTGTGTGTCTGGAGTTGCCAGGGTGGCAGCATGCTTTTTCCAAATATTTTACTAGTTTTTCAGGATTCTGCACTTGTTCAGGGGTGAAGTTCCAAAACACTGGAGGTGCCCGCTGTCCTAGCTACTTGCCCATAACATCCCACATACCCTGCCTCTCATAACTATCCAGCCCTGGGGCAGTCTCTGGGTGGTATCCTTAAGTAGTTGTTTAACCTTAAGCAAGACCTGAAACACATTCAGGAGACATAGCAATAGGAACGTGCTGGCTTGAACATCCCAAGGACATTCAAAATTCTCCAGAGCTATTGTAACTAGCCTGGAGGAAAAGGGGAAGGAGCAGGGGAAGCATCCCCCCTTCTTTCCCCCATAAATTAGCACTCCGAGAAGAAAAGGTGAAGAGTGCAATTATTAATAGTTTCCAAGATATGGTTCCTGAAGTATGGAGATGATGGCAATACTGAGTACAAATACCAGATTAGTCTCACAACCAGTAGTTTTATCATATCATAAACCAGTGTTACGTGGTACAGCAAAATGATGACATTAATCCAGCCCCCAGAAGCGATAAACAGCACAACAGGGAAGATATATAGCAAGTAAGGTGTTATATAGAACTCAGAGCAAGCACAACAACTCAGAGCAAGAAAATCAACACTGAGACCAGCAAATATTAACCGAATAATGAATGCTTATAACAAATTTTTTTTAACATGCTGTGGTCCGATCTGTCGTTATCTCAACCCTTCAAGCCCCACGTCAGGCACCAAAGGGGACTGTTATGGTTTAGCCCAGCAGGCAACTAAATACCACACAGCCGTTCGCTTACTCCCCCCGCAGTGGGATGGGAGAGAGAATCAGAAGAAAGGTAAAACTGTGGGTTGAGATAAAGACAATTCAACAGGACAGAAAAGGAAGGGAAAATAATAACAACGATAAAAGAATATACAAAGCAAGTGATGCACAATGCCATTGCTCACCACCAACAGACCAATGCCCAGCCAGTTCCTGAGCAGCAACCACACACACCCCCCAAACCAACTTCCCCCAGTTTTTTTATTCAGCATGACGTCATATGGTATGGAATATCCTTTTTGGCCAGTTGGGGTCAGCTGTCCTGGCTGTCCCCTCCAAGCTTTGTGTGCACCCCCAGCCTCTTCACTGGCAGGGCAGTACGAGAAGCTGAAAAGTCCCTGACTTAGTGTAAGCACTGCTCAGCAAGAACTAAAACATCAGTGTGTTATCAACATTATTCTCATCGTAAATCCAAGTCACAGCACTATACCAGCTGCTAGGAAGAAAATTAACTCTATCCCTACCAAAAGCAGGACACTTACAGAAAAAATGTTGAAGCCAAAAGTTGGTCTCATTCATTCAGCACAACAAAAATCTTTCCAGGGAGTCTCCACGATGATCAAGTATCAATCATCAAACATGCACAAAAATCACAGCTCTTCACCCATCAATTCTAGCACCCACAGGAAGATTTCCTGGGAATGTTATGATTGTTTTCATTTATAATTATTGGAATCACTTACCTAAAGAAATGCAACCAACAACTGGAAAACTACATGCAAGGTTTTAATTATTCTCTTAGTGTCTTGCTATGAAGTTTGTTCAAACGTTTTTTTCAGCTGGCCAAGAAAAGTAAATATGTGTCAAAGTCATAGAGAAATACTTGGTTCTTGCTTCATCTGAATTCCAGTTCTGGGCAACAAAAAAATCCAAAAATTCAAACAGGAAACTGGCTTGATAGTTCTGAATTAATCTTTTCCGTGAATGGAGAAGCAATATGCAGTGAGTCTGCCTGCTTCTGCTTGTTTCATCAAGGGAAAGAAGAAAAGAACCCCACAACTTTTAAAAGTGTCAGATTTGGTCTTGCCAGAGAAGATCTGAAAGCAGTGGCTGGTTTAATAAAGCTGTTCTTCAATGAAGCACATGAGACATAAATTGCAGAGCGAAGTAGTGTGTTACTTTCCTGATACTACAATACTACGCTTGTTTCTAATATGGACTGGAGTCTTTTGTACAAAAAAGATTTCTGAAGATAATCAAGCGCAAGTGCCGCCAAGTCACCACTCACTGTCATACAAGTTAGTGTAGTTTCAGTGACATTGCAAGTACCCTGTGGCTCTACTCTGGCTGACCTAGAGTTTAACTGCTGCACTAGGCTTTTAAAAATCAATTTTGTTGGAGTAAAAAGTCATTTTATGATGTACATTGTTCATATTTGGTACCAAGATAACAGAGAATGCACAATCATGAGGACATTCACTTAAAATTTGATCCTCTATACCAGTGTTTCATAGGAAAAAAATACTACTACTAAAACCAGCACCATCAGTTCATCATAAGAACAGCCATAAGTGGCGAGACCAATGCCCCCAACTTTACCATGTGCAAAGTAATTCCAAAGCAGGCAACAGCATCCTTGTTCAAAAGCTGTCGTCTTGACTTCATGCTTGGAGCAGCTCTCTTATGCCATAGGCCATATGTCATAACCTCTCCATTAGTTAGCCTGAGCTGTATTGTTTTATTCTGATAATATCTTGGTATAGTGAATTCCACATATTAAATGTCTTTGAGAGGTCAGCTCGTTCTTGTACCCAGCCACATGAAGACATCTCTTTTCACTCAAGCATTGCTCCAACTCCAAACACTATTACAGGCAGTACTGGTTTTGAATATAACTTCAGTGTAGAATATTGGTAAAATGGCATGAGCCTAAAGCAACCTTTCCTCAATGTCTACATTTAATTTGAAAGAGATGTTAAGCCAGTTTTACAATACAGAAGATTTTATACACTTGTATGTGCACAGACACACAGCAGTTAAATAGACAAAGAGAAGCGTAAACTGAAATTTTCAAAGTAGCCAAAGAGACTTAAGACTCTTATTTTGGAGGTTCCTTTGAAAACTTCAGCTGTGCTTTTCACAAGTCTCCTCATTTGGTTTTTTTGGGGGTTTTGTTTTGTTTTTTGATAAGAGTTAATCAGATAATTTAGTGATAACTACCCAAGAATGCATACCCAGAAAGAAAAAATAAAAATATCTCTTGCACAGAGGACAAAAGGAAAAAAGAAAAAAAGGGGGGGGGGGGGGTGGAGGGAAGGAGTGAGAAGGGAGAGAGGTTACAGAGTGAGTTTTTGAAGGAAGTACTTTTTAGTCTACCCTTTAGTGCATGTGGGTTCAGTATGCTTTAAATTCTACTTTGAAAATGCCCTATTTTCTCTGCAGAGCAAGCCAAAAAGTGTCTGAAACCATTAAACCTCCAGGTATTACCCAGAACGGCTATTTAAAAGGACACAAAGTGAATCCTGTTTAAAATTTAATAACAAGAAGTATTTTATATTGTCTGAGGAAGTCTATGATGTTCTGAGCCTCACAGCTTGTCCAAACTGTAGTTGGCAGTATTACAGGATGTATTTAAAACTGCTATTTTATAAATATATGTTCCTAAAAGATGTAGTCTTAGTTTTTCTCCATGTTTTGTTGTACACTGCCTGAATAAAAATATCTGATGCACAAATCACAGTGTCCTAAAGTAGCCTGCATTAGAGAAAGCCTCATCCCTCTCCTCGTTCCACATAAAAACTCTTCCAAATGGTTAAGTCAGCATTTCATAATTATAACTCTAAATTAATGCTTTTGTATTGTTATCCTCCAGGAAAACTTGCACCTACATTTTACAATGAAAGGAAAAATATCAAAAATGCATCTTACTAAAGGTTTATGAATTAATCCATTGTATCACTGATGAAACACACATAAAGCCAAAATCCGTTCTATTTCCACATTACTTCTTTTCCCTTCTATAGGAATAAAATTTGACCTAAAATGATTTTCCTTTCTGAAATAGAATGCAGAGGGTGGGCTGTGCTGTAAGCAGAGGCTTTTCAGACATCTTAAAAAAAAAAAAATTAAGAATAGAACAAAAAGAAACTTAAGTCATTAACTACAACTTTACACAAGCCCCAATTCTGCAAACACTTACGCAACCGGGTAACTTCACACACGTAAATAATCTGATTAAGTCCAGTGGGGCTACTCATATTTTCAAAGCTACTTATACCTACTAAGTGTGTGTAGAATCACGTCACAGTAGATTTAACAAAAAGTGAAATCAGAGATTTCAGTGTGAAACTTTGAAATTTCTTCCGAACAGGCAGCACTTAAAACACTTGATCAAATTTTACTCATCTGCTCCAAGCAAAAAAACCGCAATATTTAAAATTACATAAAATTAAACCTGCAAATTCCCAAATGATGTGCAAATATTTTTCAAACAGTTAATTGGCTCTAGAGATATTAACTAGGTTACTAATTTAGGCAAACACTTTTCAAGTCTCAGGTATCTCTATAAACCATCATGTTTAAGTGCTTAACAAGGAGAGCTTGCTTTTCAAAGTGCTTATTACTGCAATTCCCGTTGACTGCAAAGGGATTTCTAAGTACTCAGCTCTTCTGAGTAAGGGAATACTTAATAACAGGACACAGGAGTGCAAATTTAGAAATCTATAATTAGGTCATCCACATTTTACAGTTTTTGTCTGAATAACTAATTTGTGCATTGTTCTAGAGACGATAAACTATCACACCAAAAAAAACCCCCCACAAAACCCTAGAAATTATGACATAGTAAAATAAAAAGTACACTCCCTTTCAAAAAATTGTATAAGAGGATGCCAACAGAAGACTGGAGCTTTGATCTTTTTAACAATCACTCATACAGTGGTAGAAATATCCTTAACCCTCCAAAACATATTCAGCCAACAATACAAGATGCCAGTGCTTTCTCAACAAGCATTAAATAGAGGATGACTTCACCTGAGAAGTCCTTTAATCCTTCCTGTATTACTTTGTTGCCTAAGCACATAGCAAAAACCTCCCTGTCATACCTCTCCCTGTATCTGCGGATGGCATTCTCTAGAACTTGGATGCAATAAGCTGCACTTCATTTTTCAAATGTGGAATCAATACTGTTAAGTGGGAATCTGGGTTGTTTTCTTTTCCCCCCGTGTATGAATGCCTGTAACCATTACTGAATCATTTCTCATCTGCTATCTTGCATAATGTCGGCATTTGCTCTTTCAACTTTTGCCTTTGTTTCTGCTGCATCTCCACTTTTAGAGCCTGCTTCCAGACTCATTTTGGAGACATTTAGTCATAGCAGGGGTGTAAAATCACTTCCTTAGGATGCTCACTTTCTGCCGTGTTAAACAAACAAGAAAAAAAGCACACCAAATATTAAAAAAAAAATAAAATCACTTCCTGATATTTTTATTGATTTCTCTTCCCCTCAATTTTAGGGTGTTAGTGAGTCAGCTCCCAAATGAAACTGATGCTGGAAAGCTGTCAGGAAACTATATCTTGCAAGTTATTAAGTGTTGCAAATGTTTATGTTTTAATTTAGAAAATTATCTGTTACCAATACATCAACCCTCTCAATCCGTGACTTCCTAAAGTAACACACCCATAACCGAAAGACAGATCAATACGTGTTTGATAATCACCAAACATAAATTGCCCATTTATAGTATTGATCAGCAGCTTTTTTACACGTGCAATAGTTCGAGGGAATAACAGGCACTTGGCAGTATCAACACTATGCTGACAGAAAGAGAAACTGGCTGGCGCTCACGCAACATCATGTCAGTAGATACCGCGTCCATCAAAAGCTGACAGTTTGGCAGATCAGGCGCTCTCTGCCATAATGTCATAATGACTTCAATTTACTTCTCCACAGCACCCAAGGGCTGCGATTTCAGCAGCTATCCAAGTCTCTTCCCTTCAAGAACAAGACTCCCTGGCTTTAACATCCTTGACAGCTCCATATATTTCCTTAAAGTTTCCTAGCAGGCGTAACCAGAACTGTAAGAAACATGAAGCTGTTACTGCTTCCCTCATAATTTATAGGACTAACTGAAGTTTCATTTAGCAACTAAAATTTCACACTCAGAATGCAAACAGCAGCAAGTTTCAAATGCTGAAGAATGAACAGAAACAGAAGAAGGAAATCCGACAAAACCTGCTGGGGTAGTGATTTTTACAAGCCTGAGGTAGGTAGGGCTCCCTACCCTTCTACCTGAATCCTAAGGCACTAGTGTTCAACATTCAGAGATGTACTTCCATCCACCATGGGGAGGAAATAACAATTTTAATTGAGGATGGGCAGTGGCACAGAGATGAAGTTGAGTATTCATGCCTCTCCTCCTGCGGATGGAGGAAAGCAAATGCAGCTGAGTGCATTCAGGCCCCAACAGGAGAAAACAGGAACATCACTGCATGAGGTCACCAAGACATCGTCAGCAAACAGGAGATGCTCAGGTATTTCCTCACAGTTAGTCAGACGCTGTAACTGGGGCAATGATTGTGTCAATCAGCAGTTGAAATGAAATTCACGTCTGAGTTTTGGAATAAAAATGTTAAAGGGTCCTTAACTTCACTGCACCGTTATTTTTATGTGGACAGGTATCTCTATCTCCTCTTCCTTCGACACCTTCCAACTCCTTCAGATCTCCTCTGCTGACCAAGTTGATTAAATATTTTACATGGTCTTGAATAGTACAATTTGAATCTTTAAAACTTAACAAGCGAAACAGAGACATGCATCAAACCTTTTCTTTTGAAAGAACAGAGGAACTCAGAACTGTGAAATCAAACATGGGTTTCTGCACGCAATTTCTGTTTGCCACAGGAAACATGTAAAGCACAGCAGCTAAACCTACACTTCTCGTAAAGTGTAGGTAGAAAAAGCTACCCACCTGCAAGTGAAGATAGGGGACAAGGAGGCAGTCTTTCCACCAGAGGACTTCAAAGCACTCCCCAACTCAAACAAAAATGTCTTAATGCTTCCTCGCACCCCCCGCAGCTGTGGCATAAAGGGACCCAAAGCCTCCACCTCTACCTCCCCTGCCCCTCTGCCAGGGCTTTGCTTTCCACTGCACAACTGCTGCGACAAACAAAGACACCACGCCACAAGGGACATGGGCTCTTTTTTATGGCATTAGGTTGCTCTAGAAGCCTGGCCCGCTGGGCTGGAAAGGATGGGTAAGTGACCCACAAAGCACAAGGCGCAGACAGGCACAACTTCTATGTTGTTGAGTCAGCATAAAGCAAATGATGTTTTCATTTCAGTTTGCACCACTGCAACGGTCTCATCCTATGCACAGAGGGAAGAAAAAATCTGAAGGTAAGATCCAGCTATATTTTAAAAAGTAAAACCAACTTCTCAGCCACCTAATAGGTTTTAAAAAACAATCCTAAAGAAAAGTTTATATAAGCTACCTGCATAGACCACAAGTGATTGTTACATAAATACAGAATAATTACAACTTAATCCCCTGCTTTAAGAGACAGATCTTGTTAACATGAAGAAGTACGCAAACTTTTTTCCTTATGCTGTAAAGCCTCTCTAGATTATTAAATCAGTAAGACTGGGTACTGTATGACCTAGCTCAAACATGCAGACGCCTGCTACACTACAGGATGCCTCACCTGTCAGTAACCACAGGAAGAGTAACTAAGCACAGGGCAAACGAAGCTGACTGCACCCTGATAATTGCAACAACCTGGCCTCATACACATTTTAGCATACCTGCCAATTGCTACATCCCAACCAAATCCTTTCCTCCTCACCCTTGCAGAGTTGCACAGGACATCTAGTGTGTTAATGAAGTCCCTCAGCAGACCTGGTCTTCATAGGTATCTGTGTCACAACCACAAAAGACAAAAGAAACAATGCACATGGATTAAACAAACAAAAAAAAAAACAAACAAACAAACAAAAAACCCCACCACACCACCAAAAGCCACACCTCTCTCAAAATCAAGTCAGCCATTTCATGCCAACTGTTTCCTGAAAGAAGGGGTATAGCAGGCTGAGGAACTGACCCGGCCCAGGACCTCTCCTAAGGTCACATCTCCACCAACAGTCATGGTGAACTGCCATCTCCATGTGCAAGTGCATATACCATTGTGCTTAAACAAAATAAAACAACCCCACACCTCTACTTTTGGCTGGGCAGGAGGATGTATTTTTTGCTCTCAAGATGACCTTGAAGTTTGAACTTTGCTTTCAAAGCCGGAAAGTTTTTCTCTGTTCACACAATGGGGAAGATTCCATGTCCATACGTGTCTCCAGATACTGACACAACAGGGTCTAGTGACTACATCAGTCTTGCTTATAAGCTTAATATTTGCACATTCCTGCTGAGGCCACACAACTAAGTAAAACTGCTTGTCCGTGAAAAAGCAGCAAGTCTGGGGTAAAATGGGTGTACCTGATGCTGCAGCGAGCACTTCCTGGAAAATGTTAAAATACCAGTTTGGATTAACCTAAGCCTTTTAAACTTGCGACATGATGCCTCTCACTTGGAACTTTCTAAAACAAACATTACATATTAAAACCAACTGCCTCCCCCCCCGATAAACCCAATGTTGATACATAATTTTGTAACATTTATGCTGTTTTCAGGAGGAGTTGTTAATTTTTCTTAAGAAGAAGAAGTAATTCTCACTGACTTCTTTGCCTTGGAGTCTTCCAACCACACATCAAAGAGTCTTCTTTGCAGTGACACCTGCAGTGACTCCCTCTAAGCACATATGCAAGCAGGCTGTGTCAAAAAACGCTTCCTAAAGAGATGCCAAAGAGAAATTTTTGGCCAAAAAACATCCATATAGGGGTTGCAGCACGAAAACCTGGGGAGGGGAGCAGCAACACGCTTCCCCTGCTCGACCACCCCTGTTGTCATGACAGGGCATGTGGAGCGACAGGGCAAGATCTCACCTATGCTATGTCAGCAGTGCATTTATTAAATATTTTAAAATGCTAACTTGGGTAAATGAACTTTCCTAAACCTTTGTTCACCTTCTCCTCATTGCTTTTACAAAAATCCACAGCAACAAACACTCCCGCCTGCTACCTCAGTTCCTGACTCTGCACCTGCAGCAGACGCACTCCGCTGTTCTGCAGGTATCGGCGTGGAAGCACCAGCTGGGACTGGAGCCCCGACCTGCAGCAGCAGCAGGGCTAACCTGCACACTGATATCGCATTATACACCCAACTAGGCTTTTAAGTTGGACAGGGCAGCTGCCACCTTGAAGACAACAGCATCCCTTAAGATAATTACAACCCTACCATCTGGGCTGCCTGAGACCCCTCTGACTGAGCATAAATTACAGCTGAATTGCGAAAGGTACTGAGCACCTGAGCATCTTGAAAGACACAGCTGCTAGGGAGCTGTAAGGATCCAGACACTTTACAGATCTGAAAACTACATCTGAGCATCAAGTGCTAAATCTAGCACTCGGGGGCACTGCGGATTTGTGATGCTTCCAGGACTCTGAAGCCATAAACTAATGGATGGATTACACTGATACATAAATACAGTGGTTTCATGCAGTAGACAAACTTTCTCCTGCCATTTAACGTAAATTACCTGGTTTTACACCCTAGTTAGGAACATTAAAAAGAAAACTGTGCTTCTTCTCTTGGATAAGCAATTTGAGCTCTAAAATTAGGCAACAGTGAATCGTTAATTGCCTCTGAAACTAAACCCCCAGTTGTACAGACTGACCCACATGAGCAAATCTTTGCAGTCAATTCAATAGGCTTCCAAGTGGCCACTAGCATCTGCCTACATGGATCAGCTTGCCAGACCAAGGACAAGTGTTAAATTACAAGCTTTGTACTCATGGCAAGTATGTTGATTAAATAAATAGAAAGAAGTTAGATCCATTTTACTACTGGCAGCATGGCAACCCCATGCAAAAACTTCAAAACCTATTTAATTTTGAGCTCAGTCTAATATTTGTTTAAAAATATCAAATCAATACCATCCTTAAATGTTTAACCAAACAGCTATATTTGTCCCTGGTTAAACTCTGCCAACACTGGAAAGGAACCAGAGATTAATTTGGTTCAATGAATTTGGCTTTTAACCTAGACAATAAAATTTACTTGTATAAAAGCTCAAATCCCAACTGGCAATGTAAGGATGCCTTAGGGTACACTCTGGTTCTTGCCAGCACCACATATCCACCTTTACAGCTTTAAAATAAATCTGTGACTTTTTTTTCCCCCCACATGTGTAAGTATACACCATGCTTACATTAGCAAAAAAAAATGAACACTGACTTGCAAGGGTTAATAATACGATGCTTGCTAACGTCTAACCTCAAAACTATAGAGGACTACAACCTACTTCTGCAAAACTGGAAGTGGGGGGTAGGGGGGGAAGGAAATCTTTTGGTCTTTACCAAGATACGAGAACCAGAAATACTGAATGACTGCAGGATTCCTAAGTCCCTGTATTAAATTACATTCTCACCTTTGGCATTAACTGTATCATGCACTTGGCTGCTATTCTAGCAAGCAAGTACGCTTTTTAACAATACTTAGCAAGGTATCTTCTGTTATACTTGAGGAACAACAAAACACAATCTCTGTTTCTAACATCATTATCATGACAATTTTGCCTTTTTTTTTTCCCATTACCTAACAAATCACGTACCATTTTCTCTTAACAACTAACCTGTACTTCAAACAAATACATTCACAGAGCATGCAGGTGTATGTCCTGTATACACAGAGAACCAACTCGGCCAGACCTGCACCTCTGCAATCTCCACGTCAGTGAGTAGCGAGGGCAAAGACTCAAGGAGAATCCAGTCCACCAGGACGGAGAGGAGGCAAGGGGACAGAAGCACGTCACAGTGCACTGTCATAAACACACAGTGTTTTACATCGTCATGTGCAGCCAAGGAGGCACTTGTACCTAACAAGGCTGTAGGTACTCCGTCTGCCTGGTTTTAAAGAGATGGCCAGCATCAATAACAGAAGTCAAACCAACGATTCCACATTTTTCAAGTCCTGGCCTGGTAATACCAACACTTTTTGGTGGGCGTATGAGCGTGCGCGCACCCAGGCAATGCCAAGCTTAGGATGATTGAGTCATAACACCACCCTATAGGGCCAGGCTGGGGAACCATTACTATCACTGCCAAACTCACTCAGAAGAATGTGCCTCTGAAGTCTGCGAGACTCCTCAGATGAGTAAGTAGTCCTCACTGATGTCAGTACAGATTATTCAGTGAGGGCTTTGAAGGTTTTATTTTGTAGTAGTGCATGTGCATATGTGTGCGTATGTGCAGATGCACAGGAGCAAACATGACTACATAAAAGCCATGAAATCATCACCGATCTACAAGGCAGTACAGGTTACAGAAAAAAGCAGTCAGAAAGTGAGAAAAATGACCCTATGCCATGACCTTCAGGTAGGAACAACCTCAGCATAGGCTGTACCTACCTATACCAGGACTAAACATGACAGGGAGTACAGGGTTGACATGAAGTACACAGAGGCACAAGATATATGCCAATAGCATCTCTCCTACCGGCTCTGTCCTCTTCCATCCTGCTACGCTTTCCGTGCCACAGCGCATGTTTAGCACACAATGCTAACCTCTGGTCTCACCTATGCTGATGTAAGTTTAAATTAACATGCCTGAAGTCAGTGGAGAAACACCAATGAAACAGAGTAAGCGAGCAAGGCTTAGTCTCTAGGGTCAAGTTGATACAAAGTCCTAAAGCGATGGGATTTACATAATTTTCTAACTAGTGTCTAGTAGAAATTACAGAGCCATTTACATGTCCATGGGACACAGCACCACTTTACTCCCAGCTGCACTGCTCAGAAAATACATAAAAGTGAGCTTTGTATCTGTGCATATTTACCATTCCACACAGCTCTTACTAATCAGGTGAATTTCCAAAACCAAAAAGTTGCCATTGCTGTTTGCAAAACCAGAGTATCCTTGCAGCGGAGGAAAATTGCATAGACAATACTTCACCCCACAGGCAAGCGCTATGCTCGTATGAATACACCCATGCTACATGGCACGCCAAACTACTTCCTCCTCGGTTGCTCTTATCTCTTGTGTGACTTTTCACTGTCATCTTTGCACTACTACCCCTCTGTAAAAGATACGAAGAGGGTAACATACAGATGAACCACCCTTATTTTTCTAAGAAGCTGGCAGCTTAATTTCTGTGATGACCCAGGTGCGTTGGCATTAACCGCGTTTCTAGGCGCCCATGGAGCAATGCAGAACCAAAGCCCCACGGTCCTGTTTTCCTGCAAGCCTGCAGCAGGACTGGATGGTGCCCATGGTCCCCACACAGAAACCACCCAAGTTTGGAGGAGAGCAGAAAGCACTTCTAGAACATCAACACACAGGCGGCCGTCAGTACCAGGAAGACTGCCGCCAAATTTTTGCCTCGTAAGGTGGTTACACATTGAAATGCCAGCTGAGGATCAAATGCTGAAGTTGGCTTCCCCCCTTCTCTAGTAAAATGCACAGTAAATTCAGTTCTAATATCTTATTATTGTGAAGAGGGTTGTAATAGTTAACAGGCATTTATTAGCATTTAATGTGGCAGCAGATATGCTTTGAAGAATTTTAATGACCCATTAATGGATCCATACAACCACATGTACACAGAGAAGATACAATCAAGTCCAGGGACGATTCTTGCTATGTGTTTGTACACATCCTGGAACAACAGCAACAGATCATCATTGCTACTGGGTGCCACCATATGACAACAGCTATAATTATACTGTCCTGATAAATCATGATCTTTTGTAAGCCTAAACCTCTGACTTTGTGTCAGATAAAAACAGATGCCTGGCATGTTCCCACACACCTTTACCTCTGATCATCATGTGTGGTTTGACTTAGAGGATGACTGTTAGCAAAAGGGAACCGACCACAATGCAGAAGTTTGAAAAAAAAGGAACTGCTGCATGTCCTCATTTTATCTACTTTATAATGCTTAAAACACTAAGTTATTACTTCTTTTTAAGAGATCAGAAACATTATACACAGCACATCCTTTGTAAATTAATCAGTTAAGGTCATAGCAGTCAAAGTCACGTCTAGAAAAAGTGCTTTCAAGGACACATTCATAAGTATTCACAGAAAAGACAGGGGATGAACAGACTTCCCAAGTGCCTTTTTTTTTTTAATGGCTGGTTTTGCTGACACGCATCTTTCACAAACCTAGCTAGCCCTAACAAATTCTATTCATTCACAGCAATTTCTTTGTTTCCTTTTTTAAGGAACTTTGCTGTCAGTGTTAAAAATTAAGCAGCCTTAGGTGGCTGTCAGCATCCCACCTGCCACCCTCCCAGCCTTCCTGTGCCAACAGCCCGGTTTCTCAGCAAAGCCCCATCCTTCTCACGGGCCCCTTGCAACACTTGGATCTTGAACGCAAACCTGCTCCGCTTCATATTCCTCCTCCAAAAACTCTCATGCTCAACATGCCACATCCACCCACTCATCCCAAGCCTCCACCACCTTCAGGTTTTGAATGCTGACACCAGCTCAAGTTCAAAAGTGGGCAGCAGCCGGGAAAGGGGGATCGCAGAGCAAAGTGGATCTGGGCGACAGAGAGACAGGAAAAGGGTCTATGAGAAACAGTGATTCGTGCAGTGGGAACCAAGTCTTAAGTCCCTTAATGAAACTACACAAAAGAAAAATTCAGTTACTTCACACACATGCAAACACACGTGCTTGGCCAACCTCTTCTCCTTGTGCTTAACATCTCCTCCCCATAACCCCCAACACCACCATTATTTGCACTGTAATTTTCCACAGCACCCCCAGTGATGGAGCAGGACGTGCTAGGCACCACACAAACACCAGGTATCTCCACATCCTCCTCCTACACAGCTCTGTACACTCCCCATCTCCTTCTCATGCTGCTGCAGGATGGCAGAGACAAGTAAAACAAGCAAGATCTCAGTTAGACCATGTTAACCCAGACGGCAACGTCCAGAGACTCTGTACAGGGACACAATAACTGCAGGAGCTCCAGCTGCCATCTCAGCCTCACCGCTCATGAAGAAAAGCATCACCAAGGGGCAATGATGCTTCTACTGCCTTAACACAGATAACCCCAGATTCCTACCCTGGTGATTTCTGACGAAACAGAGAACAAAGACACCCACCTACAGAAACCCGTGTCCCTAGGCACAGAAGAAACTAGTTCTCCACCTTCAACAGCCTTCCTGGACACCCCCCGGCTCCTCCAAACACCCACTTGCTCCCCCTCTTTTTTCAGTGTGGTCTTGTTATATCCTCTGTTCCTTTAAGGCTGTGTTCAGCTCCTCACACCCTCCCTTCTCCTCCTGGCTCTGCTGCCCACACCAGCTCTTCACTGCCTCTGTGGAGACCAACGCTGATGCCAGCCGTGAAACAGCTGAGACATCTTTACAAGTCAACCAGCTCATCTTGCCACAGCTCCGCTATCCTGAACCTAAGGTGCAACCTTGTGGGTGGAATTACACAAAGAGTAATTCTGTGTATCTGGTCTTCAATAAAATTTGCAGACCTGCTGTAAGACTCCATGAGGAAACTCTTGAGTTGCACTAGTCAAAATCCACTAGACCATAACAGCGTGGAAGTAAAGCAGGGATGACTCTGTGAAGACCATTCTTACTGCTCCTCCACAAAGTTATTTTTCATGTATTTTTTCCACATTCACATACCCCTATACCTACATATTTTATTTTTAAAAGATTAATGAGAACATTCAAATTTAAAAGTTCGTTTTGCATGAGAAACTGGGATTTCAGTCCTTCAAATACTGTTCTCTTCTCCAAAGTGTAAAATATACTAAACAAAGCAGAATAAACTGGGTTTGTAAGAAAAACAAAAATCTGCTTCATGTCTAGCATCTTCTCAGCTGTCAGACTCACACTTCTGCTCATCTTGTACTTTTTCTTAGATGTTGAAGAGAGTTTAAGTGACAGTGTCCTCTTCCATGGGGACAAAAGAGGACAGAGACTCTCCTGCATGATGGGTGGGTTTTTTTCCTGTGCAGGGGAAGTACCAACTGACAGCAGTGTTCCCAGACGTTACAGAGCCAGGAGGACCACCCAAGGGTCCCTACACACTGCAAGACAACCTGGAACAGAGCAGACTCAAACCAAACTTCAGACAGACTTCTGGATCCTGCCGCTGCCCTGGGCTGCTCATCCTTCACCATGTCCATTACACTCTCTCCCCCATCTCACATCCTTTGGGAGCACAAAACTCACATACAGAAGAGCCAAGTTAAGGGGATAACGTCTCTTCCTCTCCAGTCTGGTGATACAAGCCTTGACCCCTGGACAACAGTCTGAGGGCCTGCAGGAGGCTTGGACAAGGTTTTTGCAAGAGGAGAAGACGACCTAGGCTTTAGAAGTGTAAGTAACTAGCCTGATTTCTTACATCCCAAAGACCCCATTTCCTTCCCTTTCCTCAACTTGCCAGACCAGCCAGTCCCCAGTGGACTCCTCTTCAGCTAATATCTTCCATTCCTCTTTCAAACCAGTTCAGCATTTTGCCTCTTAAACTTTTTGTTCTCCCCATTATTTTCTGTCAGAGACAAGGAAGTGGAAACAGTTACAAGTCTCTCCACCAACGCTCTCCAGTGCTCCAGATTTAGCTAAAAAATTGCAGAAATCATCTTCACCTGCCATTTCATTGCAGTTCACTTGGCAAGTACTGAAAAGCCAAGAAACATCACTAGGTTAGCTAAAGCTTTACACCAGGACAAGGTAGCAAAGGGTGTGAAAGCCACAGCGCCTCCTGAGCTAGACAGCAGAAGATAAGAGCAATATCTAAAGGACTCCATCATGGCTCTCATCATCTACAAGGACTCAGAGCGGACACCTCAGCTTGCAATCCTATGTCTAGCTCAGAGATATACAGGTGGGAGTTGAAAGATTTTGTTATGCAGGGGTACGTGTAAAGGCTGTTTGTTCGCAGGTTAGAAGAGGACACACAGAAGTCATCAGTCCATTGCACAGACTGCACATCATATACACTATCATGACTAAAAAATGTCCTAGGTTCTGCACCGAAACAGTAGCAGACATAACGCAGACATTCAGCAGCAGGCACTCAAAATTTCATGCTTAGTGGCCTGCACGAATTTCACAGATTACCTTGCCGCTTTTGCTCTGTTTTTCAGACTTTTAACATGCCAAGCCACCCCTTTGCAATACCCAGGCTCCTTAGACATGCACTTCAGAGCATCAAGATCTGGAGGAAAAGGCTGCCCACAGTCTAGAAGACACTTTTGAGCTCCAGACACCCTCCTTGAAGTGCATGAAACTTTGAAGGGAAACACTAGCACTCTTCAGCTTTTGCACTGCTTACTTTTGTGATACAAATACATGGCAACCTATAATCCCTAATCAACCTAGAAAATAAATGACTGATAAACCAATCTGCTTGTAACCCCATTAGCAGATTCTGGCTTCAGTATCAACAGGGTAATTTGCTGAGACTATTTTTAATCCCAACTGCTAAACCATTAATCCCACAATTTCCACATAGTATTTCCCCACACACACCCCCAATTTACCCAAGGTTACCAACAACTTTGAAACTCATTAAAGAGCAGATAAATAAGTAAAATTTGCAAATATACACCGCCTGGCACTGGAAAACTGAGAGACTCCGATTACTCGGTTAATCCCGTTAAAGCCATTACTTTCTAATTGGAAGGAGTCATTCAGAAGCAAAGCTGTGTGTCTGGCATGTCACTTGACACCTGGTATGTACCGTTCATGATAAGACCAACTCTCCAATATGCTTGCCACAACGAGAAGAAATGGGTTATTTCATCATATCACCGACAGTCATGGCTCTCTCTACTAAAATCTGTTCAAATTTAATGGGACCGGGCTTATCAACATAAATTGTCATGTTTTCTCAAACGGGCATTAAAACATTCTCCAAGTATCACTATTAATGTCAATATAAATTATGCATCGAAGATCAGAGCATTCATTACAGAGGTAAAATTTATCTGTGGGGAAAGGGGAAAAACAAAAAAAAGAGTCAAACAGAGCAAATCCAATTAAAGTATTTACAGAATTTGTACAGCTTCTCAGTAGTGATGAAAACACTTCTCTAAAAATGGTCTTAAAAAAGCATTCACAGAGTCACTAAAAACAGTACCAAGAAAGTATTGTGCTAACCAGCTAAAGGTACAGTTATACACAGGATGTTGCAAAGGGGCTGACATGATAATACAGGAGACTGGTAGTTTATCCAAGGATGCATCAACGTGCTAGAACAACAATCTGGAAGACAGACCCTTGGTTTCACGTAAGCAGCTACACACAGGAGCTGTATTTAGTGTTGGAAAGGTGGTGGTCAACGCTCCTTTCAACTAGCCGTTCCTAATTGGTATGCATTAGTATTCAAACACCAGGTTGAAATTAGAAGCTTAGCAGGTTTTTGGTATGCTTATAGACACTTCACACAGACACATGAATAACCTTGTTGAAATATTTTTGTATTCCAAGGTTAAAAGAAATGACTTTAAGAGACAGATGGCGAGCAATTGGTACCTCACCGAGGAGTGCCACTGACTTTTGGAAGTTCTCACACAACGCACCGTATGGGGCTAACTCCTATTTACTGCACGTCTTGGGACTTCTGAGAAGAGCCCCATCTCCTGAAACCCTGAATATATGCATAGCTAGGATGGCACGGGGGAAAGAAAGCCTAAAAATACAACTCCCAGGGGCTCCAAACCCAAAGGGAAAATAAGAGACCTTATTTCCCTAATTGCATAGTTTAAGTCAATCCTTAAGCTGCCTGATTCATGGTCTTACCGTACTCGTGGCTGCCAATGCTGGTACCAGCTCACCCATACAAGTGCCTCACAGTCTACTGCAAGGGAAGCCAGAACGCATCCATTAAAATAGCAACCTCTTTGCAAAGACTAGAGCGGGAGGGGGGGAGAAAGTCCTTCCAAGCACATCCTCAACCATCAAAGGAGCAGCTCTAGTTTCAGCCAGCAGAGACCGTAACACCTCGCCCCGCGATCCTTTTACAACACACTGTGTCACTGGCTATTGTTCGTAACTCTTCCCGCAAATCATTTCAACATTCAGAGCCCGACTATTTCTTAAGGAAATTATTCCAGAAAGGGGAGAGGAAATCGCTTACTCATGAACCTGGTATCATTATAACAATAAGGCAAAACAGCTAAAGACACAGTTACATTGCACAATCCTAAATGCATAATTTATTGTACTAGATTTCAGAAAAAGAACATTCTGAAACACTAAAATAAATCAGAGCATAAATGTGACTTGTTGTCAGCTCATACAATATGGGTTAAATGCTACCATATGGTGCCTGCACACACGTTACCCTTTTAAAAACAAAGAACATGGCTAATTTCTTTTCCAAATCTATTTTTAAATAAATAAATGTGATTATTTTAAAACGAGGCTACAATTATGACTAAAACACCTCTGTTTCTACCAGTCTCTCTCTCTCTTTTTACTGAGAACTAATGCCACTTCACTGCTCACCATCTTTTTTAAAAAGACAGCGAAAAATTACTACTAAGTCAGCTTTATCCCTGTAATAAGCCAACATGAGCATTTGCATGCAGTGTAAAAATAGTGACAAGCCAACTCACCGTTCTTCCTTTATTTTACCTGCCGGAAAAGCAAAGCATGCGTGTGTGTGTGTGCAATATGTTAAAACTCAGTGACATATGATCCGATTTTCAGCAAACACTCCCAACAGGACCTGCCCAATAGAGAGAGCTCTCGTTTTCTCTGCACCCCATCCCCCCCCTCCCCCCATGTACTGAAACATACTGTTTCGGTACACTCCCAACCAAAAAGAACAACAACAACAAAAAAAAAGACCAAAGCAAACACGTATGAAATACACAAAGGGTAGCTGGAGCGGATGCTGTTGGTTTGAAAATTGCCTGTCTAGCCTCTGTGCTGAGTATTTGTTTTTATCATTATACTATAAATGAAACATGTCAGGAGTCTAAAAATAGCTACAAATTGTAATTACATATGCTTTGTAGTTTCTGTTTTACTTTGAAAAGAAGATTAAATGCTAGATCGTTTTAGAAACTGGCCTTAAAGATCTGGGGAGCCACAAAATTATTCTACTTTGCAATTTGGAGTACACTGCTGGAAAATATGTCCTTTGGGACTTAAATATGACGGCCCCAACACTGAGGAGCAGGCTCCCAAGGCCATACAGCAAGACAGCAAGAAAGAAAAGGGAGAAGAGTAGACAAAGAAAAAAGTAATTTCTTAGCGATTCTAAGAGTGCCCTGATTACAGATGTAATACTATAAGCTTTAATTAGGAGCTAAGTGCTGTGTGCTAAATTCATCCCCACACGCAGCCCTGTAAATTCAGAGTCACTCTACTAAAGTTACCGTGGGTTTACGACAACCGTACAACAGCAATGCCTGGGTCTTCGGCTTCCCGCTTACATCCCATAATGAAATGCGGATTTCGTCGAACGAGCGTTAAGCTACGCAATATCCCGCTGATACAAATTAAATTCTTTTCCATAAGCAATCACTTTAATCAAAGGTTAGCAAAAATGGATTTTAAGTAGTCATCAAAACATAAGTGGCTTTGAATCCAGAACAGAAACCCTCTGTTCCTCCGCAACATAAGACTTAAAACTGTTTGGACCAGTGTCTTCATTAGCACGTGACATTATCACCATGCAACCAGCCACTGTCCCAGTGTCCATGCAACAGGCACTATTTGCAACGTTAGCTCACAACTTGGGAGGGGTAAACAAACAAGTTATCTTACAGCAGCCCAGTACTACTGCTGTAAAATACCTGCCAGAACTTATTAGGCAATAAATAGTTTGGCAGCAGCTTAAGAGATGCAAGCGTTGTCCATCCGCGCACTAATTTAATCTCAGCACATATGCTTAATGCCCGGAGCCCGTTTGCATAAGCACTGTTGCTGTAATGCAGTTTCAGGAATGCAAGGAGAAACTGCTAACATGAAGTGTGTAACAACGCAGATGGGCCTCTGCAGATAACCAAGATGTAAACAACATCAAAAAATGAATAACCAACGTTGAGTAATCATCGCATCAGAAAAACAGAGCTCACTGGCTTCAAATAGCAAAGCAGGTTCAGCAGATCAAGAGACCGAACATTTGCTGACTAACAGTTAGGTAATGAAAGTAAACATTTGCAGTGAAGTCATCATCCTAATGAAAGCCATGTTAACTACCTGGACCATAATCCACTAGCGTGTTTTAATGCAGGCTCGCTAACATAATATTTACTAGGATCGCTCCTGCTGGAAAAGGAAAGGAAGTCTCATTTACTTTTAACACAGAAGTGACAATCAAGAAATACTGCTATTTGGGAAGTCTTTCTAACTCCCAAGTACTGTACTGATGACGCCCAAAGAGTTACTGTGCAGTTACAGTGGGTAGCTGAAAAACAGAGTTTTGCCTTCAGTGACTGAGTGAGAACAGCTTTATCCTAGCACTGAAGTGTGTAAACATTTGCAGCATGTAAGATGCCTGCTTTGAAAAAGCAATGTTGCTCCAAGGTTCAAATATTTATATTGCAGATATCTAATCAAATAAATGTGACCTTTTTTTTACTGGGTTTTTTTTTTGCCATGCAGTGATTAATTATATGTTTTAATTTTACAGCTACAGGAAAAAAAAAAAAGACAGACCAAAAAACCCCACGCTGTAGTACGTTTTAGCTGATTAACTACCAATATTGCCAAGGATTTCAGAGTCGCATACAGAAACTGTAATTCCACCCAGGGACACCCTCATGCAACTGACAGTAGTCAATGGGAGTGGCAAGCGTGCTTCTTAGGGGACAGCACTGGACTCACAAGCAGCAAGTCAATTTACACACTCTTACCCAACCGAAAAACACTGCACAGCTATGAAAAACAGTAGCAGTCCATTTCCCCTTTCTGCACAGAAATCTAATGCCCATTCAGGCTTAAAAGGTATGTATCTACAAATTCATACTTGCGTCTCCGAAACTTAAACAGGCACATTTTACTTGTAAAATCTGCAAGCTCGGACAAGTTGCTTCCTGTAAAATGCAATCACTTCATATTCCAGCTTTCTATTTTGATGACTTTAACAATATAGTCAAACTCAGCTTTCCAGTTTGAGTACACACATACAGACTTTGTCACTGGTCTCGCAAAAGCTTACACATTGGCTCATTCTGCATACTGTAAGTAATCCCAAAGAAGTCCTAGAAGTACTTGGCATGAATTTAAGTCTTCACAGAAGCGAGGTCCTTCCAAGTTGGCAGGTTTTGGATCATACTAAATATAGATCCCGCCCCATTAGGTGGGATCTCAGTGTAAAACTTGCCAGTTAAGATCACAGCTAACTATAGGTAACTCCGCTGAAGTCACCTGCATGTAAAGACTTTAACAAAACAAAACAAAACAAAACAAAAAAAAAAAGACTAAATCAACTGCCCAAAGTTTGCAAGATTTGGTAACTACATCATTCATCCAATGACACTCTTCCAGGCTGCCCCCTCTGGTACCAGCTACACAAGCACCCACAGCAAGGCACATTTTAAAGGGAACTCATTTTTCAGTCAGCTGAAGCCAACATCCCTGCTTCCGAAGCAGATCTGTGAAATGTCAAGACAAACATCTCTGTTTGCTAAAATGAGGGATGACTGCATTTATGGGTAGTTGAACAGGCAGAGATTCAGAAGGATGGCACAATCGTTTTCACCCCTCCAATGAGCACTTCTGCACTGATAATTGCTATTATTAAATCTTGGTGACAGCATGATACTATGACCAACTATGAAAACATATGATGAACCTAATTTTTAAAGCGAAGACATTAGTCTTGCAGGAAAACTTTTATCTACTAAAGCTGAATGTCACTGCTGTTGCTCCGTGCCAGCCAGCTGTACTGTTACCGAGGTCACTTGCAAATAACAATAGGTAGCTTTCACCTTGGTGATGTGAACTGTTTTCTTTTCTATGATGCACAGAGAAGCAGTCATTCACATTCATGGAGTGCCAGTATGCAGCTCTTGATGCATACTGTCTTAGTCCAGTACAGCAACTTAGAAGGTCATCCTGAGCTTAGATAGGAGCCTTGCTAAAAAGTACCACTCCTCCTCTAAAGGGTGCTTTGGACACCCTTCTGTCAGATCACTCCTTAAAACAATGTTATTCTCACCAATGTTTCATTTTTCTCTTTTTCCCTTTTGTAAGCATTCTCTCTGCATAGTACACTAACAGTTTAGAGGGGGGTTATAATGCCCTATTGTTCACACAGACCACACAGTACTTACCACTAACTAGATGTCACTTCAACATCACTCAGTTTTATAGGAACTAAAGGCTTGAAAACAAATCCCAGGCAAGAATTATTAGAGACACCTGAAAAATATTTTACACCAGGAGATAGTGAAGGTGTGCGCCATGCCAGTAACTCAAATCACTTTATTGTACAGGGGTCATTCAAGACGGCTATGGCAGCTGCTCTTGTGAAATGAAAGATGTCTCCTGGAATAACTACATTTTAATACTAATTACACCACAGCTGCTCCTACAAAACTTCATCTTCCCATTTTACCAGGAGGAAAGCTCCAAAAACCCCTGCAACCTCCTCACTGCCCAGCAGGACAAGATGGGCTGCGCAGGGCAGCGCATGACCAGGCCGGCTGGCTGTGGGTTTGCTGTGGCAGAGCTGAAGGACATGCTGGTGGGAAACAAAGCGGCAGCGCTCGCGGAGAGACGACTCATCTCATCCAGCTGCCACAAACAAAACTACAGGAGTGAAACTCCCAAAATACTCCCCATCTCGATGAAACCTTCAGTCCCATCACCACTAGCCCTCCCTAGTGCTACTCTCCCCCCAGAACACCCAACACCTCTTGCAATACAGTTATTTTTGGCCTGCTAGCAGCAGCCAGCCTGGGGGCAAGAGTGGGGGGCCTCACTGAAAGAGCACATGTGCCACTGCACCCAGTGCCCGCTACCACCTGCACCCATCCGTGGGGCACAGCCCCAGCACCACACGCACACACGTGCGTGTGTACACACATGCACCTGCCTCAGTGAAGCATCGGCACACCTGCACCCATGCGAACCCCATCTTGATGCACGCACGCATACCCAGCTCCCCTAAACCCCGCAGGACCTGCGGGCACACACATCTGGCCCACGTGCAGCGATGCAATATGCCCCATCCTCGGCTCTGCATGCATGCACACACACACGCACCTGCCCTGCATGCAACTCTGTGCCCCCCCCCGCACATACATCCACACACCCCCCACAGGTGACTACAGGGAAGCAGCTGCAGGTCACTGCCCTCCCTCAGGGTCAGCATCCTCCTGCTTGGTCCCCCCTCAGGACACGCCAGGCCTTAATGCACTGCGGGAAAGCAAGGGTCAAAAATCAAGACATGCACACCCCACAAAATAAAACTCTCAACTATCGACCCACCCACACGCCACACACAGGGAGGGGGGGCACAAAAGAAATCTGACAGAAGAGCTTGAAAAACAGACCCCCTCAAAAGAAGCAACCCACGTTTTGCCATTCAGCTTCTGCTTAAAATTATGCTTTTTTCTTTTTTTTGGGGTTTTTTTTTGGGGGGGGGGGGGCAGGAGCCAACCAAATCCACGGTTGCCAAGTCGAGTTAATGAAAAACCCTTTGGCTGTTAACTCATTTAGTGCAGCAAGCATGAAATAAAGTCCGTGGCAGGGGGCCAAAGCGCAGCGGCCCTTTGCCGGGCAGGCTTCTGGGACCTCTCCCTGACCGCCGCCGAGGAACCAGCCCAGAGCTGAGCAGCCAGCCCACAATTCTGAAGAGCTGAGATTTGCCCCTAGAAATCAGTGAATCTAAAAAAAAAAAAAAAAATATCGATGGCACCGCCAAGCCATCGCAAGCGGAGATTTTTCGTAAGGGCACTTTTGCATCCACTTCCAAAGAAGCAGCCCTCCCGCCCCCCAGCCCCAGCCCCGAGCGGGACGCACGCCGCCCGGCGGGGCGGAGGATGCGCACCGCGCCCGAGCACGGTGAAGGCAAGGCGGACCGGCCCGGCCCGGCGGCTCCTCGTCCCACCCCGACACCCCGGGGCCGGGCGGGGCGGGGCGGAGCGGGGCCGGTGGCGGGGCGGGGGGCGGGACGGCGGAACGGGGCCGCCCCGGCGGGGCGGGGACCGCAGGCGGGGCGGGGGCTCCGCCGCGCGTCCGTCCGTCCGTCCGTCCGTCCCCGGTCCCCCCCCCGGCGCCCTTCCCCGCCGAGGAAACTTCTCCGCTCGCCGGGGAAGAGCTGGGCTCCCCGAGCGGGGAGAGGCTGCCGGGGGGAGGAGGAGGAAGAGGAAGAGGAGGCGGAGGCGATAGTTGCGCTTCACCCCCAAAATGGGACTTTGACCTCGCACCGCTCTCCGGCGGACCCCGAATCGCACATTTTTGTCACGGGTCGGATCCCACCGCAGGTCGGCACAGCGCCTCATTTATGAACTCGTCAGCCTTAATTTCATTATTGAATCATGCGCCCAGCAATCGTGTTTCCTTAAGAAAGGACTGACCTATTTTTGGCTGGAGATAAACGATCATGTTAACAGATGTTAATCTTGTAATCTGTTTTTCCTGTAAGCACTTCGCATACCCGCGATTCAGACATTTAAAAAAAAAAATAATTAAAAAGCAAAAAAATCTTTCCCAAACGACTTGACGTCACGATTCAGTTCTTATAAAAAAAAAAAAAAAAACCTCGCAATGGTTTCAAAGACATTAAATCTTTTTCACTTTATAAATGCTGATTTGTTCTGCCTCAACTCCCACAGGCTTTTATTTGCATTTCAAATTCCACAGGTTACACCAGTCGCCTTTTCAGAAAATGTAAACCAACAATAAGGCAGCAAATGGGGGGGGGGGGGGGGGGGGAAGGGGGGGGGGGGAGGGGAGCCCTGCATCTGGATTAAATAGAGACCAGAATTAATGTTTAGAAAGTAGCCCGAGCAAAATCATATTTGCACGCCCAGTGCCCGAGCGCCTCCGTATCTATAGGGGTAACGTAGAGGATAAGCTGCGGGCACACACAATGCGCGTTCCCCAGAAGATCCCCGTGTGTGTTGCCGGGAGCTTATTAACGCTCCCTAATAAATGGTGCTGACTCCAAACCGACACTTTTCGGCTTAAAACGCAGGGTTTGTCTGCAGCAGCTAATTGCGGAGGTTCGCTGCTCGGAGGGGAAGAACGGCGGCCGGCTGTCATGCCCCACACGCCTCCCCACACGTACCGCCGATTTTAACACCCCACCTTGCTCCCTCGTAGCAAAGTTTACCCATCCAAACTTTCCTCAACTTGCCCCGAGTACTTAATTCGCATTAGGATCGCGACTAGGCGCTATGCTAATTATCACCGAAGATAGTAGCGGGGGGAGGGAGGGAGGGACGAGGAGGAGGAAAGCTTTTATAGCACAAAATGTCTGGAACTGCGTTATTTCTATTCTTCTTTCTCTCCTTCCTCTACTCCCCTCGACACCCCCCCCCCTTTTTATTTTTTTTAACATGTACATTAAGCTCCCTACCTCTCCCCCCACCCCACCCGCATCAAACGGGGCTTATTTTCCTCTTCTGGAAATAATCGCTAGGGAGACATTGTCCTCCGAGCCCTTCTCCCTGTCTATATGTGAATAATTGTTTTCTCTGCCCGCCCACCCCCAACTTCCTTTGATAAACTGTGTTACTTCTGTAACGGGGATCACGCAGCTAGCGACTCGCAACGGAGCGGAGAGAAAACAAGGGGGGGGGGGGGACACGACAGACACACGGACGGACAGACGGCCACGCATCGGGCATTTCACGCACACGCTCGATCAGTACTATCGCGGGGGGAAGGGGGGGCACCCGCTTAATAATTTAAGTGGCTACTCGGGGCTCCCAGACCCATCACCCACCTTCATTAGCCGAAGCGTTTTACTTTAAAGTGAGGCAATTTGTTCTTTGTCTCTTAATGGATTAATATCGCAGCCCGCCGCGCCCCCCCCTCCCCTGAGAGTGTACAAAGCCAAAAGGCTCCCAGAGCCCGCAAGCCCCCCCCCCCCCCCACTGCAGTAAAACCGACCTCCTCCTCCTCCTCGCCAAACAGCGCGAAGTTACCATTTTGGAGCCGCTCTGATGACCGTGGGTCAGTCCCCGTTCCAGAAGTGGGGGGGGTCGAAGTTTCCCCCCAGCCCCCCCCACCAAAGGGGCGCAGGCCTCGGACCCCCGCCCCCCGGTCCAGCCCCCCCCCCGCCGCCCCCTCACCTCCGGTGCCGGCGGCCAGGCGTGGGGAAGGGGGCGCCGAGCCACCCGCCGCCCTGAAGGTGAAGGCAGGCGCCGCATGCGAGCGGCGGCGGCGGCGCGGAGCTGCACATGAGCCGCCCGGCGGCTCCACTGGCGCGGGCGGGGGCGGCCCGCCGGCCCCCGCCGCGCCCCGCCACCGCCCGCCCGCGCGCCCGCCCGCCCCGCCGCGCGCCGCCCCCGCCCGCCGCGCCCCGCCCGCACGCCCCCCCCCCCCAGCCCGCACCCCACCGCACACACACGCACAGGCACACACCCCGCCCCGGTGCGGAGCCCCCACGCCGGCCACTATTGTCTCTGCGCGGTGTAAAGTTGGGGCGCGGGGTGCCGCCACCCCGGGGCCCCGCTGCGGGGGGGTGCGTGCGGGGGGCGGGGAACCGGGCCCCGCGTTGTGCGGGCGCGGAGTCGCGCTTCTGCCCGCCGCCGCCCCGGTTCCCACGTACCTCCGCTGCGAAAGGTGCGGGCTGGAGTTGTCCCAGATGCATTTCTATTAGAAACTTTTTTTTTTAATCCTCCCCCTTTTTTTTCTTTATTTGGGGTGGGGGCGCGAATTCCACCGGTAAAATATTTATGGATCTATTGAAATGCGCAGAAACAACAACATTAAAGTCCTCAATCAAGATCAAAGAGGAATACTGTTCAACAGCCACGCTGGGGAAGTTGAAAGACCTCCGAACAAATCAATCTGCCATATGGCTTTTTGGAAAAAAAAAAAAAAAAAAGAAAAGAGAAAAAAGCCAACCAACACAAACCCACCACCCCTCCTGTGTCTGAAAAGTTCAATTCTTGTTTTCCTGCGTGTTTGCGAAGCTCAGTTTAATCACGCCAAATATGTGTGCCATAGGCGAGGGGAGTCTGTTTAGTCTATGGCTGGAAAGCCCAATTTAATCTGCTAAAGCTCGGTGCTAGACATCAAGGGTGTGGAGGCTTTCTTTTTTTTTCCTCTTTCTTTCTTTGTCTCGTAATGTGCGATGACGTAGAATTGACAAGGAGGACTTTTGACGGAGGCTCAGCGTTATCTCGACGCCCCGGAGCGCCCTGGGCCACCGCCCCGGGCCGGCGGCGGGACGCCCACCCCCCTCCAGCCCCGGGCACCCCGGCTCCGAGCCCCCCCCACCCCACGCCGGCCCTGCCCCAGAGCACCGGCCCCGCGGCCGCCTCCCGCCAGCTCCGTCGTTTCTTGGGACGCAAACTGCTCCTGTACCGCTGGCACAGCGAAGAAAACAAAAATTGGGGCGGGGGGGTTGGGGGGGGGGGGAAGCTTTAAATCCTGCCCTACGCAGTGCTTATTACCAGAACCCTCGGAATAAAGGAAAGGGGCGGGGGTGGGGGGCAGCGAGCGAGAGAGGGAAAGTTGGTAATGAAGGATACACGAATCATAAAATGTAAGCTATGTGTGATTAATGATCTGCACTAATTTGAATAGCAGGCGTGTTAAAGGTCATTGACAATTGTTGCTGCTTTCAGCATGAATGCCTGAGTGGGATGTATTTGGGACAATCAAATTTAATTCTAATTCACAGGGAAAAAAAAAAAAAAATTCTCGGCGTACGTAGCAGCTGGTCAAAATAGAAAGAGGACGCGCTTTTAAAAAATGCACTTTGCCTGTCCAAAGGCAGCTTCCTCACATTGAGGTAGTGTTTTTTAAATGCCTCGATAGTAAATAATGTATCTGGAATGTCTGGGTTTTGTTCCCGATGCATCGGCACCTCTCCTGCATGCTTTTTCAATCGCAGGCCAAATTGTGTTCCCGGTTACTCCAGCCTTGCAGCGTTTTGTGGGAATTCCGAGTGCGCTGATGCCGGATTTACCTGTGAGGGGGCCGGAGCAGGCGTCACCTCCCTAAAGGTGAAGAATTCACCCCAGGCATACGCCTGTAACGCAAGAGTGTAGATTCTCTAATCACAGTTTATGAAGTAGTTTAGTGTTTCTTTACACAAAGAGTAAGAAATCCATTATAAATTGGCATTCCTGGGCAGTATTTAGAACTACAGTATTAGGCTAATAATTTCCATATGGCGAAAATTGACAAGTCAGGGCAATGAAAGGTGCGTGAGACTTCCCAACTCCTCTACGTAAAAATGTGATTTTTACGACCTACTCCTTTTTCTCTCATTGTCTGTATAGATTCGCTTCCTTAGACAGTAAAACATGAGAATGCACAACACAGTGCTTGCTCTATTACTTGATAGACTAATGCTTAAAACGCTCAGCAGCTTTCCTGGTTTGCTTCCGCAGGGCCCAGTCTCACGCTCCCTGTTCCCCTAAAAAAATAGGATACTGAGGCTGCGGGGGTGAGAGGGCTGGAGAACCCATCACACGCTTAGTAAGTGAGGGGCATTCCACTTTAATGGAAAGGCAATTAAAAATTCAGAAGATGCAGAGACTTTAAAAACAATCAAGCGGTATATTAATTTCACGGAAAGTCACTAGCAGCGTTCCTCTGTCCATGTAATTTTAAATAGGAGATTTTCTCACATTTCTTCTGCTGAGTCCAGCACTTCTGGGTTTTAAAAGCAAAGCTGGAAGAGCAGAAGAATTTAGAGATATACAAAATGCATTTGCGTAATATCATCGATGTTGTCAGAAATTTCAGGTGCAGGAGATATCCTTAATTTTTAAATCGCCAGTAGCGTACCATTACGGTGGGTGATTAATCTGTTTGCAGACACTGTTTACCCATTTTATCTTTGCCAGAAATCTTCCAGGAGATGTCCTCCCGTTTCAAATTCTTTAAATTACGGTATTTCACATGAGAATGTCAACGATATTAATGGCTCAATACGTGTTTTGCTATTTATAGACTTGCATGTATAATAACTCTGGCTAATGAAATACTTGGAGCAGGAAAACATTTATTTACTTTTGCTACAGTCTAATAAATTATTTGTTCAGCGTTTGGGACCAGGCTTTCTCAAGTTAAGGAAAATGGCATTTTGATGAAAGTCTGGGCGATGACTTGTCTGCATAACTTAGCCTTAGGAATGATTGGTGGCAGTTTAGATAAGAAAAGGTTCCCGGAGAAACACCGTCGTAGAATGGCAAGGAAAAAAGGCCGTCTCTGTAAAAGCAAAGCTGAAAGCATATATAAATACTTCAAGGCAGGCAAACAAGCCAAGTTTGGATTACATTTTATTTCTATATGTGTGCGCGTGTGTGTCTGTGTGCGTGTGTACACGTGTCACGCACACAGATATATTCGGTGAAACGTCATCTAGAGGAGTCGTTTGCTTTAGCTTTTGCCGTATAGCTTGCTCAGGGTTACTCAGGTTTTGTGACAATGAGTATTTTTTGTCGTTACAAATCCATCTGAAATTTAGAGGATGCATCTAAATAATGCTAATCCAGGATGGCTCTTGAGTTTTTTTCTTCAGGAATCTGTCTCTCCATTTCAAGGCTTGGACTGGCATTTTCATTGGGGTCTCCCATCATATCTGTCTCTCAATGACCCTTTACAGTTAGTTCTCCCGTTCTGCCAATAAAACAAAATAAATCTGTTTTAATCAAAAGCAGAGATTTTGCTTTCAAAGTGTAATTGGGTCGGGAAAAAAAGAGCACGCAAAGCCCGACGACAAATAATCTTGTACTAGTCTTTACATTCTAAACCAGACTTTTTCTTGGTATATTTGGAAATACAAAGAGCATGTGCAGAAGTCACAAACGGGAAGGAAGGCACAGGCAGCTCAAATACCCATGTTCATCTGCAGATCGCTGCACAGAAACATGCCCAGTGATGCTTCTTAACAAGAAACTAACATTTCTAACTCCAGTTAAAATGGACCGCTCTAACACTGGAATGCTTTCAGAGCTTATGTGGGTGGCACAAATTTCACTCTGAAACAAAATGGTTTCAATCAATAACAAGCGTATAGTCTTGAACAAGATACATCGACTTCTCATGCGCACCACAAAAATCTTTCTGTCTATTTTTTAATCGTGCCTGGGTAGCCGTGTGGCATCAGGCTGCTTCCAGAGGCTGTGCTATGAAAACGCACCGCAGTCTGGCAAAGTTTTGTATGTGGTGTACTCCGGGTCTACGTGGAGGTCAAGCTCTTGTGCTCCATTAATTTAGCGGAGCTCAAATCTAGCAATTTTCCATTCGGAGAGCTGCACGTATTTCGGGATCTGAAGGATCTATTAAGATGTAACCACAGTAAGCGACTTGGGCATATCTGATGGCAAATTGTATGGGGGTGCCAGGATGTGGTCGTATCCTCTTTACCTTCTGCTCATGCCAGTTGTCCCCTTGCTATTAATGGAACTACTTTAATGATAAAAGGCGATCAGTGTTTGTCTCTGTCATCTCATGTATGGCATGTAACAAGTTTTTCCTTACAGCAGAAATAATCCAGAGACTTTTCTTCAAAAATCAACATTTTAAACTCTAACGTCTTTCATATTTGCCCCTTCCGTCAACACAGTTGCTAGGATATAGCCTGATTTTGATTTTTGTGCTTTGATCCTCTCGAGCCCACGTTTTCTTACACCACTTTATTCAACGTCGCTTTCACAATGACATCGAGGAAGAGAGCAAAAAAAATTAATATTGCAAAGTGTAGCCTCAGTGTACGTGGCTATTTTAGGTTCATGCTAAGTGCTGTATATAGTACCAACTTTTCCAGCCCTGGCAGTCAGATTTTCTCACCCATATGTAATTTTATAAACTACATCACGGCTTCACAGCAGGTAGGGAGCCCACAAACCTGTTCTTAATTTCAGCTTAACTGAAAGAATCTCGGCAGCAGCTGGTTTCAGAATAGCTGATACAGACTTCCACAGATGTGGCCTGTAATAGGTTCAGAAATAAAAAAGAAGTAGGCCACAACGTCGAATTAATTTCAAGGAAGACAAATTCAGTAAGGGTGTCACTTGTAAGAGTTTGGGTTCCGTTTGTTTTTTGGTTTTGTTTTTTTAAGAGATCTTTGGGAGGGTATATTTCTGTGGCATGGGTTTGTTCATGCTCTCTACCGATTGTAATACTGCAGCACACCAATTTTTCTGGCAGGCCGGACCTGGCTGTTAGCAGGCCGCGCTCTCTCAAAGCAAAGAAACAGGCTATTTCTGAGTTTGTGGCGCCTCCCCTCCCCCTCCCCCTTCTTATGTTCCTCCAAGCATAACTGATAGTACTGGAGTGCTCGTGCGCTTTTCTAACTGGACCAGACAAAGAGGTACAATAGCTAAAAATGACCTCTGATGCGACACCGAATGCGCCGCTCGATGCAACTGGGGAAACTGGTTGACAGGTCTGAACCAGCACGTTATTTGGTGATATTTCACAAACCTGAAAATAAAGGAATACAGAAAAAGTAGTTTCACAAATGTTCACTTCTGGAATTTAGTACGGGGGAAAGCCTCCCCCTTACAGTTTCTGTAGCACCGTGGTAAATGCATCGATGGACTATCGTCTTCTGCTGAGTAAAAAATACCTCAAAAGTAAAAGTGGAACAAAACAGTCACTTGTTCTCACTAACAAAATTTCCCTTGACATTCTGTGCAGTGGTCCAAGTGTTTGAATAATCTTGGGTTATATGGTCTTTCAGCTCAGGCATGCGAGGAAAAAGGAACTTCAAAAAGAGAGTATTTTACCTGACGTGTACTATTTTAAGGCTTCGGTAATTAGAGAACTGCAAAGGTCAAAATAGCCATCAATATCACGAGCAACAGAGTAGAAGTAACATGTTTAAGAGGAAGATAGTTGGTTGGCTGTAACATAATATGCCATAAGCAGTAGGATGTGGATCTGCAATGACGAGCAGCAGATGAAAGAGAAAAAGTTAACCAGCGTCAGATATTTACTTTGCTGAAAGCACACGAGAACTTGCAAATAAGAAATAGAGATGCTTTCTAGTCTAAATCCCAGCTTTTATTACCTCACTGAAGAGATGCTGCAACCTATACTGAGGTCCATCCACACAGATCCATTCACAGGCTGGAGAAAAAGTTTGCCAGTGCTTTCTAACATTTCAGCGAGCCAGACAAAACCTCGGGATTCAGAAGCTCCCAAACCTTTTTTCCCACCTTCTGGATCTCCTTTGAATCAGAAATATGTGGCATTAGCCACTGCTGCCCACCTCTTAAAGTCAAATCATGCAATACTAGATTAGGGCGGGCAGCTAAGATGTTGCTGCTATTCCTAAAACTGTGTGTGTTCCAGCCTGTACTTCTGAACTGGCATAAATTAAAAATGAGTAAAAGTACAATGATTACATCTGAAGATGCAGTAGTTTGCTATAGTATAAGTCATAATAAAGATGCACAATTCTGGGCAAAATTATTTTGAGAACAGGAACTCTTCCAAAAACTTCCCACTATTTCTTTCATTGCTGATAGATTCATTTTTCTTCCCTGTACAGTTTTATGCCAAATTGGCTACTTTTCTAATTTCCCCATAAATCACACAAAATTCATGACTCCTTTTTCCATGTTTGGATCCACAAACCAACCGAGTGAATTCGTTCTACTGAGAGAAAGAGTCTGAAACAAACGCCCAGGATCATTAGCATAAAATTATCGGCACAATATTATCCTAACTTCTAACAAAAAAACGCAGAAGGCTTCTAGTTTGTTCCTTCCATCGGGTTCGAAAGACAGAAATTAGTTCGGGAAGTCGGTCCGCTACAGGCTTTGCGAGGCATTTGCCTTTTTCCTCTGTTAAACTCCAAAGCTAATAAACCCCGAGCATTCAGTAACAAGTGAGGCACTCATGTCAACAAAGGCCTTACTTAGAGACAGCAAGGTTTTGAGAAACTTCTGTGGTGAGGATTTGAAGATATTTTAGTCATATGCAGCGTACTTTGAACATGCACTTTTGCTTCTCTGTTTCCTACAGTATAATCCCCTTTGCTTCCCCCCCCCCCCTGTGTTTTAAAACGAGCACAGAAAAGGCCGAGTGTTAAACTACACTATTCAATTGTCCGGCAAGTACACAAATTCTGTTCAAATCAGAACAAACTTTCAAGTAGACAGAAAGGGGTATTTGGATTTCTGTTTTATCCCGGAAACCCTGCTGAACACCAGTGCGGCGGGGAATATAGCCATACCAGACCAACAAAAGGCTCCTAATGTAGTTAAGACCTCCTCCCCCCTCCTCTCCGAGGAAGCCGGCTGGCATAGCTTTTGCTGTTGGAATTGTTTGCAGAATAACCAAACTAAAGCCGTTCCCTATGTGGGTGCCTTGTTCGGAAATAAGCAGCACTTTTATTCTAAAATACTTACCTGGCTTCCTAAGGAGATGAACAGGCTACTTGGAAGATACTGCTTCGTTTTGAATGTTGCTTTTGTGGAGCGATACTTCATCTGTTTTTTTTTCTTTATATTTACATTTTCATTTGCTTCTCTGATATAAGCAACAATGTACTCACTCAATAAAGCAGTTATCACATACACCAGCAACTCTTAGATTCCTTCTGCTGTGCAAGAGATTCCCGAGTACTGTTTTTATCACTAAGGATCCCATTAATATCAACGGTGCAAGCATCCTGTTCGCTCCTAGGGGCTTTATATAATAAAAGGGCTACGCTTAATAAAGTCAAATGCGGTACATCTGCTCTTCACATCACTAGTACGACAACATTCTCGTAATACAAGATGTACCACTGGTCATACCTTTATTGCTATGAAGTGTGTTGCCGTGTAATATCCCACATATTTTTCCCTAAGACTTTAGAATATTTCATGCCAAATCCCTCTATCATCTCAGGAGTCCAGGATCCTATTTATTTTGGTGGGACTTGCTGTAATAACAATAATATGATGCGAAATAGGTGTGGTAACAATGCTGCCAAAAATTCTCACGGAATGATGCTGTCGGTACTGTCCAAGCCTATGTTTTGTCTCTCCAGATAAGGAGGATGCATACAAGTGCGTACTGGCAACCCCATTTGGTGTGCCTGCATAGTCACTAAAGCTAAAGGTTCTCTTTTTTTGTTTGTTTGTTTTACAGAGTTAAAGAGAGCTGGGTTCACCATTTGGTGCTTAACTCCCTGAAGGCTCCGCTAGGTAGAACTGACCTAGCACGTGTATCTGTACTTCTGTAGTCCATAGGAGAGAAAGCATAAGGGATAAATGGGAAGAAGGGGTTAAAGGACAGTGAAGAGAGGCAGTGCTCTCTTGCCATGTAACCAACCCCAACCACTGTTATGGTGGTCCCAGTGCCAAGTCCATGCGAGGTCAGCGACTGGAAGCTGGTGTGAAGAGCTGAACCTGAACCCATGCTCCCCCCACCGCCCTCAGCTGTAAGAACTGGAGACGGGTGACTCGTGAGATCTCAGCCAGGGGCTGGGGAGTTGCTCTGCCACGGGACTGTGGATAAAGCTGGCCTGCTTTGCAGACCCCTGACTGCTGCCTGGCTCGACATCGGCTCCTGAAACCTGCTCTGTTCCTGCATCTGCCTCTTGGAGGACACAACACAGCAGAGCATTAATAGTACCTGAGCATACTCCTAATTTCAGTATGGCCCCTTCCAACTGAATAAAAGTGAGTACAAATGCTTCTGCAAGGAGTAGGTAACCACATTAGTTTTACTCTCAAGAGTTTTCTACTCAGAGTGAACACCACTCTGCTGTAGGGCAGGCATAGTAGCCATAATCTGGTTATAAAAAAAGTGCCAGTGAATGGGATATTTGCATGAATGACCTCATTTTTCACTTGCTCAGTAGAACATTTTTAAAAGGAAGTATTTGCTTGGTTGGTAGCCAAGTGTTTTCTCCTTGACTACCAAATGTGTTTAGTCCATATTAAGGGTAGAATTCTCTCCAAAGTTCACTGGTGATTTCCAGACCCTGTAAGATTTGAATGCAAGAGACTGACAGCAACATTCTTATTTAATCATTTCCCACCATATTTAAAAAAAATTTGGTTTTCCAGATCCTCTTGACTTCCAAATGCAAAGTGGAAAATGTCCAAAAAAGGCATTATTTCATCTAATGTCATTTTTTTAGCACACATACAATCCTACTGTCCCTCTTCTGCTTTATCAAAAGCAAGGGGATGCGTGACTAGTTTGTATAACCTAAAGTTTCTGCTTATCTGGACTCGCATAAAGTGCATTCAGCAGCTTCCTCAGATGTACAGTTAATGGGAAATCCTCTGAGTTTTACACTTAAACTTAATCAGAGATATGAATGGAAGAATGTAACCATCAAAGCTGTTGCAGAGTCCTCCACTCCCTGACCTTTGGGCCCATAAACCCATGAATGAGTTACATTCATCCACATACTAGCGCATTTTTTTTCACCGCTAATGCAAAACGGGTTTAGAACCCCAACTATTAATATAAGCTGAATTTCACGTGAGCTGCGCGCGAGTAGGTACTCGGTCTGTACCAAGGGTTTGTAAAACTTGTCCTCTTTTCACCCCACGCAACGTGGGTCCCAGCGCCAGGGCAGGCCCGGTCGAAGAGCCTGCTTCGGAGCAGATGAATGAGGAGAGAGGAAGGACTGTGCCACCCAGCAGAGCTGATGGGGCTGATGTGGATCCAAGGTGATTACTGGCTGGCTGCAGCTGCAGCTGCACCTACCTGCCTGCAGTATGGCATGCACCATCTTCCCCTCTCCCTGCGCATTGCCTGCAGCCGGCCGGCACACAGGATGCAGGAATAGCGCATCCCTCCCCTGCTCACAAGGCGCTGTGCTGGGTCTGACCCCTGTTACAACCGTATGTACTGAGTTTGAGGGGGACACTCCACTCGCTGAAAAAGTCAGTTTTTCTCTCTAGGCCTCATTTTTTGTAGCTGCCAAATGGGTCGGTACCTTTAGAGAGCTGCACTCACTACTGCCTTAATGAAATACTCTGAGACCTTTTCTGACCCAGACAGAGCAAGCCATGGCACAAGTCATACATGGTACCTGTGCTTGGAATTGTGCTTTGGCATTTTACCTAACACAGCGTGTAGCAAGGATTATACCCATTCAGCAGTCTTTGCCAAAGTATTTTTTTGCCAAAGTATTTTGCCAAAGTATTTTTGTGCCTTCCTTGAGTGGGCTGTGCAATCGGAGAGAGGCGGTCGCACACCTAGAAGAGAATAAATACAGTTTGAATAGAAGACAAAACCTGTCCCAAAGACAAGCCAGATTAAAAACAGGGTCTAATGGCAATCCAGTATGGGTTATTCCAGTTTCTATTAGTACTCCAGGGTGGTAGATCAGGAAAGTGTAAGCCAAGAAGTACCCACTCAGATAAAGACCTCTAGGATAAAAATAGCCCCATCAATACAAACTGAATAGGAACCAAAAGATTCAATGGACTGGCTGAATTATACTTTGGGGCTTTTTCAGTGAAAAGTTAAAATTTTGTTTGTATTCAGATTTGGGAAGTGAATAAACAGTGCCTGAAAATAAAGAGGGGGAAAAAATATATTCCTCAGCCCTGATCGATACAATTTAATTTTGTTGTTTAAAAAAACCAAAGTGTACCATCCAGACACACCTGTGTGCCAAGTTTCAACCTGATGCAATTTGATACAGGTGAGATATTAAACCCTGAAGACCAAGTTAACAATGGAAACAGTGACAGACTGTTAACAGTAGTAAGGGGTAGTGGCTGCCATTATGATAGTAAGTTACACGTTTTTCACAGCATAGTGGGACAGCCAGTAAACCCTGAACCTGCCTGCTGGCTGCCTTTAATTTGCCTGTAGTTTGTTTAGCCAGTGCAACACTAGGAGTGACCCTGTGTTTACTCATTAATTCTGCGAGTCACTTCATGGGGAATTAGAGCAGTAAAGCGACTAGAATATTTTTAATATCAAGATCATTTTGCCTCGTTTCTTCATTGTCTTTGTAATTTAAATATCCTGTTGTGTAAGCCTAAAGGCAGGAAGTGAGCTATACAAACCCTTACAATAACAGTATTAGGTTGCAGATAAGCCCATGTGCTCAGGGGTGTCGGGTATTTTTTTTTTCCTGGGGTAATATAAGTTTTGCAAATGCTAGAAGAGATTATGTTTTCTCTTAGGAATGCATTTAAAATCTTTCAAAATAAGCTTTGTCTGTTACGCACCAAGAAGCGCTCTCCTGATAATAAGAAGTTACTTTGGCCCGTAATGCCAGGCTTTAATTATTTAGCTTCACACTGTATTTGTGTTTCTGCCGTGAAACCGAAACCTTTTCAGCAAGCAGAGACGGGGTGGTGGGGTAGGTGCCTACCTATCCTCTCTTTCAGTCTTTTCCCTCCAACCCGGCACTGTTTTAATGCAGATCAAACCCTTGGTGCGTACATAGCTAGCACAGATATTCTTACACTTCATGCACCTGGCAATCAGCTTTCCTGCTGAGGCTGCGGCCAAACTGGATCGTTTCTTCTCATGGTGGTTACACTTGGCTCTCTGCAATAAAAGATAATGAGAACTTCTTTACAGGTGACAAACACAAGTTCTTGTTTTTTATATACCTGGGCCTAAGGAAGAAAGTTCTGTTAATGGTAATATTTAGAATTTTTCAAATGAATCAAATAATTTTTGCAAGCCAGGTACATAACCAGCATTTCAAACCATAAGCAATCCATGTAACCTATCAGTGCTGCATTTAACAAAAGTATGACATGATTTCTGAATCTATTCTCCTTCAATAAGATTATAATCCTGACCCTGCTGTTCTTATCAAAGTCAGAGGTGGCGTTGTTGCCCAGAGGCTCCTGAGCAGTAGTCCTGTGTGCTTGCATAACTGATCCCGAATTACACACGGTGGCTATCTGTAGGTGATAATCTTGAACATGACAAAACGTTTGATCTTCGAGTGTATTTGCACAAGCACATTTGCATCCACACAGCACTTACACGTTTATATCGCACGCATGGTACTATGCGTAAGGAGATTTTTACATTTGTGTACTTGCAGAGTGCTTAAAGGCAAAATTGCCCGACTCTTTGCCTTTATAAGCCTGTCGTGGCAGGCAGCTAAATTTTATCCAAATTTAGCCATTTCTAATGTAATTTGCATGCAGCGTGTCTGATCCAGGCTCAAATTTAGATGAAAATTTCAGCCAAAACTACTTAGCTGTTTCTGAGAGTGAGGTTAACAGAAACCAGGTTGTTTTGCCCATCTCGAAACATTCTGGATCTTCTCTGGGAATTGTTCTAGCACCTCCACAATCCAAAGCCAGAGTCTGAAAAATCTGAAGAGGCTCCCTGTGCTAGGGCTTTGCCTTTTGCTATTCTCGTTATACATTTGGCTGTGTTATAAGTCTGTGAAAAATCACAGTTTGCACATGCTCCATCACTACCTCTTCAGCTGGAGTTGCTAAATTCTAAGAAGATTCTGCTGTAACTGAGGATGCTCAGGTTTCTCACAGCTGGTAGCGCCAACTGAACCACATATGCCACGTCCTTGGTTATAGACTAGTGTCCTCACTATTCCATGCTTGAATACATTATTCTAGGATAGATTACAGGGGCAAAGCCAAAATTTCACTATACTAAGAACTCAGAGTGGTAAGGTTGGGATCAGTTCCAACAGCAGCTGCTAAGAGGAAGGTAAATTAATTTATGTTCATGAAGCATTCAAATATTGCAGAACTGGTCACCACAGAAAATCTCACGAGGAGTTTAATTATTCCTTTTTGAGAGAAGTGCTTGAATAGCATACAGTAAATAAGACATGAGATAACAAACTGCTTTGAAGGTAACAAAATAAGGAATTACTACTTATTCCTGAAACTTAAATGATGCTTTGCAATAAAATTAGTATGTGGCCGCGCAATTAAAGATGGTAGCATAAAGCACACGTACAAGGGGCTGAGTGAACAGACACCCTCAGTATTGGTGCCTTCTATATTATTTTGCCTACATGACTTAAGAGCACAGGAAAGAACATAGCTCCTTTACCCTGTGTTTATAGTGTTCACACATATGCCTATAGACAGCTTGCCCCCAGTTCAAAATAATCAAGTGTTGGTGGACCATGCAGTGGTCACTAGTTAATTGCATTTGACAATATAAAAAAGGTAGGAATAACTAATCCAAAGTTATCAGAGACAATGATTTACTAGACATTATGGTCAACCCACAGCATAGAGCTTTCAGCTATGCCCCCCCTCCCCAACTAGAATATTAAAACTTGTGATAACCAGTGAAGTACAAAGTGAGGAGCTTTCTGGAGTTTCCATCTGCGTCTCAGCTAGCTCTAAAGAGAACAACCAGGGGGAACTGTCTGTGATAAACTTCTCTTTGTCTTCACCTCTTCCAGCTGCAGTGACCAAGGAGCTCCATTTTCAGCTACGGAAATGAACTGTGATTTCATTTTTATGAGATGTTATTTCAGTAGCCTACTTTGAATAATAAACAACTATTAACTTTCAGAGCACAGAGAAAGGCATAATTTTTAAAGCACATCCGGTTTCAAGGACTCCGGGATATAAACTACATAAGAGAAAGAAACTGTAGCAATAAATGTGAGATAACAAAATTGTTCCCAGTACAGTGAGGTTGTCAGTCTTTCTGCACTCCCGCCCTTGTAATTATATATGTTGAGCCTGATTCCCTGACTTCGTCTGAGACCCCTTGGGGGAAAACAGTAGTAACATACTGGAGAATCATGTTCTTTTCCTAACATTGGGGGCGAGCGGGGGGGGGGGGGGGGGTGAGACGGGACGGGACAGGACACGGATCTAGTGTGGTGCTTAAGTCTCACAAGAACTGCAGAACTGCATCGAGCTTACGTGCTTTCTTTTGGCTTGCTAAAAGGGTGAGTATGGTACCACTTGTGCCGGGTGTTCCCCAATAGCCCATTTAAGCAGGTTTTAGTGTTAACTTCAACTTCTTGACAAGCTTAAGTACAGCAGCGCATTTGATTTGGTTTTGCAAGTGTCTGGAACTTTTCATGTGGAATTAGCAGTTCTCAGCCTTCAAGACTAATGAACTCAGATAAAACTCAGCAGGATGTCCTGTTAGAAACTAATTTTTTTGTACAAAGACAGCTCTTTGGTCCTCTTTTCTTGCATTGCATTTGTTGACTTGTCTCAGAGGCTCGTAAGCTATCAGCTCGTTTATTGATCTGCTCTAGTGTTGCTTGAAAACATAATTTTGAAAGCAGCATTTCAGCACCTCTCCTTGTTTGATCTCTTTGCTGTGGCAAACTGGCACAGTTTGCCAAGCACTAGGCTGAAAATCAATGGGGTTTTTTATTTTTTACGGTTAATAATACATATTTTTAAAAATCTTTACATCTGCCTAATTGTATTTAAAATGCCTATGTGTTACATTTTCTGCTTTATTAAAATCCGTCCTAGGATTCATCCCTCCACTTTAATTTAGCTACAAATTGATTCTTAAAGTATCACATTTAATAGCCTTTGGGGTTTGATGCGCAAACTATTCTGACGTCTATTCATAGACCTTCATAATGGGACCCTCTCCGGTTTATCCCTTGAACTGTCAGGCTCTCTGGGAAATAATAGCTCCTGACAGTTGTAGAGCTAAAATATAGGATTAATGATCAGCTTTTAATGTGCAAATGGGGTATTCAGCTTTCCTCTTACCCATCTTATTTAATGCAAATTCACTGTTGAAACAGGTAGCATGAGTTGCTCCTCTCACTAAACATAGATTAATCTATCAGGGTAAATTCCTGAATCAAAATAGAAATTCAGATACACACCGCAGAGTAATACAGAGGACTACATTTGTGCTGACTTATAGCCAAATATTTTTTCCCCTGCCAAGTCCATAATTTATTTTTAAGGTTTCAAAACCTCACTTTCACACAAATACAAAAATAGCTGTGCATCGCAGCAACCAATTTAACCAGCAGGAAAGAGTCTGCCCTTCTCTATTAAATACAGCTGTAGAAAGCCCCACGGACTTTGATTTAATTGTTTCCAATAGGCCAAAACAATCTGCTACCTGCACTTGGTAAAAAGGAAGAAGGAGAAAAGAAAGGGATTTCTACAGTGAAGCACGGAGCAGTTCACATGCGTTCATTAGGAAATTAATAGCATGCTTGCGATACTGGGCCTTAAGAATTGTACGGTAATTTTAAATTGCGGCATCCTATTATAAAGCTGCCTATGTATACAAAATTAGACTATTTGTTTAGAAAATGTTCCATACTCGTGTAATTGGAAAATACCTTTTAAACTATGGTATAACAAGAAACATTTGTCCATTATGTTCTGCAGTGACAGGCAGTGCTGTGTCCGAGGAGTGGAGCATGGGGAAGAGGTGTTGGATTAAGGCGACATTTAGAGAACCTTGCACCTTTCTTAAAGTATCTGGAAGAAAAAGGATTTGAGGGAAAGTCAAATGAAAGTCAAAACATATAAAAATAAAATAAACACTGAGTCATTCAAAAAAGTCTTTCATTTTTAAGCCAGCCACACACCTGCCCATACATCTGTAATAACCACTAGCTTTCCGAAGAACATGAAACAGAAAGGTGTCCCTCAAAATATAAGACTTAATCCTTGCAGTGCTCGAGTGCCTTAAGCTGCCAATAAACCAAAGAGTGAAGTCTGTTATCTGCAATTATTCCTTTGAAAGGAGTAACGTCAGAGCAGCAGGCGTATGTAAGTATCCTGAGCAGCGAAGGAAGAGGAAGAAGAGCAACAAGAATACGCAGCACATCACATACATGTGACTCCATGCATTCTGTTATTATTGCTTACATCTTCGCGTACATGCTTTAACACAGGAACAGGGAAGAATACAATTAACGGTATTTGGGAAACCTGGTTCCAGCAGCTTCTAATGGCCTCCAGGGATTTCTTTTGTTGTTTTGATAACAGTGTCAATTTACTTGGGTACCCCCCCCACCTTCCTAAGACTGCAAAATGATGTATCATTAATGGCTCTTGAGAAACATAAGCTAAATTTAAATTAACCTCACAGACATTGTTTATAACATCCTCAGCTATTCTGTTCCTGATTTTCCACTGCCTTCCACCTGTATTCACAGCTGTACAAAGCAAGTCAAAACAGCAGTCAGGCAGCTCTGCAGACATGCTGCGTTCTCATTGCTTCGGTGTAAATTAGGGACAGTTCAGCAGAGAATTGGTGGTTGCAGATCCGCTGATAAATATGTATTTAATAACCGTAGCAGGCAGCAGGTCTCCAAATGGACTAAAGCCGTGATCTGGCACCCAATGGGCCGGAGGATGCTTTAGCTGCCCTGTGCAATTTCTGACCCTCACCAGCAACTTGTTCCTCAGGTGTCTCTCTGGCAGTATTGTCCTGGCTGTGCAGTAGGCTGGATGGCAGCCCTGATCCCCTGGAAAAACAAAAACCGCCCAGAAAAGATAAAAGAGACAAACAAATAGGAAATGTAAGAAGAGGAGTGATTTTCCCAGGGATTCATCTCCCTCGCCCATTTCATCGCATCGTGGGACAAACCGGTACAAGGCCAAGGACAACATGAAGCAGTGGCAGGGAAGGGGGAGAGGAGGTTGCTGGCAGCCTTCCTAAAAAGCTGTTTGTCAAACTACTCCGGGAGAAACCAGCATATTGTAAATCCTGGCTAGGGACCTGCCTTCCATGAGAGGCAGGGAGGTAACGACAGAGCTATGGCTCCAACTCCAGCCTTCTCGTGTCTTGCTGCCGCTACATCTTCCACGCTTCCCTGGACAGAGGGGGAGCGATGTTTTCCCAACACAAGGTATTGTTTGTGCTGTCAGATGTACACAGGGAGGCAGTTTGTACTCAGGCTTGGAGCTTTAACTTTCAACATCCCAGTGTTTTTGGTTTACATTGGCTCCAGAGTACCTTCAGCTTGCAAAATGGTTGTGTTCAGTGGAAGTTGAACCCACAGGTTCTAAATTATTTGACCCTGTTTTGTATTTTGAGATAATTTTCCCTGGAGATATGTTTTTATATAGAGAGCTGTTTTTTTTAGATTTTCTGCAAAATCCTTTCAGAGTTCACTGAAATGAAAAAAAAAAAAAAAAAAAAAAAAGAAAAAATTAGACCTTGCATTTCCATGGATTAACCAATCAATCATAAAGTTTCATCAATAAAACTTTAAGTCACTTGCGGCTGATTTGATTTCACAGTCATAGCCAGTAAACTTTTAGTATTTCCTTTCCAACTTGCTTGTTGGGAACTTAAAAATAAAGATCACAAAAAGCACTGCTCACAACAAGACAAAAAAGTTTTTACTAATCCAGCGAGCAGAGATTAACTGAGTTTAGAATTCAGCTAATGAAGGGGAAACTCACTGAAAACCAGGAACTGCAATATATGTCAGAGGGCCAGTCTGGGGACTGGGGTGGGGAAAGGGGGGGCTCCAAGGGAGGAGGAACTGCTGACAGCTCTGGAGACTCATCCATTTGAAGTATCCCAGAAAACAGAGCCAGCAAAGCTAGAAATCATGACCCTCTCCCAGACACCCCCATAATTCGTCGGTGCACCCAACTCCAAAACGCCACCTAAGATTCAGAGTACACGTAAAATTTCGCTTCGCCTGCAGCCTAGCTATTGTGGCTAGTTTGGGGGGTAAAAAAAGGATGGGCCTTTGATATTGGGACACCTGTCTGCTAGGGCAGACAGCAGCGCGTACTGATGTAAGCACTGAATCCCAGCCATCCATGGGTTTGAAAGCCCACCTGTCTCCCCCTTTTCCCCAGAGCTTGCTTTTGCTGTAGTAGGAAAAAAAGGACCATTTCTCATATACCCACCCCTTCAAGGCTACCCAGCTCAGTGAAGTATTTTTTTTCTCCCCAGCTATTAGCCTAAAATAAAGTCAGGATGAAAAACACTTATAAAACTGGAATCTAAACTTTTGTGGTTCAGGGGGAGGATGACCCCCACCTCAGCCCTGTGTAACTCACTGCTGCCCCAGTTTCACGTGGATAAGTGGGCACAGTTGAAGGGAAAGGTCTCTCCTAACTCACAGTTTTGTCCTGCGGCCATTCAATTGCCCAGCTTTTTTTTTTTGTTTGTTTCATTTTGTTTGTATTTTCTGACCTTGCATAACTTTAAAATGGCCATGCATAATTTTTTGGACAGTTTTCATTTGGGGCAGAAACCCTTCTTGACAGGTTCAGCAAAGGCTGCAATTTAATAGATGCATTTCAGATTTTCTAAAACCAGGGTTCAAAGTGCTCAGATACCAGCTTCAGCATTACTAGGATCACAACACAGCAGAGTATGTGCAAGCATGTGTTATTATGTTTGTCTGCAGTTTTACTGCTGGTTTGGATATATATAGGGGGTCAGATTCAGTTCCAGTTGGTGCTACCTTATGATGATATAAAACCCCAAATGGGACCTCTGAGGTGGGAGTTTTGTTGGTAGAGGAATTTCCCACAACCAAAACCAACTGTAACCCCTCTGTGGCTGAGGGGGAGCCCCTGGGGATGGCAGCAGCCCCCAGCCTTGGGTCTGCCAGCTGGAGGAGTTACAGGACATGCTGACCCAGCACGTCCCCCACAGGCTCTGTTAACAATCATAAACTAAAGCAAATGCCTGCACTCACACCAGTGGAAAGTCCGACGGGGGAGGAGGACCCAGTGGGAACTTTATCTCTTTAGGGAGTGAATCCCACTGTGGCACAGGGAGCTTGGTAATGCAGGAAGGGAGATTGTATGCCAGGTGCTGCCCGCTCCTGCTCCCCTGCATGTGGCTCACCGGCTAATAAAAGCCTATTTGTTGCTCTAGCTGACAGCAGAAATAGAGCATGAGGGCAGATATGTATAAAAATGATGATAAACTATAGCACAGGGAAAACCAAATCTAATAAAATGAGATAGGATGGTTCATAGGGCAATTAGATGTTTGCTGTGTCCCAGGAAAGTGTGGTCCTGCGGAGCTGAAGGGAATCGATTGGCTTATATTCTCACTTTTCCTAAAAAGTCACAGTGTAACACCAGAAACCTACCTGGAGACTGGGAAAAAACAAACAAACCCCTCTGAGGCTTCCCTCTCCCCTTGCCTCCCCCCTTCCTTGTTATTTTTTAAAACAGGGAAAGGGGCAAAGGGGCAAAAAGAGCAATCCTTGTAATTGCCAGCCAGTAAATCTAACTTCAATCCCTAGTGAAACAATGGGACAAATAGTTAAGGGCGCGGGGGGGGGGGGACGACAGAAAATAATGTGGTAATGAGGTTTGGCCAAATGCGACCTTTCTTTTAATGTAATTTTACATCAGCAGAATTATATCTGGGTTAAATTTAACTGCCTAGTCTTTTGAATTTTTTTAAAAAGAAATAATGCCAAAGAAACTCAGTTCATCTGGTGGAATCAAAAGATGTAGTTGGAAAAATATGTTTTCTTCTTGCTTGCAACAGCTGTTAAACTTCATCATGCAAGATCATATAGGAGGAAAAAACCCTTTCTTAAAATTCTAGTATCCCTTTCAGTTCATCTAAACTGTGCAAAACCTTGTAAGAAGATCCCAATCCCTCCCTCAAAAGTCTCCAAACTCCTTATCCCCATGCAGGGGAAAACCAGGCTTGGCATTCTTGATATTAGCAACACTAGAAGAGATTGTTTAGTTTTCCTCTCTCCTCTGCTCCCCCCACTATGTAAATCAAGATATTTTCCAGATTAATTTCTACTCTGTGTGTGTGCATGTGTATTTATAAAAGAAAGGCTCACAAATCCCCTTTTTTTTTTTAAAGAAAGGAAGGCTTTTTGCGTTACATTTTAAAATCAGCCAGGACTAAACATCAGCTGCTCCTCTTGCTATTGCGCAGCCCCTGGCAAGACATCCAGGGAGCAGTTTCAAGACAGTTTAAACTGATCGAGCTAGTGAGGGTCCTCCCTCTTCTCTGGGCCATGCCACATGTTGCTGATGCATGGAATTGCATTAGCACCATTGCTTATCTGACCCCTTATGGAGCCAATTTAAACAAATAGCTATTTTTTTTTCCTGGGTTACTTCTCAGCTGCTTTGAGACTTTAAATAGAGTCACGGAGAGGTCAGGGGAGCACCAGGGCCAGCAAAAGGGCAGGGTATGGGAATACGTTGCCAAGTCCAAGGTGAGGATGGTGCAGTAGCACTCACTACAACAGGGTCATCGCTCCCCATCAGTGAGCAGGTTTTTTTACACCAACCAGTTTCAGTTTCTCCCGCTCTCCTGGTTTATTTTGAACAATCTCACCTGGAGCAGGAAATTAATCCAGCTAAAGATTATACAAACCAGGCTATTTTTCAGCCAGATCTGCTCCCCAGTCCAGCTCACTGGGCATCTGTGCCAGCATAGCAGAGGCTTTTGAAGAGCGGAAGCAAGAGTGGGCATCCAGGGCAAGGGTGTGCTGCCCCCTAAAAAAATACACTGCTTAGAGACTGGGGCTGTTTTGCGAGGAAACAGTATTGCTGCTAAGGAATGTTCTGATTAAAACAGTCTGTATTGAAAAAAGAGTCAATTTTTAAATTCACTGTTTGTTGCAGACATGTCTGTTAATGAACTTCTAACCAGCTAGGATTCATTTCACTCCATTTCCTCTCCCACCATTCACGGCTGGGTGTTCTCAGCAGACAGTAATTATCAGTCCTAAAGCCAACAAGAATGATGTCATTTTCAATTCATCAAATACCAGGTATCCCAGGGGCATCCTTCACCAGAAATGTAGCAGTTCTGAAACCAATTTTGGGTTTTGGCTTTGGTGGGGGGGTGGTAACTTTGGGAGTAAAAGCTTTTGGAAACTCAAAAGTCATCATGGAATAATGACTTTCTGACTGTCTCAGCAATAATAGGCTACCAACATGAATAACAGCTGACATTTCACACTCTGGGTGACCCCTGGGTATATTCTAGCTCTTTTTTCCCCCTAACCAGTAAGTTTCTGAATAACTGTGAGATACAACAAGGTAAAGTACGCTGAAGACAGCAGATCACCTATATGCCTGATGCTGTCATTCTAACCAAACCGTTCTGCATAAAGGCTGATTTTGTACGAGGATGCCATAAACATGTAAGCTATTGCACAATGTTGTTTTTAAGTCAGACAGCAAAGTAGATGAGCTCACAGTATGATGCAGAGAGCATGTGTTAATTCTTGCAAGGTCTTACTGGATTTATTCTGAGAAGTTACTGAGGCTTTCTGCAAAGATTGTTTAATAGCTTCAGTGGAAATAGCCAAGCTTTTATAATAATACTGCTGAACAAATCATGACTTTCTAATATCCAACCAAAGCCTGATTACACTCGTTGAAATACTAATGTCAATATTTATTAACTAATATTAAAATTACTGCTATCTCATTTTCGCAGTTAGTCAGAAAATCATTATGTATCCCTTTTCAAAAATCATCGACTTTTCCTTAGCGCAGAAAACTCTATTATCAGTCTTTATAAAATATTTATGGCTTTCCTTGACATTCTTCTAATATCCCTAGGAGAAAGCAGCATTCCTTTCGCCGAAAATAAGACAAACCTTTTCTCCCTAAAAGATAATTAGTGAACTAAATGTAAATGAAACCAAGCCAGAAAAGTAAAAAGCTACAGCTCGTTCTTCTGCCGTTTCCTCTCACCTTAGGAAGAATCAAAGGGATGTCTGGTTTAACTACTTTATTACTATTATTTGGAAAAAAAAGAAGCTGCCGTGAAGAGTTACTGAAGGGCAAATTATTATTCATTTCACACCTAAGAATATGGACAGTATTATCAGGCTAAATGGAGGGGCTTTTCACTGATTCATTGGTTTTTATGTGTCCTTGATCGTTTGTGCCACTGTTTGTTCATTAACAATAGGCCTCCCCTCAGAGATCCAGGGCAGGGCTATTTTCACCAAAGAAGCGCAATATCACCCATATTTTCATTAGAGGCTGCCAGAGCTCCATATGATCAGAACAAAACATCACACTTTCGTGCTACTGTATGATTGTTTTATGCCGACTTCCCCTCCTATACCTGTTTTAGAAATCCTGATGTGTCATCTTTCATCTCCCCGTTTGAGTTTTCACCTGTAAGCACTTGGTAAGGAGAGAAGATAAAGAGGGAACCCCACCACCCCCTCCACCCCCGCCTCAGTATCCCCGCAGGAGCCACATATCAGCAATGCCCCTTGTTTAGTTAGCAGTTCTGCCTTTGTGCAAACTTTTTACATGCAATTGGCTTGTTGCACTTCTCTGTGTACTTAGCTGTATTGCCATGGCAATAGGAAGAACAAGATGATGCAGATTTGGAGAGAAAGGAAGGAAAAAAGAAATAAAACACTGCTGTCATCTCAAGGCTAGATGAGGTTGGAATTGGCTTATTTTTCCGTGAAGTTGAGAGATGTGCAATTTGAAAGATCAGAGGGGTTAAAAGGAGTCCTGAAGTGGAAAATTTCCAATTCACAAACATACAAAGATGTTCAGCGTGAGGATCTGGTTTTCCCTAAATTGGGTCAGATAAGTCAGCCTGCACTCAGATAGGCCACCCAATAAAAACCCTTGACTAAGGAGTGAGCATTTGGCTAGAGCTTTTCAAAGCAGACATAGCAGAGAAATTAAGATTCAGCTTTTTCTTTGTATTTAAATAATATAAAAAGATATGTTTATACACATAGATATATAATTTTACGTATTTCAAACATTTTCATATAGATTTATTAAATAACCTTTAGTTATCTATATAAAATGGCCACAAATTAGATTTTTTCCCCAAGTTTCCAACTATTTCTCTCTCTTGTGTTTAAAATTCTTTTGGCTGAAGTAAAATTTCCCCTATTGCAATTCCAATATCCCGGTGTGCTTCAGCTAGAGATATGGTGAGCCAACCCAAACAGACAGAAAGGTATGAGAGTTTCACCAGAGAGTAAAGGCTAATCTTGCAATCATTTACTCATGTGAATACTTTTGAGCTCAATAGCATTACTCTGGTGACAATGTTACTCTTACAGAAACAGAATCTTTCAAATGCCTCCACACATGAATAATTTTATGCATCTGAGCAGTCTTCTGCTGTGAAGCTACTGCCTTGTGTCAGGTTAACCATGTGCGGATGTGTTTCCAAGGATGAGGAGGTTCCCGGGATGACGATCCTAAGGGTTTATCAGAATAAGCCATATTGACCACTGTATGAATAAAGCATTGCTCATGTGATCAGGCCATTAGCAACGTGCAAAAATTCCACAAGCAATATCAATGAAATGCAAATCTAAATTTTGAAAAGAATGCAGATTTGATTTTTAGTAGGGAATTTTAACATGAAAATGTCCCTTTAAAAATTCACTGCAGCAAGATCAGTAAATATAAATAAAACATGTGAAGAATATTAATCTTAGTAAAATTGAAGAAGCAAGCTGTCAATGACTGTCAGACACAATATGAGCTGACAGTTGCATGGCTTACAGTCTGACATCGGGATCGTTACCTGTCTGTTTCTCTATCAAAATACCTACAGGGAATAAGAGTTTGCAGATTGCAGGCATGGGTGGGAGTGGGGAAAGGGGAAGAGTGGTTAAAATGGAAGCTTAATGACAGCTGTGAAACATATGTATGCAACATATTCTTTAGGATTAATCATCAGTCTTAAGGAATGGCTTACATCATTCATTATCATCATTACTGGAAAAAAGCTTTAAAACAGCATCTATAGCTTTCAGATCCCACTCCTCCCTCAAATCAAACTCAAACCCAACACCCAACCCTTTTCTGTTGGCCACATATACAAAACCTATAGATGAAGGTTTAATCGTGTTCACATATTAATGCGATTTACAGGAAAGGGTCAGGGAGTACCAGCAGATTCTCACATGAAAGGATGCTGCAGGCTTTTCCACCCTTCTCTGTCAGTCAGGCTCCAGTCAGGCCAGCCATCCACCCTCCCGGGATAACACAGAAACCCCCTGGGTCCACCCGGCATGACAGGCAGGAGAAACAACTCGTGGGCAGGTACCTCTGTGACTCCAGTTGGCATTCCCAGGAGTCCATCCTTGGAACAGCCACCTTGGTATAAGTTGATTTTTCATGGAAACTATAGTGTGAAAGGGTGACTGGGGTCACGGAGAGCTGTGGCCATATTCCTTCTGGGCTCCCAGGATGGTTAAAGTTTGCGTGATCATTTACATGATCAGGGAAGAACCGCTGGGGAAATTTCTTTTCTTGGCAGTCCCTTTCTCCAAGTTTTACCACTGAACAACTTTATCTGCACCTGCAAGTCCTTGCTAAGGGTTAAGCACAGTGGGCTAAGATTAACTACACAGAATCAATAGAAAAGCTCAAAGAGAGTGACGCTCACCGGAACCACCCGAGAAGATGGGTCAGGCCCATATCCAGACACAGAATCACTGACCCATCTTTTTGCACTCGCTTTGGACAGTTGGGTGCACAAAGCTGCTGATGTGCGAGCAAGTCCCATAACAGCAATTGGCTGGAGAGCCTGGGGTCAGGCTGGCGCACAGGGAGGCTGCATGATGCTACCATACTGACTTCTTGAGGCACTACTTGGTGCTTTAAAGAAAGCAGATAGCATTGCATGAAAGAAATGCACTGGGGCACATTTAAACCCTAAAGAACAACCATAACCAGGCTTGCAGGCAAGTTGGGATCCTGTTAGCTTAAGACTTTGGAAAGCATACCAGAGAAAAGTTAGGTAAATTCAGCTTTTTCACCTTCGATCTAAAACTGTACCTTCGTATACTCTGAGGAGCAGCAGCCCCAGCATTCCCACCTTCCCAGGCTGGGTGGCTTGGCCAAAGGCCACTGTTGGTCACAGGAACTTTGTCTGTGGGCTTTTCTAAGGCTCCTGAGTAGCTTTTCCTGGATAAATGCTGAATAAAACAAAACACAGGTGGATGAACAAACCAAACTTTTTCTATTAAATTTTGCTCAGTATTAAAATATGTATCCATTTCACCCATGCTGAAAGTCTTCATGTCACCTTGTCATAAACATTCATTCAAGAAAATAGTACTAATACATCTTTATGGAAAATTTTATGCACATACATACTGAAGAGACTAATTTTGAAATGTATTTCTTGTGAAGCTGCCGACAAGAAATCCAAAGAAGGTTGCATTCTTCCATTCTAGGAGCAGAAATAATACCATGTGACAAATCACCATCAAAAATGCAGCTCTGGTGGCAACTATGTAATATCATCTAGAGAGTGAAAAACAGCTCACAGGTAGAATCTCTGCAACATTTATCAAGAATTTTAATAACAAACACATAAAAAGTAATGCAAACTCCTTCTGGCTGTAGCTTGTTAAAACTTGACTGAATCTCAGAATTTCAGCAGAAAGTTACATTAAAATTTCAACTGCCAAACAAAAATAAACCACATTGTTAATGATAATTTATGCAGCAGAATTTCGTGCTATTCAACCAGTTCCACCAACTTAACTACTAGAAAAAAATCACACAAAGCACATTCCTAAGGACTCCCTCTGTTATACCACTGAAGGTGAAGAAAATAATCCTCATTGACCCCTATGCAGCTTGTTTTGTTTTGTTTTGTGGTTGTTTTTTCTTTTTTAATAGGTACAAAACTTGATCTGATAAGTTTCTCACACTTGCTAATTTCCATAAAAATTCACTGAAATGTAAAGAGGAAGAAACATGTATTTGCTTTGTCTGGTGACAAAAATATTATCCAGATATTTAAATTTATTAAAAAGTACACAACTATTTAATATTCATACAGTCTAGATCACAAAGTACTCATTTGCAGTCCTTCCTTGAGTACAACTCCCATTAATAATTATGCATAGTTATTTCTACTATGGCACAATCTCTAATCTCTTTATAGAAGACACTTTACAAAATACAGAAGGAAACCTTCTCCCTAAAAGCTATAGTGCTGACTGCACAACTTCAAAGGGAGGAAACTATATCTTCCAATTTCATATTTGCTGAGGATACAATTGAGTCAATATTATGACTGGTATATTGTGTAACAAAGGTGATTTCCAAAGGCATACTAGCTCACACGAAAGCAAGAAATAGTAGAAATTACGCAATCCTTTGTGTAGAAACCTTTTCAGACTGTGGACAAAGTGGATTTTAGTGTGCGTTAGCAGACAGGGACTGAGTACCCATCATGTTTCATAACATCATCACCCTGTCCTGAGCAGATGTTAGAGGATCTGGACTTGCTATTGTTCTGTGTGCAGGTGGAATACTAGCACATAAAATTTGCCCGTATTCCCACTTTCATGTCATTGCAGCGTATGCACTGAATTCTTAGGATATTAAAAAATTCGTGTGCTTAATTCCTATTTATTTAACGAAATACCAAGCCCTTTGGGAAAGCAAAAGCAAAAACTTCCCAAGGTTATCACCACAATTTATATGGAGATTTCTTCTGCAGTGACAGGGGCCTTAGGCAGTGACTATAGGCTTTCCTGTCTCTCTCCACCTCCTCTCTCTGGTGTCAGTCATGATGTATGCCATAAAAGTCTATCTGTCGATGCCAAGGATTTGACCTGGGGACTGCAAACAGGTCTTAGTAAGGGTCACAGAAAGGCATGGTAGGAAATGGAGGAGGTTTTTTTGGCTGTTTTTCTAGCACATTCTTCAAGCAGCTATAGATACAAGCTTGTTTTCACTCTCTGCCATGCTCTTAGGCTTGGGTTTTCAAATTAACCTAGGAGAGTTCAAATCTCAAATCCTAGTGAGCCATAATGACACCTCTATCTTAATCATACTCCTTTTCCTGTGCTTTGATAACCAACCACACTGGTCCTTTAACATTATGGGGACACTAGACATTCAAAGTTCATGTGGGGGAAGAATCTGTCCATTGCTAAAATGATGTGAAGTGTGTTGCCTTTCAATGAAGGGAAGTCCATGGGAGAAGGTCACCCTCAAAGCATCACTCCTGCCTTACCCAGCATTGCACCATATGTGGCAGGGAAGGGCGCTAGTGGTGCTCACTGAGTGCCCGAGAAAGTCAGGAGACTGAAGGATAGAGTCTTGAGGGTATCTAAGTGCTTAACTCCTACTCCACGTAAAAGGTGTTAGCACCTTGTCCTTAAATGTAGTGTGGAGAGTAAGGAACAGGCTGGCAGTGGGCAGGGAACAAGCACCCCTAAGAACACATGATTTTGAATGAAATATTTGGGCAGATGAAGAGATTTCCCCCTTCCAAGAACCTGATTCACAAGGGAAAGACACCTGGATTTGTTAGCTTGGGATGAAGGCTTTATAACCTCTCTTGATAACCGTGAAGGCATGCTCTTGTTAAGGCAGAAATCATCCCTTTTACCCAGCAAAAATCTGCATTTGCGGTAAGCTTTAATTATGACGATGATTACCTTCATCCTCAACACAGTAAGTTCAGCCTCCACTAATGACAGGCAGCCCTCCAAAGTCTACTTGGTGCCATGGGCTGCTGCAGAGCACAATGTACCAGCTTTCCCCTAAAGCTGTAAGAGAAACCACAGTGCTCCTTAAATTATCTTACGGATCTTGCTAACACAACCGGGCACAGGATGCTGTAATGCTCATCTCCTAAACCAGTGGCAGGACATCCAAATACCATTAGCCTAAGTCTCAGAAGAGCTCACTGCCTTGAATTAAACTAACAGAAGATATAGGTCCTCAGCATTTTCTTTCAGGGCCAAAATATATGTTTGGGCATCTAGTCTAGCTTTAAAAAATTCTTTCTGAGTTCTGAAAAAGCCTTCTTTAGTGTGGCACATTCTAGATGTATAAGCTAAATTAAAAGTACACCTGGTTCATATTCCTTACTTCTAAATTAGCGTATGTCATTCTAATGATTTGTCAACAAAACTAATGCAGAGACAAGCACCAACTTCAAACTCGACTGAAACAATGAAAACAAACCATGACTAGATGGATAGGATTTAAAAAAGTGTTTCTCAGGTGCTCACAGACTTACAGGTTTGACTTCAGGATAGAAAAAGAAGATTGAAAGGAAAGGGAGACTACAAGAAAAAAATGACTGAGGATTTGTTTCTGCCACTGTTGTTTATAAGAAACCAGATCTCAACTTGTGTACAGTTAAAGCCTGAGGAGCAATGACATTCTCCCTCATCTGAGATTTTTGAAAATAGTGAATATTAACGTATTCTTAATGTGTTCCTTAAATGATAAATAGGTAGAGCTGGCCTGTACATAGGCAATGGCAGGAAATCAGTAAATCATCAGGTTCCTGGGAAATGAATCCTAGACATTATTTTACTTCACTAGGGCTGCATGCCCTATTCAAGAACACAAACTTTTTGAACAGAACAAAGGAAGTTTGATAAAAACACATAGGCACACATTCCTCTCTGCTCCCTTGTTTACACATTTTATATGTGAACCGATAAACCATGCATTTTTCATCCACACTATTCATATTGAGCAGAGTCATGACGGATTATGGCAGACTGGTAAAAGCTTTCAGTGAAAAATTTAATCCACCTGGAGTGTTGAAGATCACCTGATTGTTTCAAGATATTTTTAGTAAGAATGATAGTTGGTCTTTAAATTAAAAATTAAAAAACTCTGTCCTCTGCCAGATGCTTTTACTACCTTGTCAGGAACTTCGTATTTTTCCCTGATGGTAATAATCACATGGTTTGAGGCTCAAGTGTTTACTAGAAGACAAAATATGGTTTATTCTGTGCCTGATATCCGGTTTACGTATTGATGTGTATGTCTCCATCTTAATGATATCTCTATAAACCTTATAATTTGGTGGATTAGGAAATAATAATCTGTTTTAGGCTGTAGCAAAGCATAACATTATTGTTTCACTCTGGAGAAAATTCTGGGGTCAGTTTATGAACATTTTTATTTTTATGTTCTACTCAGTTACTGTTAATCTTACCTACAGGGATCACATCCTATAGGGAAGGACCTGAGCCTAACTGTACCAACAGCATGAATCAGCGGGCAAGTTTGAAACTATCCAAAAATGTACTGTGAAATCTGTGTTTATTATTTCATTCTTCAAAAAGTCATAATTCAAACCTTTAGTGATCCACAGAAATAGGCCACGCCAATGTGAACTTTTCCATGTTGGTTGCCCTTAATTGTTCTAAGTGGGACTTCAGCCCCTTCAGTGTCTGACCTGAGGTGTCTTGCCTGTGTCTCACCTGCTGAAGTTAATGGCAAGGCACCAGCAAATGATGATGAGTTTGTGGTTTTTTTGCTGGTAGGTGCCTACCATGAGGAACTCCCTTATTTCCAATGGTGAATGTATGGTAATAACTTAAAGCATGGGTAACACTATCCTGCACAGGATCACACTTCTCCAGAGTAGGTTGTGTTTCTCATTTCCTGTTCCCATCTCCCCAGACATATCATATTTCCTATCTCCTGTCGTCCTTTTTTTGTGAGTTCCCTTCCCCTGCCTCTTCTGTGGTTGTCCTTCTTTGTCTCTACCTCAGTTTTAATCTAAGTTTCCCCTAATTCATTGTATCTACTTAGTGTTCACATTGTCCTGTTCCTGACTTGCTCACTAGCCCTGTTCTACCAGTTCACTGAACACTCTTTAGTGTTCAAGAAAATACATGGCATTTAATAAACTGCACTTTAAATAAAACTTAGTGCTTCTGTCCTGAGACCTTGAGGTAACTCAAATATCTAGCTAAATAACAGTAGTGCTCATTTAGCAGTTAAGAAAAATATCTGAGGATGCAAAATTACTCATTTTGGGCCAGAAAGTGAGTCAGAGGGAGAGCTGGGAGCAGAAGCTCAGACTTGTGTTACTTGCACTCCATTCGATGACTTTTGCTGCCCTATGTCTGCAGTGACTTTCATCTGAAGAGCTCAATATACATTCAAGTAAAGTCCATGCTTCTAAGAAGTAGAAAGCATTGTATTTATCTAGATCTGTGCTGCACACGTACAGAAAGATTTATAACTTGTATATATTATAAGGTCATATTCAGAATCAATAGTAAGCTGATCCCGTGGTCAGAGATGTCAAAATGTTTCAGACTACCTTTGTTCCTTCACAATAACCTTGAAATTCAGACTAGATATATAAAAAAGGTTCACTCGGATTCATCTGAGCCAATACATATTTACACTGAAATAATGCATTATGTGTGATAATTTGCTTTTCCAAGCGAAACTGAGACCATAACCCGATGACAACCAATATAAATTTAAGTTTGCTCTGATTTTTACAGAAACATCCAAAACTTCCAACACACCCACAACAGGTATTCAAAGTAAAAGCCAGAAGCAACTGTTTGCACACATCTTTGCAAAGTAAAACCGCAGTCGTTATTCAGTTCCTTTTCTGTTTCTTGCATTATCCTTTAGAGTGTATTCTTAATTCCATGTTACCAGCTGCACACATTCTTTGAGATCCATGTCTTCATACTTAATCCAGAGTGCATGAGTACTAAATCTGTACCGTCATACTGTCTGAAGTAATGATAATTAGAAATTAAGCACCTAGTTTTAGCTTAATTTTATTTTTAGCATCGATATTAAAACACAAGATACATTTTTAAAATAAGCTCTCAGAAAACAAGTCTGCAGAAAATTAGTGTCGCAAGTTAAAGAAATCAATGAACAATTAAACCCTTTCCCTAGTGTTTTAATGAATGTCTGGAAAAGAAACGTAAGTTGATATCAAGTTCTGTTGAAGTTCACTATTACATTTCCCAGTTCGTTTTATAACGCTGTAGATAGTCTACGATTTTTTATTATGTCCTGCATAATCATAATGATATATCTCCTGCAAAGTGAATTAGCAACTTTTGCATAACAAAATGCACATCTGAAGGGATTTTTATCCAATGTGTAGGTATCACACAGATTCTGAAAACAGTAAGAAAACAAGTAAATTTTTACTTCCATAGTAGTAGATATTCCGCTGTCCCATATCTACAAAGCTAAAAGGACATTCTTTATCTTTTCAAGCATTAAAGAAATGCTGAATAATTCATTTCCAGAAGTATTAACTCTACAAAAATTTATGGGGGAAAAAAAAGATAATTACTTTTGTTAGTTTCTCAGTTTGAAGACATTTCAAGATATTTGTGAGATACTAATTTTACAAATGTAATGTTCTTGGGAAATGAAACTTGATGCCTGCTTCCCTAACCAGACTTGGCTCTTTGTTTACTTTATGTATTATTCAGCTTCTGCCTACTCTGTCCTTATTGAAATAAATAGATTAAATTCCTGAATAGTGGCAGAATGGATATTCTTAATTATTAGTGGATGTTGTAAGCTTTTAAACCACTACTGAATTCTTGGATTACTTTATAGTAGGCTTGAAAAGTTTGGATAGGAGGGAGAGATGGGAGAAAGAGATAATGAGGCATTAAACTATTTTTTCTTCAACCCTAAAACAGAAAAGTTACTAAAAAATTTTAAAAAAGGGGGAGGATGTGTGGGGAATCTAGTTTTTGCAGCTTTTCCAGCTAGTCTGCATCTTGGCAGGTAGATTCATCACTAAGAAGACAATGTAACGTTTTACCTTTGCTCTGCTTTTACAATGTATCACTTCAAAAGACTGAGTGACTTAGGAAATGAAAAATCATCTTTGCTGAATAGGATAACAATTATGATTTATTTTTCAAGTATTTTGAGTGTCGCCTTTGACTTTCTTGGCATGCTGGTCTTTGAGGTGAGATTATGGTACTCGCCACTAACCAGACTTGAGATCCCAACCTGGTATGAGATGAGTATACTTTCTTTATTCCAAAGCCCTGGGGGGGGAGAAAAGGCATCTAAAAATGTGTTAACCTTGGAAAAAGAATCACATAAGGAATTTCAACAGATACAAGGCCAGTATTACTTAAAATAAACTCCTGCAATCATCAGATTGAGCTTTTAATTCTTGTGGTGTTTTTCATGCAGATAGAAGCATTTCTCTTCCCTCCACATGTTTTAGGCATGGCTATTCGGACAGCAAGGCAGGGACTGGCTCCCAGCGGGGCTTGCTAGGGTGCCTACGCCAGTGACACCCCATGTCCAGCTGGTCTGCAGACACCACAGCACCCTCAGCATCACCATCTCTGTCCACAGTCCTCCTGGTGAAACCTAAAAGCCCTGAGTTCAAAAGGGGAAAAGATGGCAGGATGAAGTGAAACAAAAAAGCGCAGCACGCAAGACAAAATCTAGATAATTTTCAAGGCAGAAGCAGAGATGTTAATTTATATTCTCTATCCATACGTTAATAAAACTGTGCCTCAACAAATCAGGACAATATGGGGAAAAAGTTGTGAAAGTCTGGGAAGAAATTAGAGGGAAGGGAAGGGAAGGGAAGGGGAAGGGAAGGGGAAGGGAAGGGGAAGGGAAGGGGAAGGGGAAGGGAAGGGAAGGGAAGGGAAGGGAAGGGAAGGGAAGGGAAGGGAAGGGAAGGGAAGGGAAGGGAAGGGAAGGGAAGGGAAGGGAAGGGAAGGGAAGGGAAGGGGAACCTGAACTTGATTCAAGTCAGTAACCTGGAAGGAAAAGGTACCATATCCTATCACTGATCCTCTCAGCCAGGTCCCCCTCTGCTTTTATCTTAATGGTTGCTCTGCAAACTAGTAACTAGTATCCTTCCATCCTTCCTTTTTTTTGTCTTCTTTAGAAACAAGAGGAGGTTCCCTGTCTACACTCATGTCCCATGGGAAACTGCACAGAAGCAGCTTGTTTTAGTGTTTACAGTAAATTACACCATGCAATTATTGTAATAATAATTCTATTCTCTATTTCTTTCCCTTCTGTGTCTTCATCAATTTTATAAATTGAAAATGTATTGACAGGGAATAACTGTAGTCTTGACATCTAACTTGTGCAATGTGTCACCAAAGTAAGTCTGAATTGTTTTTCTTTTTGAAATAGCTGTTCAAAATGCAACCCACAGGGCTCAGGTCTACTTTCTGTATCAGAGTGTCACAGAAAAGACATATGTAATTATTGTATTTTACTGTGATGTCAAGTATGTATGTACAGATGGAAGGACAGTTAGCAGACAGCAGTTTGCTATTAGTTATCAGGAAATAACTATTATGAGAAATTTTTCTTTTTTATCATGATATCAAACAGCAGCAGTAACATAATCTTACTTTAAACACCACTAAAAATATAACAAGTGATTGCAATAGATTCTTAATGGAGGGAGCCCTTGTCCCTGTGCATTTGAAAAACATGCATCATTAAAACACTAGAAAATATATACCTGCAGATTGATCCTGCTATATTTCTGTGAAGCTCTTTTGAAAATGGTACAGTCTTTACTACTCTTAAAGTATCTCAATCTAAAGCCCAGAACACTGGGGAACAGTTTTAAACCACACTTCAGGTTAGAAGACTTGCCTTTAAACTGACTAATGAACCCTGTGTGATGTCTGATCCTGCTTGGCAGCAGCAACATGGTGGGGCTGCATTGTGCTATTCTTAGAGCATTATCCACAAGAGCTGGGGTAAGGCTTGAATTCCTGCTCTATGCTTTTACCCCAAGGAGTGGAAAATACTATTGGTAGACCCCAGGTAAGTGGATGAGGCAATTATCTGCAGGTTTTAAATAGAAGACACCTACCCCCTGTGCTACGATGCTGTGTGTTTGTGTAAGGGTTGGCTGACAGACTCAGAGGGCATCTCCTGTGCTGCCCACTCAGCATTACTGAAATGTAGTTACCCTTAGGGCAGCCATATGATGAAAGCTGAAATCATAGCGTCATAGAATCATTTAGGTTGGAAAAGACTTTTAAGATGTACACAAGCTGTTTTAGATGAGGGAAATTTTTTGCAGAGCCACTAAAGCAATCCTCACTACTAAAACACTGCTATGAAGCCTTTCCAAATCCATGGAGAACAGGTTGTTAAGATTTAATCTATATTTCCACAGCTTTTTGCACCGAGAAACAACCTTATTTACTTGTACCAGTTTCTGCCTAATTTTGTTACGGAAAAGCGATCGGCCTGACCCCATTGCTGCAATCTTTAAGCAATCCACAGATTAATAAATTCCTTTTTCTCAATGTGAGAGAGGGAGGAGTTATAATCCTTCCTCTCAGAGGGGATGAACTGCTGCTAAAAGCTTAAGATTGAAATCTCCTAAGACGTCTGACTTGTGTTTTGGAAATCAGTGGAGGTTAGGGGCACCAAAAGAAGAGGGAAATCCCTCAGAGGCTTTTGGACCAAGTGGCTTTCTCTGGACTATGGCAAAGCAGAGAACTAAATCTAAATGCTCCCATTCTGTGCCTTAACCAGTAGGCCATCAGTTCTCTCTAACAGTAAAGGGTGACGAATTGGATCAAGCAGATATAAAACAGTATTACAACCTCAGGCTGAGTCATAGGTCAACTTTGCAATCAACTCAAGGCCAGGATTTTACTTGGTGCCTTCCCCATGTGTCCAGAAAACAGAATGTAAGATAAAAATATGAAGTTACACAGGATTTTTTTTACAAAGCATCTTTTAAAAATTGTTTAACTTGCTTTACCACTTCTAATGTTTGTGACTATACTGCTGAATTACCAAAAAAAAAACCCCAAAACAAACCAGAAAACCCCACACCCACCCAAATAACTTATTGGAAATGAAACTTCCTAATAAAAGACCGCTTATTCAACTAAGTTGTGGGTTTGATTTTTACCCTCATTCTAATGAGCCCCACAGTGGCTGGAGGCATACAGCATTTTGTCAAACCAAGGATAGTAGAAATACTGTAAACCTGTTTTTCCTCCTGAAAGTACAAGAATTTGAGTCACTTTGTCCATAGAATTTGCTAGAAGCAAAGTAATTCTGTAATTTTCTTATTATAAGATGCATCCAACCTACACATCTTCCTAAATGTGCTTGGAGGATGATGCTTTCTCTTTAAGGGAGGATATTGCAAGGAACAAACAATGCTACTTGCAAAAGAAGCATCTACAAAACTCACAGACATCTGCATTATGGAAGAAAAATCACTCCCACTTACTTCTGTTAACTGTGCTAATTGCCAGTCCAGCCACCAATCCTCCAGACAAGCTTTGTGGATTAAAAAAGAAGTGAAAAAAGAACTTTTGTTATGTCTGATTCCTTCGGCTCAAATAGTGCAGCTTTACAGCTAAATAATTATACCTGTATGGAAATGTGATGATAAACTTCCTTATTGCCTGCAATTCTTCTCAGGTGCTATGTTCACAGGGACAGTGTGACAGCAACAACAGCAGCTCCTGTATGGAAAGAAGCTGCAGACCTGCAGAAGGAGGGCTCAACCAGCACTGACCACTGGGAGTCCAGGGAGCCCTAGTACAGACTCTGACAGACTAGGTTAATGATTGGGACTTTTCTGCCAGTTCCCAGAGCCTCCAAAACCAAGGTTTTCTGAAGACATCTTTCACACATCGACAACATTTGACCTGACCTATATGGATCCAGCTGATTCAGAACTCAGGATGAAAGATTGCCAACGACAAGATGGTAGCCCCAGGTCATGCATTTGCCATGTGAAAGAGGAATGATTCAGACCAAACACTTTGTGAACTTCAGCTGATTTCCTTGTTACCTATTAGGGAGGCTTGGAGTCTCATTCTGATGACCGAAGTGCATTGAGTCCAGAGAGGATCCCGCCTCTCAGTCTCAGCCTTAAATCCTAACCTATATATTTTCCACATTCTGAGGATAAGGCTGAGTGAGATAGTGGCAGGATACATTTTGTGAACCACGTATGTCGTTGCAGTCGCACTCTCAATCCAGACCCACCCTCTGGCTCTAGGGGAGAAATGGACAACTAGGTCTTCTGAACTGGTCATATAGGTCTTTCTGTTTTCTCCCTGTCATGGGGACAAGGACCCCAGCCACAGGCTGCACTTCACTAACTGCAGGAAAGCCACTGGCCTCATCCCCCCATCTACCCTCCAGACATGAGCTCAGTGGATAGGCTCATCTAGGCATAGGTGGGATTTTGTAGGATTTTGACTGGCTCAGGCCAAGGTGGTGTTTGCTCATGACTATTTACAATAGTCATGAGATAGTTACAAAACATTTCTACATAACAGTGTTTCTTCTAGCTTGACAAGATAGTGTCATTGCCCAGGTTTGCCTTTGTAGCTGTTGTAGTGTGTGGCGCGGTGTGTTCTAAGGTGCCTTAAGGCTGCTCAGCCAGAGGGCAGAAGGCATTTTGCCCCTGAAGAGTTTCAAGCCATTTCCTTTTTACTCCTGACCCAAAGGAAGATATTATGAATGCTCTGAGGCTCCTTTAAATTATGCAGAGACCAAAAAAAAGCCCCTGAGCAGCCTGAGAATGCAAAGGATAAGAGAAGATAACTTAAGCTATCTCTGTTCCATCCCCTCTCAGCTGCATTAAGGGTACCTTGGTGACAGCTAAGTTTGTGACTCTTGGTGATTATCTTGGCCATTTTCATGCAGTATTGGATGATAATAACAGAGGTGTCATGAGAACAAATTATCCTGTGACAGACACTGATTTTAAGGATCTGTATCATCTGCAATATTAGATGTGGACACTAGATACCAAAGTCAGCATTACGATTATGGTTTTTTACTATACCATGCACTAGATCAACCGAGATGTTTTGTTTACAGTCAAAAGCAAGCTAACAAAGATAATGTTTTATGAAACACTTAGAAGTGTGTAACTTGCCCAAAGTTTCAATAATGGAAGATGACCAAGTCTGGCTTCTTTCTTTCACAGATTGCCAGGTGTCTCCTCACACACATTCAGACTGGCCACATTATTTTAAAATATTTTTGAGCAGGAGAAAGATAATTTTTTCTTTCTTTTAATATCTTTATCAAATATTATTAAACAGTCATTGCTTTGCTAGCACAATACAATGAGGGTTACGTTTAAAAATTTATGATACAAAAGGATTAATTAAAAAATTTCAGGAAGGGCTGGTTGAGCAACAGAATTCATATTTGTCATGGTTTTTGCTGGGATAGAGTTAATTTTCTCCACCATAGCCGGTATATACTATATAAAATCATGACAATATTGTCCAGAAAAGACTCCATTGGTATAAGATTATATTTTTTCCCTGTAGTGAGTGAGTTGCTTGGTGGTAATTAGATAAAGAGAACAAAACCAAGCGAATGCACAGGTATCTGCCTATCCCCGGGAGGACCTAATGTATGTATCAACCTGCAACGAGGAAGGAGACAAGACTGCAGGAGTCCTTGCAGAGACACTCTTTTTTCTGTTTTGCCTGTGGCATGAGTATGACCCACCAAGGCAGCTCCAAGCCTTTCTCTTCATCCAGAGCCAGCTCAGGCATGGAAACAGCCTCTCGTTACAATCGCTGGGCGCGCACTGCATGCAGCATACATCAGATGTGACGGCGGCCATTGTCTGAGCCTGGCATTTTCTGGGTTCCTTTGGCATTACAGAAATCAGGACCTTGTGTGGGAGGGCTGACTGGCAGGTAAATGCACGAGGGCCCCAAGGAAGTTGTAGCCTACCAGAGTGGACATTGTTGACTGCTGAGGTGATGCTAGTACGATGCTACCTAGGGCATATCTGCCATGGCAATTATTGTGCACAGTCATCACTATGCCGATAGCAGTAACCCTGTTTTTTATTTCTTCAGGATAAATCCTCTTTGGGAACCCTGCTTTCCAGAGCGCAGGGGGGAGCAAGGCGACTTGATGGAACTCTATGAGTTTACCAAGTCACTATAGAAATAATAAATGAATGCATCTAATATCCATTTGGATGGGAAGATCCATGGATGCAGTTACTGACAGATCACAGCATCACTTGATGCAGTGATGAAACTGCATCAAGTACTGGACAATGGGACCAAGGCAAAAGCACGTGCCAGGGACGACTAGACAGCCAGCCTCACTCCATTTATTGGACAACTGTTTCACATAACCAACAAGATTCCTAGTGGCCAAACCTCTGCCTATGAAACAAATATGAAGCAAATATGAAGCAAATATGTTAATGGCCTGGGAGAACTAAGTTTCAATCCCAAATGCAGAGTGAGGAGAAAAATAAAATAAAAATCTTTTGTGCTTTCCAGCACCAGAGTCAATAGGAAAAGCAGAAACAAATGCAGCTGAGGTCATGAGAACAGAGTACCTGCCACTTCCTATGGCTGTGCTTCCAGGGAATCCCCTGATGGCCAGGGACAACCTGCTGGCCACTTTCCCCACTGTCACCTCTCTCTCCCCTGTTCTCTGCTTTGTTGCAGTTCCTTCCTGCAGTAGTTTAACAGTTTTCCACTTTAGATAAATTCCCAGAAAAATGTTAGGGTTTAGCATTGCATGAGCTTTCCAGCCTGCTGTGCACCGCAGAGTATGTTAATTCTAATCAATCAGGGACAGAGGAGGAGGAAGCAACAGTGAAGGACCTGCACGCCCTCCCCCATTAGCAATGCTGGGATTACGTGTAAGGTCTTGATAACACCATTCATTCTTAAAGGGCCACTTTTTGTCAGTCTAGTCACGGCAGCTGGCCATGAAAGCAAAGGATTTGGGTCTGGGAACCTCCATAGAGTGTCTTTGTCTATACCTTATAAACAGTTTCCAACACTTTCTCCCTAGTGTTATTTTTCCATGACATTTTCCCTTTGTGCCTGCCCTTGGATATGTATGTATGTATGTATGTATGTATGTATGTATGTATGTATGTATGCATTCAGACCCCGTCCATCTTTTCTTTGCCTCCTTGGGTTTTTAGGTAATCTTTCATTTGGCATCTCCTGCCAGAAGCACTACCTTTTCTCTCACCTGCTTGTGCCTGAAGTTCTCCATTCACTTGCCATGCTTTAGCCACAGACATAAACACAAAGAAGGGAGCAGAGATTTGCTTTCTTTAAGCTGCATTAAGGCACCTGCTTACTGGAACTCACTACCTTTTGCTATCATTTTATGCCAATACAAATGTAGTACACATGGTAGGGTTTTACCCACTTAAAAGCAAGCAACTGAGATGCAGAACAAGGAAAAATGAGGCCAAAGAACTTAATCCCAGCTTGTTTGCTGCTTAGGAGGGGCAAGCAAGGTGACTTTATTGCAGGTGGCAATTACAAGCCAGGGACTAGGTAGGCTTTCTCAGTGAAAACACTGCTGTTGCTTTGCATATCCAGCCTTAGGACAATTCCTTAGTCTGCTGATGCTCTATAGGCAAAGTTAGCGTTCATAAAACTTTAAGACTTCAGTACTCGATCATTGTTCAAATAAAGCACTTATAATAAAAGGAAGTAAAGGTTGATGTGTATAGAATAATTTCATCATGGTTTCTCATTCTTCCCTTCATTCTTCCTCTTTCCTCCCATTGTTTATTGTGATCTTTTTCTATGTTAAGCCTGGGTTATACGGCAAGATCCTTTAGTTGCTTAAAATGTTGGGCACGCTTATTGTGGTATATAGATATATGGACCAGGCTTATGCTGCTGAAGAGTGGGTACTGTCCCAGTGTGATGAAAATTAGCAATTTGGTGTGGAAGAACACCAGTTCAGAGGACTGGAGCCAGTAATGCTATCTTTCCAGGGACTGCTGTGCTTCTGGTAGAGCTATCCACACCTCTGCAACATCCATAAAATATGCCACCCCTACAGCAAGTGAGAGCACAACGGAGAGTTTCTTTCTCCAGTTAGTATTTATCTTACAGAGACACTGGAAAATCTGGTTATCGAACTGATAATAACACTACAGATCCAGCATGCTATTCTTCTCCACTGCACGAGACAAAATCTGCCTGTGTTCAGTGAAGCTACTCTTATCTTCACAGTGCCAAGGCAGTACCACAGTGCCTCTCTCCTTCTCATTAGCTCAGAACCCTCTGAATTATTATGGACTCACACTTCACGTCAAAGTCTAGCAAGAGTCAGGGTTTTTTTTTAAAGTATGTCCCATCTCCTTAGCAGAGATTCCTAATCCTTACGTGCAGCTAATTTGGAAGAGCCAGACTCAAAAGGCTTCTGTGCTGTTATAAACCAATATTTTTAGAGAGACTTGTAAATTCATGTACCCATGTGGCTGCCTCTCACTGTTTCCCATGTTGAGACCATCCTGAGATCCACAAACCTCCTTCAGTGCTAGGGATGCTGGTGGATGGGAATAAAAGGAGTTTTGTTTTCTTTCTCTTTTCTCAGGTGCATTAGCTAACAGGTTTTAGACTCCTGTTATTGACAGGACAAATTGTACTTTAATGTGGTTTAGTTGGCTCACTCTTAGGGCTCATGTACACTACCTAACACATATTAAAACATTACTTGCTCAGCCTGCACCGGAATATATAATATAGGAGTTAAAATGAGTTAGCTAACTCATTTTGGAGAAAAATGCCACTTTTACTCAAGCCAAGACATTCTGTTAATGAGTTGAATATTCCTTCTAGCTCTTTCTCCAGCAAAGGGAAAATAGTTTTTACATTGTCCAGACCTCTGGCATAGACTCACACGATGGGAGAGGTGAGAAGGCTGGCCCATGGAATTGTGCAAGGAGGTGGAGCGCAGCCCTGCCCTGCAGGGCTGCGTGCTGGACCACGGCTGAGTGCTCATGCGGCTGAGCCTCACAGGAGAAGGAAAGCAGCACCAGGTGCCTTTGGCTGGAGCCATGCTACGTGTGGGACCATGCTAGCTGCAGGGTCATGGCCTCTCCCGCTGGTCAGGCCAACCACTTTTGCTGGCACACAGGGAGAAGCTGAGCCACAGACCTGTAAAACCATCTCAGAAAGAGGACAATGACTAGAGATATTAGGATGGAGGCCAAATGAGTGGGTCCTCCATAAAATGAGTGAAACACGACAGGTCTGGCTGTCAAAGTTGATGGCAGTGCCAAAACCTATGGACGCTGAAATTACTAGGAAGATGCCATTCCCTGCCTTGGCAAAAGCCATAGGTGGTGGTGAGGGGCTCTCTTCAGATGCCTCCTTGTCAGGCATGTTCCCCCATCACACTCCAACCCATGAACCCTTGATTCTGGGAAACCCTGAGCTATGAAAACAGACCTCTTTACCTTCTGCCATTTCTGTTACCACCATCTTGAGACCCCCCCCCAACCCCATCAGTCCAAGTGGCCTCAGGATTGCCTAAGCCCCCCCTAAAGTAAATGTGTTTGGCTGCAGGTTTTTATATCTGGAGAACGGGCCTTTGGTATTTTCATCACTTTGTACTATTTTACTTCAGGGTTGGTTTGTTGTTGGGTTTTTTCAGCTATATTTACAAATTCCAGCAAGCTATCCTTAAGAGAAAGGTGCTTTTTACAAGTCTCCCATTCAGCATTCATGGCACAAATCATGGAAATTCCTTTAGGCCACGCTGGTGTCAGACTCTGTGCCTCCCACTTTTATGTACGCTTAATAAAATGCATCTATTTTCTTATGACCAAACTATCTTGGTTTCAGTCATATCAGGGATAAAATACAATTGCATTAGTAAACCCATATGTGCAGTGCCTGATCCCCTGTTGCTCCGTGTTTCTTCAGGATCTTTTCCTGCCTCGCCAAGGAACTTTTTCTTTTCCCTTCAGCTGTTCTTTTCTCCCTGTTTAGCCTTTTTCCTGCTGCTTCTCCCTCCTTCTTTTCCCCTCCCCCTTTTACACTTAACCTTCTGTTTCTCCTCGTGTCCTGGCAGGAAGGATATAATGCAATCGCTGCTATACAGTGACAAAAGTAAATATGTAGCTCTGAGTAAGCGCAACAGGGTTGAACAGCCCTTTTGCAATATGATACCGCATAATCTGCTTCCCTTCTAGAGATAGTTGCTTGAATGCTAAAGAGTTGCAGCTCCACTGCTTTTACAACTCAATAGTTTTTACTCTGGTTTTCTTTTGCTTTGCATAAAGCAGTTCTTTTACTGGGACTGGTTCTGGAGCTATCTTCCAGCCTAAATCTAAAACGGGAATAAAAGGCATGGGTTCGTGTTTCAGATGATTCGCTTGTCTTTTGACTGTCCATATATTTTTCCGCACGTAGGAGGAAAAAGGAAAGCTGGATAATTTATGTGTGGTAAAGCCACACACACACACAGAGACACAGGAAGACTTCTAATGCTAAATCCTTATGACTAAGCACCCAACACAGTAAGCGTTCTCTTTACACAACTGCTGGTGGCATGAGGGCTTTTTAACTTTCCCAAAGAAAATCATTAAGGGTAAAAATTTTTGAAAGAGCCTACATGACTCGAGGGCCTAAATTCCATTGAAAATCAATGGGACTTCTGCATCTAAAATTCCCTGTCGCTTGTGAAAAATTAGCAATACCAAGTGGTGCCACTGATGTGTATTTTATGTGCCTCCTACAAAGGGACGCATTTAATGTGCAACCAGAAGTTTAAATTATGGGTTAGCTATTTTACGTAACCAGTTAAATATGACTAGTTTAATTAACTGCTTTACAGAAACAGATGCTTTTTAATACCTGTGAATTTCATACTTTAAAGGTACAGGACAAATTCACCTGAGTCAGGAGACAGGATGTGGTTCTGGGTACATTTTCTTTGGCTGTAAAGCTGCCTTACGAGATCCTCTGCTGTACGCTCTCGCATCCCCCATGCTGCAGCTCACCGTCACACTGAATTGTGCTGATACAACTGTCTGGGAGGCTGCACAGTAAACTCATCAGTAAAAATGAGCCTCCAAAAACCTCAGGTTCTCTCATTTCCTTGACCATTACATAGCACAGCCTTACAGTTTTATGGGCATACATCAGAAAGGGATAAATTGTAATTCAAGAGCAGGAGCTTATGGGAAAACTAGGACAGGCAACCTCTTTAGTCTCCTTTCCAATCAAATAAAATGTACATGAAATCATGCTCTGAAGTCACAGCTGCATCGTTACTCTTTCAGTAGCAGTACCAAGTTAAAGAGTACCTACTCCCTGCTGTTAATTACTGTCTCTTTGCTGTCTTTTCAGTTTGCCAGACTGCAGCCAGCTGATCCAGGTTACAAATGTATAAATAAACGGATAAATATGCATCAATAAAATACAGGTAAATGATAGGTAAGTAAAATATAAATAAGTATACAGATTTTACCTACTTCTACATAGATTTTTTTTCTGGGATGTAGCAAATGATATGGAAGGGGAAACAGGAGTGGCTAAGCCGGCATTACTGGTAAAACATAAATCTTCATAAAAGCCACTGATGACAATTCATATTGATTTCAATGGTGCAGGCTGAATTCTTGCATTTTGCAACCTTTGCAATATATTCCTGGGAACAGTGGCAGGAGAGAGACTTGTGGGGTAGGGGAGCTAGAAGAACTGAAAGGGAGGGAAGCAGAACCCTGGGCTTTCATAAGAGGTTCCTTTGGTTTTTATCTTCAAAGGAAATATCCTTTCTGAAACATAAGCATCTAAACTACTTCTGCTATTCAGGAAGCATCTGAATTTACATGACCAGGAATGAGGTAATGTCTTAATGCAAAATAAATGCAAAGTAGCTTAGGTGTTTCAGCAGTTTCTTTCTCTGAAAAGGACACTACACGCTAAGGTGTCTCAAGTACTGAGGAAGACAAACTTCTAGTCCATGCTGATCTGCACAGATTTAACAGCTGAAACTGTGCACCACAGCTACAGTGTGTCACACATAACAGAGAATAAAGTAAAAAATTATAATCCCACCAGAAAACAGAAGAGAACTAAATTCTGCATTAATGAAAGTACTCCTTCACGATACCAGATAACTCTCAGTAAGATAACGATGAAATCTTATAGCCAAGAACCTAATTTATGGGCTAGGAGTGTCTCCTCAAAGCTCATATTGCTGTGACACTGCTTTTGTGAAACACAAGACCTGCATTGTATAAGTAGGATTAAACACAGAGCCTTATTTCAGAAGACTCGTAGTTCTATTTAATATGGAGCTATTTCAAAGATCAGGCCCATAAGAAGTCCTACAAAGATGTAATCAGATGCAGATGCTAAAATTCTCAAAGTTAAATCTCTTGTTACCAACTCTGGGATGACCTTTAAGTATTGCAAACAAGCACGATAAAATAATAAAAGCCACAGTTCTTGAATTCACAACACACCGTCAAGCTCTCATTTGGCAATAAGGGCAATTGCTATTCCTCCTGGCTGTGAAGAAAAAATCCTGAAAATAGAACTTTAAACACCGTAGCATCAGCAAACAAGAGAAATAATGGAAAACCAGAAGTAGCTTTTGTTCAAGTTGGTTTTAATCTCAAAATTCTTAAGCCAAACTCTAGATTTCATTGGCTCATGGATTTTGGACAGCTGGAGTTGGAAATGCCTAGTTTGGCACCAAAAACTTTGTCAAAAAACCCCACTACTAAGCTTGGGTGTGAGGTTGTTCTAGATACCCACAGAACTGTACACATTGAGCTTCCCCCATGGTACACGGTTTACTTAGATGCTTAAACATATATTTCAAGAATCAATGTAGGTCAACTATCTGAAAATATTGGCTATAGTTAGCATAGATCAGTATGATGGGAAAGAATGGAAATTTTATACAGTTCTTTAATATATGGTTTATTAATCTGAGGGGTATTGTGACATAGCCTCTTTCAAATACAGCCACAGAAGCCACAAGGTATGTTACACATTGAAACGAAGGTTGGAAAGAGAGAGATTAATACAATTATTTAGAGTGATAAAAGAAGAACTGGAAATAGGAATTATGTTACATGCCGGGTTCTCCGAGGCTGGGACTTAGTCTTCTGTGTCAAAAACCTAGGATGCTGTGGTTGCTACCCAGAAACAGAGGAAAGAAAAGCAGAAACAAATGAGTGATGAGTGACGACTGTCACAGGACACTGCAAATCAAAGCAACAGCAAGGAGTGCAGTACCGGAGGAGCCAGGACTGGGGCCAGCCCCAGTGAGCAGAGCAGAGCTAGTAGCAATGACACTGGAGAACTGGGAAGGTGACAACCTGTCCCCGCAGCAGCAACAGGCAAAGAACCCCCTCAGTGCAGAAGCAGCTTAGACGAAGTGAAGCATGGATGAGTAGAGACACTGTTGGCACTTACACAGAGAGTTTCAAAGTTATGAAAGTAGTGTGAAGTGGTGCACAGAGAGAAAAATAGGAGGGCTCTTAATGTCCATTTCTGGAACAACAGAGCTGTCTGACTGCTGTGTGTTTAAAGTCTTCAAGTTTAGAAAGAAATGACTTTCAAAAACAGAGAAAAAGTGATAAGAGAAAAAGTGATAAGTGACTTTATACACACACGCACCCCCCCACCCCCTGATATATATATACACACAGCGTTTGCTTCTACTGCAGAGATTGGAGCTGTGGTTTCTTGAGCTGGACTACTTTAGCAAAGAAATGAGCAGTGAATTGCTTAACACTATAGTCATAGCCTGATCTAATGTGCTTGGATCCCCAGCAGTAATTTCATACTATATTACAGAAAAGTAATTTTATAGGTAGGGGTACCTGTTCCAAGGTGGGGCAGCATGTGTGCATGTATGTGTGTGCGTGTGTGAAAGTGCTCATCACCTAATCTCTTTGCAGTATTTTGCAAATGTACCACACCTCAGTTGTTGGACATGCAAATTTTAAAAGGCCACCTTTTTTTCACAATATGCTAAAACAATGAGTAAGGGAAGCATGTATAACAAGATGGAAGAAATATCCCTTAGCACCACCTGCCCACACACTACAGAGGAAAGGAAAAGGGGGCCAAAGAAAAAGGCAGCATAAACAAATAAAAAGACTGATATGTAAAATCAATAGATGAAGAAAGCTGCTAAATAAATATATGTACTACTAGGCAAGTTAATGCTACTCCTGAGGAGCTTTATTTACGTGGTTGGCCTTTACATGCCAGCTAATCCTTCTAGACACTGACCTTGTCAGCAGTGTTTGTGTAATCTTTGAATAAGAATGTGAACTGTTCTTTTAAATAATACCTCCAGGATGGCTAGATGAGAGTTTTGCATGAGCATAGCACATATAAAGGGCCCAGGGCATGTTTCTCTTCCCATGGTGGAGGCACCATCATGCTCATGCTACGATAAAACAAGCATCTACTGGCTTGTGAGAGCTGCATCACTGCAGCACAACTTTCGGCTCTCAGGTCATTGTGCTGGAGAGTATAGATACCAAAACATGCTGTACTGCAACAAACTTAGATCTCAGGCAGCTGGAATAAAATTACATACGTGAGTATGTTGAAGACCTGCTTTCATAGCACATACTACAACTCAAATATTTCTGTGTGTCAGAGACAGCCAGGCCAACTGCAGCACAAGCTCAAATCTGAACTCCCATGTGACACAAGCCAAAGAACACCTTGTAATACTTTTTTTTGTCCAACCTGATCAGGAGTAAAGCTTTGGGTTTGCCAAATCAATATCAAAGACCAAATAATGTCAACAACAACAACAACAACAACAAACAGCCATTTATAGCTAATTAAATGCTTTTCATACTCATTCTAGAGCAGAGATCTAGGCAGAAGACAGAAGGACCTTGAAGTCTGGAGATTTAAAGGTGTTGTAGTGACTAAGGAAGCACTGCACAAAATGCCTAATACAGTGATTAATAAATGTTATTTAGAATTGTCAATAAATTGACTTTAAGGGCTCTTATAAGCTCATTCTGGCACAAAAGCCAGTGTCAACCAACAATGCATTCTTTTAATAAAAGATAATAAACAAGATGCATGTGGAAGGTTTTAGGTATGAAGCTTCTTTAAATGTTTACGGAATAAAATATGAAAATCCACATTGTGTAAGACCACAGCCTATCCACACACAGTCTGTGCTGGTACCTGACCCTAGTTCAATTTTATATTTAAACCAGGTAAGACCAGTACAGGTTTAACATATCACAGACAAGAATGCAAAAGACAGTTATGATCTGCAACTTGTTTTCTCCAAATATCAAAATGTGAAAGGGATAGTTTCAGATCAATTATTCCTTTTCCAGCAAATTACTTTCTCTGTGATAACATCCAGCAGTGGAAAGACTAATTTTAGCTGGAAAGTTCACAGAATCTTAGATAGTCACAGCCACAGTCACAGCTAATTTGAGGCAGAGAAAGTTAAAACACTGTCAAAATATAAATGCTTCCTTCAGCTGATTCATTAGTTTGCATATCATAACAAGGACTTTGTGTTCTTGGGTAAGGTTAGTGCCTCGAGGACATCCTGCAGATGTGTGCATTCCCAGCCCGAATTTCTTTAATTTGTTATGCAAACATCAATTCTTTTTAAATACTGTAAAAAGAGAGACTTTTTGTTGCAGTTAACAACCATCAACATTAATGATAGCTGTTCCTGTGATGCTGCTTTTTTAGGATAAAGGAGAACACCATATTCTAAGCAGATGTTTACCCATTAATGAATGTTATATTTCTGTTAGAAGAGGCTTAATTGGCAGATGAACCTTGAGACAGCTAGCAAGTGAACTCAGTAAGTCCTGCTCCGAACCAGAAGGCCTGGTATATTTTGACACGTTAACTATTTTTCCCCTCAAGGAAATTGTGAGCTTTTAAAAATCCTAAACTGCCTAATAGTAGGTAAGACAGAGGCTGGCTTGTGCTTTTACTTTTCCCTTTTTCCTTGTCTGGCTGTAATATAAAGGCATGAGGCAAGGACAGAGCTAGGACTGGAAGGCTGGATCTTGGCAGACCTCAGAAAGAGCTGAAATTTAGGATTTTTGGCCTCAGAAAGGTAGCTGTGGCAGCTCCACTGCAAGCAAGGCAGTGCCCAGCTGTGCTTTGGATTAAGCAGACTGGTTTTGGTGGTCAACTTGTCCATGTCATTTTACCCGGACTGTCCCGCCACTGGATTTTCATTTCTCTGAGCCAGGCTGGGAGGGCCACGAGGGCAAGGAGAGAGGTGCCCTGGCAGTGGGAAGGGGCATTGCAGGAGGCTGCCGCCTCACAGGCCTGTCTCTCAAGCTCCAGATTCCCCAGCCTCTCTCCCTTAAAACCCAGCCAGAGGCTTGCTGATTGTCAGCCACAGCTCCCCATTGCCCCTCTGAGCCCTCTCAGGCTCACCTACGCCCAGGCTGTGGGAAGGGGGGAGGAAAGAGGGGTGGGGACTTCTTTAGTTGCCTTTGGAGGGGTTGTTTCAAGCCAAATGCTCTTACTTCTGCTTTGGGTCATGACTGCAGGAGCTTTTATGACTTTGTCTTGAGGCAGCTGTGATGTGGCCCCCACCTGGTATTTGGTTTCAGGGCAGCAGGATGGACCAGGAGACAGAATCCTCTCTGCCCAGCAGGATCCCCAGGGCTTCCAGATGATCATGGGAACATGATGGGCCATTGGTCTATGGGGTCCCAATCTGTTTTCCCAGCCCATGAAGAGGAGAAGAAAGATGGTTTAGTTCTCTCAGGGGTTAAAATTGTGTCATTTGATGCTGTGCACCCTGACCTGACTGAAGGACTCTGACTAAGTGCTCAGAGGGAAGGACCTTGTCCCCTAAGCTCTGCCTTCAATGCACCTCCACCACGTGCTCATGCATAGCAAAAACCAGAAAGACTCTCCCTGCTAATTGGCGCCATGTGCCAGATGCTGTGAGCCATACTGGCCTTGTAGGCTTCATCCAGAAGGTGTCCAGGCCTCCAGATAATTTTCCGGGGAAATAAAAAGAACCCACAGGGGCTGCCAGGATTTTTGCTCTCAAGATAGCCAAGCCTGAAATATCAGATTCTTGCTGACTTGCTCTATCAGTGCGGCCAGATACAAGCACAATCAGCCAATGAGGGAGCACTGGCGAAGGCAAACAGACCATACTCCCAACCCTGACCTGTGTAATCACTTTCTCTTTCCCTTTTTATTCTGTGGCCTTGTGGATAATGGCATAACATTCTTTTATAGAGGAAAGAGGTATGCCTGTGAAACAGAGGTGCTGCAGTAAGCAGATGCTGGATGGGTCCTGACAGGAGTTTGACAGGAGGAACCTGTGGCATTAATGGCAGATCTGAAGAAGGAGACTGGACGCAACCAGAACACTACAGAGATGCTTTAAGAGGCCATGGTGTGCAGATGGACCAGGCGTTCCTGCCTTGAGAGTCACAAGCAGGACAATCCCCTTACAGTATAAACCAGGTTCCCACATGAAAATGAAAGACTTTATTTCATACATGGTATTTTAAGGATAAATTCATTAAGTATTGGGAAATGCTCATATTTTATGATAACAGGCACCTTCTATGCAGCAGAAGAGACAAGCAGATTCCATGGACAGAGAGCATCTCTCCACATTTATGGCATCAGATAATGAGTTCTTCATCAGTGAACACTGTCCCAGTGAGGAGGTCTATTTAGTTTTGGGAGCCAGTGACCAGTATCAGGCAGAAGCATGCACTGCTCCAACTGTACACCAACAAGCCTAGCTAAATCCAGTGTAAGTAATCTGTAGAAGACATTTTTATTTAAAGAATTATGCATTATTCACTATTATCTTTTTGTCTTCCCTCCTGTCTCCTGGAAGTGCAACTGCTGAAGTATGGTATTTAGCCCAAAATCCATGCTCCTGTGAATGATGGTAGGCTGTTTGCCATCTGTGCTAGTCTCTGGGTCTGATGTGGCACCAGGCTGGTCAGCAATACATGAAGCTTGCACTGTCTGCAGTGGTCCTTCCAAAGCAGCTTCTGCAGTTGTTAATAGCTGGAATATGAAGGCCACCTGGAAATAGTCTTATCACCTCAGCTTAGACCATTAAGTAGCTGTAGTGATAGGTGTACTTATATATACATATCTATAGCGGTACTACTGCAACTGAACCTAGTCATGTTTAGGAATTGATTTTCACTTCCATTTTGATGAAAACTTTGCATAATTGCACTTCCTCTTATGAATTTTTCAGACGGCTTTAGTTAACACAGAAGACGAATTTTTCATTAAGTCAAATTTAAATCTCATTCACATGAGGGATTTGAAAGCTGGCATAAAGAAAAGGGTAGAAGGCAGGCTTAATATAATGAAATCTAGTGACTAAAGAAACGTCTACATGAGGCTGGATAACTGGTTATTTAAAAAAAGTCCTAATAAGGACAGGCAGACAAAATTATATCCTTAACATAACAACCGCCCGAAAGGCTGGTCTTCTAAAACTGTGTACCTAAATGCAAGAAAAGTAGAGGGTCCTAATGAACATGAATAAAAGGAAGACCTTCTGTGATTCTTTTTCTAACTGGAGCATATGCTTAAACAGCTATTCTTTTGCATGGTGAATAATCAGTAATATTCTTCAAGTGCTGGAAGAATCAATAAATGTAAGGACTCCTTGGACATAACAGGGCAGACACAGTGCAGCCTTGCACCTCCTAAAAGGCTGATCATAAATTGATCAGGCATAAATGGGAATTAGACCCTTACCAATGTCACCAGCAGTACACTTCAACAAAAAGGCCAACATGGCACAGAGGTAGCCTGGCACTGAGACACTCCCTCCCTTCTTCAGTGGTGGATCAGTGTTGTTCCAAAACAGTGACCAGCTGCTTTGTCTGTCTGAAAAGATTTTGGTTTGTGGTGCAGGCTCCTAAGGCACTGGACTAAGCAGAATGGCTCCGACTGCTGCTCGCAAGACGCCTTTTCCTTCACATTCCCCTCCTGACAATTGATAATTTGCCTTTTAAAATGAAAAGTCATTCTGTGGTCTGTGCCCTAGAGTACCAAACAGGCTCCTGAGTTGGGAGCTCCCTTTGCTCCACTGCTGCTCCTTTTATGTGTCCCTGGGAATTGGCATGCCAGGCTCTTTCAAACTTGAGCCCCTGAACACATTTTCAGGACAGAAGGGAATGAGGATGTCTCTCTTTGCATGAATAATGAAAGCTTTGAGGAGGAGCACATTATAAAGGCTGTACACATATTAGGTGTTTAATGGCAGACAGAGCCAGTTGTGTTTTTTTGTGGGAGGCGTAGTGCTTAGAGGGATCAGGCAATCCTGGGACTTCAGGGTGTCTCCATTTCCAAATCATATCTTGAAAAGAAATAAGAGTTCTTTCCCTCTGGTTGTTCTTTTTGCATTCACCCCTTCTCTCCCATCCCCTTCTCCCAAGATACAAACATCCCAGGAACCTGTCGTATGCTACTGGAAATGACTTTAAAATATCAGGACAAGCCAGCTGTGAGTCTGTGTATTCAATAGACAGGCTACAGTGATACACAGCTAACTCAGAAATAAATCCCAATGTCCAAGTCAGTCAGCCACATACTGAGACAGAGGCAGGGCTGTAAGGTAAGTGCAGCTCAGCACTTTTAGGTACAGAATGGAAAAAGCCCTTCTTTCTGTACATAAAAACTATGTTTCCAATTTGTTCCTTCCCATGGGAAGTGAGGGGTAAACTCTAGTATATTTTAACAGGTTAGAGTTACGGGCAGGAAGTGACAATGCAAAGGCAATTTTCCTCTAAGAAAATACCATCCCCTGCATCTCTGTGAAACTACATTATCCAAGGGACACAAACTCTCAGATTAATACACCATCATTTCATTCAGGAAGGGCCTGATGGGCCTGATACAACCCCCACCATAGTCTCCTATTAATGCACAATCTTGCCTTTAGAAAAACACTTACTGCAGCATTTTGAACCCTGTCTGTATTATTATAAGGCTAGTCAGAGTATGATTGTCTTTCAGTTAATGATGTGGCTGGGGGTGGCTTTTTGCCAGGTTTAAGTTAGATTCCTTTTAAGTTGCAGCCTTTAAGATCCACCTGGACAAGCAATAATTAAAGGGAATAGCAAATTAAGTGTATTAGGAAGGGGAAATGATTTACTAACCAGGGGGAGAAATAATTTATTAGAAAAGAAAACTTTTCCTTTAAGCTGAGAGAGTCATATTACCTCTTTCACAAATCATTTGCCCTGTTGTTGGTAACTCACTTTCTAGCTTTTCCTCCTCCACGAAAAGCTGCCTGCCCCACAAATCCACAGCTATTTCTTTCCCTGGGGCACCATTCTGTAGCACACAGGGCCCATCCTGACACACACTTTCTGATCTTGCTCAAGAAGGCTTTCATTTTCCTTGCAAACCTATTTTGGGACAGTGTGGAGGAACGAAGAGAGCCAGGGGAAGCAGTCTCGGACAGACCCTACTCACTCTCCAATGACAGAAATAATGACGAGCACCTAAACAGCACAGTCTGACGGAGAGGACTCCCCCGAGGCTCCCGTTCGCAAACTGAGCCAAAAATATACAGCTTAAGCCAATCAACTGAAATTGAAATGCAAGAAGTCACAAATCAAATGGGAGGCAGGCTGCTGTACTTTCCTATCAGATGAGCAAGCAAGAGCAATATTCGAGTCATCGCAATTACTGTTTAAGTTCTTTAAAAACATCTTTCTGGAATGTATTATTGGATCTCTGCACCATAGTTATATGTGAGACCCTAGTGTCCATGACGATTAGAAAACCCCATGTTTATTAAAATTCAGTCACAGTGGCACAACATAGCATGCAATTATAAACACAAAACAGATGCAACACCATCTTCTCTACAGTCAGCGAAGATTGCAATCTGCAAAACCATGGAAATTTGTGTCCTTGATTTAATGGTTTAAAATGCAGGAAAGCTGTTTACATTCACTGTCAAAATGTTTGCATTACATATGCTCACTGCCCCTGTAGTGGAAATATTTTTCCACTAACATTGCAGAATAAGCACAAAATGAAGATGCACCACTCTTGCTACCAAAGTGCTGGCATAATGCAGTTTCACCTCTGCTAAAACATTGTTAATGACTCATCACACTGCGCTATTTGTTCCCTTTACCTTGGATTGTCTTCTTGAGAAATTTAGTATTATGCACATATTTACAACTGATCAGAAGCCTTTTGTACAATACTACAGACAGTGCTTTCATATCCTAAAAGCATTAGCAATACGGATTTCTTTTTTTAAGTCCTTTGCTGCAAACTTCAGATTACACAACTGAATTTGGAAAAGGTGCAGGCACCTTCCATGGCACATGTTTAGGATCAAGTAGGTAAGCTGGATATTTTAAATTCTGTCTTCAGTTAAAAGATACAGTGATGATTTTCAAGTGTCTGTGCCCTTAAACCAGAAAGGATTTAAGAATGCAAGTCTTAAAGACAGTCAGTGACATTTTTTTAAATCTTCAGCTAAGACATCAGTGAACATATATAGCAGACATGTAATATTCTGCTACCAGAAAGTTTTTTAAATGCATATCTAAACACATTGACATCATGCTGGTAATGCTTAACTTAATTGCCATGAAAATCAGACTTTCTCACAAGTCTGCAAAAATTCATTTAATTTACATGGGCACTGTACAGACTTGCCTATCTTTTCTCTTGTTTTCCTCAGTTTCTATGGGACTATTCCCAAGATAAAGCACATGTGCAGACCCAAATCAAGGTTATAGAGTTTTATACTGGCTGTAGAAGATGATTCAGATGAACTTAGTATGTGGCTGATTGCAAATAATTTCTTTCTACAGATAAGCAACCGGTGTACCAGTACAACACAAAAGGCAGGTATATTCCATCCAAAGTATACCAGGTTCATTTATATTTGTTAACTATAGTTTAACAGGAATTGCTGATACATTTGTTTCATCTTATGCAACTAAATTGACTGTATGAAATACACAGCAATGATGAAATCTTATGCAAGAGTTTTCCGTTGTTAAACCTTATCAAGAAAAGTACATTATTTAGTCAAATGCACACTGTGAAAGATTCTTGCAGTTCTGTTTGCTTAGCTTTTTTACTGTGCGGTTTCTTTGCTTTTAAAGAAGCAGAAGATGACTTACATCTGAGCATGTCGAGTGAATTCTGCAGACATTTTGGCTGCACTGAAGGCTTCTCTTGACTATGTTAAAAAGTTTGTTGCCAAGAATATTTACTAACACATTCTCAAGCCGCCTTCCTACAGCCAGCCAGCATCTGTTAACAACAGCTTGCCTTTGGTTAAATAAAAAAAAAAAAAAAAGCAAACAGTAATTTATCCTAGTTAAGGCAAATACTACTTGACTGGAAGAATCTCTCCCTACCTGGTTTGATTAGGATGCTGCAAAACCAGGGTCTTCTGCCTGCAGCTTAGAAAATTTGCATATAAGTTTAGAGGCTTGAATATACTGTGAGAACTTGGCGTTACAACGTGCTTAAAATGTATTATCCCCATCAGTCAAAGTACAAGATGGCTAGGATACGTGAATGGTTGCTATCCACACATGGACAGCAACATGGATTTCTTCCATAACTCTGTTTAACAGGAATGAATCAGGCTTTCTGTCTTTACAACTGGGCATCCACACTGTGTGTTTTCACTGTGAACAGATTCAGTTAACAACTCTAATCTGTTCCTCGTGGGATAGAACAGAATATTTTGGAGACTTTTATACTCCATTTCTGAAGGTGTCTAAACAATGTTCAAACACACATACACATTCAAAAAACGCGTTTGTTGCCTGTCTGCTGATGCTCACGTTACATGTAGATGGCATACATGTATTGAAACAAACGTGACTCATATTTGAATTGCACGTACACCCAGAGTAACGTATTTTAACGTACTAAAAATGCAATCCCCAGAGGCAAATATACTGAAATAGATCTTCAGCTGCTCAGACTACAAGTTTGTTCTCATACATCCAAGTGAGCTACCCTCTGTCCTGGCTGCCTTGTGACATTGCTGGTGGAACAGGACAGGTGTTTCCAGACAGTTTCTATTTCTCCTGTATTAAATTGTTCAAGACACTCTCTGAAAGAGAAAATACCATTTTTTGGAAAACTATTCACTTGCTTATGCTGAGATGTCATAAATTATAGTACGAGCCTGGAATTACTATGTGAGAGTACTTTTAAGTTAATCACCTTCTGACAGATCACGAACACCCCTTTTCATACAGTGTACGCTTAATTTCTATTTACTTGTGGCATTTGTTTTCTCAAAGCTTTTCCTTTTAAATATCAGAAGATGCAAGGAGACAGTAAAAAAGCGTGGGTAATGTCTAAGAAAACCTGCACAAAATGCCTAAGATGAAAGCTGCTTGGTTTGCCATTTTGCCACAAATTCAAAACTCAGAATAGGGTCACTAATTCTGAGGCCTTTCAACTACTCTCAGGGTGATTTATGGGTTTGTGCTGAAATGCTATGGCAAACTTAATGGTTTTGCATGGTTGAAGCATGAAACAAGGTGGAACCTGAGCATTTCCACTGGGTGTAGGTTTGAGTTTGGGAGAGTTTTGGAGTCCAAAATTTCAGCCAGATTGTTGAATTCTGAAGCATATACTTGCATAAGGGCTTGGCAAAAAAAAAAAAAAAATTCTAATTAATGCTTTTCTGCAAATGCTACAAACTCAGTAACATCAAAATTCTTACAGACTCATACCACTTTTATTTAATTGGCCATTCTAAAAGGAATCCAAAAAAGTCAAAGGCATTTCATCTCAACACGTTCTTCACGTGATTTTTCACATTTTCTTGCTCAAAATGTTCTTTGTTTTTGAGAGGATTGAAATCAAATGCCTTTTCCATTTCGAAGTGAGCAAAAGAGTTCATGAAGCCTAAACTAGTTTGTTTGTTAGCTATCTTGACCAAGGTCTAGAAGTCAGGATCCTCTCTCCTAAGGAAATCCCAGAAGTCCTAGGCACAGTAGTAATGCTTATTCCTTCTGGATGGTGGAGGCCTGCATTCCTTGCATTACAGTGACATGGAAACTAGCTCAATCTTCATCTTGTCTACAGTTTGATGGTTAGGGGACATTCATTATGGGGAGAGTTGTGAGTTCAAGCACCCTTTGACCTAAAGCCTAGGTTTTTGTTCCTTGAGTAAGTCAGTCCCGTAGTCCCTTACACTGAAGGCTGCTGTTGTCATCTCCTTGAGTCCAGGTGTGTAAAACTTGGAGAGTTACAAGTTTTGACTGCTAGTCATACATAAGTGTGAAGCTGCAGGCTGCAAACTGTATCCTAGACCAAGAAAGATGCAGGATTTTAAATTTCAGAGAGCTTTGGAATACAGAAACCTTTCCACTCCCTAGCTAGAGTTCATTCACCGCTGTGAACCCTAGCAAGATCCAAGGGAAGTACTCGTTGTGAGATGCTGCCATGCTTACTGTAGTGATAACTGAGAGCTCTTCTTAATTTGGGCCTTGCCTCACAGGTTGTTCCAAGCCTTTACCTAAGCAAAAAGTCTTTCAGAGCCCTCATTTGGAATTCAGGTTAGGTAGGAAATTGAGGATTTGGCCTATAATTTATTTGTGCCAAGCAAATCCCTGGAGCAAACAAAATACTGACATCCAGACTCGTAAGTCTCGTGCAGCTGTACTCTCACCCACTTCGTATCCTTCCCTCCTTCCTGTGATTCTCAAGGAGTACAAGACTTAGAAATAAAAATATTGGGGCTACAGAACTTAATTGAATTTCCTTGGTAATGTCATATAAATACATTTTCCTAGTTGCAAATTTCTATGATATATCTACTTGTATAACCCTGAAGGCTTTTTGTACAGACAGACCAAGGTCATGCAGGCAGGGTTTGAGAGCAGTCTCTTTCCCTCTATCATTGTAAGTAGAGATAAAAAGGTTCCTTTCAGGTCTCCACCCCAACAGCCTCCTCAAAACTCAAATTGCAAAACTTTATAACAGAGACATCATAATTTTTCCTCTGGCAGTCTAGTTTATATATGTTCAATATTGCATTTCTCAGCAAACCAAAACGTGTAATCCTTCTGTACAATAACAAATTTCATAAGCTTAAGTACATTAATAAACAAAAATCCATTTGTAATGCCCAGCCAGATTTGTTGCTGAGTGGTTTTTATGCTGTAATGCAATTTTTAGTTAGCCTTGAATTTTAGAGCTTGTTAGAACCCTTAAAGTTTACTGAGTCCAGACTATAATCAAACTCTAGCCATAATGGTGCCTCAGTGATTCAATATATGAAGAAGCAAGTCCTCAAAATAAAAATTCCCTATCTTTTCTCACTTCAAAACACGTTTAAATTGACATAAGCAACACAGCACTTTATAGGACAGAATCCAGGGATCACAAAAAGTAGCTCACGGATAGCCAGAAAAGATAGAGGCTATATGTATTTTAAAAAGTAAGAGCAAAAAAACAGAAAAAAAACCTATGTGTAACGGCATATCTGTATCTATTTACTTGATGGTTCTGCTTTAAATGTCTTCCTTTACACTCTACATAGCAACAACCTGAGCATTCTCCCTTCCTTCAAGATGGTATCCAAGTGACAAGAGAAACTAGAGAATTAATAAAAATATAACAGGGATCTGATTTAAGAATCTCACTTGTGTCAGCTAAAATAATTTCCTTCCACTGCACAGAGTGGTTGTGATGGGAGAACTTTGCTGTAATGAAGGTGGAAACAATATCAGAAAGGAAATAAAGAAAAAATTACTACTGTGACATTTGAGCATAATATTTAAAAGCAGTGATGTGAATTATTGATCTCACCTGTTAATAGCAACTATAAATTTCTTCCAAAACAGAATTTCTGGAATAACAATTTAAAAAATCTCCCTTTCTTTCCAGTTGTCTTGTTGAAAAGTTCATTGCAAGTTAAAATTGATCCCAACCTAAAGCAACTTCATGGGTGCAGGGGGATTTGAGAAGCACAGAGCATCTGGCAGGATAGGGACCTTTGTTTGAACTTCAGAACAACTTTGCCTGGTGAGGTTTGTCTATCAGTTTGACTCCAGATTTTTAGGCTTGATAACAATAAAGTGTCACTTAATCCTGCTTTATTTCTTTCACCATTTGTTAACAGCATCCAGGATTACCTTCAAGCACTGAGTGGGACACACAGACACACATGCACAAAAAAAAAAAAAAAAAGAGTATATTGATGTGTTTCTTTGAGAAGTGTAGGTAGAGATATGACAGTTTCTATGGTAACAACAAGACTTTTTTATTACTAACAGAAAAATAGGTGTTGAGATAACCTCTTGTAAATTGTCATTGCATAAGTTATTTCTAGTCTCAGACATGGCTTTCAATTAATACACATTTAATTTGTAAATAACAGGACAATCTTCTTTAGGAGTTATACACTTCTCAGGTGTGTACTGAGAGGTGTTGATCTTCAGGTATGTATTAGGAAAAAATGCTATAATGAGTCAGAGGAAAAATATTCTGCAAGGAAAGCTTTCTGCTTTCTGTGGGATTCTCATGGTATTGTTTTTGTACCATGGTGATTAATTTATTTTTTCATCAAAAGAACTCACTGCTGAGTTGAAACATTAAGGAAAGTTCAAGCACACATAATGAAACAGTAGCTTGATTGCTGTGACGGTTTTGTTTTTAATATAACATTAAGAAATCCTCTTTTTGGTAGGTCACAGCTATCATGGCATCCAGACATGCTATTGTCATTATCTGTAGTTAAGCATGCCGTTTCACAGGCAAAATAATAGGACCAGACAAGGCTTCTGTATGCTGCCTGAATGGGGTACAGGAGTTGCCCATAGAGGAAGATCCCAGCTGGGATAATTCTCCCAGTTAGAGGGAAAACCAAGAAATGGTTCACGTGCACACCTTTTTCGCAGAAGCTCACTTTTTCGGTCAGCTTTATACCTGATCTAGAGACTCCTGTTTCAACAGCCCACAGCGTCAGTAGGGACAGTGGCATGTTGAGACAGAAGAGGGAATGGTTGCAGTACTTTATATTCTCTATCTTATGAGTTGCATATCCCTCATAAATTGGGTCAGTCATTCCTATCAACTCTAATTCATGTCAGCAGAGCACACATGGGTTCAAAGCAGGCCAGGAACTACAGGTAGGGAGGCAACTTGGCGGTTTTCCTGAGCTTTGAGGCTGTGACATGTTGTTTGATTAACATGTGACTGGACTTACAGTGATTTTACTCCTTTTTCAAGCCCATTCGTCTGAGAAAGGCTTTGTGCAGACAGCCTTGTAAATGGTAAGGGTAAGGTCTGTAACTTCTCAAGGTTTGTAACCTGCCCCTTCTCACAATCTTGCAAATAACAATAATAGCCTGTCCATCCGCTTGCTTTTTACGGAACAATGGAATGGCTCCTTTACCTCATAAGAGAAAGAAGTCCTGCCTGCTATAGATGAAGCAATGCCAGTGGTTTGGAGCTGCTGGAAACTCTAAACTGAGCAGCCTTTACTTCTCAGTAGAAAAATATTTTTAAAAGTAAGTCTCTGTGGATGGTACTTATCTGGCCCCATTACAGTACTCTCTGAAAAAAACCCATAGCTTTCAATGTGATAATCTTTGAGAGAGGTAAACAGGTAAACATCATTATTTTACAGACACACAATATTACAGACACAGAATTGACAAATTTTTGTGCTTATGCTACAAAATTTTATAGGTCATGCCTGCATCCACACTTAAGTTTGAAGCCAGATAAAATACTGAACTTCTGTAAGTCAGGTTAGACCAGTTCTTCCAGCACCACAAGACCTGCACAATACAGGTCTACTGCTATCATGCTTGTGTAGACATTACCTGTCCCTCTAGAAGCAGTTTTCCATTAACAATTCCGCAATCATACTATCACTTTTGCAGGATTTCACTGGTTGTACTTTTCAGCTTGGAGGTTTGGGACTAAAGTCATGATCAGTTGTGCCTTTGAGGGCCCCAGTGTGGTTTAGAAATGCTTTGTTACTAACTTTGTGAGTTCAGAATAATTGTGCATGCAAAGCAACTTGAACTTGAGTATTTGCCTGGACCAATAAAATAAAAAATACACAAACCAATATATGGACACTTAGAAAAAATAGATTGGAAAATGTAAAAGCAAACCTGGAAGCAAAAGAGGAACAGACAGTGGAACTACCGCTGCAAATGTATCTGAAGGTACTTTTCAAGCCACACAGTACTCAGGGTTTTCAAGAGAATTCATGGGATTTTAAGGGAAGAAAAGCAAATAAAGTGAATTGAAACAGCAGTAAGTGAAATAAGATGTCATCCAGCTCCTCCAATATCAAGCTGGACTCCTTCAAAATACTATGAATAAAAGTTTCCAAAGGATGATGTACTACTATCAGTCATTAAACTCTGTAGACAATTCCTTGTTCCTAGTATCTTCCAGGTTTCAGCATCTTGTATTTTCTACTGAGAATAATGGCATGAACTCTAAAACTGTCCTTTCCATGCATCACAAATGAATGATAAGGAATATTATGAGTACTTACAATGATCTCTGATGCAAATCAAAACAATTAGAATTTTGGCATTTGTTTTTACTTTGTTGAACAAGAGGGTCTCGTTTTGCTATGTAGACAATTTGGTTTTTACCTTAAAGATGAGATATAATGAGTAAGTAAGGGATAAAATGAACAAGAAGAAGCAAATAAACAGCAATTCCACGAATACGTAGCTCCTCAGTGAGATTAATAAAAGTTCATAACAGTTATTATTGGCCAAATACTGCACATTAAGAAAGCATCCTGCTGTCCAGCGCTTCTCATTGCCATCAGCCACACAGGACTTGGGGAGGTTTTGATCAGTGCCTTTGTGCTTAGATTTCTTAAACCTTTCTGCCTCCACCCTGTGGAATTTCTCTGCTTTATAAACACTCATAACCATTTTGTTAAACAACAATCAGCAGTCATAAGATTAAGGTTTTCAGCCCACTAACATCTGACCTAATCATAAGTCATTTCCATGACCTTTTTTGTATGACCACTATACTTTCTGCTGTTACCTCCCACTGGCACAGAAAATAGCTAAATCATTCTTTGCTACTGTCCAGGCCCTTATGAGCCAGAGGAGTGAAAAGGCATGAGTCCTTAAGAACCACAATTAGTGTTGCAAAAGCATCTAAACATCTGTATACACTGATAAGGATAAAATATCTTTTCGTGGCTTTTCAATAACCATTGTTGAAGTATCAGTCATGCAGCTTCCTAGATTAATGAGCAAAATACCCTAATGATTCACCAGTGCTATTTCTGTGTAGGTGCTCAGAAGGTAAAAAGAAAAAGAAAAAAAATCAAAGTATCTCCTAAATTATTACCTCAGGACAGTTCACTGAATCAGTCAGTGACTTTCAGTTCTTTCAGTTCCCTGAAGCAAAGCTGTCTTAAAGGTCTCAGGTACCTCAGCGATGTTAACTTTCTCTGTAATTTTTCCTCAGACCAAACAGATTGACAGAGAGGAATTGAAAGTAGTTGCCACCTTCCTCATCCCACTGTCTTTGCATTGCTGCATGAGTCTTGTCCTGCTGCCTTTAGGTGAAGAGGTTGGGCTGGGTCCAGTACCCAGCCCTGGGAATGCTGCCTTCCACAGCACAACACAGATCTGGCTGAATTAGGTATCTGAATGAAAGGAAGAGAAGGACCTGACCCAAAGGCCCTGCAGTTCTTGGGAGGAACAAAGTTTCCTCATGGTGCAAAGCAACACTTCCCAAAGACAGATCCATGACAGCTCCATGCAGAGACAGTGGGAGAGGCAAGGCTGGAGCACCTGTCTGACATGTCAGAAAGATCACATGCACCCCAAAAAGGCAAAACCCAAGCAAGCAACTGCGTAGTTAGCAACTGAAGAAACTTTCAAGAAAAGACACAGTCAGCAATACCATATACAAAGCCCAGCAGAGATCCAACCTGACATTTTCAAGCTCTAGACACATCCTTGAACTACTGTAGCAATAGTGCTGAATCTCATAAGACTGTTGGACAGAAAGACCTGCAAAGGATGAAAAAAAAAAAAAAAGAAAAAAATAGGCATGAGGTGCACATGGCTGTGGTCATAACGAAAGACAAGCGATAGTGAATAAATGGAACATATTTTTACGCTGTAAAAGAGTCTCCAACATTTCTCTTGTGAGAATTTTTGCAGTGATTTGAAGTCAAAATTACCTTTCTTTCATGCTTCTTTTTTTTTTTATTCCAAAGCACTTCCATCCGGGAGTTACTTAGGATGGCCTTCATATTATTTCCAGCTTAGGAATTGGGGCAAACATTAGGTCCTGATCCTTAAAATCCTTCTACACGTGGCTAGCTTTATAAGCATGAGTAGTATTCTGTTGGCTTGCAGGAGGTTTGACTAAAGTTTGCATGAGCATATAGGTAATTTTATCCTTCTGTGAACTGAAAAGATCTGCTGAATCTTTTGAGGTTAGCCTACCCGTAATAAAACTGGGTCATAGTCATCTCTTGATCAGCTATGCCATTTAACCTGGTGCATAGCGATCTTATGATAGGATATGCAAAATCTTTATTTCTTAAACAGTCATTTGAACACTATATTTGTTAAAGGGAAGTTAGCATGTCATTTTGTCCTCCAGTTTTTCACGGGTCTTTTACTAGGCTGAAAATTATACCTCATTTTCCTCCATTGTCTGAATACCAAGCTGAGCATGGTTAATGCTGGTATTGCTTTGAATTAGGTGTGTATTAACCATTACCATCAAAACTGGTAGCATTGTAGAGGCATAAAGTGGTACACTGCAGGTAAAGGTATCACCAAGCTGTCAATCATTGCTGAAAGGCATTTGTTGTGGTGGCATTTCTGTAAGATGGCCACAATTCCTCTTTGCAAACACAAGTAATTTCACATGGAGTAGGAATTCCCAGTTTTTCTGCTCCCTTCCAATTACATTTCACCTGCTCAAAAACCCCTCATAAGACCATGTAGAAACAGCCATTGGGAAAGGGGGTTTTTTGGTGTTTTGTGTTCTTTTCTGTTAACCTACAAAATCTGTGGGCTTTTCCGTGCAGGATTTCTGGTTTTACTGATTAAAAAATAAAACTTAGGGGTTTTCAAAGATTTCTCAAAGTTCTTGTTTCCAAACGAGTGACAGTCTTCCTCAATCATTGTTTGCCAAAAATGTGCTTTCACAACAATTGAATATCTGAACTTTCTAAGACCTGTTTTTAAAATTTAAGCATGAACAATGTGCATTATGGTGGTTGTGGTCCCAAGGAACAGAGTTCTGATGTGCTTCATTTTCAAATCCCACTCGGCACTTCTTTTGACTCCCAACCCTGGTCTGTCTACCTGCCTGCAAGAACCAACTCCACAAAAAGCTTTGGGTTTGCATTTCCTTTCCTCCTTCTCTGAAATGCAGCCTTGAGCCATTGCTGCCTTCGGGAGCTCCCCCCAGGATGGCTGCGATTCAGCGCACCCCTTGCTGGTTAGCAGATGCACCGCTGGCAGCCAGTGTGGGGTGGGGGGGTCTGGGCTTGCTCCCTTGCAGGCACTAATCAGTAACCAACAGCAGCAGCAATTTATTTGCATTATGCTGACCCAATAAGTAAAACTGATCTTGACTCTGTAATTTGGAGTCAATCAAAAGCGAGTAGGAAAATTTACTGGGAACCAAAGAAACCGAACAGCAAACAGATAGAGGTATGAGAGCTATTTTCTTTCATGATTTGTTAAAAACATGGGAGACCAAAGTGGTAAATGCAGTGGTGATGAAAACTTCCTCAAAGGTATGACCATGGGGCATTTCTACAGCTCTTACTCAATCAGTTACAACTTGTCTCAATATGAAATCTAAGGAGAGCTCAGTTTTTATCTCTGAAATAGTTTTTTCAAATTGTGCTGGCAGTTTCAAAGAATTTTTTTTTTCTGTCAGAATACCAGAATGATTTAAACTAGATTGGGAATAATCTGCCAGAAATGCACTCTTTTCTCGCTAAAATGAAAACAAACAAATAAATAAAAGAGTAAGGCTTTCTGGGTGCATGGAATTTGACACAAAAAGCATTTGAAAGTATGTCCCAGACCTCAGCATTAGCTCTTGGCTTCCCTGCACTGAAGAAGAAAATTAACCAGTTTAAGAAACACATATGAAATTTCCCATCTGGCTAACAACATGGATGTTTCTGCTCACTGTGACAATCTGAAAATGCTGCTGAGATGTTTTAAAGTCAGTGTTTATATCTAAAAAGCCAAATCTTCCACAGCTAAGGTGGCCCTCCCTGCTTCCCTGGGATATAAATTAAGGCAATAAAGTACATCTGAAACTCTTTTTTAAAGGTGCACAGCCATGTTACATGTGCTTTGATAAGTGCTCTTTAAAATCCACCTTCTTATGCTGATGCAAATATTTAATTTCAAAGTTGGTTTTTTTCCCCTCCATCAAGGAACGTTTAATAATTGGGCTGAAAGCACATAAATCTGTTGTTTATATTTACTTGCTAATCAGCTTAGCATTGCTAAGGACATGTGTCATGTGAAAGTATACTGCTACAGTTCTTAACTTTCAAAGGCTTCAGGTACTTTGGAAAAACTGATGATGTTATGACAGACAGGTAAAGAGCACCATAAAGCTGTCTGCTAGATACAGTGTATGCAGAAGCAATTTGCCTTCTAAAACTCTGAACATGATATTCTCTAATATTTCCTGGCAGATCTTCAGTAGCTAGAAAATAAGCATTTCCATATGTAAGAAAATATTCCTTTGAAATGTAGATTTTTCTTTACAAGAAAAGAACATGGAAAGAATTGCATTTTTAAGCTAAGGGTTCATTATTATTTATTTTTATGCTTTGAAAAATGTTGTGCATTTCCCATACAGCACTTAGGTGGTAATTGCCATTCTAGTATGAGCTAAATTACTCTTAACAAACCTCCTAGCTGTCTTTGTCCACTAAGAATAATCTCTCAATAAACAAATTTTGGCTAATACTTTAGCTCCCCACTGAATACTTGGATTATGTTAAATTTGATATACTGCAGCATACATTACTGCATTTATCTAAAATTTAAAATATGTTCACAAAACTGTCTCTCTGTTCCACTGCTTTTATAGGGTGTTTTCCCCTTTAAGGAAAGCAGTTTAAAATGGTTGCTAGTCATCTCAGTTGCTGCAACCACATGATGCAATCTATTGTCAAATTAGTGGGTGGCAGCAAGTGGAAACAGATTTCACCAGCAATAAAGCCTGTCACATGATTTCATCTGTTCCCAGTCATACAATCTCTTAGCCCTTTCCTCCTGTTTGATCCGAAGGCCCTGTCCACATGGAAGCTGATCTTTGCTATCTTAAACACGACTGCTAAATAACAGCGTTTGTCTTTGTGGTTGATTTTCGCTAAGTGGCATTTTGGAAGCGTACAGGGAATTAAACCATTTAGCACAGAAAATTTTGCACATTTTTTTAAACAGTGGGCCAAATGCACAAATGTTTTGCCAAGTCAGAACTAAACTTAAACAAAATAGAAATAAAATACTGGCAAAAAGGGCCAAATCTAAAGTCTTATATAAAGGTTATATTTCTAAAAGCTGAGCCTACTGTACATATTTATAGCATGCAGATGAAAACTATCTCTGCAGTACAAAAATGTAAGCTCTCTAGCATTAAGCTAGCAGTAATCACATACGAATCATCAAAAAGATAGAGGGGGAGCAAAGGTGCAGAACAACTTGGTATAAAAATAGCTACAAACTTGTCATGTAAAAGGAAAATTAAAATATTTCTAACCAGAAGCATTTTGTTTTTCTTACAGAACAGTGTTATGAGACTTGACTTCTAATTTTAAGTGCCACTGAAGTCACCATCACAAAATATAAAGCCGATCAGGCATTTGTGGTTCTTTCTAAGTTTACGAAATATCTTCAGCCCTGCCTGGTCCAGCAGAGCCAACAAATTCCAGGTCCCAGGGCCAAGGTCTTGGATTTCCACATTCATCTTGTAATGGTAATACGAGGGAGAGCGAGGAATGCAAAGAATAGACATAGCAGTGAAAAGCTTGGTAGAAAACCATAGTGAGGATGACAGAAGACAGAGGTTTGCCCTATCCCGCTGGAGAGCACACCTGAACACCAACTGAAGCAGTCATGGGCACGCAGGGGCCCTCCCGCCCCTGTACTGCAGGCATTCTGTTTCCCAAAAGACTTCTGGAAGAAAGCAGTTGTCTTGTGCACTAATGACCTATGGTAAAGACCTTTTGTCAAAGAGCACAAGTTCCCTTCTGACACATCAACACCAAGGGAACGTGGTTCCTCTTAGCCCCCTGCTCAGGGCTTGGCCTTTAACAAAACAACACTGCATAACTAATTGATTGTGATATTGCTCTACAATAACTATCTATGCCAGTTTGAAATGAGGACAAATGTAATGTTCTTCAGAAACAGCTCTCGGCACCCTGGACCACCAGCCGAACATTGATTATTCTTGAAAAATGTGATTCCCACTTAATGGGTCAGTCAGTTAACTTAAACATAAATATTTGTGCTGTCAAATAACATTCAAAGACAAATGCATAGGTTTTTCTGGAGAGGTAAATGTCACAGACTTCATTTTTGGAGAACTGCAAGGTAATGTGCAGATCAATAGGATCACCATTTCCTTAACAGCTCTGGAAATGCTAGATACAGCGCACAGCATGTGTTTGAGTTTCTCAGACCTTACTCAGATCAGCTTTGACTACAAAAGGAATCTGACTATAAAATGTATCTGACAACACCTAATGCTGCATCCTCTATAAACTCTTTCTATTGAAATTTGGTTCTCTTGCGGTGTAGGAAATTGGGAAGCCTGGAAAAACGTAGAGAGCTGGATCTAAATGTGGGTCCAATGCAGAAAAGCACTGAAGCACATGCTTAACTTTGCTTGGGTCTTAAGCTCCACTAAAGTTAAGCACATGCTTAGATGTTTTGTTGGTGTATCTACTAGGTTCACTGCTAAAACTGCTTTGTTAGTGAGGTAGTTCCACACGCATAAAGAAACACAAAAAACTTGAGAGATGACAGAGGACAGAAGTCCCCAGTTTCAGAGTTAAATTCTCTCTTTTTGTGTATGTAGTTGTTCATATAAACAGACCTGTATTCGATTGCATTTCATTTCAAACATACCTGTATTTCATGTAGTCATTCTTATAAACAGATCCGCTTGCAAAAAATATTTATGCGAGAAGATCAAGTATTTGCACATCTAAGGACCCATTTTGCATGGGCAAATAGTGTTTACACATACGGATGAAAAACAGGGATATACAGATACGCAGGTGACTCTGAAATCTTGACACACATTGCCTTACAGGATAAAGCTGGAAGAAAGTCAACAGGCAAGAATTATCCAATTAAAAGTACGCAGTCGTGTATGCATTTGGAATTAGTTCTAAAGGCTCTGCAGAAAGAATATACTGCAGTAAACATTTCATCGTCACTAATTCTGTCCAGATCCATCCAAAGCATAGCCCCTCCCAAAGATCCATTAATTGGATTGAGAGGAAAATCAGCAAACCATTTGTTCAGAAAGTTGCCAAAAACAGACTGATCTTGAGACACGTGTAAAAATATTGGGACTTTATTAATTCTCAAGAAAAAAAAATCAGAAAAACAAACCTACTGAGGATCTGAGAGCAAAATGTGGCTCTTGGTACTTTAAAACAACAACAAAAAAAAATGAACATGCACTGGTTGCTATAGAGAGAACCTCTTACTTTCAACCACAATTGCAGATGTGGCAGCGTTGAAGTGAATATGTATGTCTGATAATATTTAACAGCTACGTAAAAGATGCACAAAAATGATCTGAGATATTTTTTCCCCAAAAAATTAGATAATTGTGAGTTATGCACTGACTGCCCAGAGGAATATAGGAGCATTCCGCAAATAACTGAGACTTAAGTAACCTTAAACAAAACATAACAGTTGGCCAAACAGTAGTGCTTGTTTACAGATAATACATTAAAACCAGTAAAATAAAACATGCATTAAACAATAGTCAAATGTAAAGTATTTACACATAGTTGCCTGATCTCTCTGTGTGGAAAACCATGAAAGAAAGTCTGCAGTCACTAATGACAGGCAAATAGGAGCACGTCTTACCACTTGGTGTAATAAAGAAAGTTCACTGCCCGAGTACTCTCATCTCATTCCCCACCCAGATCAGTGCCTTTTTTTTTGTCGCATTTAAGTCCCTCCTGCTGTAAATAAAGCTAAGTGCACAGGTCTTCCTTAGTACAACAGATAGCATAGCCTCGTTAAAAACTCCCCGCTGTTTGAAGCTATTAATACTTAACACTTAGATTGCAGTAGCACTGAGAGGCTGCTGATCAAGGCCATATCATTCTAGGTGTAAGGCAAAAATAGGGGAAGTAACAGTCTCTGCCTCAGAGAGTTTAGACTCGTTTATATAGACCCATCAGGCAATTTCTGTACCATCTTCTAGATTTATCTTCTATATAGCGCAGGCCCAAGTTCATTGTCAAAGCGCTATTTTTTCAAGGAGTTTTTATGAGAGCTTGGGTTTAGCTGCCTTCTCCAGGACCTCTTCAAGCCCCTGTTGGTGCCTGCTGGTGGGTATGAAGCATGAGTGAGTGGAACCAGAGATGGGGTGGGCTCCAGAGAGAAGCAGCAGTGGTCCACTGCATCCCACGGCAGGGGCCATACCACGTGGTCCAAGTAGGGCTGGTTCACATGTGCAAAGCCACCACATAGCCCTCCACATGAAGATGTGCCCCAAAGCCTGCATTGCTCAGGCTAGCAAGGTGAAGACTTAAGAGAACATAAGCTTATCTTTATAAATATATCACGGGCGTCAACATCAGGGACAAAGATGGGCTGCCAAAGCTAAGAACAATTTTGGCACAAGAAGAAATGGTTCTGAAATAGCCAGGGGGTTTAGAATCTGGTTCTTAACCATCAGAGTCATGAGGTTGCAAAGCAGCCAGCCTTTAGAAAGAAAAAAGGGGCAAAATCCTTAGGTGTTTTAAAGACGAAGCACAATCAGTTCATGGAAAGCACAGTGTGCTGTGTCCACCTGGAACTGGAGAGAACTGGCCTTGATGAGTAAGAGCTCAGGTTTCTAAAGGGTATTCTCTACAGCATTCATGCGTTTATCATTCTCAGACAATCCAGGATTCACAGGATGTTGACAACTGTAATATATTCTTTGTAAATTGCAATTGGATCTTTGAATCTCCAGACAGTTGAGAAACTAGTTTCTCTCACCTGTTTAATTAACCATGTCATGTTTTCCAAAGAGAATTAATTGTCTCAGTGAAGCAGTAAGGAGACTCAAAGGTTTGAAAGAAAAAATAAATACGAGCACACAGCAGAGTAAACATTTATCCAATAAACATTTTCACAGCTGAGTTTCAAACTTCTCATGTTCCAGCTTCTTATATTTTATCATCTCATCCCACTTGGTCCTGGCACCACATCTCTTTAAGATAAGTCTCATGGGAAAACACTGCCTTGGTAATCAAAACATTTAGACTGTGAAAGAAACATAAAACAATTCTCAAGGAAGTTTTATGGTGCAGTCACTGCTCTCTGACCAAATTGTAACTTCTTCCTGCCTGGTCCTTAACAATTGATTAATAGAATTGTTTTTATATCAGGCTAACTCTACCCTGATCAGATCAACTTTTGGCAGATGCTTCCTCTGAGTAGAAGCCAGTAACTCTCCTGGTGACAAGCGCTGTGCATCTTCTTGTTCACTGTTCTGCCCCTGAGATTGGCTGTTGCTGTTTTCCACAGCCAGAGTTAACCCTAAAAGTCTCAATTTTAACCGAATTGAAACAGCTTGCCTTTTTTTTATTTTTTGCAACTGCTTTCATTTCTGCTTTTACCACCACTTTTTTTGGCATTAGTCTGAGAATGGAGTAAACAGTTGCACGTGAAAAGGAGAAATGAAAATGATCTTCAGATAGCTGTTCCTACAGTGGAAAGCATTTTTAGCATTCAGCTGTGGTTACACGATGGCAGAAAACCTTTAGGGTATCTGTGAGACGGGTAAAGTGACAATCATTGAAATGATGATGTTAATCATTGTCAATTCAATCCTGAGAGGGCTGAGGCCCTGAAAGTTTCTAATTCTCTGTAACATGATTCCACACAGAACATTAAAGGGAAAGACCAACATTTAGCATCTAAGCTGAGCAACTTCTTCCTTAAAAAATGGAATCAGGATAAGTAATGAAAAATATACATGCATTTCAATGAGAACAGTTTCAGGTTGGGGCGGGGGGAGGGAAGAAGTGTACTGTCTTTGGAAACGTCCTCATCATTTTGCAAGCATCATACAGCCTTGAATATTTCTTAGTCCTTAGAAAAACCGTTGCGTTACTTGCATCTAGATGTAAGTTTTAGTGCTGGCTTCCTCAAAGTTTTTATAGCCCTTTAGGACAGATATTCAAAAACTAGACCAATATACCACAGCTTCAGTGAAGTCCATGGAGATAATCCATTTATCATATCCAACTAGAGGTCCCCCTTTGCCTATTTCAGCTCTGAAGAACAGTAAATCTCACAGGAAAGGAACACTCTCAGATAAGTTTATTTTTGAAATCTGGTGATATATTAAGTATGGTTTAGATTTTGCGTCAGTCAAACAAAACTGAAAACGCCTTCCTTTGGTTTGTTCCATTTTGGTATAGTTCAGAGTAAATCCTAAATCATTAATCAATGCTTTAATAATTCCACATCTGTATGTCCTTGATATCATTTTCACTTTTTCTTCCACTCATGCTCCTGCACATGTGTGTCTGTATTTAAATCTGCTCCTGTTCTCCCTAACTAGATGGCAAAATTCCTACAGCTGCCCTTTCCTGGTTTTCTGAGCAGCAAAGACCTGGCAGCCCCTGTGCAGTCCTGGGTGTCCAACCCATCTGAAATCAAGCTCCAGGTGTCAGAGGGCTTGAGCAATGGGGCAGACTATATAGATACCCTTGAAAGATCCAGCCCTTTCAAATTAACAGAAACACAGAATTTCTCTTCCTGTGAATAAATGACGAAAGTCAGTAAGTAAAAGGAGCCCTCTGATTTTCTTTGCTGAACACTACCCCAGTGCTTGGAGCAGCTGCTATTCACTGACACATCTCAAGATGCAGCACAAACATCTCCAAAACAGCCCAGAGGGCACTGTTGGAGGGAAATGCATTTACCCCATTTGAACTGTGTAGGTACAACTGGTGGTGTGGCTCGTGTGCTCTTTTTGAATTGGCAACTGCAATTCAAAAAACTCAAAATTCAAAAAATTCAAAAAAACTGCAATGCAAGACGGTGATTGCCACTTGTTGAATAGATGGCTGAGAAGACGAAGGCTTTGAGCTTCCCCAACTCCCCTCATCCACACACCTGCTCCCGGGCAGCCACAGTCTGGCCATCACTAAAAGCAATAATCTCTGCAGCATGAGAAACAGGCAGGCTGCTGAGCCTCGTGTGTACCAGAGAGTCATTGCGAGGAAGCGCGTAAGTTTTAAAGATGTGCTTATAAATCATTAAAGTGACATAGTAAAGGGTTGGGGCTTGTTTTGCAAGCTAGAATGGGAATTGTAACACCTGTATTTCAAAATACACACTCGCCCTTATGCTCCCATTTCCTGTGGATGGCATCCAAATTTAACCTTTCATTTTTGAAGAGCGGTGTCTTATATTTACTTGGTAGAATAAGCAAACAGCTGACTACAGCAAATCCAGGGAGCTCTTTTAAAACTATCCACCAACATCAAGATAAGTGCATTTCAAACATCCCCCAGCAACTTCAAAAATACATCACTTACCTGCTACCAGCTGTTTTGCTTACTTTTATTTTAGTGGAGCTGGCATAAACTCATCTCAATCCTTTGTGACCCCTGGAGTCTGAAACCTGCCCTGCCTCTGGTGTGTGGAACACAGTGGAAGAAGGCAGGCTGCGAGGAGCATGCTGTCAAGTTGCTTTAAGATTTCCCAGTGTGTCTTTGAGGGGCCACGTTATTCATAACAGCAGGTGGCCAGGTACCTGAGCACACCAACGGTTATCAGAGCGACCATCTGGTGGGAGACCACAATGCACGGTAGGGGCAGTTCTCCACATACACAAAATGGATGTCCCAACACCACACTGTAACAAGCACTGGGGGCTCCAGTTAGGGGGTTCATTGCCTTGGTGAATTAAGACAGGTTGCCTGTTGCAACCTTAGCACATTTAAATTGAGGCTCCAGAGTAACTGCACACAGCTGAAGGAAGACCTGTAAGAGGTCGGCAATCCAGGCAGTGACACAAGTGAGCCTTGTGCTGAATAGCTAGGCCTTGGCTAAAAGTTGGTCCCCATGAACATCAGCAGTAACAAACTAGGGAGAAAGAGAGATATGTATCCTCTTTAGTGGCTTTTATATAGTGGCTGTGAGAATGGCTCCAGCTCTGGTGCTCACGGGAGGAAGAGGGAGGTGCAACCATGTACCCATTACATAACGAAGAGCACATGCAACCCCCAGCAGTGAATGTTGAGGGTTACAGCCCTTTTTAATTTGCAACCCCCTCCCTGTAATCCCACAAATCAGTGCCTAGGTTGCCTGCAATGTAATGGTCTGGACCTGATGAATCAGGCGTCCTGTGCCCAGCATGTTGCTTTGAAACACACAGGTGGGGAACCTTACACATTGACTAGGATGAATTTTAGACCTGACCCTGTTTACAGTCAAGTTAATCCCTTGACTGCAATGTGTGGTGAAGATGCTGGCTGCTGCAGTAGCTGGGCAACCAGTTCTTAAATATTTCTAATTTTCCTTCTGGCTGCAGCTTCCTTCAGCAACTGACACAATGTGCTGCTTTCTCCACTGCAGCTACCTTAGTCTTGGCTGTCAGGAGGTACGGAGGTGACTGATGATAGATTAGATTTTGGTTCTTGTAGCCACTGCTGCTAGTTGCACTGCTTCCCTCTCAGAAGAGTTTTTGAATCTTTTTTTTTGTTTTAATTTGATCATACAGGCAGTGTCACGAATCGTGACCTACCAGTTCCCATTTACCACAAACAGCTATACACTGGTGTGCCAGTAACAAAAGCAATGTCCAATGGCCCTTCGCTGCCTCACACTGCAGTTCCAAGATTCGGGATTACCACAAGAAATTGGTGGCAATTCTATCCCATTAGCAGGAGCTGCAGGACCTTTGAAAACCTCACTGAAGTGCCTAAGAGCATATTTGTAGAAGCTTCAGGACAGGCCCCCGTGCTTGCAAGCACTTGCCTGAATAACTAGGGGTTAATACAAACTCTCTTGATAAATTTGACTCTGGTATTTACGCCAAGGGTTTTAGAGGGTGGCAAGTCTGGGGAAGGGAGGGGCTTTCCACATTGGTAGGCCCATCTGAGAACTTTTTAATCCTTATTACTGTTACACTTTTCTATGCCTGCCAGCCCACAAGAAGGTTTGAAAGTCAGCCTGACCTCTTGTGTGTCTGATCTAGATCCAACAGGGAATGAGATCAGGGAGCTGTGAGAAGCAAGCTTAATAGGGAGACTGCTGCAAATGTAGCAAAACAAATAATAGAGGCTCGAGTTTTTTTGTTGTAGAAAATACAGTGCTATGGCTTTTGGGTGCCAAGAGGCAGTTCTTTTAATAGCTACATTCTTTGTAATGCTGATGAGTGGCAATATAGAAAGATGAAAGTAGGAGGGCATTGTATTATAGTCTTACATATATTATGCCACAAAGAAAATGCGGTTGCTAGGTGGGGATTCTTCGCCCTCCTCCTGCTGAGCTATTCATACAAACTCTTCTCTGTGGATGGCAATCCCCATTCCATCTCTCCTAAATCCCAAGGGGTTTGCCAACTGACTTTCAATTTTTCAAGTGGAAATCGCAGGACTGAATGGTGCATTGAAGTATTTCCTCCTACACCTCACTGCTCCTTTAGGAAGTGAGCAGTCATTTTTTTCCAAAAGATGTATGCCATCTCCTGGGAAGAGCAGAAACTGCAAGCCCCTTGTATGGAAACTGCGTGTAAATTATATTTGCTTCTTCTCGGAGGACATTATACAACCACCAGAATAAGGTCTGCATAGACAGGACTTCCCTCCATTTCTAAATTTGTTGAACTGTCTGCATTTTACACCAGCAAAACTCAAATTACATTGAAAATGTCATGATTTACTTTGTGTATCGGAAGATTTGGATGTATGCCAAGATAAGATTCGTCAATACATAATACCAATCAGTTACAAAGTAGTGGTGGAACTCACCATACACTGATGCGGTGTTTTAATGCAAAGGTATGAGTGCTGAAATGCAGCCCATGGCGTTGCTCTGATGCATCTGGTTTTGTCCTACAGGACAAGTGCAAGAGGCGGAAGAAACACATCAGAGATTTCTTTCATAAAACATCATATGATTCTTCAGCATACAAGAGAAGATATGTTTCTCTTCACTCATAAACAGCAACTTGCATGTGTCAAACCACAGACTTGTCTCCTCATCACCCTTAGGCTTTTTAGTTGCTACTACCATACCATTAAGCTTTCCCCCTGTCAAAAAGACATAACAAGGAATAAAATCCATGGATAAAAATATTTTTGCATTTTGAATTAATAGATGCATAGGTGGATGAACCCTTTGTCTTTGAACCAGCCCATAAAACAAACTAGTTATTTCATGTAGATAGGTCCTTGAAATAATGTTTGTAAGCATGGGTTTATACATAAAACAGTTTTCTGGGTTATATCTATAAAATATACCTGCAAAAATCATAAAAATAACTTTGTTTTCATTTAGGTAGAACAACGTCTACTTCTAAATAATTAGGGTTTACATGCTCTATGCATATTCAATTTGCTATTATCTGGTAAACACTATATTTAAGCATCTTAGTGGGTTTTTTTATCACTTTCTATTTCTTCCAGAGACCTGACGGACTTTGGATAAGAACTGAAATGGGAACTTTTTTTGAAAAAAAAATCATCTGACAATACCAGCAACTTGATATAACAGCATCAAAAAGTAAGTAAAGAGTCTTCAAACAAAATTTATAAACATGATTTTTAAACTGGTGTCATTGTTCATCCTAGCAGCTTCCTGGGAGTAACCGAGTTTCAGTGGGAAATTGGGTTTAACAAAATTTATGTGTAAATTTGTGGTACAATCAGAGGTCACTCTCATTCCGTAACCCATTGTCACAGGCATGTAATGTCTTTTGGTTGATTTAGTAACACACATGCACCCTTGTATACATATCCTCTGTTAAGGAAAGCAAATGCTCACGAAACATGGACTTCAGTTTGAACTTAAAAGACTAGAAAAGAAAAACCATCAGTGAGTCAGGATCAAGAGATGACTGTGTCAGGCACCCACACTGACTATTGGCTGAGCTTCAGAAGAGGTCATCTCTTAAATCCCTGAAGTCAAGTCAGGATACTCCAGTCCTCGCTGCCAAATTCCCAACTTCATAGGAATTTCACTGCTGCCATTTGGGCTGTCTTCAGCTGTGGGTGCAGGGGGGCAAGGGAAACGGTGGGAGAAGGCAGGAGGACAACCCTTGCTAAAAGGAAGCAGGCTTTTCCTTTGGGTGGCTCACCATCCACTTACACAGATACTTTAATAGACTTAGCTCTTTAATTTATGTCCAGCTGATTGATTAATAAAATAAATCCTAAAGCTCCAAACCACAAATAAAATATATTTATTTTGCAGCTTTAGCGAAAGTTGCCTCCCCGGGAAGCAGAGGCAGAACTTCACCAGATCACCATCTAGAGACAGGGACCTGTGTCCCCTGCATCTGAATTGGGGTGGCTCAACCCCCCGTGCCACCCCACAACCACCAACATAAACTTCCACCCCGTAACCCCCAGCTCAGTGAAATCCCTTTGGCATGCCTGCAGGTATGGAGGTATAAAGTACTGACACCAGCATGGCTTACATTTTCAGGAAGCAAGAGGGTAAGAAGCCTTTGCATGAACAGGAAACTCTCTAAACCTGGGGGTGCATCATCTCAATAATTGTAATAGAAAAATCACTAATCAAGTAAAAAAACTTTAAGCAGTACAAAATCCTGTAGATCCAGACTTACACCGAGATTTTTAAGTTTGAGCAGCCAGAGCTACACCATAGTCAGGTGCCCACAGAGGAGCTGCCTGGCTTGTCTAGAAGCTGCAGATCTCCTTGATGTCCATGCCAACTGTGTGTTCCTCACCATTTTGAAAATCTGATCATTTTCATTTAAGCACCTCAAGTACGGTGATAGGAATCTGCCTTTAGGAATCAACACTTTCAAGGTCTGGGCTTACACATGGGAGTACCCTGCAGGCTGCCTGCTTATTCTGGCAAGGTGCAGAGAAAATGAATGGAAAGTTAGTACCATCTAAGTGGATTTCTGCAATGTGTTTGCAACGTGCAGTAAGCATTTACTTGTCTTTTGAGACCATTAATTCTATGTACGTGGAACGGTTAGCTGAGACAAACCACTCTTTTATAAACCATCAGCATGATGCAGGACACTGTTCCGTGGGTTCTCGTTACAACGTCTCCATTGTTTGGGATGTCTCAAAAGTAGAATTTTGGAGGGTGGCCAAAACCAGAGGGAGGGTATATTTCTAAAGAGATATTATTGCTACACATACTCCATCTCTGACCTGGACTTCTCTTTCACCCTCTCTGAAATCACTTCTCTCAACAATGCCTATATTTAGATTTCTAAATCTTTAAAATGAAGATTCTGTGCTTATGTGGGTGGTTGATATATCAAATTTAGCATAGTGATTAGAGAAAGACTATTTTATTTTATCCGGTTTTAATTTAAACTTCCCATTTGCAAACTCCACTTGACAAAGAAATAAAAACTCTTTCTGAAGCTAACTCCTACAGTTAAAATTTGGTTAATCTCTTTGCTCTGAGGCAGGATGTAGAAGACTCCGGATTCCCCATGCAATTGCCTGGAACAGAGTACACTTTTTAGGGTGGTTTTACTTTAGAAAACTTATTACACAACTGTCACCACTGGTTCCATCAATCTGGGGCTATTAGTTGACTATGCAATCCTAATGTAGTATGTATTCATTTTTGTTATTGAAATAAACAAAGATAACCCTAAATTTATTAAGAACTGATGATATGAAGTAAAACGGCACGGTTTGTACAGTGTGTATTCTCAATGAATTTTTACTCTGTGCAGGGACACTATGCAGCCAACACACTAGATGTAAGCTCTGCTTGGCACTGAAGAGTCACCATCATTTATGTCCCCATACCAGTTCTCCCATACTGTATCCCTGACCAATGGAAAGATACAAAAATCCAATAAGTTTTAAAAATGTTTTAAAGTTGAAAACCAAAATCTGGACTGAACATTAAAGTATTAGAAAGTGGAAAATGAGGAGAAAGCCCTCTAACTTTATATCCCAGTGATTCAAGATAACAAAAATCAGCAGAGTTTATTAAGACTGAAGCAGTTGGTGGTGGGTTTTTTTTTTTATTATTATTATTTTTCCTCTTCCTGTTTAATCCCACAAGCTGTTGACTGCTGAGTTCAGACTCCCCAGGCTGCTGTTGTAAAAACTGGCAGACGTCATTACAGAAATCTTCCTTCAGTGGACAGCAGCAGTTAAACTTGCCCAACATTACCCAATAAGGAAGCTTGCGTATTGGCCTCATCAGTGGGAAACGGCAGCAGAACCCAAGAGAAGGAGGGGAAAGGAAAGTTTGAAAGATTACAGGCCATTGAGATAGATACAGAGCATGGAAACAAAACATGTTTTATTTATTTGGAAGGTCAGTGCCCTTAGCTGGAACAGAGGTTTTGGAAGTGTACTAGAGGAAAAGTTTAATCTGTGACAAGCACTAGCTAAAGCATGTTTAAATTCTGTTTATGAAGCAGTTTAAGTAGATTTGGGCAATGGGAGTTAAGAAATTGTAACCACATTTGTGTAGTAGATTGCAGAAATAATAGCAGCCAAAGTTTAGGCATAATCCCTTCTGGGGGAAAAAAAAATCCAACAAATCTCCATATGAAGTGACCTAGACAACACTCAATTCCCAGGTCAGTTAAAATGCATATATTGACTGCTATGAAGTGATGTAGATGAACTTGACTTAAAAAAACTATTTTCATATGCCTTTAGCTTAAACCTAAAATGCCTGTGGAAGATAGAGCAGTCAGGCTTGTCACAGAGCAATAAAATAAAGGGCACTTTCTCTCTGGTATGTCTTTGATTTCTTTCTGAACAGCTTGGTTCAGTCAGATAATTCTGTTCATAGTTATAGCTATTTAGTCTTGGAGTAATGCCATCAAATTCAATAGTATTATATGGATTTACATTGCTTAAAGGAGAGGAAAATATGTGTATTACATCACTAGAGTTACTCTAGAAGTGTATTTGGCCCAGAACATGCAGCTAATGTTCTAGATTATTTAACTATTACTGAGATAAGACAAGCACAGGGAGTAGTCTCAGAGGCCATAATATAGCAAATATTATATTCTTTCAGTTTTCAATATTTCCATATATTAATTGTCTCCCTTCCCACACATGTGGGTGGTTATCCTTGAGGCCACAGTACGTTGCATGCACACAACTTACAGTCAATGCTTAAGAGGGTTAGGGAGAGGGTGTTATTGTGTGCTCAGTATTAAAAGGAGAAATGGCACTCCAACCCGATGTTTTTGCAGTATTCCTTGCAAACTCCATTATCCTCCTCTTTGTGCAAATATGCACATGTTGTGCTTATATGTTCACACTCACTTTGGGTGTCAGCTGGTTAAAACCATTCATCTGTTGGTTCATGACACCTACAACTTATCTAAGTGCATATGAATCAATGTGAATAATGCAAATACAATAAGCAAAGAACATATTGATAGCTTCTGAACAGTATGACACAAGCCAGGTTGGTGGTAATAAATTGTTTAAAGAGTGCCATGTTGGGGAAGAAAGAGAAAAGGCCTCCTCCATTGGAAGCAGAAGGTGTCTACTCAATGGCAGCTAGCTTGCCGTTAGGAAGATGTTTTTTCTTGCATAGTAGCACTGACCAATATTTTAAAAAGATGCAGAATGAAGTAATCTGAAATTAATCTGATGAGTCAGAAGTGGCTATTGAAGCACATCTAATCATACTGCTATTAGATTGCTGGTTTACAGTCACTGGACCTATGTGTAAGGGTAGGTGTGGTGAAAATAGAAGTGGTCTGGTATTATAATGACAGTACTGAGTTTTCATTGTCTCCCTGGTGAAGGAAATTGGAGAAAAAAAATTAGCCCTTTAGGGAAAAAATGTAAGTTCCAATAAGATAGTACGTTATGGACATTCTGTAAGGTAAATTGTTGGTACGAAAAGTGGTATCTATGAAAATTGGAAACCCTTGTGTTTACTTGTACGTATGAAAAGAAATAGGTCAGTGACTTTGTTTCCATGGTGACCATTATTGAAATGAAACAAACTGACACCAATGCTGATTTATTTCCCTATTCTGCACCCTTTTTAACAATCTCTTTAGTCTGAAGTTGCTACTGAATGTAAACAGGACGTCAGAATGAGCTTTCACGATGTAATCTTCTGAGGTTCATTTATGAAAGAAAGACTTAAAGAAAGATCTGCTTCACAACAATTTGGCTTTCTGAGCAGGTGCCTGTTCCTACTATCCTGCAGTATCCTGCCGAGCTCATTGGGAATTATTAGACAAAACTAGTTTCAACAATGAGAAAAGAAACGGATTCATCAGATCCACGACATTTCCCAGGAGAGTGGCAACATTTTATTCTCTGGAACTTTTTTTGTGTGAACAGACTTTTTAGGTCTCATTTTCCAGTCAAAACCAGACAGAGAAGGATGACTTGAGGACTTGAGATTCAATAGTTTGGCATCTATGAATCTATTCCTGGGTTTGCTGGTGGCCCAGCCTCCGCTTTGAATAGGACGAATGTGGTAGTTATTGGGGTCTGTGACTTCAGGAGGACTTAGGCATCTAAACCAGTGACATCTTATATGCTCCTGAGTGCAGGGACATTTTAATAGCTTTAATAATCTTGGTCTTATTATTTGTGATGCTCACTTCCCAAATAGGTAAAGAAATAGCTTCCTATTTCACAGAGGTTCTGTGAGGTTAAATTCATTGACAATGTTAAGATGATCCAATAATAGGTTTGTATAGACACGCTAGAAAGATAGATCTTGCAGGTTTTCAACACAACCTACCAGACCAAGGATATCAACCTTGTTATCTTACCATAGCCCATAAGAAATAGTAGAGACACCATGTTTGTTTGGCAATGTCTGTTGGATATGAATTATCATGGGTATGGAACTGGAGGAAAAGAACACGGTGCAATAATGCTTGTGACAACAAGATCAGTATCTGGGAGAAGTTGGGTGTACACAGTTTATTTTGTTTCCCTATATAATTGTTTTGATCAGTTATAATTATAGTCAATAATTTCATTTAGGCAAGGTAACTAGTGAGGAGCATCCCAAGTCAGAGTTTTATTAGTTTTATCCTGCATATGATATTGCAGCAACGCTACTGTTTCTATTAGCACGTATGAGAAAACAAAAGATGAACGAACACATAAGCACTTTTTAAACCTCAACCTTTAAAAGCAAGGAAAGTACAATGAGGCGTGTTTATCAGAAAATGTATGCCTGCCTACAAGCACCAAGTCTCTAAGGAAAGAGAAACATAAAGAGCTGAAATGACAACTATTAAACAAAGTTAATTTCTCTCTCTCTGTTTTGTATGATGAAGTCTGTGACTGTGGAGCAAGATTTGACTCTAGCTGCTTTCATTTATAGCAAAGGAAATGGGTGTCCCGCTCAGCTTGAGCCCTGAGCCCAAAATGCCATTTAATGATATTTTTGGTCAGTATGAGATTTTAAATTTTATATCTCCTTTCTTAAAGTCCTTTCAGTGAGTTTCAAGTGGAGGTTTGGATGCCATAAAAGTAAAAAGCAGTGACAGAGTTTGCTGCTGCTCAGAACTGTACTGATGGTAGCCCACTGCAATCTGTTTTTTAATGTTGGTAGTGATTTCCTATACTAGGGTTTTGCCATTGGAAAAACAGAGATAAAGAATCATGGGTACTGATTATCAGGTACAACAGCATAGGGTGGAGAACACCAACTGATCACATGTTCATTTTTAAATAGAAGAAAACTTATCCTTTTAAGTTCACTGTGTAGCAAACTATATCATCTATCCCACTGTACTCAACGCTTCTTCTCACTCTACTCAGCGCATGTCAGGCCACACCTAGAGTACTGTGTACAGTTCTGGCCCCCACTATACAAAAAGGATGTGGACAGGCTGGAAGGGGTCCAGAGAAGGGCCACCAAGACGATCAAAGGACTGGGAAGCTGCCATACAAGGATAGGGTGGGAGAGCTGGGTTTGTTCAGCCTTGAGAAAAGGAGGCTCAGAGGGGATCTCATCACCATGTACCAGTACTTAAGGGGAAGCTACAAAGAAGATGGAGACTCCCTTTTTACACTCAGTCACAGGGAGAGGACAAGGGGGAATGATCCCTGAGGTCCCTTCCAACCTGTGATTCTGTGATTCTGTGATAAAAGGACAGGCCACTCATGTTACTGAGTTATTCTTCAGATTATTCTGAGTAAGATGATAACAAAATCAGGGTAATGAGAAGAGTCCTTTTTTCTGTCTCAGTTCAGTAAAAGGCTAGTAACTCAATGTCCTGAACGTGTCATGTAATGCTGGGTGGTTATCTTCTTATCCTACCTCTTCGCCCAATCTATTTCTTAAAGATTTACCTAATCCATTTCATTTATTTGGGGTAAATGCAGATTCCTATAAATTCCAGTAAATTTTCTGGCAATTTATTTTGCTGCTTATACTAAGCCAGCTCTCTTTCTTAAGGCTCCTTATCTCCTAGACATGATGTCTAGGAGATGTCACCTCCCTGATGAGGGAAGAGATACCCTCCTTGATGTACACCTTTCCGAGGGTTGTTGCTCTTTCACCATCCTTAGGCTCACTTTTTCCCTCTATAGATGCATCTCTTTGTCCAAAGTTTTTATAGAGCCCTCTGCTTTTTTTTTTTTCTATATGGTTTAAAAAAAATTTGGGTTTGGATATAGCCATAAACAGAAAGGAGTTAAGAAAGATCAATCTGTTCACATTTGCTTCAAACTCAGCCCACTGAAGTCAAAGAGCTAAAATGAATGGTTAATTCTGATCCATCTTGTAGCTCTTTCCTTAATCCTGCCTTTTGGGCAAGCAAGGACATTCCTTTCACTTCCCAGGGACTACTGCAGTGATAGGCAACTGTAAATGTCTACCATGAATGGATATATTCAAGACAAAATGTCAGAGTGGTGAAAAGAAGCAGATGTCTTCTTATCAGGGGTAGCTTCAGAAAGATTAAATCAAATTTGCCACAATACCAACACATGGATGACTCATCAGTGGTCATTTGCAACCCTAAATATGCAATAAAGTACTAAATTATTTTTGTATAACATTCTTAAGTTCCCACAGTTCTTTTTTTATCTAATTGGCTTTTCCAGACTAAGAAAGATAACAAACAAACCAAACCTCAGAAGATTATTTTTTTCATTATTAAATTCTTTTCTCAAGAAGAAAAAAGTCTTGTAAGATGAAGAATGCTTCACTTGACTTGAAAATGGAACATTAATACTGTCCAGAGGAGTATAGCAGAGAATAAGTTGAGGAGAAACACAAGCAACCCAACCAAAGCCTTTGAACCATGAAATTGCAACGGTACAACCGACACGAAGATTTGGCTAATGGTTTTCTGATATGTATATCTGATTTCCACACCTACATAATATCTGCCAGTGAATAACAATAGGGCTAGGCATACTTCTACCTTATTGTCAGAACTCTTCATCTATTACATAGTGTAGCTTAATATATCTCTAATTGTACCGCACTTTTCATTCTCTAATCACAGACCCAACTTCTGTAAATAGTGCAGGTATACTCTTTCCCATTGTCAGAATTATCTAGAGGGCAATTTAGCTTGAAGAATTCCACACAACTTACCTAGAGATATAGAAAGGCATTTTTTAAAAGGCATTTTCCTTTGAAAAAATACATTTGAGCTACACAAAAGGTAGGAAACACGTATGATAGCCAAGCTATGGAATTTGCCCACAATTTGCTTTGAGTTCTAGACTTTAAAAGTATATGAATTAGGCTTTAGGTAAATGAGATAAGGTGCATTATCTCCAGTAATTTTTTACTATTACAGAGTCCCTCCTTACCCAGAGGAAAAAGAGGCATGCTTTCCTAAAAAGAGGAAAGATTTCCTAAACTTTGCCCTCAAATAAACCTAGGGTTGTACACTGCTATCACAACTATTCTATTTATACATAAACAGAGCACATACAGAGTAGGTGAGAAGCTATTTAGTAACATTAAGAATATATGAAAAGTGATAATATCCACACTTTTGTTCATATTTGGCCAAAGGGAAAAAAACCCTTCCTATTCCTACTGTGTGAATTGCGGAGGAAGACATAGTATGGCCACATGCGGTCCCCTGAGCACTAGCTGAGTGGAAGCAGTACACACAGGGCAATATCTCTTCCCCACCAAATACGTTTGAGCAGCTGAGAGTACGTCTAAACTGCTGTAGTGTTTCTGAGTTTCTAGGCCCAGGTATGCCTCTTGACAAGATGTGGACCCCATACTGTGGTGAGACACATGCATGCCTCAGACACTCCTGTCTTGGTTGTTGGTGCAAAACTTGTGTCTGGGCCAGAGGGAGCCCCAGGTGTTTGGTAAGCAGCATCTTTAGGGTCTTTCCTGGCAGCAGGTCCCCATTGCTTCAGTTAAGGGCAGCCCTGCACACCCCGGCTCTGTTGGCTTCCTCTTAGGTTCGCTTGGAGAAAGCAGCCTGCAATTCTTCATGCTTTTGTAGAAAATGCCATTAAAAAGGTAGTAAGGTGAATTGCATTCAGTTTAACAGCTCCTGCGCTGTTAAGGATTTTTGATTGAAGGTAGTTTCTAATTTAGGAAAGAAAGCCCAAGTAAATTGCAAACCAAAGGGCATGAGCTCCAGTGCGTGTAAACAGACATTACAAAATGCTCACTAGGAACACAACACAAATTATGACTACTGAGGTTAATTAATTACTAAAATGGCTTGTATAGGGAGGGCTAAAGTCAAAACCAGGTCTTCCTTGAAAAACCCATGCCAACTCAAACAGATATTAGGTGCTTGGTGTGTAAATTATTGGATGAGGTACTTTGCCCTTTCTTATGCAAAATATGTTACCATAACCTATTAACTGCTGAGCAGATCCCAGAAGGAATTATGGACGACTCCTTTCCATGTTGCAGTGGAACAATACTGTGTGTGCATCAATATAATTTTAGGTATGCAGATATACTGAATACTGAATAATGCAAGTAGTGGTATCTATCAGTTTAGACAGCTTATAAATATGTAGGAGTTATTCAGTAGCATCAACTGGCTCAAATTATCTGGGAATACACTGACGTTGCTCACACAGCAACTCTATATTCTGCTAATCTTACGGTGGCAAATAAGAATTGTGTATTTTAGTATTTTAGCAAGGCGTGATCCTTTTGCTCACATGGGCAAGTAGTCACTCACCTGAGTAGTCCTAGTCTGGTCCCAACAAAGCTGGGGTAGGGCAAGGTTTTATTTTTGCCCTTCTGCGAATGTATCTAGAGTAACAGCCCATGGGGACATAATTCAACCATTTGATTTCAAGTGCTTCTTTCCAGTATGGTGACTTCTTTGTACACAGTTTTCTTTCTTCTGTATGCCTGGTGCCATCTCTCATTTGGCCCTGAGGGTAACGAGCTGAATGCAACACGGATGACTCACATGGAGCACCAATCCAGTTGAAGAAGTCTGAATGAAAAGAAAGCCTTGAAATGGGAAACCTGAAAATGAATCTGGATGTGTATATACGGCAGATGTGTATGTCTACTGTCTTATGTGATAGCTGGAAAGGGGACGGGGATTCTTTAAATACAGTCATGGTAATAGTCAGGACATGAAGCCTAAGGCAAAGAACTATATGATTTAGCTCAGATACCATTTAGTCAGGGGAAGCCAAACAACCTACACCGTAGGCCAACTGAAGTGAAACCATAGGTCTCAAACCTCTCCAAGACAGTTTGCGTCTCAGACATACAACAGCACTTGCTGCCCGAGGCATATGAGCCCTTGCGAAACAGCTCTAGGACTTCTCCTTTCTCTCTCCCCTCTGTCCTTGTTAGCAAAGGGCAACGACAGGACCTAATCCAAACATGGACTGCACACACTGTTGTTGACTGTGGGTCTTCAAACGGCATTGGAAGAGGGTCCTGTTGGATGGGGACAGCTGAGCAGAAAGTGCCAAGTACAGTCCTGGCAAAATATTGGGAGTTCTGGATAATTTCTGTCCCAAAGCCCCAAGGTACCTGTCAGCAATGCCAACTGTAAGGGTGGGGGAAAAAGGAAACAGCATGTGTCATTCCTTCCTACTGCAACATTTTGCTTTGGTTTTTATTACCAGACTTTACTGTTAAAATTCAGCCAGGAATAAGTAGAAAGATCTTACAAACATTTAAAAACTCCCTTTCAAAACTTTTCCTCCTTTCTTTTTATTTGAACTTATTTTTCTAAACAGACGTGTCTTATATTTACAGCATTGTTACTGGGGATCTAAATATGCATTTTCAAAAACTAGTTTATTTAGTCTCAGTATATCCTTCTGAAATAAATAAGAATCATTTTACAAATAATAAAACTGAAGCACATAAAGGTTTAGTGACCTATTCAGGCAGAGAAGTGCTTGTCAGAACCATGAAGAGTATCTTTCCTGATTTCTAGTACTCTGTCCTAATCAGAACAGCACTCCTTCTCTCTGCATCAAACAAAAAGCAGAAGACAGGTTTGTTTTAGCTGAAAATGTGCTTCTATCCACAGAGAGCAGGTATCATTTTTCACTGCGTTTGACTGATCAAACTATATATTACACACGTGCTGTCTCTTCTTTTTCTTCTGATAGATTTCACAGGAGAGCTCAAGACAAATATGTTAAACATAGAAGGCTTTAGAGCAACATTGTCCTCTTTCTTGTGGGAATATTCTGTAACAATCATATATACTGTCAGAATCCTCTGTATATCTTAAAAGCCAGCAATGAAAAACCCTTAGCTGTTTAAAGTTTTTCCGGTTTCTTATTGAAAAAAAAGGAAAAAGAAGAAAGAAGAGTATTACTGAAGTAAAACCAGCCACAAATATGTGACGCATCCACTCACTGTCACATCTGTATTCACACTCCATACTGTCCCTAAAAAGCTCCCTGAGCAAGAAGAAGGTCATGCATTTGAGCATGGCATCTGCTAATCAAACTGTACTATGCAGAGAAGCCAGTTTACTAATTTTACTGGAATAAAAGTATTACTAAAAATGTGACTTTTTTGGCTAGAAAAAGGAGAAGGAACAGAACACAGATACAGTTAGAGTACAAATAAAGTGTTTTTAGTAGACTAACACTTTACTGGAACTGAACACATTTTAGTTGTTCTGTCACTACAATGAAAACTGGGACAATTCCCTCTATATATAACTTGAAAATTGTCTACTGCCTTGGTATTGCTAAATCAATAAGAGAGACAATTTATTCCTGGAACTGCTACAGATATTTCTGAATGATAATTTTGTTCCATTTGGGAGAAGGCAGACAGCACCAGATTTCAGGTATTTCCATTACCCTTGCTGGGGCAGGAGACTTCAGGAACTGAACACAGGAGCAAAATCCATTTTTTAAACTCCACTCTCTTTCTGCAGAACAGCACCTCTAATTTTGCTAGATATTATATTCTCACATGAGTAGCACAGTTCATGGGAATTGCACACTCTGCAACAATCTTCAGGGTTTTACTACTGGGGTTCCTGTGGATGTTCAGGTGTGCTGGCGGCACAGCATGAAGAAAGCCATCACACCCCACCAAACCTCACCATTCTTTGAGCCGTGCCATCCTTAGGCTCATTTGATTTCCTCATTGCTTTTATTTAGAATGGAGAGAGCTGGAATTACAGCTGCTCATTGCTCAAAACAGCAACTGAGCGAAATCCTTCTGGACGTGTGTGTAGGGCAAGGCATAATGTGGCATTAAGAGGTGTCATTTGCCTTCTTCCAGCACATCTTGGAGCTGGGACTGAGGTGCATCAACTTTGAGTTTCTCATTAGCTACCACACTGCTGCTGTTGCATTTGGGCTTACAACGTTGCAGGAAAACATGTTTGATTTAGTCGTTTTTTAAATAAGGTTTGTACATGCAATAACAGATTCTCTTCACATCAGTCATTCAAAGGGAGCATGGCAGCTGGTGTGTAAGGTTTAAAGGTGGGTCTAAACTGAAGAGATCAGAAATGGGTCAGCTTGCTGATCTGAGCTGGAGGATTTTTGTGGGGGATTTTGGCTTGCATGAATCTGTGATTTCCAAATGAAATTTGCATCAAACAAAAGCAGTCAGATTATCCGATGATACTTATTTCTCTGACAAGCATGCCACAGTCATTCAGCTATAGGCTGGCCGCCTGCATGTGGCCGTTCAGAGAACTCAGTATAATCAGGTATGCTGTCAATGTATCAAAAAAATTTGAATGGAGGCGATAAAATAAGCATTTTAAATCAAGCTGCCATAACTTTTCTTGTGCTGTGGTACATTTAAGGTAAATAACAAAAAGTGGGTGGAAAAGCAGAACCCTACAGTTTTATTAAGCATGAATGACATTAAGTGTTGGCGTAAACTACAGGGTGAGTCAGTGCTGTTAACTCGACGCATTATGTCCATCTCATAGTCATATGATAGAGAAGGAATGCTGCTCACAGCACACACAGAAATGACTTGTCTTGGCAGCACCAGCAAACGCACAGCCCCAAGACATTACTGTGTAATAATTTCCCTAGCAAAGGAACAAAAAGTATGACTGAAACTTTCCCTGACCTTAGAAGTTGAGTCAGCTGGTTAAAGTTGACCTACTTTGGACTTCCATCTTCAACTTCTTTAACTAATAGGTTTTTTGTTCTGTGACACTGGTTTTTGGTAGGTTTTGCGGTTTTGGTTTTTTTGTGGTTTTTGTTTTGTTTTGTTTTTAATCCAGGGAAGAGCAATAGATCAAGAATAAGGTTTTCAAGCATGGAGGGATATAAGTGTAGAAGAATTTTCCTTTGTAGATTACATGTTTTCTTATAGCATGTTTATTTGCTAGTGAATTTATCCTAAAGCTGGCAGGCAACACATTTCCTTTATTACCCATCATATATTTTGGTGAACCCTTAAGTAAAGGAGAAAACAGAATTACCGTAAGGGTTTGTGTCACCATAGAGTGTAATGGATCAACCAGGCATTATACAAATCCCAAAGTACTAATTTTTATTATTTGTTCCTATAGACTTCAAACTTGCTGTGAAGAAATGGGAATGGTATTATTTACTCTTTACAAAAGATAAGACCTAGGGTAGCCTACGTTTTTTTTTAACCCCCCAAAGCAGCTGCAGGCAGTCAGCTTAGCTACGACAGCAGGGTTTTTCACAGAGCTATAAAACTCCCTCTCTGGCTAGAGACAGAAGACAGAGTTGCATTCCTCATCCATATGGGTGGAACCTCTGCAATTATTCAAGCGAACTTCTACACAACACTACCGTTTGGCCTTTGGAAATAGGAAGACATATGCTTTGGGCATGAGACTCGCTCACTAGCCTCTTGCCTCCCACACGTCCACTCTGGGACTTCATCTGTCATAGGCAGCTAGTCAGTGACCCTCTAACCAGCTGCACCTGGAGCTGAAGGACGCTGTGGTGGTGTGTTGCATAGCGACCAAGGAGCAAGTTTCCTAGCAATTTTGGTGTAGCGAGGAACCTTTTTAAAGGGCACATCCTTCAGCCGTAGTCTCATGCCAATGAACCTCTCTTATTGAAAAATTTACCACTTTTCCCAAACAACTTATTCAGCTGTGACTGAGTACTTTTCTCTCCCATCCTTTCTCCCTAGTCTGCGGTAATCAGAAGACACTCCAGAAATTCAGATATATTTAAGAGCTTAATACATCCTGCTGTATTGCAGTGACTTGATTTTCCCAAACAGCAAGGCAGAGCCAGATATAAAACCCAACAACTACCTACCACCATAAACGCTGGGAAAATATTGCTCGTTTTAGTGGAGGCAGATTATTATGTATTATGTATATGAGGCTGGCATCTGAGCATTACAATCATGCAGACTGCCAAAACAGGGGGAGCACAGGCACAGAAGCCCTGTGAAAATGAGCTACAATAGTCTCTTTCTTATGGTAATCTGAGTTACCTCGAGCAACGCTGGAAGACACTATATAAATATTTCTGTTTGCAGTATACTTCATATGGGCTAGAAGTCTGAGAAGGATTTGGAGCCTGGCCATCAGTTCAGAAACTCTGCGCCAGAAGTGGAGAAAAAGCAACACTAAAGGTGCTTAACTAGCAAAATGACGGTTTCCCTGCATCCTTACCATCCAACTTGTAATTGCTGGCAGGGAGACAAGTATCTTATTGGGTGCTATTAACAGCTCAAGGTAGAGCAATCACAAGCACCAAGTGTACCAACTTTCCCCAAAGCTGGGTCTACAAAAGAAAGTAAATCTTCTATTCATAGGGAGCTGCAGTAAGCACAGACAGGCTAGGTCCATGCTTCAGGCCCAGAACACATGTTTATTTTGTCATAACTATAGATTATACTACTATTTTGGATACTTAGGCCAGATATTGACACCTTTGGAGTGCACCACAGTGCTATATTATATAGTAATCCTGCTGTTTCCAATGGGACTATTTGATAGCACTAAACCCATGTACAATTTTACCAGGTATAAATTCAGAAATTAAAAGCTGCAAACCAGTCTATACCAGTTGAAGAACTTTTCCAAAATCTTTGCTTTTCTCTAAAGTATGTGTGAAGTCATAAAACAATGAATGCTTTTGCTTAATTCATCTGGAGAGAGGGACATTTCAGGAAGTCTCAGCAGAATCACAACTCTAGGATCTTAGAATAGCATGGAAAGGGATCTTAGGGGGTTGATTTAGAAACACTATTTCTAGCATTTCCTTTGCAAGGATGGAAAAAATGGTAAAGAAAAGGGTGCAATGCTTCTCTTCACAAAATACGTTTTCGGCTGGTTCCTGCTTAATTTAGCATGGAGACCATGTCAAACATCCACCAGATGACACCCATGCAGCATTCACCATGCTAGAAGAGACTGGTTTGTTCTGCTCTTTCTGTTCTAGAAAGAACTGAGACCTTTCCAAAAGACAGGTTGTTTTACAACTAAATTAATTTCTGGAGTTAGTCTAAAGATGTGCTTTCTCACTTTCTACATTATCACCAATCTCACTAATTTAGAAGACCTGAACTCTCATGCCATTTTGAAGGGGTTTTAGATTTATAAACAAATAATACTTACAGTGTTCCACCTGATATCTTTTTGTCCTGTGTAGGCTGAACACATTTTATGTCCCAAGTTTCCCCAGCCTTCACTCCTGTGGTTCATGTAATCAGTGATGTTCATCAAATGATTAAGTCTTAGTGTGCCCCAGAGTCTTCTCTAATCTTGTGTATCCTGTATCTTATGAATGAAATGATAAAAACTAGAAAGTAACAGAACACAGTTGTAGCGTCTACAAAATAACAAAAATAATTATTTGATAACATGGAAAAAGCCGCTATGGTTTCTCTTCTGGCTTCTTAGGCACAGCAATCTTCACTGCATAGATCTAGTTTATCTCCCAGGATATAATTTTCTTAAAAATCTATACAGAAATAGTCAGGTACGGTAACATTCAGAGTAACTTCTTTGAATCAGTGGGATAAAATCTACTCTTGTTTAGTTTGATATTAATTCAGCAATTTACTTCAGTGTTGCAGAGGTCATAATTTGCCTGAATATTTGATTTTTTGTCACTCTAAGAATTAATATAGACAAACATATTAATGTAGATGCTAGACTAATTAATCCAGTAATTTAAAATCTGTATAGAAACGCAATTCCATTCAAAGCCTGATATTAAGCAATAAATTTTTTATAAATGTATCTGTAAGTTACAACATTTTGTACCTCAGCACTTTTTAAACCTGTTATTCAGACAAACCTGCTTTTCTTTCTTTTGATATGCAGTTTAGCTTTGCAAGGAAATAAGGGTTATGTGATTATCGTCTATATTGGCTATGTATATCATCTTCTTATAACCTTTGATCTCCTTTTGCCAATTTCAACCCAATTCAATGGCATATAGGTGTAGCATAGTAGTGCCACAAAAATCGATGGGAATGTATGTATGAGACTCCATTGTTTATGTAGAAATGTGGAGTAATTTAGGTTGGAAAAGATCCCTGGAGATCACCTGGTCAAACTCCTTTCTCAAGATGCAGCTAAACTTGCTCAGGAACTCGTCCAGTCAAGAGCACAACATCTCTGTGGACTGACACTCCACAGCTTCTCTGGGCAACCTGTTCCAGTGTTTTACCATCATACCTGTGGAAATATTTTTCCAGTAAGTCAGAGGATGAATATGAACTTTTTAAGCATTAAAAAAAAAATCTACAGTAGAAGTGGGAGAGCTCCGTTAGGAATAACCCTACCATGGAAAAAGCTTAGAGTCTGTTAGATCCCTGAAGATACACAATTCTTTACTAATCAAGCTTTGTTAATATGACTGCTCCAAGAAAAACTTGCATTTTTTAAGGATTTTAAAGATTAGCAGCAGCATTCCCCTACAGCTTATAAAAGTTCTTCAGCAAGAGCAACAAGACTGAATAATTGAAAATAAGACGTATGACACAATACCGGGCAGAAAACTATTCCCCTACTACCCTGGAAGTGCTAATATGTAGTAACTTAATGAGGACAGAGGGGTACCGGGTATCCATATGTTCCTCAGCACTCTTCACAACACAGTACGAGCGGAGACGCAGATCCCACTGCCTCATTATGTATTCTCCTCATGCAGGCAGGCAAGAGCAGGCAGATAGTGATTAAGGCTGGAGAAAGCTTTGCCAGAACGCCAGCCAGTGTATCTTTGGGTTTTTGCATAGAGGTGTTTACCCTTTTTCTGAAGTGCATGGGAGTTGGAAGGGGTTTTCCAAGTGGAGCACAACAGTATGTTTCTTCTTGCCCTGAACTGGTTCTGGAGTCCCTAGTGCTGCACGTATATTGTGTGGTCTCCCCAGCTGGTGTGTCCAAGCTTATGCTGCAGTCACATCCTTACTGTGCAGGTTGAGTCCACATTTCCACATTTCCTATTCTCCTTTCAGCTTTGTGTTTGTCGAAATGAAAGCACGGTATGTGGCCTGGAAGTGGTGGGAAAGGCACTTATCAGCTTGTTTCCCAATTTGGCAAAAGGGGACAAGCACACCTTCCACACAACTTAGACGTCACTTATACTTGCTCACTCTGACAATAAGCAATGCCTATACATTTCACTCATCATTTACACTTTATTTAAGTGCTCTTTTCCTTTTCTCATTGAAATTTATGTCTAAAAAGAAATCAAAATGTAAAAAGAATCTTCACGCAGCATTACAGGGATGCAGGGGTACAAAACGAAGTGCTGTAAAACGCACGTTTTTTTAACTCTGAAATAAAATAATTCAGTCACTAGCTCTATTCAGTACTGTCTACACTTCTTTCACATGCCAAATATAAATCTTAAGGTATTATTGTATAATAACCTTAAAAGAGATATTTACTGTGGATAATTTAATGTTGGAAAAAATTCCCATTAGGATCTTCTGATCAGTAAGTGTGTGACCTTACACGTCCTATTTTACACCACCGCTAATTTTTCTCATGCAAGACTCACATTTGCAGATACGCTGTATAGAGACTGACAAGTAATACTTTGTTTTAGATTTTCAGCAACAAGTACTTTCTTTATTACCAAAGGACATTTCACAGAGTCACTTCAGAGAATGCAAATGAAATCACAGAGTAAACGTCTTTCATCTTACTTCATGTTGGAGGAAAAGTGCAGTCTTTCTAGAAAATATTCTATTTTGGCATCATTTGAAAAGAAAGCTTTAATTAATAGTACGTTCAGTTTTCTGATGTTGAGTACTATTCAGAAACGTGGGCATCTGCAGCCAGCTAGAGGCCATTAAACATGCTTTTGCACTCTGTTGACAGGGTTTTGCTTCAGTACAAAAAAAGCTCCAACAAAAGTCTCTCCAGCAGCTACAGAAAAGTGAAAGAGTAGGAGAAGACTAGGAAAGCATGTTAATATATCAGGTAATGCACACAAGACAGAAAATGAAATTGTGAATCTGTATATACACAGAATTAAAGGTTTGTGTGAAATGGGAGCTGACTGACTCATTTCTTGGTTTGCTGACTGAACAACGTTTGCTCCAAAATGAACATTGCAGGGTTGTTATATGGGGGATGCAAAAGCAGAAAGCAAAATGAAAAACTGAAAAAATGCCCCTTGTCTTTTAAGTCAACTGAAATTGCTGATATGCAATGCCATTTTTCTGAAAACATAGTATCTTGGGGGAAAAAAAGTATATACTTCTACATTACAGCTAGTTCAATCACTGCTGGCATTTTGGACTGGCCACCATCAAAACAGGAATGCTAAATATACCGTGAACCTGATCCGTAAGGTCCTATTGTCCTAAATTTAAAGTGACCCATTTAATCCATCAGAAGAGGGCGAATATTCTGAGCATCTGCTGCAGGCACTTGTACAGTTGCATAATCCTCAGGAATGGGATCTTGAAGGGAAGGGAAAAATCTCTATGCTATGCATTCAAGAATGTGGCTTCTAGTTCTTTTAAAAAAAAAAAAAAAAAAAAAATCCGCAGTCCTGCAAATACCTTCACACTTACCCTCGGTATCCCAGTTTACCAGCTGTTTCACTTTCTTCCAGTGAAATGCTTTATGCACCATCCACTGGAAAACTCCCCTGCACGTTTGATTGATCCTATTAACGCTTCTGCATTTGCACTGTGCAGTGCTGGCACACAGTTGCTAGGATGTCTTAACAGAGATTCAGTAGCAGCCAGGGATGCATTCACAGGATAGCTGATTGCGTTGCTATGCCTGCCAACTAGTGGACAGATGAACAGTGAGCCCCTTAATTAGCGGAATCCATGTTAAAAGAGTGCGTTTTCTACATCTTCTTTCTGCATATGCCTTAGGTTGATACAATACTGGTTAAAACTCTCTTTCCTTTATATTTTCTAACTTGAAGTTGCTGCCTGTTCCTTGCCACATCTCTTCTATTGAACTTGATGGGAGCTGCAAGTGCTTAATTATCTAAAAACCTGGACATTTATTTAAGTGCCTAAAGGTAGATTTAAGAGTCTAACTTGGAATAGCGGTATATATTTTAATTTTTCATTTTAAATTTATATAGCACAAAATCCACACACGGTGCAAAATCTAAGCTTAGAAATAAACCCAAGGCCTTCTAATCTTCATAACAATTGTAAAAATTAGTCTGAAGTGGATCAGTCAGGATGACAGTGTGTCTTCAGATGTCCTACAATAATTCTGTCCATGCCATTCATTCCTCACAAAATACTTTTTTGAAAGCATTAAGGCAGACACACCTCTTCAGTAACACAGGGGTCAGAAATGCGACTTAAATATCTGGTTCCAGAAATGCTGGCTTATCAGCGGGCCAGTGATGTTGGGGTTGTTGATGTATGTGTTGTGGACAGTTGGCACAGTGTGCAGAATCACCTTTGGCACTCACAGGGTTTGCTAAATCTGCAACAACGTGCAAACATGGCTGCAATGACCATAAATGGGAACAGAAGAGGCCTCCAAACATATAGAAAATGGCTGTCGCTCTCCTTTAGCCTCAAGGCTTCCTTCTTTTCAAGTCTGATCACAGCTTTTAATACACATGAAGTTAAAAAAACCCATAAAATATAGCTGAGTATCTGTTGCTGTGAACATTAATGTAAGAGCAGGGGATATGGAAGACGACAACCTAAGTTTACCAAACATACCACATGGAAGTCATCACCAAGACCAGTCACTTGCAGAGTGTAAATAATGGCACTGAGAGCCATTTGGAGATATTAATTCAACTGATTCAACCAATATGCATAGCCATATGTGCGTCCTGAAGGGCAGCTTAAAAACACCAAGGTTGCTGACGTTGCATGCCACTCCTTCATGTGGAGCAGAGACAGGTACCCGCCTGACTCCCTGTGATTCTGAAAGCTCAAAACAGTTTAGAGCAGAAGGCTGTTTTGGCCTTTCTTCTCCACAGACAGAGTCAACGGCTGGCTGCTGGCATGTAGCACACACCTGCGGCGTTCCAGGGAACAGTAAAAAAAAAATACTCCAGGAAGCACAGAGAAAATCCACCATGGCCAACAGTGATGAAATTCTGATATATCACTGCACCTGTTTGGAACAGTTGAAGGATGTGAAAGAGGTGTTTAGGACGGTTTTATGAGTGTCTTTGACTCTGTGAAAACTGAGAAAGTGGCCAGATAAGTACAGATGAGGTGGCTTATTTGGAATGTAGGAAGAGAAGTGGTCAGAACAGACAGCAACTGGCTACACTGGAAGCTAACCTACCTAACAAACACCAGATGATGACTTCTTGAGGGTATTATTGCTTCTCATGGTAAATACTGTCTAATTTGCCAAGACCTACACTAAAAGATCAGTGGGGTTTTTTTTCTGTTTCGGAGGACACATGGGATGATCATAGACTATAATGCCTTGCTGGGGATATTTCATTACCTACGGTGTGAGTACGAAGTCTCTAGAAATATTCATTTCAGGTTGACCATTAAAGGTGTTTGAAGAATGATCCAACCCTCATGATGTACAACAAAAAAATCGTGGAGCAAACCACTAGAATTAGATGTCTATGGCAGATGCCTTGTGATTAATTTTGGGCTGGCAACAAAATTATTTCAGTTAATGCGGGTCTATCCTTTTTGTTTGTATCATGTCTACTGATTTTGTTTTCTCTCCTATGGACAACAGATTGCCAGCTAAACATTTTGGACAATATTATTGCACTTCAGTTGCACATAAACTAATACCTATTTTCCTGGATCGATCCTAGGTAGCACTCCATTCAAATATGTGATGAATGCCCCTACCCAAGGAAAGCGTCAGAAATCTCTTCCTGTTATCATACATTCATTTTTCTTGAACAGCTAACACCTGAAGCCCTTATTTGAAGGCAACAGGAATTTTCCTTGAAAAAAACAAAACAAAACAAAAATCTAGCCCAAAGCAATTTTGGTTTTCAATACAGAAAGTTGCCAAAAATCCAATGAGCGGCCCAGTCTTTATTCAAGCAAAATGTTTAGTAACATCACAAGAGAACATAAAAGCCATGCAAAGAACAACTGTAAAAATAAGAAAACTGACTTATCACAAAGGCGGTTATCTGCCACATGAATTAAAGGAAGCTAAGCATGCTGCTCCCGATAACATAGACAACACAGTACTTTCTCATTATATATTCTTTTAGTGGATCTGCTAGTGGGTGCAGGTGAAGACAGCTTTCTCCAGGAATTTCAAATATTTGCAAAAGCTCAAGAGATAAACATGAAGAATTTGGGGAAGAGCATGACTATGAGAATACATATAGCTGCAGGGTTCTGCTGCTGATCTGCATTTAGAGCAGCTTAAAATTGTTTCCGTAGCAGGAAAAAACAGTGCCTTCATATGTTTTGCTTGAAGAAGTATAAAGCGCTCTTGAACGGTCTCATCTCAATGCACAGAGGACCCTATACCCACAGTGAGATGGAGATACAGTGCCGAAACACACACACTGTGTTTCCTTTTCTTTCAGATTTTTGGATAGAATTTCGTTTTGATAAACCGAGATTTATGCCAATGTAAATTACACATGCAAATCTTCCATATGTCAAGATGGGAAAATTTACCACTTACATTTTGTACTTTATATTTCTTTCTCCTGACTAAAGTAATTTTATCAACATAATACAGGCAGCAGGGCAACACTTCATAAGCCAGATGTTTATTGACCTATGTGACCCTCCAAGTGTTTTCCTCCTGATTATTTGTGGTATGAACATAACAGATAACATCTGAAGTAATGTGGAGAAAATGGGCCTATAAACCCAGTCACTTTTGATTTTTGTTTCAGATCATTTTGATTTCATTGGATTTTGTTTCCTGAAGGTAAGAACTTAAGGTGAAAAAGACCAAGAAAACAATTGATCTGGCTCTCACAAAGTTCCTAAGTTCCACTGTTGAATGCTGTAAGAGGGCACTGAAAATAGGATGAAATGAGAAGGTCAGTAATTCCATTCTACAGGAGAACTTACATAGCAAAAGAGATGCTGTGTATTGTATAATTAAGTTTTTAGTACTAAATATGAAGTGCAATATATTGGCATAGTCATTCAAAATATTATATGAGAATAATTATTCTGAACTAAAAAACCTGGAATACTAATTGGTATAATGCATCTGAAGTTAAAGCTATTACAGAAGAATTTAAGGTACACTGAAGGTTAAAGATATGTAAACAAGCAGGATAACACTTTGGAGAGTATTATGTCAAACGGTAATTAACTATAACCAAAGTATTATCTTTTTCTTTCTGGATGGCGTTTGAAGCCTTGAAGTTCTCTTATATCACACAACCCCAGCAGAAAGCACAATGAAGAAAAAAGGAAACACAGGAAGGAAGATGGATGCTCAGTCTCATAGTCTTTTTTCTAAACGAGCAGCACACAGCCTTTGGCTAGGAGTTTCCCAGTTGTGAAAAAAAGCAGTTGTAGAAATAACTGCAGCATGCACTCCTCTTCCTCTATCCCCAGATATTTTAATGACTCTTCAATAGGAAACTGTTGGCTGTACAGCTGATTTAGTGAAACAATTTGTGCGCGCCCCTCATTCTGTTCAGTGCCAAGTCACCTGGATGCCATGAACTATCATCAGCTAGAATTTAGGGTAGCCCAGCTGGTTTTTCCTGAAATGTTCAAGGTAGTGATTTACCAGACCTGATTCATCTGTCTCAGCTGAGGAAGAAGTAATCACGAACAGAAAGATGGTGAGGCACAAACATTTCCAATCATGATAGATGTTTCTAAATTTGGCATGGCATCACTCATCTTCCTCTCAGAAACAGAGAAAGAGGCTGTGGAAAATTTAATTTTATTTGAGCAGTGGTTGGTTGCAGGACATTACCCTTCTGCTCTTTGTTCCTACTTCTATTTACAGAAAAGGAACTTCTGCATAATTTTTAATGCACAAATTACATTAGTTAAATAATTGACTTGTCACTAATTTCTGTTTCATATGAAAAACTCAACTGCAAAGCCCTGAATTCTACTACTTAGCAAAAGGAGACTATCTAGATACTTGCCACAGAATCAGAATACTTCATCATCACTGAAACCAACTGGTCTCAAACACTGTTATTTTCCATTAATAGAGGACTGAGGCTGAACTATTTAGTTTGCCCTAGGTCTCACAGAAAACTTGTAAATTGATGATGAACAAACTGTCCTGAATGCTATTTTCCCTGAGCCAGAGAAGATGCTGATGATTAATTTCAAACTGTATATGAAAAATGCCACCAGATTTACAAAAGTGTTTTCCAAGACACTCTAAACTAACACTTTTCTTTGGATGCCACAAATACTATGGTTGAACTCCTGTCCTTCACTGAAAACAGTGCTAATGACTGGGGTTCCATTATACATTTTGACTGCTAGTAGGATTTGCTGAGAACTGATTTTTCAGTTCACCATCACAATAAATTTCTAGGTTCACTAAAGCATAAGAGCAGAAACTGTTTGCTTTCAACCAATAGCTCAGGGCCCTCATCCAGAATGTGAGACTGGGTTCCACGACACGTGCTTCAAACAGCACGTGAGAGCCATTCTGATGTGAGTGGGCATTTAAATAGGTTAGACAAACCGAAGCAGGGAAAACAAGATGGTGAAGGAAGACCTGTGCTCAAGAAGCCTGAGGAGTGATGCTTAGGAGGACCATGCAAGAGTCGGAAGATCCACACCAGGGAATGTTTGGCTGTTTATACAAAGGGGAACTGAACAAGATGAAGGGACCAATGGCACTGGTTCCCCATCCTTGCATACTACAAACTTTGGGTTTAAGGTATTAGTCTGGATAGATCAGGCTTAAAACGATGTAAACTCAACCTCATTTTTAACGGTTGTTTCTTATTTCATCTTCAGATACTTCAGTCATATTACCAATGTTTCGGTCTTTGATACCTAAATTGGATATGAAGAAGCTATATTTAAAAAGCAACAATTTATCTCAGTTAATTTCCACAGACCACAGTTACTAATGTTTCTTAAATGAAGCATTAGAGAACTTTGCCTGGGGTATGTTATTTATAAATTTCTTTAGCCAGTAAAACTAGGACTGAGAAAGCTTTAAGTGTATAAATAGAAGCAGTAGTTGGAAGTCTTATTTTAGCATTAACATGTTTGAAATGAGATTATAGATAACATGTGGAGGAGTATAAACACAAAGCACTTCTGTTGCTGTATGTAACAAAGCATGGCCTCTCACAGGCTACAGCACACCCCAGCAGTGCAGCGGGAAAACGTGGTTATAACAGGGGTCTGAAAATGCCAGATGGACTCCAGAAAACTGATCTTAAAAAGGATTTAAGTAGCATATGGGGGAGGGGAAGCGTCTAATGGACAATAACAAAGACTACAGTGCTGCTTGGTATTGGCCAAAGCATTTTAACCATCTCAGGTAGCACAACTTTACCTGCCAAAATCCAAATGTAGGATGCAGTGTGAGAGGAAGAGATGAACAATAATTGTATTCACATAGAAAATATAAAACAGTGTTGTGGCTCTTCATGTAGGGAAAACAACCTTTTCTACAACCTCTTTCATGTTTCAGTTTGATGCCAGTTCTTTTGAACAACAAAAGGGAAAGGAATCAAAATTTGGACTAAAGCCCATAACATTTACTGAAATTTATGTGTAGGGAAGTACCAAAGATGCCATACGGGAAGGTTTTGACTAAGAATGAACAAAGCTGCAATGAAAGAAACTGAAAAGAACAACAGGAATTAAAAAGAGCATCTTTTGATTTCCTTCAAAATTTCATTACAATGTGACGGGATTTAGATTACCATATGACATATATATTATCTATCTGAATGACACAACCCCCCTTATTTACCTTCTACTTGGGTATTTGGTTTGGAAGAAGAACATGAAATATTATTGAGTGGTGATATGCAAAATATATAAACAAGCAATTAAGTATTCATTTGTACAAGCTGGCAGGGTGGTTATAAATTAAGTATTTGTGCATTCCCATCTGTGTGTGTATTTACTACAAGCTTCCTGAACAGGGGAAATACTACTTTATCCATCCCACAAACTATCTACCAAGATGTTTGTCTTCATGTAACCTTGGAGGACTGAACTCAGCTCTGATACAATTCCAGCCTTTTCAGACGACTTACATCTGTTATATAAGGTCTGATTGTGAGATATTCTTCTGAACTTCTTTGCATTTTCCTCTTTGCCCTGTATTGCCTCCTTCATCACAACAATGTGTATTTAATGCTTAGTTTTATCCTTGATAAAGTTTTCCTCATCTGTTTAGGGAAAAAAAAAATATTTGGCAAGAGTGGTAACAAAATCAGTAATTATTATTTTTTTAAAACTGTAGCAATGAGACATAATTGAAACAGATGTAAATAAGGCAAATTTTTAGGGTGTCTGGTTGCTTTAGCTTTCTTTCTTCAGTCTTCTTTAGTGGGACATTCCTAATGCAGATGAAAGCAAGCAGCTTGCCTCAGGCCAAACTTCTGATTTGCCTTTATTTTACTCAGTTTGCCCAGTTTCAGATGTTGTGCATGTACATTTATGGCATACTAGACTGCATAAAGCATTTATGGGCATTATTTTAGTCCATTTCCCATATTCAATCCACATTTACTTGCTATCTCCCTCATCAAGTCTGTCTCTCATGCACTTCAGGTTCACAGGTTGCTTGAGGAAGACCCTTATGTGTTTCATTATGCAGCTTAAATTCATACCCTCTCTCTCCTGAACAAGGTAAAGGATTCCCAGAATTTCTGTAAGTAAATGCACCCAATCTGCAAATAGTGGAAATCTCATGCTCTCCCTTCACTGGTGTCTAAAGACAGTGGTGGTTTTGACTCCCTAAGCTCCTTTACATGTACGAAAAGAAAATTACACCTCCATTCTTTAAGATGCAGAGCAGTCTGTGGTACCCCGTTATTCTGGCTCCATCAAATCTGAATTCTGGCTCCAGAAATTCTGTTGTAGTGGCTGACTGCTGGGTGGCAATATGAGGAACACTGCAAAGGCTTGTGAAATTCGCCTTGAGTCCACACTCAATGTCTGGCCTTCAATTTGCTTGAAGTCCTTCTTGTGTGCATGCTAGGATCATTACTCTCTCAGTAGTAAAATGAACAGATTTGTAACAGCAATTTTTCTTTTTGTGCATTCAGCAAATGTGCTTTCTCTTTTAAACAAGATTCTTTTTCCCCACAACTTTAGAGGTAATATTTATCCCTCCACAATAAAAGGAGCTATATTTGGCCTCTTCACTGTTTCAGATTTTTACTTTTGTATGCCTATTTTAATATTAATGCATTCAGCTTCATCTGTGGTCCCTCTCTATGCATTATATTTTTAATCAGACCATGTATTTAATTGCCATTAATCATGTTTTCTCCTTAATTGCATCAAACATGCCAATAGCAATTACATTTGATTCACCTCCAGTTTGTATTTCTTTTACAAAGTAAGAGTCCTCAACTGTTTCTGTTAAGATCCTTAGCGTGAAAAGCATTTAAGAATTGCCCAGTCAACAGGCAAAACATTAACTCAGTGTGAAGATATCTCATGTTTTAACATATTTTGACATAACATTTACAATTACATCAAATTTTCAACAAACACTGAATTAAATATTAAAAGTTCACGTTCCCCATTTTGTATGTTCCCCATTCGTGTTTATTGTGGGCTTCACATGTCACAGTGATTTATTCTCCTAGGATTTTTTCCCTTTTGAAACCAGCAGTTCAGCTAGTTTTCCATCCACCTTCCTGTTCCCTTTATCTAGCCCATACTACATCAGCTTGCCTACGAGGAGGTTATGTGAGACAATGTCAAAAGCCTTACTAAAGTCAAGACAAACCCATCCACTGCTCCCCTCATCCACCAAACCAGTCATCTCATCATAGAAAGCTCTCAGGTCAGTTAAGCATGATTTCCCCTCCATAAATCCCTGCTGACTACTCCCAATTTGTTTGGAAATGCTTTCCAGGATTTCCAGGATTATTTCCTCCATCACCTTCCCAGGGATCGAAGTGAGGCTGACTTACCTGTAGCTCCCTGGATCCTCCAGCTTGCCCTATCTGAAGACAAGAGTGACATTTTCTTTCTTCCAGTCCTCAGCAAGCTCTCCAAATTGTCATGACCTTTCCAAGATTATTGAGAGTGGCCTTGCAATGACATTGGGTCAATGAGTCCTTGTGTCAAGCTGGACAGTCCTTTTTCCATCTATATAAATTATTTTGTATTTGCTGCATGATCTCTCCTGGTGAGATACCTTTTCAGCTTTCAGCTTGGTTTGTAGATTTTTTTTTGTTTCTCTGATTCTTTTCTTGATTATTTTGTTAGGAACATGAACTATAGTAAAAGTTTCCTGTTCAGTATCATGTACTTCACCACTAAGTGGTCAGCCATTCTTCCTGACACTGATTAATAAAGGTACCCTTAATTCATTGCCTTTGTTCCTGTAACTGATTTAAGCATAAAGTAATGTTAATACGAAATTGTTTGCCAAGAGTGATATTTATGGCAATACTAACTTGACAATATGGTAGGATATGGTGAGTGAGGGTGTGTCAACTTTCTGTTTAATCAGGAACTTCTTAGATATGAGTGGTACTCTGATCAGCTATAAAATAAGCGTTACTTTGGCATGATACCGCCACTATGGTATCTTTGCTGAATTGCACCTCAAAAGTGCAGGGGATAAAGAATAACAACATTACCTCATAAGCTATTTCAAAGGTTAGTTCACTTAATTTCTACTTTGAGTGCTTCTGGTATTATCTTCCGGGTACAATTCATCCTCTTTTCCTGCTCCTATATAAGTACTGGTATTGCCATGATCAGGCAGATCAAAAATCCATCTAGCCCCGTGACAGAAGGGAAAAATGGTTGCTTAGAGAGACAGCATCAGAAACAGATCAAGCATTTCTTGCACAGGAATATTCTTCATATTTCCAGGTAGGTCCTGCATCAGTGTCTTCTTTGGGACTACTCTATTTAAAATCACAGTGGACCTATCCTTCTCAAGTTTGTCCGGTCCCTTTTATTTAATTCCCTCAACCTCCCTGCCAAATACTCAGTTATTGTTACAGGTGATGAAGGAAGTTCAGCAGCAGTAGAGCTGGCATGTTTACCATCCAACCCAGTAAGTTAGTTGGATCGCACTCATATAAATGGGGAATGAAGGGGTACTCTATCCTCATTCTGCTCCAGCACTTAGGACTGGGCTGAAAGTTACTCCAATGCAAATATGAGAACAATAAACAATAGGTCACAGATTAGTTTTTGAGAATGCAGAATTTTAGTACTTTTGATGCTGAGAATAGATGCTTTCTGTAATTTATAGACAAGCAAAATCAAAAGGGCAATAGAAACTAGCTTTTCAACAGACTAACTGGAAAGCGCAAGTAAGGGCCCCTTTGGGGAGTGGTAACCAAGTAACTAACTAAATAGGTTGCAATTCAAGAAGATGAGAGAGATGGAGAAGGTCCCTGGGGTGCTGGGAGACTGATTACCAATGCATACATATGAGAGGAGTAGAAACCCAGAAGAAAGTGAGAGATGTCAAGGGCATACCTATATGAGCTACACGTAAGGTATTTGGAGCAAAATTTCTGGAAAGCCAGGCAGATTTTGATTTTTGAACAAGCAAGCAGCCTCAGAGTGATTATCTTGACTATTTCCTAGAAAACAGGATGCTGCGTGCATTCTTGCAAGTTACTAGGATTGTCACTATTGGGCTATTCTCTATTTCTCTTCCTAATGCAGAGAGACTCTAAATATTGGCTAACCACACCTACCAAAAGCAATGAATTTCTTCTTTTTGTGCAAAACTGAGAAATCTACCTTCCAAGCTTTTATAGAACTACAATCAAGACATATTGGCATATTTTACAGCATGATAAAACAGATTTTTTTGTCGTGAGGTTCCAAAGTGTGATGTCACATATGAGATTTATATGGAGATGTTAAAACCTGAATGTTCACTGAGTTTTCTTTAAAAATGAGCCATGATTCAATTTTTCCAGGGCACTGTTTAGAAATCAATGACATGACTACACTTGTAAAGTGAGAAAAGATCATGATAATATTACTATATATTAACAGTTTAAACTGTGATATAACAACTTCCTTTTGTAGTAATTTAATTCTGTAATTTTTAAAAAAGTGTCATACTACCTACTTTCAGGAACAGTTGGCCCCAGTTGGGAAACCTTTGGGCATTTCACCCAAAATGGTTTATTCTGTCTGAAAAATGATTTACAATCTGATTAGCTTTCCCCCTGAACACAATTTTTTTCAGAAAGTGACAACCATGCTGTGTCTGTGACAGACATGGAAAAGTGCTCACCCTCTTTCCAGAGAAAACAAGGATGGCTGTAAGCCCACCTTGCCTACCCCCTTTCAGGACTAAAACTAAGCAGGAAATCTTAATTTGCTCTTTTCTTGTTTTAAGACGAAAACCAGCCAGTTTCAAGGAGGTAGTGTCATATTTATATTTCATATTTTATATAAATAAAAACGGTTGTGGAAATGCCAAAAAGCTTTAGTTTCAAGTGCTTTTTGTGTTACACTAAGTCCAGAGTTCCAGTACCTGAACAGATCAGTGCCATTTGAAAAGAAGCTGTCTTTTTTCCCCCCTCCATTACTTCTGCTGAGAGGCAGTTACAAAATAACAGTCCTCCAACAGTCAGAATCCTGATTCTAAATTCACAGCTTAAATTTCATTATGGGCACTTCACAGGTATTTGTTATTCTGCCAGCACTGTCCCTTAGCTGAACAATTCTTTTCTCCCCCTCACGTTTTTTTCTCCCTCTTATACGTATATGTCATTGTGGCTAGTAAGGCAGGTAAAACACCAGTACTAAGGTAGAATCCACCAGTGCCTGATGATGTGCTACTTCTGATCAATATTAGTTATTATTTTTCTTTAATGGTCATCATACAAGCAGCATGAAATGTGTTGATTTCACACATTTGGGAAACATCAACAATGCAAACCAAGACTGGAATATCATATACATATATAATTTTAAGCAGTGGAAAAATACCCATCAAATGAAATGTAATGGCTTAAAATGCAAGATGCTATGCTTAAAGACTAACAGCAGAAACTTTTCCTCTGAGAACTTTTGCTCTTTGTACTTGTAGTTGGAAACAAGTTTTTGCACATATTGATCACATGGGAACCAACAGGCAAAGAGAACGCAGAACGCGTTGGGAAAGGCACTGCAGAGATACTGAATATCCCTGCCATCCCACATCAGCAACCAAATGCTTCAAATATGAAGGGAGTGCAGGGAAGGACTGCGGGATAAGGTGATGAAGAACCCATTTTCTGAGACCTTTTTTTGTTTAACCTCAGTCTGTGTTTTATTTTGTAATTCCCCATGCAATTACAGTATTAGAGCATTATCATAAAATTCTCAGTGACTGTGACTGAGCCCTTGTAACCAAAATTTTCCTCCCAAAATAGGCTTTACAATCTGTTTGACTTTTATTGCTTTCACACAACGCTGGCTTCCCTCTCAAAGGATAGAGAGATTTCCCTCTGTCCTTGTGGTGATGGAGTGGCTAATCACATCTTGTGCTGTCTTGGGAAAGTGTAGCCAGCAAGTCAACTGAAGTGGTTTTTCTCCTTCGTGTTGTATTTATGAGGCCATACCTGATGTACTGTGTTCAGTTTAGGGCTTCCCAGTAAAATAAGGTCATGGACATACTGGAATGAACCCACTGGAGGGCCACCACAATGACTAGGAGGCTAGAACACATCACACATGAGGAGGTGATGGAGCCCTGTTTGTTCAGCCTGTACAAGGGAAATCTAATGGCAGCTCTTCTGCTATTATAAGATGACAGGCACAGTTTCTTCTTGGTACACAGTGAAAAAGTAAGAGGCAATGAGAGAAATTTTCATAGAATCTTAGAAAAAATGCTTTCACTGGCTGAGTGGTCGAACACTTAACAGGGTGCCCATGTAAGTTGTGGAATCTCCACCTCTGAAGCTATTCAAAACTTGACAAGGCCTTGAGAAACATGATCTAAATTGTAAGCTTGATCTTACTCCAAAGTTGGCCCTGCCTTGAGCAGACTATGGACCAGATGACCTCCAGAGGTGACTTCCAATCTAAATGAGTTTGCTGTTCTAACATAATATGAGTTTGCAATTTTACCTTGCCTTTGTAATCCTTTGGAAATGTATGAAAGAGTATTCTAGTGTTATTTGTTCTAAAAGACAATTAAGAGATTCTTCCCTCCTAGCATCTTACCTCTTTCCTCTTGGGGAATGGGTGGTTTTTTCCGAGTCCTACTCTTGTGACTCTTGTGTGTTAAAAAGGAAACTTCGCTCATGTTGACCTGCCTCTCCCTGGTGTTAACATTAATCTTCAGCCCTTTCCTTCCAGATTCTAGGTCACCCTGTAAGATGCCATCTGAGGGTGACAGAGGGTGCCAAGCTGCTTCCACAGAAGATACAACTGTATGCTCTCATCACAAACAAAACAAACAGCATACTGGGCTGTATCAGCAGGCGAGTTGCTAGAAGGTGAAGACAAGTTGTTATTCCCCTTTAGTTGGTGCTAGTGAGGCCGTACCTGGAATATAGTGTTCTGCTTCACCTGCTCCCTGGCTCAGAAAGGGTGCTGAGAAACTTGAGAGTCCAGCAAAGTGGTATGAAGATGGAAAGGAGCCATGGGCATAGCCCCTGACATACGTAGGGAGAAATCTGTTTGGTTTGGTAAAGAAGGAAATATGGTGTGAGCTAGTAGTAGCCTGTAACTATTTGAAGGGGAAGCAGATGACACAAACTTTTTGTGGTAGTTGCAGATATTTTTGGAAGGGACAATAGCAGCAATGCACAGTGTGAGAAGTTCCAACTGGACATTACAAAACACGTCTTCGCAAAGAGCATGGTGCAGCACCAGGGCAGAGAGACTGACTCCATCCTTGGAGGTTTTCAAGACTCAGCTAGACAAAGCCATTGCTAAACTGATCAGCTGTTGAAAAGTCCTCCTTCAGTTAGGCAGGTGCACTGGGTGATTTTCAGAGGTCCCTCCAACCAACACTGAAACTCACAGTCTCCTATATTACATTGTTATCTCTCCTGCTGTGTTCCCTGGCTATCTCAGTTTCCCCCCTTTTCTAGACAGATAACCCCTGTTCTTTCCAGAAAACAAGTCTTCTATTCCTGTCTGTTCTTTGCCCATGCTTTACAGTGATGTAAACCTGTTTTTCAACTGTGCTCCTCCTCCGCTAGTGATCTCTTCCTCCATTTTGACCTGTTGACATGTTTTTTGGGTTCATCCAACTTATTCAAGCATCTCTTCTCTAGGTCATCTCATTTAATAGGTGTCTATAAATTTTGAGTGCCTGCACAGCCTCCTCTCTCCCTTCGCCCTCTATTTTCATATCTCCCTTTCACCAACCCTCCAGCTGCAGTACTAATCCTCAGATCTTTTCTTCTGTCTGGCAACACTTCATCAGTAGGTAATTTCCATCAGGTACCTATTCAAGATTAGAAAATATCCTACAGCTTCTGCATCAAGTCCTTTTCATGCCTGTTCCGTTTTTAGTCAGATTTTATGCATTAAAGGAACTGTATTTCTCTGTCCCTTGCCTGTTTTTAATAGACTGTGGAGATTTTTTTGGATGTGTCATATTGAGTCAACAACAATCTGCACAGACATGAAAATATATAGTAACTTATGAAGACTATCAAGTTTGTGAAAGACAATTTTGCCTGACCTTTTAAAGACATGTGGTGTTTAAATTAGTTCTGTGAGTAAGAGATCAATTCAGATCAAATTTCCCTAAATTTAAAGAGAAAATTGTACTTCCTTCATCTCACCCTATAAAAACATTTTAAAATGCTCTTTATTTCTTTGCTTTTATAGTCCCTGGACTTTCCTCAACATTGGCTACTTCCATTGTTAAATCTCAGCAGTTAAGGGTCCATCAGCTGTGATTAAAAGCAGAAAGCTTTAGCTGGCTCAGCTGCAGGCTGTCTCTGTCAGCTCCCCTGGAGAAGACTGCAAACTACAAACTGCAGCAAACCACAGATCCCATGGACTCTAACCAAGCCAACTACCACCAACCATTGCAACCTTGTCTTTGATTTGAAATTAAATGGGAAACTGAGAGAACATGCCACAACTTTTGGTATTAGCTGAAGTTCTCTAAATTGAGGATATTTAATGCGACCAGGTAGCTAGAACTGGTATAGCTGGCCTGAGATGTGACAACACAGGACTAAGCGACACAAATTTCTAGTGCTGTGAACTCATCACTGTGGCATGATTTTTATGGTATTTAGTGATCTTCTTTAATATACCAATTCCTAGAGTCATAAGACTACAAGAAAACTCCAAGCTTCACAGATTTTACACACTGAGCACACTGACTGTGGTCTTCTACTCGTGGTGTACTTTAAACAAATCTATTTACCTTAAGTCACTCTCAGTCCTAAAGATCTATTTATTGAACTGCTTTGCTCATAAAAACTGGTAATCATAATATTTGATTTATGCATAACATTTTTACCACAATAAAATAAAATACAAAAAGTTCATGCATCACATTTTCCCCACCCATATTCATGGACTTTTATTTTTGGAATAGGTGGTTTGATGATAATTCAGATCTAGATATAACATCTAAAAACGGAGTCTTCTAACCATCTTCCCTAGTTTTGTTTGCTACATAATTTTATGTCTCTTTTCACTACCTTTAGATTAATAACCTCGCAATATTTTGGAATATCACTAGAATATGATGTCACAACATGGAGACTGTTATTTGTAGAAGCAGGAGGGAGTTAAATGAATTAGTGATGCTGAAACAGATTGGAGGGAAGAGTTTTAAAAACACATTTTTCAGCTGATGGTAGGGTATAGCATAACTGAAGAATTATGTTTTCTATTGCTTGCTTACTTTGCTTCACTTTTATAATAAAAATGCTTGTATCAATTAATATTTACTCCATGTTTTTTTGTGTTAGTAAATGCAGCCCTGCCCAAGCAATGACACCATCTCATCTAATGCTGCAGACCTGTTCCAACAGTTGGATACCAAAAGGCCTTTTAAGAATATGCTGTAATAAAAGCTGCCATTTTCTTTCTGTTCTGCCTCCTTTACGTTGCCTTACTACAGTTTTATGTGCTAATTTTCTGTAAAGCTTAGTCTTTGAAATACGCAAACATAATTTCTTCACAAAAAAGTAAGACAATATCCTACAATATACTGACCACGGGATCCTCAGAGTGATCCTCTTAGGGCCTTGCTCCTTTATCATCATGGTTTGAAAAAACTTCCATAAAAATACAAAGTGACTCATGAAGGGCGTTAGGGCTGTGACAGAAGCTTTTGTCTGACCTTTTGTGAGCTCAGGGGATTTAAATTAGTTCTGTAAGTAAAGAGCAATTCAGATAAAGATACTTGAATGAATAAACAACTTGGAGAAAAGGGGAACCATTTTATTCAGGTTAAAGCTGAATTCTTTCTGCTGTCTTTATGCAGAGTTGATTTTCTTTTCCAAGAGAAAAGAATAGTTGATGGGTTAAAACCCCCACCTTTTTTTCACTCATACAAGATTTGCAATCAAAAGACTGTAAGAATCAGCAAAAGAAGTTAAATTAAATGTAAGGCTAATCAGTTATTTTTCATGTGTTGGATGCTTACAAATAGATTTTAGGAAGTAGGAATTAGAAGATTTAAAACTGTGATAATTAACAAATTAAGATAATTCAAACAGGCAATCCCTATTCACACCTAATCATTGCCTCAGTTTTTCTGTATCAAGTTAATATGGAACACAGTGATAATTTTACTCAATTCCTATATAATAAGCACAGTTAATTGCACAAGAAAACCAAGCAATGTTTTGCAAAACCTGGAGGTCTTTCAAAACTATCTCTTTTCTGGGATTCGCTGCCAGCCTAGTACCATTACATAAGCAAACCATGCTTTTAGCTACAAGTATTAATGACAGCTATAGATAATATGCTATCCAGTGCCCAAAATTAAGCCCCTCTAATTATAGTTTTAAAATTATATCATCTTCTAAATAAGTAACTGGTATCAAAGACAACAATAAGTCTTGGAGAGAGAAGACTGCACAGAAGACTGCTCCTGTATATTAAGAACGACACAAAGCACTTCAAATTTAGTCATCTACTCCTAAATTTGCCCTAAAGGTCACAGCATTAATTCTAAACCTGTAGACATCTTCAAGATATTTTATGTTACTATGAGTCATTAAAAGGTTGGCTGCACTGACAAGATAAATACTACAAGACCAGAAATCCAGAACCAGACTATAAATTTGTGTATCTCAGGAGTGAAAAGGTTCACAACAAAACAGGTATTTGAGACAGGATTTAATTTTAAACGCTTCCTCACCAATAATCACCCGTCTTTATCATCTTCGCACTGTTGAAAAACAGTTTGAAGAATACACCAGTGAACCTAAGGCTATGTCTATGGTAGTGAATTAAACAGTGCTTGTGAGCATTCCCAGACACTGGAATATGTCTGCTCTGAAATTATTAGAGCGGTCCCTGGCATGCTTTTGGCCTGTACCAACTAGCCGTCTCCCAAGCAATTCCCAGGCACAGTCTGGGAGTTAGAACATCCCACAGACCATTACCACCCAAGGATTTGCATCCAGCCACCCTGTTCTGGAGGCTGGCTGCGTTTGTTTACTGGTGTACTTGCGAGTCAGTCCATGCCAGTTGGCTTCTGTACCTGGGAATATTCTTGGGAATGATTTGCTAGTATAGACATACTCCTATCCCTTTCTCACTACTGCTGAGGACAAGTAGGAGGCTTCAGGGAAGTAAAGACCAAAGCAGTAAAGCTTCATTCCGTTGGAATCACTTTTGATAGCCAAACTGATAAGGACGGCGGGCGGTTTTTTCCATTTTTTTAACAAGCCACCTTCCCCTGTTATTTTAATCCCACTGCAACAAAGGCAACACAGCATTCAGCTGAAGTCAGAAACATGCAGAATGTCAGGCTGGAGTTACATATAAAGGCAGAATATGTCAATATTCGATATTCTAAATAACCAGAAATGAGTGCCTGCCACCTCAAGTAGTGTCCTGGAAGCCAAGAGACCAGAGCATTAATTCTTGCTCCTGCACTGAGTTCCTATTTTGTTTTGGGCAAATTGTTTACAGCCCAGTCCATAATGTCTAAACCGTTAGGCTACAGGATTACGTTTCCTTTCTGCCTCCAGTACAATCCATTTAAGCCTGCAATACGATGATGACACCCCAAAGCATATCGTAAGTACCCTAATGGTTAAAGCAGCCCTAAAGAGATGCCGAATTTAAATTCTTCCAGCTGAAGAGAGACAAAATGGAAGGGCCCATGTCTCCCATTTGCAGGCTAAATGCTCTAGCCATTAGGATAGAAGGTACAGCACAACCAAAGTGTACTTGCTCCCTTCCTACTTGTAAGTACTTACTCTCAGAGGAAATCTAGATTCTTACCTTGCAGTCCTGATATAGCTATGCAAGTCCCAAACAGAACGAGTTTTCAGACAATTCTATTTATTACCAGTAGCTTTGGGATAATTTTGACGGGCTCCTCAGAACATTTTTGGGTTAGACTTTGTCTAGTCCCCAAATCCTGGGGTTTGGATTCCACTCTTGAGTCCCAATCTCATAAAATCTAGCTGTTCTGTGCTGAAATTATGGACACCTAATTGCTGTAATAGCTCTGGCTTTCAGATCTCTCCTGTATTTACACTGTCTTGTAACTTGGGGCCAGAGTCAAAGTACTCAGGGGACTCCCTGCATGTTGCTATCTCTTTCATTCTCATCTGAAAAATCGAGGTGCCTCTCCAAAAAAGAAACCTGTGGCAGACAGCAGGACTGGCTCATACCCGAGCTCCTGCTCCTCCGGGCCATGCAGACGTAGCTCAAGACATCTGATTCTTTGAATTCAAACACAGATTTGAAAGTCAGTAGAAACAAAACACTGCCTTAATTCCCCATGTGCAATATGGGGAGTAGCAGAACTTCTCTACCTTACAGGGATTGGGAAGGTAATACATTCCCATTTTGGAGTCACTCAGGCAATACACCACGGGAGCCATACAAAACAGGCCGCCAAAAAGATGAAATGTCTTTGGTGGTGCAGAGGAGACTGAATGATGGAGGCAGTTATGGATCACTGATTCTCAGGACAGACTCACACTGTCCTAAATACTGGTGAAAGCTTCTTGACATACACCATCTCAGTATAGCTGAAGGGCGAGGTACAGGCAGCTCTGTGGCACAGGAGTGGAGCCAGGCAGGAACCAGCGAAGCAGGCGGGGTGCCAGCTGCTGAGTCCCCCAGTGCCAGGGGAATTCTCAGCTGGGAGAACCTGGCTGCCTTCCAGCCTTGCTCCTCTGCACATATACATATATATATGTATATACGTATAGCAGAACTTTTAAAGGAATTATCTTCCATATGTCTTTTAGTTTGACTGGAAGATTTTTATCTCATATCTACTCTAGTACAGAATAAACCCGCAGCTGCCTGATCTGTGATTAGCCTCAGCTGTCACATAAACCAGATTTTTAAGCAATTGTGTTGACAAAAAATTCTATGCCTCTCTGCTCAGAAAAAGTGAAGACTAAATATCCCAACAGTGTAAAGGCTGGAACACCTGTACTGGAGAAGAAATATAGGTAGGCACTCCAAAGATCTGCAATAACAGAAAATATCTGTTTGCACCTAGCACAGAAATATGTGGGATGGTATTGGCTAAAAGCAGAAGGCAAGAGGGAATACCTAAATGGACTTCAAGATAAAAGTAAGTGTTCATTTCTTTCACCATAAAAAAACCCAACTCTACTTTATGAGTTACCAGGTGTTTCTAATTTAATTCATTTCATTAACTTCTTACAATTTGTTCAGCCAGCTCTGCAGACAATTGATTTTTATTACTACATGCTTCAGTGACTTTCTACACTAGATTTTTTTCCACTGACTATACAGTTCTTCAAATCTCTTCAAAGTTTTATTTTGTTTTGCCTTTTCAGAGTTTAGTCTGTCTTTCCAATCAACCTTATGGCTTATTTAGGACATTCTTTTACAAGGCAAATATAATATATAACATCAAACATTTTCATCTTTGTTTGCTGCTTTCAGAGGTCTGATTTCAAAGTTTTCATTATGGTACTGCTGCTGATGAAAACTGCTGACAAGACAGAAAAACAGCCTGATTGTGATATTGTAACTAGTTAATACATACTGGACATGCAAAACAACAGTATTTGGACAGTACTATTTTTTGAATAACAAATGAGCTTTCAAGGTCCACAACTCAGGGTGTCATGTGATGGCACTGAAACTTCTTAATCAGATTGTTTTCACCCCTAATTATACAGGCAGAGTTCACACTGACACCTGCTGTTAAGACTGTCTAACTTTTCCCATTATAAGACCATTTTCAATTTCATTGCCAAATTAACTGTGTGGGTTGATCTTTTCAGGGATGAGTGTCATCTTCTGATTTAAACCAAAGGAAAAAAGATGGAGTCAGTGTTTCAGATTAAATGTTTTTGTGATTTTCAAGAATTATGTGGGGGATAACAGATCGCTCACTTCATATGGACTCTCTCTGTTACTTCATTTTAAAAAATCAGTTACCTACATCCCTTGAAACAATAACTTGAAAATTAGCAGCATTTCACTTGAAGTTGCCTAGAAAGGGTCTATACTTGGCCAAGCTATGAGCCCCAGAAAAATCAGACAATACACACTGACGTAAGTGGAAAGGTATTACAATTTTGTGTCCAACATCTTTGAAGATTCCACTTGTTTTTTACCTCTGACAGATGGCCAGGAGTGAAAAAAAGATCACTGGGGAAGGCAAGCACAGACAAAGTAGGTAGGATGATGCAGACAGAAGCGTAGCAATGGGCTGTACGAACCAGAAGAAGGATAGACAAGCTCAGTAAGGCATTCAATGACAGTGAGCACTGTAAAAAGAACAAATATTAAGAAGAAAAAAAAGAAGGAAATACTGGGGGGCCAACAGGTGTTTAAATGATGAAGTATTTAAACCACGACTCCAAAGTCTTGACACTTCTCTGCTCTTTAGTAAATAATTATGAAGCAAACTGCCATCATTTGTTATCTCATTCTCTTCATGTGTCCACAAAAATGATAACCCATTTTTGTTACCTCTCTGGTAATAAAATAATTATGAATGTTTGTGCTGATGACCTAGAGAGCTCAGGCAGATAACTCACATGGAAGAGGAGCATGCAGTTGTTCTAACCTCCCCCAAGAAAAGTTGGCATCAGCTTTCTATACAGTTGACTGCATGCCTGGAAAGTGAATCCAGATATACGCTATTACAAAATAATTTGTTCTTCTCATAAAAGTGATATTACCCGATTCATGTTACATAGGGATAAATCAAGGCAACAATTCTGAGGTATTCTGCTTAGTATCTTAGTATCTCTATTTTCCTTTTTTTAGTGGTTTTTACACTTCGACTTTTCCTTCAACTCTATTTTTTTCATTATTACGATGATTATTATTATTTGTTGCCCCTAATAATGACTTAGTTTCTTCTTGGTTTCTTTTTCTGTAGCTTGCTCCTTGTCAGTGAAAATATCTCCTTTCAGCCTAAACAGTTGTAGCTTAATCATTTCTCATATGGAAGTTATTCTATATCCCTGATCATCCTTGTTGACCTTGACTAAATCTTCTCCAGATCCTTGTATTTTTTTGAGGTGGTATGGAAGGACAAGGTCAGAACTGCACAACATATTACAGATACGGTGAAACTACAGATTTACATAACGGCAGAGAGACACTCTCTTTTGTTCTTCATTCTTCTCTTAATGGCTCCTAACGTTTGATTTACTCTTTTGATCACTACTGAGCACTGAGTGATGTTTCTGTGTGACTATCTATCATAACTCCCAACTCACTCCAGTCAGCTCAGAGCTCATGTAAGTGAAATTAGGATTTCTTCTCCTTATGTACATCACTGTGCACTTATCTACACTGAATTTCAGCTGTCATTTTATTGCTCAGTCACTAAGTTTTACTACCCTGAATAAATTAATATCATCAAACTTGATTACCTCACTGCTAATGTGCTTTTTAGTCATCTATGAGCATGTTGAACAGCAAATGCCCTGCCATAGATCTTACTGAACCTCATCTGTCACCAACTTCCACTGTGAAAACTGACCATTTATTCCTGTCTTCTAGCCATTTAACCATTCAAGGATATTCCCTCTCCTAATGTGGTGCTATATTTCCCTAAAGGCCTCTAATAAGATGCTTCTCAAAAGCCTTTTGGAAAAACCAAGTAAGCTGTGTCAACCACGTCACAGCTATTCACATAACTGTTGATAAGAATTCAGGGAAGCCAACAGGGCTTTTCTCAAAAACATCATATTATCAAGATATTCAGTGACTCTGTTCCTGCTAGCTAATCGGCATGGTACAGACGTCATGCCTAAAAGCTTTGTAGTTCCACAGGTCTTTTCTCAAAACTTTTTTAAAAACTGCCTTCAGATTTTCAGCTGTCCTTGGGTGCCAAGACAGCTTTGCGCAAGAAGTTACCCAGTGTCATGTTTGAGGAGCCATCCAACTGTTTTAGACTTGAATTCGTTTTGAACTCTCTCATGAACACCACCTTGTCCCGGTGATGTGCTGCTCTTTGTGTGCTCTGCTTTATTTGCTCCATGTGTTGTCTTCTGTAGTCACTTCCTCTCCACATAGGTCCTCTGAGGAGTCTCTCACAAAGAAGACTTTAGACCAGAAACTGCCCCATTCCTTGTGCTGATGCAAATAATTAGTTTAGCTCTTCTGCAATGGCCTAACTCTCCCCTGAGGGCTCTTTATACCATGATTAGCAGCATGGCCCTTCAGACTCTGGCTTACTTCTTGCTTTTGATACATTTGAAGAAAGATTTATTGTTACTTGTGAATCCTTCTGCTAGATGATCCTCAAAATTCTTTTTGTCTTGTCTTATTGTGCTTTTACATGTTACCTGCCAGAATTTACAATCCTTTTTTAATATGGACATCAGTTTTTTGAAGAGTGTCTTCTTGCTTTCATGATGCATGCCACTTTCTCCTTAGCTATGCAGGGGTCTTTTTGCCCATCCCCACACTTTTCTTCATAAGCAGGGTGTGTTAGCCCCATGCTTCCAACATAGTAGTGACCTAAATAAGTTCCAGGTGAACTAAGAGGATTAATTATTTTAGCTGACCTTTTTTTTTAACATGGTGATTCTTTTACACAGTTCCCCTTTTTGAGAGAGCCCAACTGTAGTTGTTCCCAGAAAATTGCTGAAGCTGAGTATGCTACAGCAGCCGCTGCAGAACAACCCTTCAGCCATGGGGCTCTGAGGCAGCCCCGGGATGCTGCTCTGAACCAGCTCATGGGCTGCAGGCCCTCCCGGGCTCTCCCCAACCAGCTGCCCATCACACAGCTACTGATGGTGATCTCTGTGTTATGGTCTGGTGTAGTATTTGACCGATTGCTGCAGGTAACTGAGGAGGCCCATGATTATCCTATACCCTGCTTTGGCTGCTTCTTTGAGGGTCTTAGGATACTGAAACCATTAACATCTTTGCTGGGCAGTTGTACCAAGCCAATGATACTTTTTTTAAAATTTAGGCTTCAAATTTCAGTCCATGTGGATTCATAATGTTGCTTGATGAAGTGGGGATTTTCTTAATTAGACTTTACTTTTTAAAAAATATATAACACTACATCACCACCAGGAAGGCCTACTTCATCTTTCCTCTTCATCACCAAAGTTTCTGTTTTGGTGTTACAATCTTCCGTGGATTATTTTTCTTCTGTCAAGCTTCTGATACATGTACTGTGCCACTTATTTCACTCAGGGCTAGTCTCGCTTCCTCCATCCTGGATTTCAAGCACTTCTTTTTGCCATGTTTTATTCTTTATCTGGCAGCCTGTCTCCTCGTCCTATTTGATGTTTTTCTCCCCTGACTGATGTATCTGAATTCCCACAGCGTTACTTGCACCACAGGTTCCATTTCAAACCACTTTTTCTTCTGCACCTCCTGGCTTTCTCACCACTTCTTCATTTACAAGCTCACTCATGATATTCCTGGTTTTAAGTGCCAGAAGCCCAGTTCCCTTATGAACCCTCTTCTATGGCCTTACTGTATCAAGGCAACGTTCCCAATTCCCCGTAAATCTGACACTGATTTTTGCAGCTTCAATATCTGGCTGAGGACATGGTGTTTGTGTTCGGCATGAGTGTTATTGTGCTTGCCAAAAGCACAACAATAGATGTGCTTTAAAATGGGGTTGGTTCCATGATCTATTTAAAATATGTGTGTGTGTGTCTGTGCGTGTCCTTACAATCATGCCAGCACAGCCCAGGGTGGCAAGCTGTGGAGAGAGGAAAAATCAATGAGAGTGGTAAGGAGGGAATTCCTAAGTGAGAATAGCCACCAAATATTTCATGATGTGCAACTACATCCCCAGAAGTACTCTGTATGCAGTAATGCTCCTTCACAAGAGTTAACACTATAAAACCACAAAACAATTAATTACATTGTACTGTTTGCTATCACAGGAGTTTCCAAAATTTCTAGACATGAACATTCAGATATATATATTGACTTAGAAAAAGTCAGCCTGTTTGAAACAGAAATACTGTTATCAGATTTTTCTAATAAATGCAATGTTTTTCTGTTGTTCAAGAAAGAATTATTGCCTGCTTTCTTACTCCCATCCTCCCTGCAAGCACATATTAACTTCTTTTTGTGCTTTCTCACTGTGGGCTCATTTATATTAATAAATACCTGTGTGCGTGATACAGCGTGACAGACTCTTATCAAGAAGAAGGAAAAACATACGCTTGTGAAATTATAAAAATTGCTTAGCTACCTATCTAAATAAAGTATGGATTAGCACTGGTTGCAGCAGCTAAGATCTACCCCCTTCCCAAATGAAGCTGGAAAACTTTATTTTTTCTTCCTCAGGATCAAAGTATTTAACCTAGATTCCTACTTCAGGGTAACTCCTATACATAGTCTAGCTCTAAGGTCTGTAAGCTTGTTTCCATTGAAAATTTTGGGGGAAAAACAATTCCTGTGCACTTAAGTCGTCAAACTTCTACAGTCTACACAGCATCCTGATACCAGGGCTCAGTAGCGTGTCCAAATACAAGCAAATACAGTATGACCAGTTTTCCGAACATAGTCTTCAAATTAAAAAAAAAAAAAATATGTGAACTGTAATTTCTATGAATGGAAAGCCTCATTTCAGAACCTGCTTTGTGGGAGAGGTCTTTATGTGTGGAGGGCAGAATAAAGTCCTGAGCCTGTACTCTTCCTTTCACCGTTTGAAACATGCACGTGTCAGAAACGAGTTTACTCTTGCACAGACGTGAAATCATGAACTCACTGTAGACACAAACATAATATGTTTAGTAACCGGGCATTCTTTACAACAAAATGGACGTAGGAATACATCTGAAAAGATATATCTTGGTCATTACTTTTAAAGACTTCTACATATTCCAACAGCATCTGGATATACCAAGAGAAGACCAGGGAAATTCATGCTTTTAGATGCCTTCTAGGATTTTAAATTCTCTTAAGAAGTAATGAAAGGGTTGGGTTTTTTTTAAAAAAAATAACTGGTCAAGAATCTGGGGAAGCAACAGACCAGTATGTTTCTGAATTATAAAAGATAGCTGAATTCTGTAACCGTTGGACTGAAAACCTCATAAACTAGAAATATAAAGGAAGCTGCAAGAGGTTGAATGAAAATACACAAAAGCTCCATGCTAACATTATGAAGAGACACAGACAAGTGCAATAAGGACAGTAGCTCTCCAACAGAGCAGTCTCAAAGACAATTTGGCATGTAACATAGGAAAAGCATAGAAACACAGCAAAAAACCTGCCCAAGAACCCACCCTCAACACTAAAAATCATCAAAAAGCAATACAGAGCAGAGAAGACAAGCAAGTTACAGGATTACATAAAATCGCTCATGGTGTACTATGAAGAAAAATAAGATGACGGACGGACCTTGTGTCTGGGGTCATGCACTTGGAGCAGATGAAATTATCATGCCAAAACTTGTAGACAAGGGAAAAGGAAATTGGAGGGGAAAGAAGAGAGGAAAGAGGAGAGGAAGGAGGAGGAAGGGAAAAAAAGACAACATAAAACTGAAAACATAAACCTCAGTTTATCATAAAACATCACGATGAGGCAGCATACAAACAGGAAATTAAATGCCAAGGACAGTGAGGCATCACTGAACCTAGTAGATTATGAAGACTCCTACATTATTACCTGAGAATAGAGAGCAAGATTGCAACCACAAGAAGTCAGATTAAAATTATACAATGCATGATCATAAAACCACAAGGAGCATGTAATTAGCCCAAAAAAGGACACACAAAGAAAACGGAGAGAGAAAACTCAGAGGCTGCAATTTCAGGGACTACAGACAACACAGAAACTAAAGTCACTAAAATAAATCATTAAACTTATTAAACTTCTGACCAATGATTAAAAAATATTCAAAAGCAAAGCAGAACCAACACCCCATACTGTCTAGAGCAGATAATACACTATGGTGTCCCTGCAGCAAAGCTGCTGGAAGATTAGCAGGTTGTATTTGAAGGACTGGAACTTCTTCCATGCATGTTACACCCACAAACAGAAAATACAGTTCAGCCGGTGGAGTTCCTGCACCACAGGGTATACATTACATAAATAGAAGAAAAATGGGAGAATCAAATGCAATAGAAAAGACACAGGTCTAGTCATAGAGCCTCAGACTGATCAATGTCATGATATTAACTGCACGTTTAGGAAAGCTGCACAAGAAAATTGTGATATCTGTGTTTAGTTTTAAACATGGAATGAGCCTTTAAATCCCAGTGTAGGAGCCAACCTAGCTAACAGGGTTTTGTAGGAATTCATAGCAATCCAATTAGAACTCCAACACCACTAACAAATGTAATTTCTATACTTTAGATGACCAGTTTGAGTTAAAGCCCAGCTGGCAGAAGGTAAAAGTCACACAGATATGAGATAACTAAGTTCAGTAGCATATATTAAAAGAAGCTGCTAGGCTCGGTGTTGTTCTCATTGGATTAGTGGGTCTGGTCTCAAAATACACTAAGATTTCACCTTTAATACAGCTGAACTATATCAATATACTATAGTACAACAGTATACTACCTCACTATGTTGAATTTTCTCTTAAAATACTGAACTGTACATGCAGCCTTATGGCTGCCAATGAAAATTTTACGGATATTATTCTAGTCATATTTTCATTTGCCTTTTTGATCTTCATTAAATGTTTTTTGTAATGAGTGTAAATATTAGATTTTTACAGACTATTAGTTTTTCATCAAAATACTATTTTCCACTGGAATAGCACCTTTAGAAGCGTGCTAGTTGACAGTGCAGGAAACCCAAGTTCTTTAGCCACACAAAAGCAAATCAAGAGTAGGAGGTGCCCTTTCTTCAATAAATGAACAAACCAACCCAGCAAAGCAGAAAGCATTTATCTTTCTGTAGAAATTAATATGTTAACATCAGAAAACTACATTTTAGTGAAATTCTTCATAAAAAATGTATACTGCAGTTCTCACAGAGTATAATTTTAAAAATTACATATATGCTAAATATATACCAGGTCTATTTTAGCTTTTGCTATTATAGTAATATGAGAGAAGACTGCTGGTTTTATTGACATTTCCACATTACTGCAGGTTATAGATCAGGTAATATCCTACAAGCATAAAGTTGCTCTTCCTGGTACAACTTCTTTTACTTTGGCAACAGGTGTAAGTCAGTCCCAAGTGTACTCTCTTGTGCCTACAGTAAGCAAATGTGCTGGTATAGCTATCGAAACACCCTTCTATGGAGGCCTGGCTATACTGTGTATGTAGGATATTGCAATGAGCTTTATTCCTCTCACCCCTGGCTGAACACAGAACTACTTTGGTGTATCAGTATTTCCATCATGCTAGGAAAATTATCACTGTTTTTTCTTAAAATGCCATTGCCTAAAGTCAAACCATGATATAAACCACGGTACATTCATTAGGTTTTTTTCTAGTTCACAAGCATTCAGATGTGCGAAAGCTAAAACATGAGAATTCAGAAAGTGTTATGCTTGTTTAAATGTCATGACTTTAAGCAAACTGTGGAGGGTTTTGCCAGCATGGAGTAGTACACACCTACAGCTTTAACTCAGGGAAATCACTGTACTGCCTCAGCTTGCAAAACATGGGCAGAGAGCTGTTACATGACCCACTTCCTTAAAATAAAAATTTAAAAAATTATTGAGCACATTCTGATAAATTTTTTGAAACATATATAAAAAGGATAAACTTGAAGTTTTATTGGAGAGAAAAATGGACTCATCCTGACTTAAAGTCCAAGCTAGAGTCAAAAGCTTCAATCACTGGTTTCACAGGTCTGTGCAGCAAATAATTTCATGTGTCCTCTTAAAAAAAGAAAACAAATATTAAAACATAATCTGACAAATAGAAGCAGTCTGTTCAAATCAGCCAAACCCCAACTGCAGTTAGACAGCTGCCACGGGAATTTTAGTCCAAACAGTTCAAGTGTGGCAAAGCCATAAGCAACTGAAAATAGTATCTTACAACAGTAAGGGTCTGACAACTCTAACAGCAAATAGTACTGCACTTAATAAGTAGCTTTGCCGAGATGGTTCACCAGATTTCATCAGTTTGCCTTAAAATTTGGTAGCACATCCAGTATTACTAGTTGGTGATAAGACCTAGAATTCAATTTTTTCTGTGGCCTTGTGTTAACCTTACTCTCTCTGTCGCTATATTCTTCATCTGTAGGTAAAAAACAGGCATAACTCTTAATGTTGCATATTTTAAAGGCTGACACTATAGCTGCTTTTCTTGCTACAAATTAGTGATACCAGATAAAATTAATGATAGGAAGAGTTAAAGGCCAACCATCTAGCACTCTGTCTTATGTTACAGGTTCCATTAGGGGAACTGACCCATGTTTCCTTTTGCATGGACAGCAGAACATGAGTAATGGTCTGCTAGACTCTCACCTGAGAAGGCACTGGGTTGCAATGCTAGAGCACACGCAAAAACTTGAGAAGTTTCCTGTGTAGCACCTCTAGAGTAACACCAGAGACTTTAGAGGAAGACTGTAATAGGTTATTTTATTATTTACAAAATACAACCATTCTTAAATATTTTGAAATATCAGCAACTCTGCAAATGTAGACAATAGATTCACTAAGAACTACAGCAACAGTTTTAGCTATGCATGCAGTGCCTTTCCTCCAGGAGCTGCAAAGTGCAGGTGAAAAATATGTCAATCACATAGACAAAGAAGGGAAATCACAGAGAGATCGAGCAGCTTCAATAGATTGAAAATGGCTGTAAAGTTAAAGACAGTATTTTAAGCATACGATTTACCACAGGATTTCCTTATTAATAAAAAGTTAGTTTCATATGCTCCACAACACCTATTCCATATACTCTTCATAAATTGTTATTTGTTTCCAAGCAGCACAGGCTCCTTGAGGAGCTGAAGTAAAATCTGATGTCTTTTTCTACTTTTATGCAGAACCAGGTTTGTACAAAATGAGTGAGTGATGCAGAAGTGTTCGGAGACTGACAGGCAACAACAAACACACCGCATAAATTTGGAACAGATGATACGCACACTTTTGCAGTACAAAATTAACCATGATTGTATGTACTGCTGCTGAACCCTGAAGACATGCAGGGAACAATAGTGTTGGAAAGCTAAAATTGAACTTAGAAAAAACAGAAATAGAAAATAATGCGCTTTTGCATTAGACTTGAAAAATGAGGCACAATTTTCATTCCTGTCAGTACAGATAGAAGTTGCCTGCACATACAATCCCACGTACATTCCTCTAAAGTGTGCATTCTAACACTTTTTTAGTTCAGTTTAGTTTAACAGAGGCACATGAAAAAACAAATCTCAAGATTCGAAGTTCTTACTCCTAAAGCAGAAGGCCTCAACAAAAAATACAGACAATCCTGATAACAATGTTAGAAAATATCAGGATAAGTAGTTAAAATAACGAGCTCGTGCAAAGTTTTTTCTGGATACTGATTCAGCTGGGGTTCTTTGTTTTTGAGCCCTATCCCTAGGGTCAAACTGAAATCATGTGAACAGCTATCACATCGTCTCATGTACTTGTAGGCTGTAGCTCTCTGCTGAAACGACCGGCAATCTTAATTTTCAGCACAGAACCAGCCTATAACCACCAGAGGCCACTGCTGCTCTTTGCCTTGTCCCTGCCTGCAGCTGGGCTGGAGTGAGCAGTCGGCTCACAAGAGCCTCAGGCAAGGGTCACGGCAGCTTCAGGCCTCCTTTCCATCTTTCTGCTACAATGCTGCACTTCTGCAGAGAAAATTAAATATGGTACACTTTTTACTGGCAGATAGAATATGAAATTGTCTAAATATTGCTTACCCAACCTTAGCCTTCAGGAAGAAATGAAGCCTTGCATTCCAAAAACTTGATTTCATTCTTTGATGTGATTAAATTTGGTAGCTAAAGGCAAGTTTTTAGATGTAATTTAACTAGGCATCTGAAAGTCATTTAACTTAGAACTGATGAAAAAATAGCCACATAGATTTGCAATAGAACAATATAAATGTATTAATGAAGTGATAATTAACATTCAACGATGAGAAAACTATTCAGCAATGCTTTGCTGCTATAGTTTACAGGTATCACTACCCAGCCTGCCCTATTGTTTTGATCAATGATCTGAAGTATCTGCTTAACGCTATTTGCAGAGACTACAAAAAGTAGCATTAAAGAATTAAATGAGGACAGGGTCATCCAGCTTGCTTAACTAAACCTACATCATATGAAATATGTTTTAATACAGGCTACTGAAACATCTATGGTTCAAATAAAGAAACCATCCAGGTGCTGGCTGTATGGGATGGGGGGAGGAAGAAAGGAGTATCCTGGTAAGCAACGAGAACTTGAGCATTACAACAGCTCAGCAACCTGGTTCAGTGGGAAGTGGGTTTTGGATCAATCTTTGTGTGGAAGACTGAGTAGCCAAGGGAGGAAAAAAAAAAAAGAGGTCGTTTTATCACTGTAGGCGTTATACTCATAGCAGTTCCTTTTGTACAGAAATATACCCTTTTAAAAGGGTATATAAAAAGCACAGAAAGAAAGTAAAACTCAGAGAAAGCTATAGAATCTTAAACAGGCCCAACTATTGAGATAATGAAAAAAGATTAATCAAGTCACCGATCTAAAGCGTTTTGTGTTAGAAGTTTTATTTAGCAAGGAAGAGGTGTAACAAAAATCTCGTTTCAGAAGCTGATGCCCTGTGAATTCTAAGATGACATACAGCAGTGCCTCTGGAGCCGATGAAAGCCACGAAGTGCTGGAACTACCTTTTCAGTAAAAACACCTCCACCTTTACTGATGCCTTTCCACAGGGCACTACACCCAAGTCACAGGTGACACAGCTAAGTATTATGGCTTACGGTACCCCAAAACTGCTATTAAATGAAGCGGCGATCCTTTAGGACCGCCAAGACCCCCTGGCCTGCCACACGGCGCAAGCAGCGCAGCTCAAGGCGGCCACAGACCGGCCGGGACTCGCGCAGCGAACCCCGCCAGAGACGCAGACGCGACCCCGTGGTCGGGGCGAGCCCCGCTCCCACATCATGCACTTCTCAGGCTAAAACCGGAATGCAGGAGCGGAGGGCGGGAACCATCGCGCCCAGGAAAACCGGCCCGCCACACCTGCTTCCACCGGCCGCCCGCCACACGGCGCACGCGCCGCCGTACCCGGATGTGCCAGCCTCCACACGGGGCTCCCCACCGCCCCACTCCGTCCCCCGGCGCATGCGCAACCGAGCCTCCCCGCCACCACCCCTCCGCGACCTCTTTCGCTCCGCCGTGCGCCCCCCCCCCCGTCCCCCCCCGCCGCGGCGGCGAGGCACACTTAGTGCGCCTGCGCCGCCTGGCCCTGCCGTGAGTTCGCCACCTCCTCCCTGCTCGCTCTTCTTCCTCCCCCGCCCGCCCTGGTGGGCCCCCTGTGCGGCTGCGCTAGCCCCCCCCCCCACCCCCCCCGCCCCTACCCGGCCCGGCCTGTCCCCGCCCGCTGTACCCCCTCGGCGCCCGCTCCCTCCGGCCCGCGTGTAGGGCCGGGCTCGCTCCCTGGTCCCCGCCCCCTGCCTCTTCCCCTTCACCAACCGCCGCTTCCTCCGCCGTTGCCAAGTGTGTGTGTGTGCGCGCGCCGCGGGGGGGGGAGGGGGTGAGGGGGGGGAGGGAGGGAGGGGGCAGCCATGCCGAGGGGGCGGCCTCCTAAACCCAGCAGGGAGACTAGCAAGGCCAGCACCGAGTCAGGTAAAGAGCGCGGCCGGGCGAGCGCGATAGGCGCCCCGGGGGTGGGAGCGCGGGAGCCGCCAGAAGGCGAAAAGTCCTCCGCGGTCTCCGCATATAGTCCCCGGATATGGGGGAGGAAGGCCGGGTCTATTGTGTGAGTGTATAGGCGAGAGGGCGGAGGGGAGGGAGGGAGTCTGGCTCGGCCCTGCGGAATGATACCGAGCGGCCGGCGCCCTCCACCACACATGGAGGCGGCGGAGGGGAGCCCGCCCGGCCCGCTGGCAAGCCCCGCCACCCTTCCGCAGCCTCCCGCTCCCGGCGAGCGGCAGCGCTGCCGTCATGGCCCCGCACCCATGGAGGGCGCGGGGGGGAACCGGCCGCCGCGCTGCCTTCGCTTGCCGCCCAGTGCTGGGCGGGCGGCGGCGGGGCTGCTGGGCGATCAAGGGTCTGTCGGCGCCAGGCCAGCGGCCCTGCCGTCCTCCTCCTCTTCCTCCTGGGCGCCATCGGCCCTGGTGCGGGTTCCGCGGGTCCGGGTGATGGCGAGGGCCGCGGGAAGGGGCCGGCGGGACAGGAAGGCTGCCGAGTCCTTCCGCCCCTCGCTTCCTCCCCCTCCCCCCGGGCCAAATTAATGAGAGCTTCGAATAAAGGATGATAAGCGAGTGAAAATAAGATTCAACTCTTCCATCTCTCTGATTGCAAGAAGGAGGGCGTCCTTTTTGTGAGGCTTTAAAAAACACCTTTGTAGTCGTTTGTGAGTATTTGTATTAAAACCCCTCCCGGTTTTCTTTCCCAAACGTGTATTATTCTGTCTCACACTTAAATCGTTGCTTGCATTTTAGTGTCGTTGATGACTAGAGAACACTTCAGGGCAGGATTCGCTTCATGGGTTTTTGGTTTTTTTGTTGACAGCAATTTTTAGTTAGTTTTGTGGCTCTTTTGTGTACTTCATTCCTGCCGATGTTACCAGGGGTCTGTGAGTAACATCTGAAGAAAGCCCACAAACTGCAAAAATACTGTGTTTCAGGTAGAACTGAAACCCTCATCAGTGATTTCTCCTAAAGTACAGGCATGTAGCCGTTGATGATTTTTTTTCCACCACGTAGAGTGGGGAGAGATTTCATAAAGCATTCAAGTACCATGATTACTTCAGTCATGAAAAGTCTGCTAATTACTATTTTCAGTATATATCTACAATGTCTGGTTTTCTGAATGCTTGCAGATGAACTCCGGCTCTTCAAGAGGAATGTGTAGGTGAGCCTTCTGTAGACTACTTTTGGTAGAATTGAAGTGTGCTGGCAGGCAAAAAAAGAAAATATCTGTGCTGTTATGACTGTTGGGAAGTTGGGTAAAATGTCTTCTCCAGTATGGAAGGCCAAATGGTCCACATGTTTCTACCAGAAGTTTTTATTGTAGTTTATTTTTTTGTTGGAGCCATTGATCTCAGCTTTTGAACGTTAAATACTAAGTGTATAAAGAAAGACCCGAAGAGCTTTGGCTGTTACCAGTTTTGGAAGCTGAGGGGTTTTTTTTAAAGTTTGTTTTAACTAAAACGTCTACTTAATTCTCTAGTAGCCCTTGCGAGGGTACACATGTATCCTACGCGTGTAAGCTCCTGTAATAATGGCACGATGTATGAATGAAAAAAAGATCAAGACTGAGACAAACTGTCCAGAAAAAGTGCCTAGTAGCTGTATCCCTTGGTGAGAGGTATGGCTGACAGGACTTACTGGGGAATTTGATCATATTTTGTATTTTTCTGTACTTAATTTTTTTAAAACGAAATTTGCTCATTTATTAATGAAGTTGCTTCATAGAGGTGGTTTGATTGGAGACAGCCATTTAGAATTGCAGGGGCTAGGGCTAGCACAGGGATTCAGAGACTTCTGCAGTCTGCAATTGCAAGGACTCTGTCCTGTATAGGCAAATATTGTGGGTTCTGGAGTTTTTGGTCTTTGAGATTTCAGCAGTTTGGGGAAACAGCAATCAGTGCTGGTAAGCATCATGTTTTTTTTCCACACTTATATGTGGCTAAAAGAAGGTCATGAAGATGCTCCGGCTGAGCTGCAATCTGGGAAATTTATGTTCTCAGGACATTTGGCTGTTTGTCCCATTCAGATCCAGGATGACAGACTTTGAAAACTGGTTGTGAATTCCATAGGCTTTGCTTTTAGTTGGAGGAATTTTATTTAGAATATAGTTGTTTACAAAAATAAATTTCATATCTTTTGCTTAGGTAATTGTATGTTTCTAGGTTTTGTTCTTTTTTTAGTGTGGTCGTCAGAATTCCTACAACCCTGATACGCTAATGTCTTTCATGGAAGAGAAGTGTTGCTCTCTGTAGTTGTACAGTCTGTATGTTTATGGTAATACAGCTTTGGAAGAAAATGAAGGTTAATCAGTCATGTTTTGTTGTACAGCTTCCTTAGATTTCCTTAACCACCATGCATGACAAATACTAGAACATGTTCTCTGTTCTAGGCAAATTAAATAGGTAAAAAAGTGAATTCTAGATAGCAATGGTCAAAACAGTATCTTGACTTCAGTGGCTGCTATTCTAAGAGAACTGAGAACTTTTATTGCATTGGTAGTGTTTTCCCAAAACTGTCTTGTGATTATCTCTTTTCTCTTTTTTTTTTTTTTTTATATAATTGAACTGTTCAAATAGGCTTCTCTGGTGAGCACAAACTGAAACACAGGAGGTTCTGTTTGAGCATAAGGAAATACTTCTTTACTGGGAGGGTGACTGAGCTCTGGCATTGATTACAGAAAGAAGTTGAGGAGTCTTCTTCTGTGGAGATATTCACAACCCACCGATAAGCAATCCTGGGCAACTGGCTGTAGGTGACCCTGCTTGAGCAGAGGGGTTGGACCAGATGACCTCCAGAGGTCCCTTCCAACCATAACCATTCTGTGATTCTCCTTTGAGGTGGATGGAGTATAGGGTATGATTCTCAAGAGGCTTTAAAGAGCTAATCTTCTGTGATTTGGAGTTTCGCTGCTGCTTAATTCTTGCTCAGGCTGCTTAGCAGGGGTTGTATAGCAAGTCCTTTTACAGAGGTGCTGCAGGCCCTTGGCTCTTGCCTTTCTGAAAATTTCAGTACGACACCTTGAGTATATATGAAGCAAGAAGAATGAGTTAGAAAAAATACTACTCTGTGCAGATGTTTTTAAAGAAAGAAAAGGACAAGCAGCTCTTAACACACAATGGGTGTTAACACACTGTCGTGGTTCAGCCCCAGTTGGCAACTAAACACCACACAGCCGCTCGCTCACTCCCCCCCACCCCTGTGGGATGAGGGAGAGAATCGAAGATCAAAAGCAAAAAAAACCTTGTGGCTTAAGATGAGAACAGTTTAGTAATTAAAATAAAGTAATAATGATAATGATTATTATAGTAATAACAATAATGATAATATAATAAAAAGGAAAAGGGAAAAAACCAGAAACACAAACGATACAGCCGCTCACCACCCGTTGACCGACGCTGACGGTCCCTGAGCCGCGATTGCTGCCTCCCTCCCAGGTAACATACTGGGCATGACGTTACATGATATGGAATATCCCTTTGGCTGGTTTGAATCCGCTCTCTCAGCTGTGCCCCCTCCCCTTCCGTCTTCTTGTGCACCCAGCAGAGCATGGGAAGGTAGAAAAGTCCTTGACTAGTACAAGCGCTACCCAGCAACAACCAAAGCACTGGTGTGTTATCAACTTTGTTTTCATACTAAGTCCAAAGCACAGCACTGTGCCAGCTGCAGTGAAGGAAATTAACTCTATCCCAGCTAAAACCATGACAGTATCCACCCCTTATTCCATATCATTCATGTCATGCTCAGGTCCCATACTATCCAATACAATTTCAATAACCCCCACCCACCTTCTCATCCTTTAACAGAACATACAGATTCCATTTATCACTCCCCAAGTCTATGGACTACCCCTGTAAAATGTCCGTGAAGTGTCCACTGAGTTCATTTAGTCCATGACTTTGGGTCTCATCTATTGTAAGAGTCTTTCAGAGAGATGGTTTGTGTGGTGTTGGATTGTTGCATGCTGAAATCAGTCCTTGTTCCATCATCGTGGGACTCTTCTTGGTTCAATGAAAGTTCATTTTTTTGTGAATTTGGGAGATTCCCACCATTATACCATTGATATGGCATATAGCAACCATAGTAGTGATGACATACAACATTATATAGCAATTAACAGCGTACTATTCAGTTCATTGGCTGTTCCCCTTGAGATACGCACTGGATTCCTCCATCCTCCCGCATCACCCACCAAGTGCGCCACCCAGGTCCTTGAGCAAAAGCAATCCCACGAATGGGTTTGCCTTTGCCTGAGGCAGGAATAACCCAGACTGTTTTCCCCAGCATATTTTTTACGTGCACTACAGGGACTCTATCCCCTTCCACAGTACGTAAAGGTTCTGATTGGGTAGGGCCAGCTCGATTGGCAGAACCCCTCATGTTGACTAACTATGTGGCTTTTGCTAAATGTGTATCCCAGTGTTTAAATGTCCCACCCCCCATTGCTCTCAGTGTAGTTTTTAATAGTCCATTGTATCCTTCAATTTTCCGAGAGGCTGGTGCGTGATAGGGGATGTGGTACACCCACTCAATGCCATGCTCAGGTGTCTATGAGGTTGTTTCGGAAATGAGTCCCGTTGTGTGACTCAGTTCCCTCTGGGGTGCCATGTCGCCACAGGACTTGTTTTTCGAGACCCAGGATAGTGTTCCGGGCAGGGCAAGGGGCGTGGGATGTGTTTCCAGCCAGCCGGTGGTTGCTTCCACTATTGTAAGCACATGGCGCTTGCCTTGGCGGGTTTGTGGGAGTGTGATATAGTCAATCTGCCAAGCCTGCCCATATTTATATTTCAGCCATCGTCCCCCATACCACAGAGGCTTTACCCGCTTCGCTTGCTTGATTGCAGCGCATGTGTCACATTCGTGGATAACCTGTGCAATAGCAACCATGATCAAGTCCACCCCTCGATCACAAGCCCACCTGTATGTTGCATCTCTCCCTTGATGGCCTGAGGTGTCATGGGCCCACCGAGCTAGAAATAATTCATGCTTATGTTGCCAGTCCAGATCCACCTCAGCCACTACAGTCTTAGCAGCCTGATCTACCTGCTGGTTGTTTTGATGTTCAAGATACTGAAAAGCTGTTGTAATGAAGGAGGAGGCATTATATAAGATGGTGGCTAAGGTGCCTTTCTGTATTTCCTCCATAAAAAACCTCTCAGAGGAGGAGGTATAATTGCTAATTGCCTCCATTACGTGGTAGCTGAAGTACAGTAACGGCTTCCATGCAAGACCCAAATAACCGATAAAGCTCAAGGCCTGTGTTTTAATAACAAATCTCCTAGGCAAAACATCTCTAATCACTGCAGAACACAGCAAACTACAAAAACCAACAGCAATTTTTAATGTGTACTTCGAAATCAGCATGGTGTAGACTGGACAAACTAATATTGAGAACAGATGAATCAATGCTGTGACCAGCAACTGTTATTATCTCAAACCCTTTGTGCCCCGTGTTGGGCACCAAAAAGGACTGTTGTGGTGCAGCCCCAGTTGGCAACTAAACACCACACAGCCGCTCACTCACTCCCCCCCACCCCTGTGGGATGAGGGAGAGAATCGAAGATCAAAAGCAAAAAAAACCTTGTGGCTTAAGATAAGAACAGTTTAGTAATTAAAATAAAATAATAATGATAATGATTATTATAGTAATAACAATAATGATAATATAATAAAAAGGAAAAGGGAAAAAACCAGAAACACAAACGATACAGCCGCTCACCACCCACTGACCAATGCTGTCGGTCCCTGAGCTGCGATTGCTGCCTCCCTCCCCCGGCCAGCCCCTCCCAGGTAACATACTGGGCATGACGTTACATGATACGGAATATCCCTTTGGCTGGTTTGAATCCGCTCTCTTAGCTGTGCCCCCTCCCCTTCCGTCTTCTTGTGCACCCAGCAGAGCATGGGAAGGTAGAAAAGTCCCTGACTAGTACAAGCGCTACCCAGCAACAACGAAAGCACTGGTGTGTTATCAACTTTGTTTTCATACTAAGTCCAAAGCACAGCACTGTGCCAGCTGCAGTGAAGGAAATTAACTCTATCCCAGCTAAAACCATGACACGCACTAAGAACATAGTGGCATGGGTTCTTGTGAGGTAGTCTCTAACCTGAGAAGGAAGTTAAAAAAGAATTATTCATGTATGTGGCCTTAGTTTCCAGTGAGGCTGCTGTGGTTCTAAGTAAACTGCAGTACTCCGTTTGAACTGTCAGAGTGTTAGGCAATGTGAATTTTCTGCGCTCTGTTGTACATTGTTGACAACATTGATTTGAGAACCACTGGCGAGGGGCAGTTCTGTTTACTCGGTTCCCTTTGGAGTCTCTATAAGACACTAGAAAGTGATTTCCGCTGCTACTGTGCAGCTAAGGTAGCACAAAGGAAACATGCAGAGGAATATTTAGATTGGATATTAGGAAAAATTTCTTTACTGAAAGAGTGGTTGGGCGTTGGAACAGGCTTCCCAAAGAGATGGTGGAGTCACAATTCCCAGAGGTGTTCAAAAAACATGTAGAGGAGGCACTTCAGGGCATGGTTTAGGAAGCATGGTAGTGTTGGGTTAACAGTTGGACTCGATGATCCTAGAGGTCTTTTCCAACCTTAATGATTCTATGAGTCTATATTTTGTTGTGATCTGTTTATATTGGTGTATGTTTTCTTATGACCCTTTCTGAATATGTTTCTTTCTCTGATTTAAGCTTGGATAACTTAGTGATACTTTCTTAGTAATAATCCTTCAAGCTGTTGCCTTTACTACTAAAAGAAAAAAATTTAGTTTTACTAACTGACTTTGCAGAAAAATATTCGTTGTATGCTTTATTTAGGATATTAGTATAATAGAAGATAGTAATTTTAAATATTTTTGGAGCTTGGGAGAAGTGCCTGAAAATTGAAAAGAAAAAGCCTTGAAACACACAAGTGTTTTGGAAGGTGCAATATGATTTTGCATTGAGGAAAACTTTTACAAATATTGTAGGCCTCCTGTTGTAAGGATGTTATTTTGAAAAATCTTACTCTCTGTTTTAATTAGAATTTAGCAATGAAGAGTTGCTATTAAGCTGGAGTTGAAATAAATACCAGGCTTTTACTGTTCAGTTAGCTAATGAAAAACCAATGTCTGAAGACATATTTGTTACAGATCCAGAGTAATATTATGTGTCCTTATGGCTATTTTATTAGCTACTCTAGTGGACAAAGGGTTTCTGTAGGTCCTGTGAAAACTTGAGACACTGTCAGTGGTTCTTTCTGCTAATTTGAGTTTCCATTTTGTCTTAATAAATATGTAGTTGTTACCATGAGTTGGTAGTCACTTTTTTGCTATTTCTGTTGATATTTCAGGTGTATGAGGATTTTGAAGACTCTATTACTGTTCTTGTACCCTCAGTTGTCTTTTCTTCCCGAGTTTTCCTTCCCCATAGTGAAAGGTCCCTTCTATTTGTACCAGTGCTGCTTGTCACTGTTTGAATAGCAGCGACATGAAATGAGCAGTTTCGACTTTCACAACTGTCTGATGATTTTCAAATAGCAGAAGAGTAATTCTTTCAACAGCAAAGTGAAATACTTGGAGGGTGTACTGAAGCAGTTTTGAAGCCTAGAGTGTATGTCCTATATTTAAACCCAAAGGCTACTTACACAAGTTTAAACTGAGTTCCTTTGGGTGCAGTTAAAACTGATTATTTTGTGCCTTCAGAGGGCATGAATTTTAACAGAATTCTCATATGGAGAGTGGTAAATATTAAATACACAAAGGTAAGAAAGACATTAGCTTTAAGACAGCCTCTGCAGAGCTGGCTGTATTTTGTTTGCTGCCTGACAGTCCTCTAGCATCAGTTAGAAGGTGGGTATATTGAATTTGGGGAAAACCAGTTCTGAAGCTTTACACTCCAGTTTTGTATTATTGAACAAAAATGCAACTCGAACTCACCAGTTAAGACCTCCCTGAATTTATATTATGTAGATTATTTTAGTAGTGGTGCACTAGGATTTTATGTGGTGACCTCTGACTGATGAGAAGAGTAGGTGGGTGATATGCAGGCAAGAATGAAGAGGTTGTGGTACTGCTTCTGTGATTTGGGCTAAATATTGTAAATACGATAGATATAGGTAATTCCTTTTTAAAACATACAGGAGGGACAACTGCTCAAACTTTTGCATCAGAAAAGATAATCTTTAGACTTTAACAGTGATACTTTTGTTTGGTTGTCTTGCTGTTCAGCAGTCACAAAAACCTGAGTTTATGTATGAGGGGTATGTTGGGTCTCAGCGAGAAGATAGATTACACTGGTGTACTTTAGTTCCACATCAAGTCTTCACTATACTTAGAATATGTCTGTGCCTTTTCCCCAGTAATCTATGCAGTTAAATAACTTGTGTTTAAGTTCTGGCTGTGCGGTTAACTTCACCTCTTGTTCTGTCCCTTCACCATAGCTTTCTGCCAATTGCAGGTCATCATTATTTTATTGTCTATTGCAGTTGCCCTCATACGTCATACCTCATTCCTTCCTATGCATTGAGTGCTTCTAACTATAATTAAATTTCTATTTGAGACATCTCATGTATTTTTCTTTTAAAGAGTTTTTCTGCTGCAGTTGAATAGTGTTCACTCTCAGGGAGAGGGAAGATCATCTAGCAAATCATTAGTTCATTCTGAAATTTTTTTTAACAGTGTAGTGGCTGGGCACAGGTAAAGGCCAAGGTCTCATACATGAGATGTCCAAATTATGTAAAAACAAACAGCTGAAAAATGCTAGCTTGGTATATTCATATGCAGCTGTCAGAAAATCTAAGTTGTATTTTCAAATATTCAGCAATAAAAATAGCAATATTTACCTGAATGTCAGGTGAAGCTATCAGAGTTGGTTAAGGAAATGCCTATTTTCGGTAATCTCTGTAGATTAGGATGATGTGGATGGTGTATCTTTGTGGTGGGTTGACCCAGGCCAGCAGTTGCACCTTCCTGCCACTTGCTCACTTCCTGTTGCACTTGGGTGGGAGACAGAAGGGGAATAGCAGAAGTGAGAAAAAGCTTGTTGAGACAGGTTGAGACAAAGACAGTTTAATAAATGAAGGAAAAAGTAAAAAAAACCCCAACCAACCAGCCAGCCAACAAAAAAAACGCCCACCAAGTCATACAAAGGCAAACATTCACCGCCTCTCACAAACAGACTGATGCTCGTCAGTCTCTGAGCAAGGACTACCTTGATCGGACTACCTCCGAGTTGGTATTGCTGAGCATGATGTTGTATGGCATGGAACATCCCTTTGGTTAATTTTTGTCAGCTGTCCCTTCCAACCTCTTTCCCCCTCTCAGCCTGCTCATTGTGGGGGCAGAGTGACAAACAGAGGAGGCCCTCACGCTGTGCAAGGACTGTTCAGCAATACCTGAAACACTGGTGTGTTGTCAGCATTGTTTTAGTCACAAATTCAGATCACAGCACCATATGGGCTGCTGTAAAAAAAGTTAACTCCATCCCAGCCAGACGCAGTACAATTTGTTTAGCACCTAACCAGCTATGATGGACCTATTAATTCTGTGTCCTGTCAGGCTTCTCTGCTGTCTGCAGCACATCAGTGTGGCTTTGCAGCTTCTGGAATCATGGGTGGTCCTGGAGGATGTGCAGCTGCTTTGTGTTGGCACATGTTGAGCAACTGGCACCTGGACACCCATCTCGGCTGTGTGCTCCTGGAAGCTAAGCATCTGTCCTGGTGCTACTTTAAATTCCAGATTGATTATTGACCAAAACATAAAGACAAAACCTTTTCTTATATGAGCAAATCTTCATTAATTTCTGTTTTATTGGTCTGACGTATGGATCAAGAGTTGAGTCTTTCCCCTGCTCCTCCCATTAGAAGTCATGAGGAATGACTGTTTACTGTTTGAGTGCTGAGCTAGGTTTAAGCTAACCTGATTCTTTTATGATTGCAGAACTAAGCAAAATGTTTTAATGATTCATTACAATTTGTGTTCTGTGACTTCAAGTGTAGTATGAGGAAGCATCAGTATAGCCATCCCTGTTTTGTTCTCTTGTCCTACCACTTTCTTTCTACTCATAAATTAGTACATAGGTTTTGATAGGGTCAGACCCTTTTGTCCCTAAACTTGTCAGCTGCCATTTATCTTCAGTGACAAATTTTAATCCATTAATTCTGCAAGCTTGAGTGTTGTATTCGCAGTGTCCTCTCAGTCAGATGGGAGTAGGCTATTGGATATCTAATAAGGTTGTGCTGCATTTACAGCTGAATGAGCCCATCTGGACCTTGCAGAGAGGATTGCAGGCTGCCATGAGGCACAGTGCTGCTCACATAAGGAAGGAACGGTTGGGAGTGCTCTAATTCTGTCTTCCTCCTTCCACATTGAGTTGTCATCAGTGGCTTATAGCATAGAGAATGTGCTTGCTGACTTGACTCCCAAGGTCAAGTTTTCATGACCTGTATCACAAAAATCTCTGGCTGAGTTGACCTGAAGCTTGATTGCTGCTGCTTTTTGAGGGACAATTACTTTGAAAAGTACTTAAAGGTTGTAACATTAACAGTATTTAAGTTAGTCCATCTTTAAACTGAAAGTTTATTGTTGTTGATAAGTACTTTGCAAATCTGATTGTGGTGGTTTGGGGCATTTTGGACAAACTGTAAGAATACTGACAAAAACGTATGTTTAACAGTGTATAATGAGCTAAGTGCTCCCTGTTTAATTGTGTTGATACTTGACTGTCTCTCTCAAGCTGTGATGGAATAGGGTTGATTTATGTTGCGTTTAGACAAACATGCAAATTGCAAAAAAAAAACCCCACCAAAAACCAGTAGCTTTTGCGCTGTTTCCATGCTGTTAATATTAATAAGTGGCAGTGTTTTAAACTTGGCAGCTGTTCAGTGAGGTTCATCATTTGTTATAGTGTGCAGACCTGAAAGACCTGCATTTACCTTTCAGGGGATTTGTTATTCTGATATTAATTTTGTGCTTTCTCTGTGTGTGTGTTTATGGACGTCAGTAATATTTTCCCTCTAGTAAGAGGATGCCAGTTTTTCATGTGATTTTGTTGATGTGATATGCTTAATCAGTTAACATCTTCTCTAAAAACTCAAACTTATAATTCTGTGTGGTTGACTTGAATGGCATTCTGTTAGTTCATTAACAGACAGCAGGCTGTTGTTTTCATCTGGATAGAGTATTTCTGACAGTAGATTGCTTAATCTGTGTACCTAATATTTATATTTTTCTGAGACCATAGGCACCGTATTAGCTATTTATGATATGCTTACTAATCTGCTAAATGATGAATTGTGACCATCAAAGGCTATGTCACATACATCAGGATTTTTATTATGTTTCCCTTTGGTACACAGGGAAGGTTTAGAGGAGCTTTTTTTTTTTTTAATTAACAATTTTCTCAGTGCATTTAGAAGTGTATCATCCATACCCTACTGCCAGCTTCTTGAATTGACATCACCTGTGTGTTTTGGGTAATCAAAAATACTAGCCTTTCAGATAGACTTTGTATTTTGCAGTGTTTGGCTTGTTTCATGATCCAAGCCTATGCGCCTAAAAGCATTTTTTCTCTGATACAAGGAAAGGTGATTGCACAACTGGGCTAAGTCTGTGACACCTGCCTGAAAAGTCAAAATATAGCTTGCTTGTTACTTTTTAATTGTGTCTTTCATGTTTTTATGTCTTCCTAGTTCTAAACACAGCCTAAGAGTTTTGTCCTTGCTGTTATCCAGTTGCTTGATTTCAGTAGGGTTATTATTCTGAATACTCTCCTTGTTACTGGAAGAATAAAATAAAAAGTCACTTCCTGCATCTTTAATAAAAGGGAGCTGTGCAACTCTCAGAAATACTGGGTATTTGGCTGGTAATAGAGGACCAAAGTATTTTAGTGAGAATACAGGTGGAAAAAGGTTATTATAGTTTCATCTTTCCCTTAAGCTACTCTGGACATAGTGTTAATGAACAAATGAATTTGCGTTTTAATTTCAATCTGCATAAGATCTCAGTTCTGCCCTTTGAGTGAAAGTGAAACAATTGAACTGTCAAACTTCTTTTAAATCCAAACTAGATTGTTTTTCTATTCATAGAGGCTGTAAGTACTTAGAGCAGTTTTCAGCCCGATCTTGCAATAGTTGAGCATTTGAAGATTTCTGCAATCTAAGCTAAATTGATTTGTTGTTCCTTATCCTTAAGGATTTATGCAGTAAGAGTACTCTGCCAAGTCAGGCTGGACCTTACAGCCCAGTTGCTGATTCTACAGTCTAGTCCTGACTCCCAAACCTCTGTCTTTTGCTCTTTAGCAAGAAAGATAGGACCAAAAAAGCGTAAGATTTGGCTTTGGAAAGAATTACAAGGATTTTCTTTGGAAGAGTAATGCTTCAGATGTTACAGACGTAAGCAATGAATTTTCTGAATGTATGTCTTCTGTTTCTTTGTCCTTGGGGTCTGAGGGCCTTTAGGAAGGCAGAAAGGCTTGCAGGCAGCTCAAGGTTTATAATCAGCCATGAACTAGTCTTGAGAAACTCCTGATGATTCAGCACAGGGTGCGATGTCCTCAGCTCCTAATTTCCCCAAGTTTAGGCTAGTTTTTTTTTCACACTTTTCTCTTTATTTTAGTGGTGATATTTTCCTTCTTTTTAAAGAAAAGCTGAAATATCTTCCTGCATATCTCTGCATCAGGTGGTATGAATTCATACACTTGTAGTCATCAAATTCTGTTGAAACATGATAAGGATATTTAATTTTTCATTAACATATAGTTAATTTAAACTCCTTTTTGAATTCCAGAAGAAAACTCATAGCCTCTAGATTAATCAGTATTGCGGTTGATATAAATATGATACACATATTTCTATAAATAATTTTTATTAAAGTTATTGACCTAAAAAGTAATTTGATAATTTTGTTCAGATGCTATCGAACATGCTGCTTTCTCAGTGTTTCAAATTGTAGAGAAGTTAGCACCTTTGAATATTTCAAAGTTATGCTTTCACTACTTCAGTTGCTTAGGCATTGCTTTTGTATGTTGTCTGGTGTCTTTGATCTGAATGTTTAAAGATAATAATCTCTTTGGTTCATGGAGAAAGGTTTAAAGGCCTTTCTAAAGTCATGGAGTGGATCATTTTTCAGTTGTCAATTTAAAGTGAGAGGTCAGGCCTTCATGGGGCTGGAAAACTACTTTTTCTAGCGGAAAGGAAAGCTTCTTCCATTACATTTTTGTATAGCCCAAGTATTGGATTAGATTTTTCTTTCACCCCTGTTTTTCCTGTCATGCCAATATTTACAGAAACTGATTTTGTGCCCTTTATTCTACTCAGGTATGTTTATCACAAGGATGCTTAAAGGACAGTGTCTTGTAATAAAAGCTTTTCAGCTTTTGGAGAATCGTGACCGTTTCAGGGATGTTGTTGATAGCATGTGAATTTACAGCAGAGAGTCCTTTAAAGGATGCAGTAGGTGTAAGTTTACACGTGTTAAAGATATGTGATAGTTAGGCAAAGTATTTTTCTTAAACAGAAAGATGCTTTGCAAAGTTTAGTTATCCAAAAGTTAATTTGGCAACTTCCCAGAAATGGGAAGTATAAGTCCCCAAGACATTGTTTTTAGTTGTGATTTCTTGCCCAAAATATCTTGTGCTGAAATGTTTCCTAGTGTTTCCTCAACTACAAGCTTTTTAAGTTTGTTATGAGAATTTTAGCAGGAAAGAAGGTAAGGATGTAAGGTACTGAATTTTTTTTTAATGGTGCGTTGAATGAGACAGAACGTAGAGGTAGGTGCAGTATTGAGCAAAAATATTGTATGAATCGTAATCTTTGGTTTCCTCTGAGGAAATGTAAACAGGATGCTGTAAATTTCTAGTTGTGTTGTTACTTCCTATGCCTAATTCTTATATGGTGAGAAGTACTGACTTTCTTAAAGGGAAACATCAGGCCTTGCATGTCTAGATAATAAAATCTATGTTCCCTTTTTTTGCACCCTGTTGCATTCTGTTGTTGATGCACTTTGTTGAGTTGTGGCAGCGTTTGAAATGGAATTCTATGTATTTTTTCTCTTTAGTGTCCTTAATCAGCAGCATGAGTCAATCGATTTTTATTTTCAGTTTATTAATACTGCTCTGAATGATCTTAGGTATTTTAACCCCTCCTGCCAATTGCTTTTTTAAAAGTCTTTCTTAAATAATGATAACTTAGTAGTACAGTATCTTCTCAAGTGTAAAATGTGGTTAACTTACTTGGATTAATATTTTCATTATAACTTGAATATTTATAGACTGACTTCAGCCGTTTGAGCAAGAGGATATAAAAGCTTGCAACTTGTATATCAGAAGTTGTGTGACTATAGGAGTTCAAAGCAAGAAAACTGTGGGCTTAGACTGGGTCTGTTAAAAAAAGTATTCTCTCCATTTAATTCATTTGTACACAGTTTGACTTGCACTTTATTACACCTCTCTCAGCTATTTGAAACATTGGTGTTGGTTTTACAGTTGTAAAACCAACTAATAAAGGTTTTACATTGCCAGAAGTAGGAGAAAGAAAAGATGCCTAAATTTTTCTTAAAGGAAAAAAAAAAAGAGAAAGGAGCAGGGGAGGGCAGAAAACCCACGTAATCACAACTACTGACTGTGTCATATTAGAAAGTTGTGTTTTTAACAAAACAAAAAGAAACCATGTGATGTAATATTACTAAAAGTAACCCTTGGCATTATCTTGTTTACTTACTTACACCTAGCGTGGCAGCATTTTATTTTGTTGCAAACTTGATGGGTGTTTACGAAGCACAGAAAGAATTTATTTCAAAATACTAGGAAAAGGTGATTATCTTCTTAACTACTAGCAGTTAGAGGGATGGATATATTCTTTTGATCCTACGTCAATGGAAACAGTAATGTTTATGTCTGAGATCTTCAAGATCCCATCAAGTTAGAATCTTGTATAAGTCAAAATCTCACAGGAGTTTGAATAGTTTCTGCTTCAAAGAATTTTTTTTTTTTTTAAATAAATTATAAGTAAATGAAATGTGACTTCATACAAATGTTTCAATGCTTGCTTTGTAGATGATGTTCTGACACCAAATATAGAGAACAGTAATTTTCCCTACCAAGTACCTAACTTCCATAAGTGTGACATCTGTTTGCTGTCTTTTCCAAAAGAGACCCAGTTCCAGCGCCATATGAGGGATCATGAGCAAAATGACAAGGTATGAATATAGATATATATAGGTATAGATATAAACTTAGCAAATACCAGTGTATATTGATATTTTCATATACTGACAAGTAAAGCTAAGACAAGACATAATTTTTTTTTTAATCACATCACAGTTTCTCTTTCATGTTTCCTCATGTTTCCTTTGAGACAGGACCTTACCTTGATGCCATTTAGTTAGATTATTGTTCCTAGTTCAGTAATCTTTAATTTTAGCAGTCTCTATTTATAAAATCTTCAGGTAGATGAGAAAATGTATGGGTGTCTTTTAATATACTTTGCTAATGTGTAGAATCAGTTTGCAATAAAAAGAAAATAATGCTTATATTGATTAACTGGACCCCACTAGTCTCTTTTAGCTGTTTTCAGTAATGTCAAGCAACCTAACCTGGGATGTGTGTATTAGTCAGTAGGTTAGTGTCATAATTTTGTCTGGGTACAAGTCAAATTTAGGAAAGAAGAAGAAAAATACAGATATATGATTAAGACTGGACTGGCTTTTTAAATGAAAATTTTGGCACAGGTTTAATCTGTATCTGAAGCACTTTGTTTCTGTTCCTTGCTTTCTATTTCACGAAGATAAAACTGCTTTACATGGGATGGAAAAATAATTTTATTACTGTTTGTAGTAGCTGTTAGATACAGATTAATTTTTACAAAATGTAGGACTTTGAGATGATAATTCATGAATGCAAAGAGCTGCGTACACAAGTTTCAATGTTGTAAAGCTGGTATATAAAAAATGGAAGTTGATATTTTTAAACTATGCTATTGCACACTTGTGCAAGAGCCTTTATATCTAAAAGTGAAGGTGCTCTTGAATGAAAGCTGATTGTGCAGGTGCCAACTGAAGAGCAGTCAATCTTAGCATAAACTAAGCTCTTTGCTTTGCTGCTTCGATTATTTTTTTTGCTTAAGGAGAGTTCACGATCTCAGTTGAAGTAGGAAAATTTATTTCTCCTTGCTCATTCTTCTGTCCTGCTGACTTCACTCTACTCAGACAGTCCCAGTTTTGAGTCTCTGCTTTCTTTAGTTCCCCTGCCACCTTTACCCATACGCTTTTGAAATGCTGTATTTGCATTTTCAGTAGTGAGATGCAAAGGAGAGAAAATAATTAAGACTGGTATTATCAAGGATCATTATCATATGTAGGTACTTGAATTGCTTGTTTTTTCTTTTCAACCTTTTGATTTGTATGGTTATGTGTGTCACCTAGGGTATATGTAACTTACGGGAAGATTGAATTTTGTCTTTATTTTTGTGGTTTTAATGAACAGCCTCACCGGTGTGACCAGTGTCCGATGTCATTTAATGTTGAATTCAACTTGACACTTCATAAATGTACTCACAATGGTGAAGATCCTACGTGTCCTGTGTGCAACAAGAAATTCTCCAGAGTAGCCAGTCTGAAAGCTCATATAATGCTACATGAGAAAGAAGAGGTAATTTATTAAGCCTCATAATTTAAATTTTGGAAAGACATGTCATAATGGTTGTACTTGATACCTTACCTATATGCTTTAGATTGGAGGATTGAATAAAGGGTTTCATTCAGAAGAAATATAAAGCTTAATGGGGAGTCTGTTTTAATAATAGTAGCAGAAATTAGTATACTGGATATAAGCAAGAGTTCCCATCCTGTCTTTACTAACAAAGAGAATCTGTGCATGTTTGATAGATATCATATGATACAGGAACATGAACTGATTTGTTATTTACAAATACCTTCATTTTGAAGCAATTTCTGTGATTTGATGTGCACTGATAAGCCCACACATAATAGTCTGGCAGATTATTTTTGATGGCAGATGTCATGGAGAGGCACTATCACCATCCATTTCTTGCTCCATGAAGCTGTTCCTTATCTAGAACTCCCACGCCTTTTTTTGAGTAGTTATTTTGCTTGAGAGGACTTCTTGTTTCTTTCACAATTTCGTTTTCCATTTTTATAAGGCATTGGTTAAATTATTAGCAACACGTAACGCATAGTAGTATTTCACACGCTTTATAGTCATTACTGCATTACTGCAGCTGCCAGGGTTGATTGTACTGCCCAGAATACCAAGTTTTCAATCATGTAATTACCTCTTCCTCCTGTGAAGGCGTTTTTAAAATTGCACTTTGCATTGGAGAATTGGAGCTGAGTCAAGTATGCACTTTTATTGCCAGACTTGTAATCATAAACATAACAATAGTATGTTTCTCCATACCAACTGCAGGCAGCTTGCAGCAGTTTTTACCAGTAGGTTTGGGATGATAGGCCTGTTTGCCTTTTTCCCTAAATCAGGCAGGGAATGCCATCTGTAGAGAATGTATTAGTTCTTTAATATTGTTATCAGTTCACATTGTTATCATGTACACAACCGAGTTAAAATGAGAGAACTTGAGTACAGTTTTGTTGCATGTTAATGTATCTATAATGATACATAGTTTAATGGGTATTTATTGGGTAAACTCGATTTATGAATTGCTAAAAACATCAGGGTAAGGAAACTGAGTCTCAAGAAAGATTCCTAAGAGTGATTTTTAGTATTCATTTCTACCATGAAGTGATTTTCATTCACTTCAGCTGCTCTGATTCTGATACTTGGTGCAGATGTCAGAAGAATAGGTTGTGTGATGCCTTTCAATTTAAAATTCAATCTGCAGCTTAAAAATTAAACTTATATTAACACCTTTCAATTCCTAATGGATGTATTCTTGTAATGCTCTAAAATTCTGGGATAAAACAGATGAACCTAACAGTAAATTCACAGAGACTGCAAGAATGACTTTCCCGATAGTTATGCATGGGGCCTGCAGGAGAGCTGGAATTTGAACTTGAAGCAGATGGTCTTGACGATAGCACTAGCTGTCATTCAGGAGTTTTTCGTAATGTGCAGGGTAAGAAGTTATCAGTAGAGTACATTCTCCCTCCTGTTTGTTATCACTTTGTTACTGTTGCTGCTAGGCTGAAAATCTGAAAACAGAGCAAAGATACGTACTCACTTACTCATACGTAGTCAATGAGGAGACTACTGCACAAAGCTGAAGTTGGGGTAACTTTAGTCTTGCTTTGTGCTGCATCAGCCAGCTTTATCTACAGAAGAGTGCAGAAGGGCAGTAACAAGACACAAGTGTGATTAGCTTCTTGAGCTCTCCAGTTAGGTTTGGGAGGACATATCTGTCTGTGCTGAAATGCAGATTTTTGTGATTGATTGCCTCTGTCAGAGGTTCCAGAAGGAATTTTCTAGGATATTTAAATCTGTTTTTCAAGAAACTAACTTTTATCCTCATTTTCTGTAGTGATTTGTGTGTGATGAACTGGTGTAACCTGGAAAAAACACATTTGAAATTCCTCAGTTTCAGGTAGCTTTCTTTTAAGAAGTCATATACCTTGTATAAATACGCCTGACCTTGCAGAGGGTTTTTGGTTTTGTCCATTTCCTCAGTGGAAATGGACAGTGCTACTTTTTGACCCAGTGAGGCAGGAATGCTAAATACAAACTGAAAAATTCTAATTTTTAGCATTAAAGCAGCTATTATGTTGTCTTTCTCCATGAGCGTGAGGTTTTCTTGGGCTTTAGGAAAACCTTAATATGTTGAAAAAGGTAAAACTCATATTTGATGGGTAGAGTGAAAGTTCCTTTATTTAAAGATCCTGATTTTCTTTTTTTTTTTTTTTTTTTTTTTTTTTTAAAGAATGTTCAGTGTATTTGGCTTGTCCTGTCTTCTAATTTGGTAGCAATGTTCTTTGATAAAGTGCAAATTAAAATCTTCTGTTACAGATAGCAGGAGTCATTGATGCTAAACAGGTGAAGATCATGAGTTCCAAAGTATTCCTTCAGATATTACATCTGATAAAATAAAGATAGTTAATACAGGCAGAATTAGATGAGTAAAGCTTTCTAAAATCATTTGAGTTTGGGAATTTTAAGTATTATCTAGCAATGTACGAACAGCCCCTTTTGTTTAATGTTAGAAAGTGGGTTTAACCATAGTGAGGTTAATATGTGCAATTACTTGTTCTGTGTGTGGTGGTGGGTTTTTTTTTTGTTTGAGGGGCAAAAAAATAAATCTGGTGCTGCCTATGCCAGAGAGATGCTATTGGGTTTGATATATTGCTGGGTTTTTTGTGCGGTTTTTATATTTTTACCATGTTCTTGCTTTCCTACAGAAAATTCTACAGTAATGAATAAAAATACACAGACTTCCGTTGTTTCAGATATTACTTAGACTATTCTTTTGTTTGTGGAAGTTGCTTAATAGAATATGTGTAATAGCAACAAAATGTCATAGATCATGTGTATCTGAAAAAAGCTGAGAAGCGATTGACAGACTCTCAGTTTTGGGGACCATGAGCTTGATATAATATGCATTGTAAGCTTCTCTTCAGGTAATTTTTCCCCACTTGTACAAAAGGATCATCATAAACCAAATATGTTCTATAAGAACAGTATTTTTCATCAAGAAGTATTCAGATTTGAATGTAGATCCTGGAAAATAAAGTAATATTTATTTATTGTCCCACACTATAACTTGAGCCCAGTAATAATGATCTCCAGTTAGATTAAACAAGTAATTTTTGAGGTAGTATTTAATTTCATAACAGGACTTCTGATTTTTTAGGTTTTTCTGTGGAAATGTCTGGTGATATTGCAGAATTTGTGTTTTTCAGAGTTAGGGAACAAATTTATTGTCAAAGCATTTTAAAAATAGTGCTGCATATCTTTATTCTTCTTGATTAAAACAATCTTGTCAATATCTTTACTTAAATGACCACTGTGTTGTGGTTTGTTTTTTTTTTTCCCCTTGTTTATCATTCAAGGAGGAAAAAGTGGGGGGAGGATAAAAAACATTTCCATTTGCAGCAGTAATTACATTACTGAAAAACTAACTAAGATGAAAACTGAAGTTACTTACGCACATCAGTAAGGAGCTTGTAACAGATCTATTGCCAAAGAGATGGTGAATATTTTTAGACATTTAATCTTAACTCTCTGTTTAGATTTTGTAAAATAAAGATTGACTGAGAAATTAATGATTTTGAAAAGCAAAAGGAAGTCAAATAAATGCAGAGCTTTTAGTTTTCATTGAAACAATATTTGACACTGATTCTTACTCTGAATTTCAGAGAAATGGCAGTACTTTTGTATTAGACTTTTGTATTAGACATTACGAGTGTGATTTCCATTCTAAATGCCATGGATTACTAATGTAACTGGAAAGTGGTGTATTTAACACTGCTGTAAAATCAATGGTTTGAATGATTTCTGTCAAAAACATCATGTGTCCCTATTTACTCCTGTTGTCTTTCCTGTGAAGATAGCTTAAGAAACTCAGTAGTAACTGTGGTGGGATTAGTGTTAAAAAGAAGTGACAATTTGTATAATTTTAACCAGTAAAAGTATAAAATCCTTGAATCTACAGTTAAGGTGTTTCTGGTTAGAAGGCAGCATTTTTTACAAGTGTATATGCAGCCCATAGCATAATGGCACTGAGGTAAGGTTCTATGTGCATCTTGAACTAGCCTACGAAGGAAATAGGGAGTGGTGGTGAGGATGATACTGAACTGCTTGTTTCTGCTACCATATGAACTTTTTCAGAATTCAGTTTCAGTGGAGTTTCTTAAAATATAAATATTACCATAAGCTTGCAGTGGTTATTGTTCATGATTTATATTATGGGGCTCATAAACTTTTTTGGCTTGTATACTTTTATTGCTGTTTGCTTCCAGGTGCCAATGTCCATAGAAGGATATATTCGTCTACTTGAGCAAAGCTTGTGCAAGTGTACTGCTGTTTGGGAACCTTTTGAAAAATCAGTCTCTATTATCTCTTTCAGAATCTTATCTGTTCAGAGTGTGGAGATGAATTTACTTTACAGAGTCAGCTGTCCATACACATGGAAGAACATCGACAAGAATTGGCAGGCAGTAGGATCCACATCTGCAAGTCTTGCAAAAAGGAATTTGAAACTTCCTCACAGCTAAAAGAGCATATGAAAACTCACTATAAAATAAGGTGACAATCATGAGATTGTAACAAAATAAGCAGATGTTACTTTTATGGTGATAGCTTGGGGAAGCAAGAGTAGCATTTCCAGTCAGCAAAGTACCATGATCTATGCAGACCATTTATTTTCTTTGGTATGCTGTTGTGAAATGGAGTTTGTTTTTTAAAACATTGCTAAAGTAGCTGGTTATTTTTGGAGGCTTTTTTAATTTTCTGTTTTTGTATTTAGGCAGCCATACTAAACATAGTTCCATCTGGTAGCTATTTGTAAAGACATGCAAAGTTTTTCTGATAGAGAGAGTGCTTTTTGAAGTGTGTTCATGTGTGATTTTAAAGGCTAATGGCAGTACATTGAAGAAAATGTATACTAATTTTACATAGCAGTTATTGTAATTGCAAAAATCCTAATACTTACCTTTTGCAAAGAAATAAGTTGCTCCTTGCAGTTTAATCATCTTTTGCAAGTAGTCCTCACCATAACCTTCTGTGAGTTTTTTTGTAAATCTGAAAAAGCACAAAATGAAGGGGGGAAAAAAGGCCTAATTGCTGTTCTTCCTTTCGGTGAAAATTTGTTCTGTCCTTTCTTTTAGCTCTTTAGTTGAACTTCACTTTTAGGAAGGTGAAAATTACTTTAACTTAGAAGAAAGCAAAACTTACTTCATTTGGTTTAGTTTGTACATTAAGAAAGGCTAACGTTTTTGACAAGTGATCTATCTTTTAATCTTTAAACTATTTCTATTAAAAACATGAGAAAAATAGATATTTAAAAATGAGAAAGATTGGATATTTCCAATTATTAGCAGATTATGCAAGTTGTGAGATCTGAGTATTTGTGTTCCAGAAGGTTTAAAAAAGTGGTGGTGTAGATTTCTATTTGCAATCTGAAAATTGAGGTAAAGTTGTTATGTTTCTATTGAGTTACATAATATTACAAACAAAAAATGTTCTTGTTGTGGACATCTCCTGCGTAAGTTAAGATGTCTAAATAAAGAATGGATGAGTGAATCTAATAAGATGGCTGCGGTTTTGAGAGTATTATGCATGCTACATTCTGATACAAATGAGATATAAGTGCTCCACGATAATTTATCTATGTTTTCATAAAGATGGATTATTTCTGGATTCAGAGCTTCCTTATACAAGATTCACTTTATTAATCAGTTCAGATGTAGAAGCACTTTGCATTTGTATTCAAGAAACTACTGTCCAATACAGTGCTTTACTGTGCTTTCACCAGCAGTAACAATACAACCTGTGTATGTAAGCCAGGTTAATGAATTGCAGAAGTGACCCCACTCCACCTTCTGTTTCCGTAGAAATTATTTTGAAAGCAAAAGCATGGAAACTCTGATTTTTGTAATTTATTATTTGACATAATCCTTTCATATTGAAAAGTTAGTGTTTGACCTAACCTGTTTGACTGTATATAAAGTTCAAAGGCATACATCAGTAGTCAAAAATCTCACTATTTGATTCCTGCTGCTTTTTGTAAAATAAGCTCAAAAAATTTGTGGGATTTAAAATTATGAAGAGCCTTGTTCCCATAAGATGCTTTTCATAAAGTGATTGCACTTTTCCATCCCCAAAAGGTCTTTATTTTTTGTTTGAAACATCTGAATGGAAAACTATGAAGTTATAATTTAAATTTAGTACCTAGCTTTTGCTAAAAGGAAATGGTCATTATAACTCTAAATGAGGGAATATTTTAGAAGGTGATCTGATCTTGAAGGATTGTCCCTGCAGTTGTCTCCAAATTGGATATTATTTCCTTTATTAAAATGCCACAGCTATAGTTGAAACAGATGATGTTGCTCATCAGAGAGTGTGTTCTGACAATCAGGCTGGTCTAGATCTGTCCTGACATGGAAAGAAGAGGAGGTTCTAACATATGTGCTGTTCTCTTTCCTATTCTTCAATCTCCAGTTGATTTTACTCTGGATAATTCAGTAAATTTTGATAGGTGTAATTAACATGTAAAAGTAAAATCGATTTTACTCTGGATAATTCAGTAAATTTTGATAGGTGTAATTAATATGTAAAAGTAAAATATATTGCCTAAACTCTGTGCTCGCTCTGCAAGAGTATAAAAAGAGTTTAAAAACGTAGTATTTGTTTGAAGTAATTGGAAGGGAAAATGTGCTTTCCTTTAAATATACACTGAATATCTAATCTATTCAATATTCAGGAATATATTGAATATTGTATTCATTGATGCACTTAGTATCTATTTATATTAATTTATTCTGTGATCTATGTTCTCTTAGAGTACAAAGATGCTTCATTAGAGCAGGAGTTTACTGATTTCCTGTGTTACTCATGGACTGTTACTCTCCTGCTAATTTTCATATTGTTAGAGCAGCCTGTGTTTCAGGGTGGTGGTGTATTTTGCACATATGCTCCACATCAGCTAATTCTTATTTCTCAGTTGTTGAGAAAAACACCAGGTATTTAAATTTGTTTAACTTCAGTTAGCTTTAAGCAGTACTGACAAGCTGAATTACTGTATAGGTGTAAATGCTCAGGCACTATGGGAAATGTGGAATGCGCTAGATATGCTACGCTGCCTCCTGGTTTCACCTTCTTTAGCTGAGTTGTTGTAATGGTCTTTTAATATCCCCTAGGTTTTCATTTTTTTCCTTTTTTTTTTTTTTCCTAGCAGAAAATCGGTTGTTGTTTTTCAGCAGTCATTTAAAAAAATTAGTTTTATTTGTAGAGAAACAAATTACGGGAGTTTATATCATCTGTTATCGTATCTCTGTGGAGACTATGATTTGTATTTGAGGAGCAGTGGTGAATATTTGGGTTATTCAATTCTTAACCTGTTATTGTTAGACCTCAGCAACTGCATTTGTGCTCTAGTTCATGAGGTATTCTGGGGTGCATTAAAAGGAGTGTGGCCAGCAGGTCAAGAGAGGTCATCCTTCCCCTCTACTCTGCCCTAGTGAGACGTATCTGGAGTACTGTGTCCAGTTTTGGGCCCCGCAGTTTAAGAAGGACAGGGAACTACTTGAGCAAGTCCAGCGGAGAGCTACCAAGATGATCAGGGAACTGGAGCATCTCCCTTATGAGGAAAGGCTGACAGACCTGGGTTTGTTCAGCCTGGAGAAGAGGAGACTGAGGGGGGATCTCATGATAGTTATAGATATCTGAAGAGCAGGTGGCAGGACGATGCGCCTGGACTCTTTTCAGTAGTGCCCAACGACAGGACAAGGGGCAATGGGCACGAGTTGGAACACAGGAAGGTCCACCTCAATACGAGAAAAAACTTCTTTCCTGCAAGGATGACAGAGCGGTGGAAGAGGCTGCCCAGGGAGGCTGTGGAGTCTCCTTCCCTGCAGACGTTCAAAACCCGCCTGGATGTGGTCCCTGTGCCCCCTGCTCTGGGTGTCCCTGCTCAAGCAGGGGGGTTGGATGAGATGATCTCCAGAGGTCCCTTCCAACCCTTGCCATTCTGTGATTCTGTCTTCCTAGTCTAGTTAAGAACAAAAGTCTTAATGTGTTCAGGCAAAAGAAATAAAATTGCACAGAGTTGAAAGTTCCCACTAAAACAGTAGCTGTGAAGCCACTGTATACTTCTAGTGGAATTTACAGTGAAAATGTGTCTAGAGAACCTCTAAGAAGTATCATTTTTATTAGAGAAATAGCTGTAAAATTCTTGGTGTTCATAGGCACTTAGAAAAGTACTCCTTTTACATTGTTCTTTTAGTATTATTAAAGAGGTTTTTTATTTTAACTGTCGCAGCTCATACTATACATTGTCATCAAATTTACACTATATGTTAAAAAATGATGGGTTAAAATCAGCTTCTTCAAAATAATGTTTAATATTGGGATTAAGAGGATTTTATTTCAATTCCTTTTTTTTTTCTTTTTTAAATGACAGGGTGTCAAATACCAGATCTTATAACAGAAATATTGACAGAAGTGGTTTTACCTATTCCTGTCCTCACTGTGGAAAGACGTTCCAGAAGCCGAGTCAGTTAACACGACATGTGAGGATACACACAGGTAAGACTGTGAGACTGTGGAATTAATTCTTTTAGTTTTCACTTGTTTTACAAAATTCAGTTAATCTGTGAAATACTAAATATTTTTCTTCCACTTGGGACTTGAAATAGTATTAATACATCTGGCTCACTAGATGCTGTTACCTCTTGGTTTAAAACACCCTTTATGTAATTCCTTTGTTTAGGAAATTTATATGCTTTTAAAAATCTTCTAAAATGTGTCTAATGATATACATCTGGAAATTTTAAGTACTTTACAGGTTTCATTTGTTACAGAATACCAGTTTTGGTACTTAAAGTTTCAACGGGCCCTAAAATTGGAATACCTAGATAAGGTACTCTTAAGGTCTTATGTACTCTAGAGAAGAGATTCTAAAATTTATATTCACAAGAAGAGTAGAAATACATGAGAATGAATAGTACTCCTAACATAGTGCCCTTGCTTTTGTTTTTAGATTGATTTAGTTAAAGTTACTGCTGTATATTCTCTGTACTTAATGTAGCTGCCATTTTCAGGATGTCCAAAGTGAACTTGCGAGGGGATAAGCCTAGACTGTAATTTTGATGCTTGAAGAAGAGTAGGTGACTGTTCAGTTTTGCAGAAGGAATAGCAGATGTTTTTTGCAAAATTACTGTAATAAATACATGCATTTGTTTAACCCTTAAGCACTGGAAATAACTGAGAAATGCTAAGTATAAAATAATACAGAGGTTTTTGAAGTGTAGACAGGACTGTAAGAATAGTTCTCAAGTTATAATCAGACATATGTAATATAGCATAGGTTCGGCTTTAAACAAAACCTTCACTGAAGGTGCTCCAGTGATGTGCAGTACATCTGCATTTTCCATCTTGTGAATAAATTGCAGTTTGTCTAGTTTTTAGCTAATTAATGTAGTAAATTATGTAAGTGTGCAATGCTGTTCGTATTGTCCCATCACTGTCTGAACAGACTGCTGAGTTGCTGTGTAAAAGAATGACTTTGCCAAGGGAAAAATAAAAATTTCGTTGTGTGACTCTTAAGAATCTTTTTAAGCTTTATAATTTAATTGTAAAACAATAAAACAAGAGGTCACCCTTGTACCTGCTTTAAAAGTTGCCTCAAAGTAATATAAAAAAAATTAATTGAAAATTAACTTTCTTACTTCAATCTCTTTGATACATTATTTTAGCTTATTCTAGAGCAGAATTAAAGAAACAAGATTAAAGTTGGTTGAGGAGACTTTTGTAAAGCTTCAAAAAGTTCAAGAGCATTTATAGTTCTTTTGAAGAGTAAAAAGACATTGGTCTATTGGGAAACCAGAGACAGAAAATGTAGTCCCAATCTGCACATGATGGTAGGTCATTCTAAGTTCCAAGTAGCTAGTGAAGACTCATTTCATTTGTGAAGTATGTTATTACTTTAAATCTGCAGACAGTCTGTCTGGCATCCAATTCCTTGAGGTACTGTGAAATTTGTAGGAAAGAACAACTTTGCTTTAAAGGATTTAGAATTCTAAAGTCTTTAATTGTTAAAAGAGCATGTCTGTGCTTTACACAATTTGCAGAACCTTATCCAGCGCAAAGTTTTCTAGTAATGAGTTCACAGCCTCATGATACAAAGCACTGATGTGATATAAATGCATTTTGTTGGCTCTGCTTCAGTTACAGCGTTACATTAGTGTCTTAATTGCAGTACTTTTTTGTTCATAGCTATTAATTTCAAGCACTTACGCCCTTTGGGGAAAAAAACATGAAGTGTTAGGGATGGCAATCCCCATATTAATAGCTAAGTAATGAACTCCTCATTCCCCCTCCCAAATCTGTATTTTATGAAGTTGTACTTGAGAAATACAGAAATTCCACATTTCCACAGTACAATTAAGATTTAGTTTGTATAATGAAGTTTACTTAAATAGGCAGACTTAACCTGAAGCAATACTTCTCTTTGTCCATCAGCAGCTATTAGTGGAAGCTAAGCCTCTTACCTATGAAAGCCCAATATGAATTTTGTCACTGTATTTCGAGAAGATCCAAATCAATGTTCTGTATCTTAATCTATATTAAAAAATACACAGTTAAAACCTGCAGACCTTAAAGCATCTTCTAAAGCCATAGGCAGCAAAACAGAAAATACATATTCCTTCAGAACTGATATTGAGTTATATGCTTGTAATCTATTTCAGAAAATAGCTGCTTTTATTTCAGACAATGTGAATTTAATTAAGAATTCATAATTTTAAACTAGATGTAATTGCAGCTATATAATTAGAAGTAATATAAAATATTAATTAAAACTGCTTTAGTGTGCATAATATTTAGCACTTGCTAGTACTTACTGGTGTAGCAAACAATGTAGCAGCATGCTCATAGTGTTGTTTTTGCTATAAAAATGTGCAAAGGCAAAGTGTTAAATGTTCTCAAGGTCCTGGAGTTACCGCAGCTAAACTGTTTCACTGAAAGAAAAAAAAGAGTAATACTGAGTTCACAGTGGAGATTTTCCAGTAGTCAGTTAAGACACATGGTAAGTAAGAAACTGAACTTTGTTCTTAGTATCTGTGTGTTTAAATTATGTAGCTTTGTAATACATTAATTCAGTTCTATTATGTTTTGTCACTTAAAATTTCTGGGGAGTTTTTCATGGTTAATCTGTTCATGTACAAATAACTCTAAGAATGCACAGCATTGAGAACACCAAAATCAGGAAGTAGTGACAGCAGTCCTGTAATAATATTGCCTAGATTTTCTTTAATGTTCAGTAGTGATATGAACATTCCAGGGTTTTAAATTATTTTGGGGCAGGCTGTACAATATCTCATATAATAAAAACATTATTTTATTGCACATTTTCAGTAGGTGGTTGTCAAGAAAGAATGGCTGTTAGTGTTGCAGTGTTGCTGTAAGACTTTTTCATTTTAGACTTAATAGAAGATGAAATTCTTGACTGTTAGTTATTTATTACTGTCCATTCCACCTTCTGCTCCCGTTTGTTTCCATGCAGGTGTATGTATTTTATAGGAATTGGTGTAAAAGAATGGCATACCTGGTTTTGGCTTTCATTTCCCCTTTTTCTTTTCCTTCAGTGGTTTTGCCATAGCAACCTTAGACATCTTCCAAACCACAAGTTGAGGGAAACTGTTCTAAATAATTGTTTCATACAAGTTTAATTTGGTTTATGCATTTTAACTGATCATAATCAGCTAGGTTATAAAGCTTTTTTACAAGGCTGCATCTCTATCAAAGTAGATGTGGACATTGATGGTCGAGGTAAACAATTCTGTTGTCAAAACAAAATAGGAACATATGTTCCTGTGTTTGTGTGTATGTACAGATATCTATATGTAGTATTTTATTTTAACTGATATAATTTTATTTTAACTGATATAATTTTTCATTTAGATACAGAAAGCTACTAACATTTATTTAAAGCCCTTTACCCCACATACTTCTTTTTTTCCCTTTCAGGTGAAAGACCTTTTAAATGCAGTGAATGTGGAAAAGCCTTTAACCAGAAGGGGGCGTTGCAGACCCATATGATCAAGCACACTGGTGAAAAACCCCATGCTTGTGCCTTTTGTCCTGCAGCCTTTTCTCAGAAAGGCAATCTTCAGTCACACATACAGAGAGTTCATTCAGAGGTAAATACAATTATTCATAAAGTGGTTGGTGCTAATATACTGATTATTTAATTTTCAGTATTTAAAGTATCCTGTTTGCTATTTGTGTGCTTTCTGTCGCCAATATAGATTTACTGTTCTAGTATAGATTCTAGTTTGTTGGTTTTACCTGCAAGCTTTCCTAAAAAAGCTTAATCTGAATAACTGTGTACTTAGCATAAGTAGCAAAACCTTCATTTACCATTGTATTTTCAGTACGTTGATAAGATTAATAAATTATTAGTGGTTTTAGGTGTATAAAAATATACCTGTGTCAGTCTTGGGAGAAAGAGGGCTAGAATCAGATGAAATTAAGCCAAAAGCAGCAAAGCGGAAAATGGTGAAAAATTTCAAGGCCAAACAGCAACCTGCTAACTCCATCATAAAGCATACTTGCAATTTGTCTTTGAAGTATATATCCTACAGCCTTTCTCAGGTTTTGCAGTTACAGGTGGAAGAAAATTACAAAATAAGATAAAAACCATTGTTCTCTAAGACCTCTCTCTGCTGATTTTTTTCTTCTTTGTTACAGACAATTTTTAAGATTCAGAATGTACTGCTGTGATAACGTAATATAATTTTATGAGCAACATTGACTATGCAACTTTGTTCAATAATTTTTTTGCTGACTTTAGTGATTTGTGTTTGGAAATACCCTTAGAAAGAGAACTAGTTTAGATCTGAAAGGTATAAATGTTACAGGCAGCTTTTTTCCTCTTTTTTCCTGCATTCAGAATATCATCTCTGCTCTCACTCTTTCCCCTAGTTCTGTCTGAGATTTGCTTTCTTGTTTGCCATTTTTGTGTTACAACAATAGTTCTTATTTGGATTTTTTTTTTTTACTAAGGATCCTTCTAGTGTGTTAGAGTTCCTTACTTTTAGGCCATTGTCTTTCATTGAATACGTTTTAGTGTTTGTATTGCACTTAATTATATTAAATCATATGTTTACATTTCATATGACTTTGTGTAACTGGTCTTCTGATCACAGCTCCCTATGTGCAATAGCTTTTGCTAAATAAAAAAATGCATCAACATTAATTTACATTGATTTTTTTTTTCAATATTACAAGCTTGTTGGGGATCAAACCAAAAATATTCTGCTTTTTTCTCTGTTACTCTTGTTTTCCTGTAAGATAAAGGACTTTAAATAAATGCTGCCTCTTGATCACATCTTATTCTGTGTTTCATGATCCTGAGCCTACACTTTAGTCGTTGCTTTGGATCATCTGTTGATTTTTTTGTTGTTGTTGTTGCTGTGTTTCCTCCAAGACTGCAAGAACAACTATTTTAATTCTTCATCTTATTCTGAGACAGTCACAAAATAACATTACAGGTGATAATGAAACAGGTTGAGTCTCACTTCATAGATAACTGTTTAGTTGTACCTGTATTTTATTAGTTGATACGTCTTTCTGAAAGTCTTCCTACCAGTTTAAGCTAATGTCAGAAAATAAAAAAATTCCATACTATATTGCAAGCAGCATGTTTTCTTTTGAAGACTTTGTTGTTCCCTACATATTGGAACTACCACACTGGTTCTTACTGCTATGTGACAGACTGCAGAGGAGGGGGGAGTGAGGGTGGTTGGAATCTGCAAATTTAGCTGCTTTAATTACCTCAACCTCTTGGCCTGAAGGTCCCAAACAAGTTGCTCCTGGTCACTTTCTCATCCCATGTGTTCAAATTCAGTTCAAACTATGTATTAAACTTCCCTGCCCTTCACTGTGTTAGTTTTTTTGGTGTGCCCCCCTCCCCGCAGTCCCTATGGCCTTACGCCCAATCTATCTCACCTACATTCTACTTTGACCCAAAAAATGGATTTTTTTTCTTGAAAATTTAAAAAGGTACGTTTGCAAAGGTAAACAGAAGAGAGCCCAAATCTGAAGATAAATTATCTGCATTTTTTCTCTTCATATTTCCAAACCTCCATTTGTATTATGTATGATCTTCAGGCACGTCTTAATTGATAAAGGTGCATTTTGGCTTTGTTTCTAAGTGTGTAATGGTGGGAAACTGTAAGGAGGGAAAAGTCTGAGGTCTCATTTGTCAGATGGCATTTGTTTTGCTCTCTGGTGCTTCTCAACGTTGAGAAGTGGTAAATAGGAGATGAGTCATGCGCACAGATTACCGTTGACTTGATATGTGAGGCATACCAGACTGATTCCATAACTGGATATCAGTAACTTGGAAAAATAAAGTATTTTAGCTCTTATAACCCCATAGAATGTTTGTTATGTGGATAAATAATTAAAAATATAAAATTTGATAGATTGAGGGGGAAAGTACTTTTTTTTATTATTTTATTGAAGGTGAAGAATGGCCCTACATACAACTGTACAGAATGTAGCTGTGTCTTCAAAAGCTTGGGTAGTTTAAATACCCATATCAGCAAGATGCACATGGGTGGTCCACAGAATTCTGCAAGCTCTTCAACAGATGTATCTCATGTTACAGCGGTAAGCTTTGCTTGGTATATTGTGAAAATTCCTTTAAGAGTTTAATTAGATCTGTATCTCAATTCCAGTAGTTCTTCAAATAGTTTAGAACTGAAAGACCTGTAGCTGGCGCTTGTCTTTTTAAAGTCTTGTGTCATTTTTTGGAATCGATTCGCATTATTAAATATCGGCAGAATGTATATTAGTCAAGCATATGCAAAAAAGCATTTACAATTTGAAGGTTTAGATGAAAATACAACATTTTATTTTACAACATAATTTTAGTGTCTACAGATTGTGTGGGGAGGAAACTTTTCCTCCCCAGACAAGATAAAAATAATTGTGAAGTTTTGCCGGAACACTGAAATCTAGAACTATTCAAATTATATATTAGTTTTAACTGATTTTTGGAAATTGTCTGAATATTTCTGTTAACTTGTTTTAAATATTAGCTTCTTATTTGATAGATCATAAAGGAAAAATTGTAGCTGTTTTGGAAGCGCTGAATGTTGGTGTGTTTTCTTTACCAAAATACAAGAAGCTAAATTTCAGAAAATGCTTCTGTTTTCATAAGATCAGTACATTTGTTTTTCTTTGAATAGAACTACATAGAACTACTTTTTTTACCTTCTATTCCACTCTGTTTTGTATAATTTTCAACTTCTGTGCTTTAAAGGTCAAGGGATGACAAGTAATATTGGACTTTGAAGAGCAGCATTAAAATTTAAAGTCTCAGTTTAATTATGTATCTGTATCTTGTTGAAAACAAGTGTGTAGTAGTGTTGTTTGGAGAACCATTTTTTTTTTTTGTCTTTAGATTTCATGAAGTTTTTTTTGTATGGCAGATGCTGTTTGTCTCTTCATATTAACTAAAAGAAAAAAAAAAGACTAATGTGTCCTATTTGCTTGCAAGTACATAAAATCTCTGTCTCTTAGTACATTGCTACATTCACATGCCTAATCTTAAAAGCAGAATCGAAAAGGATTCCTTCATACTACTTTGTTTGCTTTCCCTGTCCAACTGTGGTTTTTGTGTTTTGGTTTGCTTAAGTATTTTGCATTTGCAATGTGTATTGATCTTACAGAAGTGTGTGGTTATCATCTTTGCTGCATGTATACTTCTCTGCTTGCATGAAGGATGGGAAAATAAAGAATACCTCCATACAACAGTATAAGCAAAATGAGAGAAAAAATTTTCTTAGTAAAAGCAGATGCCAAGAAGTTTAACAAGGAAGAACAAAGATGTCAATGGCATATTAAGAGTATTACACTTTTAATTTTATATCTGAAACTGCAGAGATTGAGTGATTGATTTTTATTGCTATAGAAAGGTGGTACATTTAGATTAGGATTATCGTTCTTTAATTAGGACTGACCTTCTCATTCTGCTCAAAACTTAGAGCGCTTCTTTAACAACAAATCTCCAGTATAAGAGTTTTGTTCTGTAGTTTGTGATCAGTCTCCGTCATTTCGTGTTATGTATTTGGGAATGAACAATAATTATGTCCTTAATACAAGAAATTCCAAAAGTTGAGGTCTCCTGAAGTGCTGTGCTACTGTACACATTCTTGTGTGATACATGAGTACACCTTGTAAAATATGCTTGCTGTAAGGTTATTATTTGTCTTTTGCTGCACCAGTGCTTACAGCTAAGGTATTAGTTTCTGTAACTTGTGTTTATTTAATGTATATAAACTATGAAGCAACATTAGTGATTCTACATACTGTTGTATCTCTCCCATAGTCTCAGTTTTTCTGTCCCTACTCTCCATACTGTGGGAAAATGAGCTGCGCAACTTTTATGTGTGATATTAGCCACATTTTCATTCTTTTTGTACAAAGCCTTAAAATACTTTATATTCATTTCTTTGTAGGACTCTGTAACCCAGCCTTTAACAACATCCTCCGCTAATCTTTTGCAACCTGTTGATAACAAATGGAAGAATGTAAGTGTATATTTTTTCTCATATTTTTGTGTCAAGACTAAAAGTGGGAGAAACTCTACAGAATTTTGTAAGCTTTCATTTAACTGGTGGTAAAGGATATGCAATGGCTCTCTGTGATAAGTTGATGAGGCAAACTTCTTGGTGAATGCAGCTTGTTATTTAGAAATGGAACAGGTCTTGAATGGATTATATTCCCTCATTCATGATAGAGTCATGATTTTGCACATAATTCTATTCATTAGGTCTTCAAAATGGAGGCAAATATTCTGTACAAAAAGACCAGAGGAGAGTAAGGACTCTTACAAACCAGATTATCCTGCCCATCTGACTTTACTTCACAGGGATACCATAGTTTGGGCGGAGAGGGAAGGAGCTGTGTTGGTGCTGGTTGAGTTGGGTGGAATTGAGGCAGCGGGGGAGCTGTGGGGCTCAGGAGGAGCCCACGGAGCTGGTGAAGGATGATGCAGGGCTGGCTTTCTGGAATCCCATGGCAAGCAGTCTTGATGTACAGGCAGGCAGGTCTTAATGTGCCAGTCACAGTGAGAGCGTTAGCGTGTTCTGTTGCAGCTATGTAGCATGTTGTTTGTCAGCTATATGCTGCAGCATCGTATCTTAGTGACAGACTAATTTGACTTGCATTCCCCCTTTTCCAACTTCAGCCACTGGTTATCTTCTGGTGTACTAGAATCCACAAAACCAAGGACTAGGAAGTGTGGCAGTATTGCTTTAAAGTCACCATAACCAGCCTATCCACTTTCTTTTTATCTTTTACTGTGAATTCAGAGTTCCAGGACCAGTTAACTTAAAGCTGAACAGAATTGATGTGAATTAAATGATTACTAATATTTGTTGTATTAAATAAATAGTTATACTATGTTTCTTATAAGACTTTAAAAAGTATTGAAAATTACTGTTCTTCAAAAGCAGTTTATTTCAAGTAAATTTTCTTTTTTTTTTTAACTAATTGAAATTCTTTTCCTTGGTAAGGAGTGGTATCAGAGGTGATGCCTGTTTTTTAGGGGGGCTGTATGTGTGTGTGAAAGCACAGGTCTGAATAGAAGATAATTGTCAATTGCACCACTTCGCATGGTTTTCTGTAGTTGATGCAGAGGGCCAGGTTTTTCCCCAGTAAGAGGAGCCAGTTGGGAGCAATGCATCCCATTGCCCCCTCCTCCCAGAATTGCCTGGTGCTGTCACCTGCCGAGTGGGAGAACTGGTCCAGTTCCATCCTTAGTGTCTTCAAACCTGTTTCTTCTCCAGAGAATGACTTAGTAACTGCTGAGCCACCAAGCAGTTTAAGTGTGAAACTTTACAGAGTCAACTTCAGCTTATGTATAGTGGATCTAGGAAAGAAGGGATGAGAAGCCTGACTTTTTAACCCCAGTCAGCGACCAAGCACCATGCAGCCACTTGTTCACTCCACCCCGGTGGGATGGGGGAGAGAATCAGGAGAGTAAAAGTGAGGAAACTCCTGGGTTGAGATAAAGACAGATTGGTGGGTAAAGCAAAAGCTGCGCGTGGAAGCAAAGCAAACCAAGGAATTCATTCACTGCTTCCCATGGGCAGGCAGGTGTTCAGCCATCTCCGGGAAAGCAGGGCTCCATCACGTGTAACGGTTACTTGGGAAGACAAATGCCATCACTCTCAACGTTCCCCCCTTCCTTCCTTCCTTCTTCCCCCAGCTTTATATACTGATCATGTCTTATGGTATGGAATATCCCTTTGGTCAGTTGGGGTCAGCTGTCCCGGCTGTGTCCCCTCCCAGTTTCTTGTGCACCCGGCAGAGCATGGGGAGCTGAAAAAGTCCTTGACCAGTGTAAGTGCTACTTAGCAACAGCTAAAACATCTCTACATTATCACCACTGTTTCCAGCACAAATCCAAAACATGGCCCCACACTAGCTACTATGAAGAAAATTAACTCTATCCCAGCTAAAACCAGGACAGGTACCTGGTTTTTTTACAGTAGTAACTATATCCTGTAATGTGTATGGGAATCTTGTGGAAAAGGAGCACATGGCATAATCTTAAAACTAATGCAGACAGACCTCAATGCTAAGGTGAATCAGCAGCAATTTTATTATGTGTTGTCAGATACTCCTCCTCTGGTGTACTCTCTGCTTGTTTCCATGCCTTCAGATGCACAGCCTGCTTGTTTACGTGCAGTTGCTGTTCATTTGTTGAACTAGGATATATGTTCAGATTCCCCCGTGGGAGTGTACCATGTATCACACATGGTTTTAAGAAAATGTATAGATAATTCTATTTAAGGTTAGCTTTTGTTAAGTAGAGCTAGTTGCAGCCTTAATGATTCTTCCTTTGCTGCCTTGTATTGGAGGTGATAAAAAGCAGGGATATGTTCTGTATCTTCAAATAGAATCATAGACTAGTTTCAGTTGGAAGGAACCTCTGAAAGTCATCTAGTCCAACCCACCTGCAGTGAGCAGGGACATCTTCAACTAGATCAGGATGCTCAGAGCCCCATCCAACCTGAACTTGAATATTTACAGGAATGGGACATCTACTACCTCTCTGGGCAACCTGTTCCAATGTTTCACCGCCATCATTTAAAAATATTTCTTCTTTATATCTAGTCTGAATCCATCCTCTTTTAGTTTAAAACCATTACCCCTTGTCCTATTGCAACAGGCCCTACTAAAAATCTGTCTCCATCTTTCTTATAAGGCCCCTTTAAGTATTGAAAGGCTGCAATAAGGTCTCCCCACAGCCTGTTTTCTACTCTAGATGCTGTGTAAAATACAAATGTGTTTAATGATAGAGGTAGGGGAAATGAAGGAGATCAGGAACTTTATGAAGGTCAGGATTGTGTTTTGTCACTATGTTAATGTATTTGATCACTTTTTATAATCTGGTGTTCTGACAAGTGTGGAGGTCAGGTGTGGGAGTGTTCAAATTTTTCTTCTTTTCACAATCATGTAATTTTAAAGTCTTTGATAATTGGCAACTACGTTTTGGAGTTTCAACCTTATGACTTCAGCTTTTCATGGAGTTCTGGAAAGCTTATATGCAGTATCTATTTTTTTAAAAAAGTGTGCTTTTTCAGTGTGGGAAAGACTCTGGTTGTCTTGGGCAAGAGCTCAATAGTCATGAGGGAGGTGATTCTACCCCTCTACTCTGCTCTGGTGAGACCCCACCTGGAGTACTGCCTCCAGCTCTGGGGTCCTCAGCACAGGAAAGGCATGGACCTGTTGGAGCGGGTCCAGAGGAGGGCTACAAAAATTATCAGAAGGGTGGAATGACATACTAAAATTAATGTGAGGCACCACGAGAGATTTTTAAAACTTTCTGAGACAACTTGTAGAGGTTTGCAGGGAATCGCCACTGTTACTGTGTTTCTGATGGAGTCCCTTGGAAATTAATTCTTGACCCTACACTACTTAATGTATCATCAGTGACCTAGAAGAAAATATAAAATCATCATGGATCAGGATGATACAAAGACTGATGTAATTCCTGAGGAGGATAAATCACTGATACAGAGTGATCTGGATTTCTTGGTGAGCTGGGTGTACCAAGCAATATACGTTCTGATACGGCCAAGAATAAAATCACATATCGAAGAATGGGAAAAGTAGGCCATATTCACAGGAGAGGAGTTTTCAAGATTTTAAATTCCCCTTATAAATAGGGATGGAAGTGGTAATAATTGATATGTCAGCTAAAAGTTAGTTTTACCTTTCCTGGAAAGATCTTGTTTGGTCTCCTTATTTAGAGAATAAACTTCGCATGGAAGTAAAAAGCTCGTATGTCCTCTGTATTTCATTCTGGGAATTTTTGTTTTTATTCCATTTTCTGTTTATAGTGTTCACTATTCATGAACTGTATTCAAAGCTATAGGAGGAAGCAGAGCCATCAGAATTCTTAAAGTATGATATGATGTGGTTTATTAAGAGATTCAAGGTGCATTATCTGTTTTGCACATTCGAAAATATTTAAGGATGACTTGATCTGCTGTTTTGAAGACAGGGAAAAGTCTGCAATCTCTTTAAGAGAGAAAAGTTTTGAGGGTTGAAGCTAGGCAAATTCACGCTTTGAAATAAAGGATGAAATTTTAGCATGGACAATTTACTGTTGGAGCAACTTTTTGTAGTTGGATAGCATCAGAAAAAGTTACCACAAGAAATTACTTGATCTAAAGAACTGCTATAATTTCTGTACAGTTAACCTTACTTGAAGGAGTAATTCACTCAGGGCAGTCACATGGTCTGTGTTACACAGTGGATCAGACAGACTAAGGGGGATCACAAGGTCCAGTATTGTAATTGAACAAATGTGGAATTATGAAGTAGTAATAAAACACTTCCTTTTCTCTGCTACTTTGAAAATTGGTTATTGAAGTGAGACCTACAAAGAGACCTCAAACTTTTAGTAATGAACAGGGTAGCTTAAGGGTAATGGTAACAAGCTTCATACACATGCATACATATATAATATTTTTTGAAAAAAAGATAACCACTGAGAGACTGTGTATAAACTGCTGTTTAATATATGAACACGCTGGCTAAATAAACGTAATACTGTAGTTTTCAGGTCAAAGATGATGATGAGCAGTTCCTTCATTAACAATTTTTTTCTCTTGCTAAAGCCTGTGAGAATTTTATAGACTTTTTTAGTGTAGGCTTCCTGCTCTACTAAAGAGTTTCCCTGCATTCCATTTCAAGAAAATGAATGATCTCTGTGAAGAGCTGTTACACTCTTCAGCAAACCACTTTGCCTCAGTTCCTGTTTATTGCAATGAAAATGGCATGTAGTGTGTTTTATTTTGTAAAATACATATTGAAATGTTTATAGCACTTTTGCTAAATTGGAGTCTGAAGACATGGAGTCTTTCCATCTGTCCTGCTGGTGAGGTGAAAAAAGATGAACTAGTGGTTAAATCAGCAAAATAGCAAGTGCTATTCTTGCATGCATGCAGGAGAAATGAGATAAGGGTAATATATAGTCTCATGAGATGGCATTAAGAATACTTTACCAAATTCACAGGATATAACTCAAGTAAAGCTGATTTTTCTTAATATATTTCTTTATAACCATCCTCAAATACAGTGACATTTGCCATTTTAACTGTCCAGTGTAATGTGTCGGTATAAAGAAAATCTCAGGGGAATTTTCACATTGGAAGAAACATTAGAGAAGTGAAGCCTAAGATTATTCTTTGTTAAAAATGATCTGTAAGAAGATACCATTTTTTATGTATAGATGTGCATGTGCACACATGCGTGCATGTGTGAGCCTGAAAGTGATTTTTTTTAGAGAACAGAAGTGCATATTAGAAGCAAATATCCAGTGTGTTCTAAGAAGCAGAATTATGCGGCTAGCCATTATATAAATACATATTTCTCTTTTCTGCACTAAAATAAATGATTGAAAGCAATTGTTTCAGTAATGGTGTACTTATGGAGTCTATTTGTTATAAGGAAGAGAAGTTTATAAATGAAGGAGAACAGGAGGAGTCTTTATTTCTGATTTTAAAAAGAAATACCAAAGCTTTTTATCACTTTTTTTCTTCATATTTGTTTCTGCAGTAGCCTAAGATACATTTATCAAATCAAAGATCAAGAAATTTGATTTTTAGACTAAGCTTTTTTGTTGTATTTTGACACATCTCCATGGGTATTTAAATTTTTAGAGTTTAAAGAGGTTCCTCTAAAGCCAAGAGATTTAGAAGATTGAAAGTCAAAGGGGAAAAAAGTTAGTGGCTTGATTGTTCTGAAAGGTTTTGATGTAACAACACAAATAACTTCATACAAAAAATCTTCTTTAATAGAAAGTTATTTTTCCAAAGGATTTGCTTCAGTTAAATGTGAACTTTAAAAAGACAACCATGTCAGTGCTGTTTGTTTTGGAATTATTTTTCTTGTGGCCTTTATGAGTGGAATTCAGTAATTGATCCCTGTGTTTTGTAAACTGGTTGAAGGTTCAGTAGTTACGATAAACTGAATTCGAGCTGCAGGTTACAGTTGTGCAGCTTAGGAACAACTCCAGAAAAGGGATATACAGAAGCAATTCTTCAGTGGAGTGAGAAGACCTTTAATGACGACCCTGTATAATCTTTGTCTTGTACAAGTGGATGTCCTTGTAGTGGACAGTTAAGAGTCCTTTCAGATAAGAGAGCAGAACAGATGATTAGTATATACTTCCGATCTTCCTTTACAAATGTACTGCTGTCTATTTCAGGCCACGCATTTTCGGTCTCCACTTCTTCAACAGACAGAAAACCAGGTGTCTTCAGCTACTGCTCAGCAGGGTCAACAGGCTGTAACCGATGTCATCCAGCAGCTCCTTGAGTTATCAGAACCAGGTCCTGTAGAGAATAACCAGCCTCAACAACCTGGTCAACAACTCAGCATTGCAGTGGGGATCAATAGAGATATTTTGCAGGTAAGATTTGTTCTCTGTGTGTGAAAACAGCTTACATTTCAGTGGCTTCTTATTTTTATTTTGGTGAAACCTGTTCTCGGTATTTTCAATTATAGCATTCGTTCCGCATTTCTAAATGATTTGTCAGTCGAGAAAGAATTGTAAAGATCTATTGAATGAGTATGTAATGCACCAAGATATCTTTTTGTATAATTTTACAGAAGTGAGGTTATAAATATTGATTACATGACCTAGAAGAAAGCTTTAAGTGTACACACCCATACACGGACATTTTATTGATCCCTTTGGCTTTTTGTTTCCTTGGTTGCTTAGAAGCCGCTTGTGGCACGTCCTTAAGTTACGCTGTGCTTAAACATAATGACATTTAAGGGCAAAAAATATTTTTATCTCGTTAAAAAATGAGAATGTATATTGGCCTTTACCCTGTTCTAATTAATAAGGTTATTTGAATATTTCCTATTGGTGCAAAGAAAATTCCTTCCTGGGTCAGACCGATGTTTTGTCTAACCCATTATTCTGTCCTTGATACTGGCAGTAGGAGATGCTATGTAACAGAAGAGATGCAGGGCAGTAATTCAACTTTCTATGCTTGTTCTGTGGCCTCCACTGTGTAATGGAGCAGGGCGGAGAATATTCTTTTTAAGTTCCATTTAAATTTATTTTTGGAAAACCCGACTGTAACATGTAGTTCACTGCTACCTGTGCTGACTTCTCTGGCGTTGGGAATGTGATGTATAGTTGCGCTAAATTTCAGCACAGAATATAATTATTGTTGTGATAGCTATTAAAAGAAAAAAACAACAACAAAAAACCAAATGCTCTTTGGAGGTTGGTGCTCTAAGTTATTGTATGAACATCACTAGCCATATTGTTGTACAAAATAAAAACAAAACTTACTTTTCCTCCAGGTGATCAAATATCTTCACACTCCTACTTAAACGTGTGTTTGAGGTCTTTGATCCAGGGCCCTTTCAGACACAATACTATCCCTAAAGATGCCTACATTCCAGTCCTTTCCAGGTGTACATAAAAATGAGTGCATAGCTCTTGCCTTGGTCTGACGGTTATTAGTGGTTTGTTAAGGGAGGTGTTTGAGCTTTTCCGAGCCTTTCTTTGGTTTAGCATTCTTCCTTTTTCGTGTTATCATCTATGACTTCTCCACAAGATGATGGGCTTCAAATTTGACCTTTTATGGGAACTGCTCTGTCCCGTAGTAGGCATAAGAAATAGCTATATATTCCTGCCAAATGCTTGATTCTGTAGAAACAATTGGCACTTTTCCGAAAGGCAGTTGTTGGCACATATATTAGTGCAGGAAAACAAACTTGAAATCTCACAGACAATTGGAAGTCAGTGTTGTATAAGAATGTTTTTGCAAATTTGAAATCTAGCTGAAGTTCTGGGAGGATGAGACATATAATACAAATATAATTAAACTAATTAAATCTTCTAAGAAAAGTTGGGGCAACTGTGGAATGTTTCTTTCTTAATCTAGAAGTTTTTTGTTCTCTCTTAGCAAGCTTTAGAGAACAGTGGGTTGTCTTCGATTCCTGTCTCTGCACATTCTACTGACTGCAGCCAGGCCAAGGCACCTGGGGCCCAGGATCAGAACCCAGATGTCCAGACACTCTCAAATCACCAGGCTGAATCTAATAATGCGGAACAAGATAAGGAGCAAGAGAGTGCAGATAAACTGGATAAAAAAGAAAAAAAGGTTATTAAGAAAAAATCACCGTTTTTACCTGGTAATGTCACCACTGCTTGTTACTTTTTGTGCTAAAAGGGCTATAGTATTTGTGGGTGTGTTGATGGCTTTATAAAGGGATTTCCCAAAATGTATTGTCATTTGATTACGAACTTCATTTACTCTTATCTAAAACACAGTATGTGTATAAGTTATGATCAATAGCACTTAATAACTTTCATTATACTGATACAAAAAAGTGTTGGAATGGTGCTGAGTGAAATTACACTGTTAAATCTTCTGGATTTATATCAGTGGAGTTTTTGGAAGAGGACAAAAAAGAAAGAATATGAATCTTTTTCCCTCTTTTTGCCATCATCCTTCTCTGAGAAGGATTGGGTTTTCATGGTGTGTCCCAGAGAGTTCTTGCAAGGACTACTCTTACTCTTCAGAAGTGAGTCCTCGCAGAGACAGAAGTGCAGTGCTGCTGCCTCATGCAGATCTTCAGTAATCTAGGACATGTAGGGAAGGATGAATTTTGGCATTGTGGATACTTCTTCATGTCACCTGTGTTTGGAATCACAGTGCTGATATGGTATTGTCACCTTAAATACATGTTAATATTCCACCTCCATACTGTATTGTGTGTATGGATTCTGTCTCTGAGTGCTTAAGGGCAACTTTAGTGTTAAGGTTGCTCAAGCTTTAAGGTTGCTAGAAGTGGTTTGGTCCAAGTGTAGCCATCATACTATAGTGGCTGACCTGGTGGAGACAGCTCTTTAATAAGCAGTCACTGAGCTCTGTACTGTCTTCATAGCTACATTGATGTTGCTTTTATCTTTGCAAGGGATGCAGAAATTGATCCAAAGTTGAAAACTCATCCAGCACAACAGGACTAAAAATCAACATCAACTTTTTCCTCTGGTATTAATGACAACCGTTATGGTCCTTGTGTGTTAACAGTTACAACTCTCTAACTCTGACTGCAAATAAAAATAAAAGATCACTACAGTACAGTCAAGCACAACTGCCTTTATTTCTTGATAAAATAACGTAACCGTAGTGAATTGACATGTTTTACAGAAAAAAAACCAGTCAGCTGATTTAAACGAGTGAATATCTGATATTGAACAACATAAGAATAAAAATCCCGATAGGATTTAGAAGCCTCTTTTTGTTTTTTTTGTCGAGAAAGGGTATGCTGATGCTATAGAGCAGAGTTTAAGGTTCTTGGATCATAAAACAACTTTTATGAAAAGGCAGCCTTAAATTCTAAATCTTTCAAAAGGACTTTTTATGGAATTTTTGCTCCTTTAAAAATTTATGAATTGTAATTTAAGTCTGAATTTGGAGAATAGAGGGCCATACAAAGTATCTCATCCAGTGAGTTAGGTAAGTGTGTAGAACGTCATAATTTAGTGTGGTTACGGTTGAGGAGTTATTCACTGTTGGATAACTTTTTGTTAGATGTGTTTTTTATAAGTTAACTGGTATATGTGTGTTCAATCAGATGTTTCTTAGCTTTTTTTTTTTTTTCTTCCCAACCTTCTTCCTTTTCAGTAGCGTAAAAATGTTTGCATTTCAACAGGATTCTCTTAGGTTTGATTTTGTCATTCCAACCTGTCACTATTTTTGTGAAGTAGAACGTATCTGATAGACAATTTAATTACCTACTAAGTGTATTGCAATGGCATCTATTTGGCAAAATGTTTTTGTGTTTTGACTGCTTTGTGTAATGGTGTTGGCATAGTGGAATTTTGGAGGAACTGTTAAAATGTTTCCAACACATTTATTTTGATGTTGTTCCTTATTTTAGGTTCTGTACGTGAAGAAAATGGAATAAGGTGGCATGTTTGTCCATATTGCTCTAAAGAATTTAAAAAACCAAGTGATCTAGTGCGCCATATTCGCATTCATACCCATGAGAAGCCGTTCAAGTGTCCCCAGTGTTTCCGCGCCTTTGCTGTTAAGAGTACTCTCACAGCACACATAAAAACACATACTGGCATTAAAGCTTTCAAGTGCCAATTTTGTATGAAATGCTTTTCCACCTCAGGGAGTTTAAAAGTTCACATTCGTCTGCACACAGGTAAGGCTTCAGAATTGCTTTTGTATTTTCTATGATGTGGGTGAGACCTCGAATGAAAGAAGACAGTGTGAAGCGCTTAAATTGTAGAGGTGTCTATCATGTCATTGATATCTATCAAAGAACGAACTGGTTTTAGTGTCATGTGATGAACTTAAATCATTGTCATAACTTTCTAGTGTTTCATGGCTTTGAAATTTTGTTTGGGCTCTTACAAAAGCTGTGGGCATTTAGTTTTCTGATGGTGAGTCAGCTGTTGCACCCTTTTAATATCGCTATTGTGAGTGTATTTAATTGTGCTTTCTAAAGAGTCGTCGTCTTAGAATTTGAGTTCTGATTTTACTTAACCCCAGCCATCTTTTGTAGTTACTCGGCATCTTGCCTTTCTTCCCCTTCCCCATGCTTTTTGATAATTTCACTGTATCACTCAGGACTATTTGGTTACTTCCCATTTTATCTTCAACAATAAGGTGTTGCTTGGTGCTTTCACCAACTTACCTGTTTTCAATATCTTACACTGCAGACCCTAAAACTCCTCTGTTCTTATGGTCCTTGTTTACATCATATATGATGTCTTCAATACCTTTTTTTCTGTGGCTGAACTTCTGTCCTCTACATAAAGAAAAATGAGTTTTCCCCTCTTGGTGGACTACCTACTGTTTTTCCACTTCTCTTTCTTTGTTCTTGCACGTAAATAAGCTTTCAGCAAGATAAACTCATAAATGTGCTGCTCTTTCCTTTCACTCCTGTTTATATATTTACATTGGGCAAAAGTTATCATTCATTGGCTATGTGCATTTGGTGTTCAACATGTTTTATAGTCAGATGCCTTTAATCCATGAAATACCAATGTTGGATTCATCTGCAGAAAGTTTTTTCACTTTATTTTTTGTAAACTTGTAAACCAGTATTTTTTTCTGTTATTTTAAAGTCAGCCTTACTTTATTTAAGAAGCCAGACTCATTCAAAGTGGCAAAAGCACTAGGTGGCTTGAAAAAATAGGTAGTCCAGTGTTCATGGAATTCCAGCATGTAGTTAGCCATCATTCAGCACACTTGCTTTTCCTGTCAGTAATGTTTGCTTTTTACTCTGTTTAGCAGGTTAGGCTTACTGGGTCAGGTTAGAGGTTCCTCTAGCCCTGTTGCTCTCTCTGATGGCAGCCTGTGGAAAAGGGGAAGCCTACTGTAGTGTTTCTTAGCATCATACAACTAGTTTCTGCTAGTTTTGGGGTTGAGGACTTTGTGGAGCAGGCTATAGCTCTGCACTAAGCAGCACTTTGTAGATTTTTTGTTCCAAAGAACCAAGCCAATTGGTCTTGAACTCATGTGAATGTAACTACTAGAACAACCTAACATAATGAATTCAAATGTTGAGCTACATGTTGAGTAAAATAATTCTGTTGCTTTAAATATTCTGCTCAGTAGTGTTATGATGTTTTAGTTACTGTATTGTGAAGAAGGTTCATTCTTATTCCTTGTGCGTTTTTTTCCACCTGTGATTTTATAGAGCTTTCTCCGTAATTCTCAGTCATGTTTCCTAGCCTTCCAAGTCCACGATTTCCCCTTGAACAAAAGCTGAAAGCTCATCAGCTTTGCCCATCTCTGTAGTTTACCAAGGTCTCCAGTATCCTTTCAAAGGAGAGATTTCTACTGGATTTTGCATTGCAAAAGTATTTCTTTAATAGTTCATGTTGGCATGCTTTTTTGACTGCCATCAGACAGCACTGACATTTTCAGAGACTGATCTAGAATTGCTGTAAACTTTGTTACATCACTGTTCCTCCCCTTTATCCTATTATATATCATTTGTCTACATGTTTGCTGATTCTGTTTTCTCACAGTTTTTTAACAGTTTGTTTTGGAAGGACATCTGACCTGCTATCTGCAATTCATAGGATAGCTTCTGGAACCCTTTGAAAATTGCTGTCACTTTTGCATCATCTAGTTTCCTGATAACAAGCTTGGTTAATGAGATGTGTTAAAACCAGTTAGTAGTTCAGCAATTTCATATTTACTTTTATTGGATTTTATGAATCTGTTTTGAAAACTTGTTTAACTATAAACACCCTGATAGGAAAAAAAGAAAATACAGAAAAGAGAATATGTATTCCAAAGCTATGTTTCTGGGGTGGTGGAAATAAAATCACAAACTAATTTATTTTTTTTAAATTTCTTTCAGGTGTTAGGCCTTTTGCTTGTCCTCACTGTGACAAAAAGTTTAGAACATCAGGCCACCGGAAAACTCATATTGCTTCACATTTTAAACATACTGAACTAAGAAAGCTGCGACATCAACGTAAACCTGCAAAAGTTCGAGTAGGAAAGACAAGTGTTCCAGTACCAGACATTCCTTTGCAAGAGCCCATACTCATAACTGATTTAGGTAAAGCGCAAGTAAATCCATGCTGTCTTGATATTTGGATTTCACTGGAAAATAGAGGCCACAGTTTAATCAAGAAAACACAGAGTTACTTAGAAAGATGCACTTTGTAATAAGTCATCAGAAATAATCAGGCTTCAGAAAAGTGCCGTATTTTATAGTTCGCTTGTGCTAGAATTAATGAGAGTCTCTTTATTTACAGAGAAGTTGTATAATCCTTATCAGAAAAAAAGTGTGTGCCTTTTTACATTACATTAGGAGAGGAGTTAAAAACTATTGTAAGGCTGTTGGTATAGAAAAGATGCCAGACAGTTCGTGACCTACATTCTTCTTGAGGTGATCATGTTTATTCAAATTACATTTATTAATGAGTTGGTGTGTTATATGATTTTAGGGTATTTGGTATAATTGTGACCTCAGCTGAATTGGTGGTAATCATTAGTGGTAATATTTCAAAAAAGGGCAGAACAATTCTGGAACATGGTATACAGAATTCATGTAGTTTTTAATTCTGTTGTAGAATAATTATGTTACAACATTACGTAAAACCACTTTTTGGAAGAAGGTAAGTAGCTGTACAGCTCAGTCAGCACAATATATATTGTTGTCCAGCAGAGGTCAATGTAGTGGGCAAGGCATTTACTCTTCATTGTTGTCTGACTCACCAGCCTCCTAACCCCTGTTGTGTAGTCATCTTTATTTAGTAGAATATTATATCAGTAATACCTTTAGCCTAAATTCTTGATCACTTTTTAAAAATCCTTTTGCTTTCACTGCTTCCAAGAATTAACTGTATGCAAGAGGAGTGGCTATTTTGGTATCAGGTATAAGAAACTTAAATTTTCAGAGTAGCGACAAAGCTTACCTGACAGCTTCAGATATTCATATCACACAATATTTCTTTCTTGAGTGAACCCTGGAAACAGATACCGTCCTATTTCTTGATTTTAAAGGAAAAAGCACTTCAATACAATTAAGATCTGTGCAGTGAAATTCTGTTTTTTGAAAAAAAAAATATTATTAGCAAAAAGGAAATGCTATAAAAGTTGTTTCCTACAGGTACTGATAAAACCTGAACTCTGCTGATATTGGAGTATTCAGTATAAAAACAAGAAGTTCCACCATTTATCTAGAAGGTGTCATGGTTTTTTCCACCCACTGACAGTATTTCCTGTGTTCCCAGAAAAAAACAACTTTATTTCTTGTAGAGGTGCCAAGAAACCAGTATTGTAACTCTGTACTAGTGCTAATCTTTGAGTGGCACCTTTGATGAAAAAAAACCCAACAACTGTTATCTATTCTGCTTTTTTTAAAAGTCTAAATTACTCTAAAAGTTAATAAACTGCAAACTGTTCTCCACTTGTTACAATGTTTGTTTCATTTTATTCCATTAGTTGACTGTATTTATTGACTAGGAAATGTAAAAAAGTATTGTAATTTTTCTAGTGTGTGCTGTGGACCCAAAGAAGGAACTGATGGGAGGCAAAATAACTTTTTAGAGAGCTCAGAGCTATTTTGCTGACTTGCTATATCCAGTGTAGAGCCACCTTTATCTATTCTAACAGTTTGTAGAAGTGTTTAATTTATACAAGTTGAACAGGTTAAGTAAATAGTTTGGAAGTGTTTTATTAGGGGTTTCTGTTATATGTGTTATTAGAAATTTCTGCAGTGCTTCCGCAGACCAGAACCATTGTAGCCTGGGATATGCTCACAAGTTAGTCAGCTGTCATTCATTAACTGAATTGTTCTGCTTTTATGTGGTCAAACATAGTAAATATTTGCCATTCGGAGTTTGTTCTCTTCTGATTTGGAAGACTTGTGTCATCTCTTGAACACTACTGGTAATTATAATCACAGAAGGATGCCAGAAGAAATTTAGAAAGTAGGGTTGTGGTTTTAGTTTTGGTGAGGTTTTTGGTTTGGTGTTTTTGTGGCATTTTTTTGTTGGTTTTGTTTTTCACTTGTTTGGGTTTGGGGTGGTTTTTTTTGTTGTTGGTTTTTTGTTGTTGTAGTTTTGGGTGGTTTGCTTTTGTTGTTGGTGTGTCCCCCCCGAGACAAAGTTTTTACTAGACCAGCTGAGTTGGAGAAAGTGAAGGAAATTTTGCAATATATGTATTGATAAATGTGTATAACATACATATATATACATAAACTTTTTTGAGTCTGAGAGAGATAAACTTGTTCGGTTTTCATTGTTGCTGTCTTTCAAAATTGAGATAATTTCCTCCCCTTCTGCTCTTTTTCAATTACATTTGGAAGTCAGCAGAGACCCTTCAGGCTTTCCTTTCTGAATATGAAACATAGCATGCTAGAGGAAGGAGCCTGAAGAAAGAAAAGATGTCATAAAAAGCTTTTGTGGTGAATATTTAGGACCATAAAGGCATCTTATGCATGTTTGCTGAAACTTTGCATCACTCCCTCAGCCTCATGTGTTAGCATTGTGATGAGTACTTTTGAGTTCACAGTTGTGTGAATAATGCTGAGGGTTTTTTTTACTTTAGAAGTCCACTACTGTTCCCATTCTGTCAAGGCGTCTGGGATGATGCCCTTCTGTTGGCTGCTTCTGTGACAGCATAGTCTTGCCTTAGCAGTTGGACATTTAGTACCAGGAGCTTTTAATTGATTTTTCCAAAACAACGTTTGACTGACTTCAGGGACCAGCGTATAAAGAACATTTGTTTAAATAAGTTGGTTTGAGGTTTGGGGTTTTGTTTTGGGTTTTTTTTTTTTCCCAGGGAGGTACTTGGAGAATTAGCGAGACTGATTAGCCAAAGCAGGTGATGTACAAATACAACAATTTTTAATGGACTTTTTCATCCTTTAAGTAAAGGCAGATATATATCGTGGTGTTTCATGCTTTCCACAAAATGCATATTAAATATTTGTCAAGTTACAATGCATATGTGGAGTACACTGATTATATGTCATTTGGGTAAGGTGGAGGTTGGAAGAGCAAGATATTATTTGATTAGCAGTGAATTCGTAACTGTCAACTTTAAAAAAAGTTAATGCTTATTTTGGACATGTGTGAGGCTTAATTTAATGAGACAGACCTATGGATAAAGAGGAGCTACCACTAAAATAGGTAGCATGTGCAATGTAATATGTATCATGCTAAATAGATGCATGCATAATTTTAAGTGCTGAAAACATGCTCATTTTCTTTATTCTTGCATACTAAAAGTAACTTTTTTTTTCCAAATACTAGCTCTTCAAACTACTGCAAGTTTGAAATAACTTTACCAATTAATTTTTCCTTTTTGTTGTGTGTTTATGTGTGCAGGTCTTATCCAGCCAATCCCAAGGAATAGCCAGTTCTTCCAAAATTATTTTAACAATAATTTTGTGAATGATGCAGACAGACCATACAAATGTTTTTATTGCCATCGGGCCTATAAAAAATCTTGTCATCTTAAACAACACATCAGGTAAAATAAATACAAAGAAGAAAGGAAATGTATGTAATAACAAATCTATGGAAAAGCATGAAATTTATGTAGCGTTCACAGAAAAGACTTCTATTTTTACTGTCTCCGAGTAGTGAATGAGCGATAATTGATTTTTCTGGTAAAGTTGGAGGAGACTTTGGACTAATTCATACCTATGTGCAGTCCTAAGCAGTAGAAGTGGTTGTGTTTAGTGTGCTGTTTAGCTTATTAACACTCGGACCCTTTTTTCCTAATCTAAGTATAGAAAATAGCAAGCATTGCATGTGAATTCTTGTCATAATTTTGTGATTGCATACTCCAGATCATCTGCTCTGTACGTAACTGCTATTTTTTGAGAAGGAAGCTAGCTTTTGTTCTGTGTGCTGTTTTCCGTGTACTAAACATAAAAGAATTTAGGCTTGTATTGCAATTGAGTAAATCTTCTTGGGGTCATTTTTTTTGCTTGAAGTTTAGTTCAGCTTCCAAATAGTGGGTGCTTGTTAAAACCACAAGGTCATGGAGTCACGCAAAAATTTAGGTTGGAGGGGAACCAGTGGGGGAAACTAATCCAACCTTGTTTTCAAAAGAAAGGCTAGCTTCAAAGTTAAATCGGGTTGTGGTTTTACAGGAGTGAGCTTTGACGTTTAGTTGACTTACCAAACATTGCTCCCTGATTTGTAAACTGTGAATAACTGGAGGAGAAAACAGGAAAAAGCCACCAAAGATCATGACTAGAATCTAAGGAAATTTTCCAAACAGGCATGTGGCAATCTGCTTGTTTCTGCAGTGTAAGCTCTGTCCCGCTTTCTCACTGTCTTTTATCCAAGTCATGGTGAGTTCCTCATATTCTCCTTAAAAATCAGGTTCTGTATTGGTAGGTTCTCAAACTGGCTTGAAACAGTTCTTGGTTTCTATAAGCTGTCTTAACAGAATAGGGGGGAAGGCTTGCAATATAACATCTTTTCCTTTAGTAACATCCTACCTAGATTTCCTGCTGTTTTTTTGTGGACAAAATCAAGCTGGACTGATTTAAATTTAAAAAATGGTAAATTAGTAAGTGTTGCTGGTCTGCATCTTTGCCACCTTCATTGTCCTTCATTGAAATGGTTGATTTTAATTGTTTCACACTTGTCTCTATTATCTTAAAGTGAGTGTAACTGTCAATGGTTAGTTACCATTGAAACGTTAGTTGCCACTAAAGAGGGCCTTATCTGCTCAAAGATGGCCTTATTTAGCCTAAATAGAAGCTAAATTTTTGCATATTTTGCTGAAGCATTTATGTAGTTTACAGTTTTATTTAGTCATAATTTTTCATATTTCATTTGTGCTAGAGAAGTGTAGTTCTCTGATTTTACCTAGTTCGTTTTTCCTTTTCACTGTTCTGTCAGGATCCTTTGAATGGAAAAGTGTTTTAATTACACAGAACACGAACAGCTTATTAGTTAAACAATTTGTTTACATGCACTGAGTACTCACATTTTTTTTGTTCTTGTCATGATACCTTTTGTGTTTGAATTAATTCTGTTTTTCAAATGCTTGTGCTTGAATTCATTCGGATGTTGGATATACATGTACTCCAGCTCAGGATAAGCTACCTTTAAAAGCCTCTTATTTATCATCTGCATCTTAATTTTTCTTCTCCCATACTGAAAATACAAAGATGTGATAGGGGTACCAATCGCTTGCCACTGTGCTTCCTTCTGATTGATCTTTGCAACAGAGTACTGAGTGAAGCTTAGTTTATCTTGGCTTTGTTTGGGATTTTGTAGAGGAAATAGGAACTTTCCTCTTTTTCATGTTTGTTCTTCATAAGTCAGCGTTGCTATACCTAAACTACTAGACTTGGCACTTGTGAGGTCAGTCTGTCTTCACAGAATGATGTTGATCATTGCTTAGAAAGCTTGTTTCCCTCCCTGAAACAGAAGGAAATTTGTAGTAGGGGTGTTTTCGATAGAGCAGGGACTGAATAGTGTGTCAGGTTCTCCCACAGGCACACCAAGGAAGGGTTGGGATACCCTACTGCTGATTTCCATACATGTATATTGGTAGCAAAACAGCAATCTTGGTATCTGTCACACTTCTTTTATTATGGTATCTGATTTGGTGGTCATAGACTTCTAAGGCTACTATAATCATAAGCCGTCCCTAACTTTTCCCAATGTTAACTTTTGCTTCCTTTATCTTCCATTTCCTAGTATTCACATTGCCTTCCTCTTAGCTGTCGCTCCTGGGATGCTACAGTCATAACCCTAAAAATTCTCATTGCACTCCTTTCTACTTCCTAACCTGTCCCTCAGTCTGTTTTATATCATGATGTATATAGATACCTTGCTAGAGGAACTTCCCCTTAGATATCACCTCTGAAAGTAAGGATACAGTGAGTGGGGCGTGTTGATGGCATAGGTGAGAGAGTTTCCCCACTCGAATATTGTTTTCACATAGCGGTCTGAAAGACTAGTTGTAGTGTGCCTGTTCAGGGGGTATTCAGGATGGATGTAGTTCTTGTCCCAAAGGTTTAATTATTAAATGTAGTAGCATATAATAAGGAGGACTATATATTTTTCTCCAGACTTCTGTGGACATTGTTTTATGAAAATACATGCGAATGATAATATATCAGCCTGGAGAACTAGTATATTATCTGGCATGGAAAAATTCAACCCAAATGTTTTAACTGAGATGAAGTACGATCAGAAAATGAGATTGGACTGTAAACATAATTAAAACTGTCAGACACTATTGCTTCTGCCCCTGCCAGTGATGACATGCAGCTTGTTTATAATTTATTGAAGCTATAATTTCTGGATTTAGTTAACTGAGGCCTCTTCCATCCATACAGCAGTCACCTTAGTTTGGTTTATTTTGCTTATTTTAAAATTTAGTCTTTTAATAACTTTGTAAATCAAACTGTTAAGTCTACTTCTGCTTTCTCTTAAAAAGGTCACATACTGGTGAAAAGCCATTTAAATGCTCTCAGTGTGGAAGAGGTTTTGTGTCAGCTGGAGTTCTGAAAGCACATATTAGAACACACACTGGATTGAAAGCGTTTAAGTGTCTTATATGCAACGGGGCCTTCACTACTGGGGGCAGCCTCAGGCGACATATGGGGATCCATAATGACCTTCGACCGTACATGTGTCCGTATTGTCAAAAAACATTCAAAACATCGCTAAACTGTAAAAAACACATGAAGACTCATAGGTATGTTTACAGTTTTTATATGTATTAACCAATGTATTTCAGTAGCCCTTCTTTAAAGATACTTGGAAAGGCAGATTTACTCTAATAATTGAATAAGGATATTTATAGATAGCACATACTTAGGTAGCTCTGAAGGTATAGTAAATTATGGTGTATAATAAAAATAAAGATTTGTGCACATACATAGTTACTAACTGAAGCCATCAAAAGACCTTCTTACCTTTCTTTGCAGATACGAACTTGCACAGCAACTTCAGCAGCATCAGCAGTCTGCTTCAATAGATGATTCTACAGTAGATCAGCAGAGCATTCATGTTTCTACACAGATGCAAGTAGAGATTGAAAGTGATGAGCTACAGCAGTCAGAAGCTGTTGAAACAGATCAACAGGCGATTTTAGAGTTAGACCAGCAGCCAGTAGTAGGCACAGAAGAAACAGCACTAGAACAACAATTGGCTGATCAGCCTTTAGAGCAAGATGAGGGTGAGTATTTGAAATACCATAAGGTTTGTAATCAGGTAAGCTTATGAGTTCTCAAATAACTTTTTATCACAAATTTCAGTGATTTGGGTTTCAAAACAATGCAAGTAAACTAGAAAAATACATGGAGTAAAAGCTAACTACTTAAAAGTATATTGTACAGTTTCTTTCATGCATTGGTGTTTAGGTTTACTGTTAAAAATATAAGAAGAATGGTTAAGATTTGCACCATTTAATTGTATCAAGCAAAACTACTAAACAAATACACAGGAAAATAATACTATGGGCACAAAACTTTACCATATCACTTTTATTAATAAAAAGCACTGCTATGTAGTCTACTTAGGAAGTAATACCTGTGTTTTGAGGTTGGAGAATACAAAATATTTCATGTAATTAGTCTATTAGTAATACTGGAACAAAGTATTTTGGTTTTGCTTATTTGCTCTTTTTCTTGGTGTACTGAGTTAGCAAATACTGCAGAGGAATATAAATAAAGCCTACAATAAGAAAAGATTTAAATACCTATTCAGCTAATAATTTTTTATTTATTTTAATGCCATAAAAATTGAGATCATTATTAAATATAGGGTTTTGGGACCAATGGAATTATGCAGTTCATTACATTTTCTTTTCTTGATATTTTTCCTCCCCCATCCCCTTTCCTTCCTTTCCCCATTTCAGATAGATTTGTGACATCCCAGCATGCTTTACAGGAAAACATCACTCAATTTGAGCAACAAGCTATAACACAGCAGCCATTTGATCAACAGGGCTTATCACAAGGTTAGTAATAAATAAAGGTTTTTAAAGTAATTTTTATAAATCTGGCTTTACAGCATAGCTGTCATAAAGCATTTCAGAAGTGGGCATCCACAGTCAAAGTAACTGCAATGCAGGGAACTTGCAAACATTTATTTCTTAAATTACTATTTTGAAACTATATTTGGTAGAATATTTTGAATACTTAAATACAAATAGATTTTGCTTTTATGTGCTGATGTTTAGTCATTACAGTACAGTCAGGTATTTCATATTCTTTCCTTGATTGTGTTTGAAATTGCTGTGTCAGTAGGCAGCTTACACAATTTTCTCCCTGAATATATGTGCTCATACCCTGAGATGATCAGAAACGTGGCCTAAGATTTGACTGAGTAGCTGTTGGATTCATTATGGAAAAAGACAGTGCAAAAATATAATCATGTAAAGATCAATACTCACACCTAACCACAGCAATTTCCTTTTGTATTTCATAAAGCTACATAAGTAACAAATTAAGAGATTGTAAACGTTTGGAAACTTTTTTGTTTACCTACACAGTAGTGAGAAATATGTGTAAGGCTTATGTAGCCTGCAGAGAATGAAGAAATGACTGTGTTCCTTTGCTTTTCAGTGCTGGATTTCTTGAGTTGTAGCTTGATATAAAGCTATTAGTTTTGTTCTGGGGTTTTTTGTTTGTTTGTTTGTTTGGGGGGGGGGAAGGTGGGTCAGGGAGGGAAGGGGAGTATGTTCAAGGGGGTTTCATTTGTTTTGGTTGGGAAGCATACCTCGCTGGCTGACCAGCTGATCTCTTCCTCCTTGTTTCTGACTCTTGCAAATAACTTCATATTTATACAGCTAGTAACCAGTAATTGGTATTCCATCTGCTTAAACTTTTCTGTTCTTGAGTTCCCTGGGTTTTTGGCATTGTATAGCACTGATACCGTCTTTTTAGATGTAGCATATTATAGCGCCTTTTGAAAAAATGTAATTGCCTGTGCTAAGTTGCATGACACTGTGAAGAACTAGTATAATTCGTTGCTGATTTTAATTCTCTAGGTTGTGCTGATTTGTATCTATCTGGGAAAAGAAAATTAGTCTTTGCCTTTATTAAAAAAGGCTGAATAAGGTCCTCTTAAGACCCTATGGATTATTTCATTGGTTACCTTTTACAGTTTTCCAAATGAATGAAAAGAGACTACAGAAAAACATGCAACCTTTCACTCTGTGTTACTCTCAAGAGTGGTGGTGGTTATGGTGTGGATTTTTACGGCTCCTTTGTATTGAAAATCCAATACGTAAACCTTGTTTTGTTACCTTATTTAGACTTCAGTTTCTATGTACGTGTATCTTTTCCATTAAATAAATATTATGTACAGAGTGATTTCTTGGGGTGGGGGAGGGGTGGAACTGGGCTCTTCTAGCTCTCACAAAACAATTCTTTCATCATCAGAAATCAGAATCATCGATACATTATAAAAATGGTACTGAAAATCAGAACTTTTGTGGTGTGGTTTGTTTTAAGTCTCGTTTGTATAAGATGTCTCCTATTCTACTTGGAATCTCATCCACAGATTCCCAACTCTTTGAAGTTTCCTTGAAGATCCTGGAGCCCTTCAAAATTTTTGAATTTCAGGTAGGTAAGCATTTGCGCGGATGCATGCGTTAAATTGGTCGACCCTCTCCCTATGTCTGCATCTGTGCTTCATGCTCCTAATTTCTTTTTCCTATCAGCTAGACAGAACATTCAAACTTAAAACGCTGTCTTTTTTATCTTTGATTTTTGTAGGCCTTATTCTTGTAAAAATATTTTGGCTCAGTGTTTATTAATAAAACAATGTAAGGGTGTTAAAAAATCTTCAGTAGGTGTCTTGATTTTTCTTTTTAAGAGAAAAAGAAAATCTTTGCATTTCAGACAGATGAGGCTGATCTCTAGGTCTGCACAGACCTGTCACAACTTTGTTTATTCTTTCAGGTTTGTTTGTAATACTTTTACAGACTTAGTGGTTTGTTCAGCTAGATTTTCTTCTTGGTACGTTATTCAGACTTGTAAAGAAGCGCAGCTCTTATGAGGGTGCTGCTGTATCACAATCTATTGTTCATTTGTGCCAAATTTGAAGACTGAGAAAAAGGACTTCAGCGTTCTTTGTAGTTTACATATTCAGGTGTCTTCATCTGAAGACTTTTTGGTGAGGTCAGAACAACCAAATGGATCTTTTATCAGAAAATGTTTTTGTTATTGAATATCATCTCTCACCAAATGTGTTTTCATATAGACTATGTCACCTTTTCTTCCTTTGAAGTCTCCCTGTAAGCATGGTTTGAATGTTAATAATTCAATTAGTGGTGATAGAGAGTGACCTTGAAAAACTACAAGAAGTCCAGATACTGGTTTTCTGTAGCCCATACAAATACTGTCTTGCCACCAGACTGCTGGTTTACTTTCCCAAGAAGCTAATCTGCAATCTCAGGACTTGAAATTCCAATTCTTTCAGTAACTGTTTACACATTTATTCTAGTCAATACTGTTCAGCTGGTTCCAAAAGTTGCCTGGGAAGCAAACCTGGAGAACATTTAAGTGCTAGTCACTGACCCCCCCAGAGATGCACGTGTGCATGTAGATATGTGTGTAATGTTAGGATTCCAATGATCTGCCAGTAAAGACGTAAAGTATTGTCTAAACTAAAATACCGTATTTGCGATGAACTATCATATTGTTATTTTCTGATTCTGTTGTGCAAGGTGTAATACAAGGCATACTTTCCACTAGTAAACTGATTTCCAGAGTAGTCTATTCTTTCAGTATGATTTGGTAATGTAGAAGAGAATAGGTTGGGTGATGTCCTAAAGCCAAGAAGAAACAAGAAATGCAAGTGACTACTTGTACTGAAATAACACAAAATCCAATTCTAAGTTTAGAGGACTTTGAAGTAAGAAACTCCCCTTATTACAGAGCTTAAGACGCTCTCTCTTCTTTGCAGATTAAGCAAAAGCTTCTGGGAAACAATGTATAATGATGTAAATGAGCAGAAAATGAAAGTTCTGGAAGTTGTTTCTGTCTCCCTCTCAGACTGAATGTCTGGGTTTTGGTGTTTGATTTTGGTTTTTCTTTTTTATGCTGTTTGGAGGTAGCAAATGCCTTTAGTATGGTCAAAATTGTCAGATATTTTTAAAATTTTGAGTGGAAATTGACCTTTCTACTAGCTATTAAGCAAAATGGGGATACATCATACATATTTTTGTTACAGTGTTGGTTTATGTTTATTCCAGAACTGCTTGCAGGAGTAGTATTTCTTTCTTCAGTTTGTCCCAAAATACCTCTAAATTCAGAATTTTTTCTTTGTTAGCATTTTGTTGCATGATCCTGGGAAATTTTTCAGGATGTCAATAATTGCTGTTACTAAACCACTGAAGTGAAACAGGTCATGGTATAGTAACTTCTTTTTTCCTTCTTAAGTCATAAAAATTATATTTGACTTAAAAAAAGTTTCAGGTGTTTCAGATAGCTGTTTCTTTGTACATTTAATGGTTACATTGTCTTCTTTTTATGTAGGGCACGGAAGTGGCATCACTTTTTTGTTTCAGTTTCTTGAGGCTTGTTTTTTTTGTGTTCTCATCAAGCATAGTGGGACTACCATTTTTCCATAAAGGTTCTTTTAAAATTTATTTGAAAATGGAAACTAGCAGCCCTCTTATCGCCATAAAGCTTTGCATCGCTGTTCTTCAGCCTACTTTTTTATTTTGTCCTTTCACCAAGAGCAACTGAGGTGCAGGGTTCAGCTTGTTGAACCTTTTTTTTCCTTGTAATCTTGATAGTTCTAGGAAGAAAATAATATACAAGTTGCAGCATTAAGTTTGGTGATAAGTTACGACCTGACTAATAATGCTTTCGAGATTTGTTTACATTTGTTAGTTTTCATTCTGTGGTGTAAGCAATAGCATACAAATAGGGGTTTTTCCTATATTGGTAACTACTCTTCTGCTGTGAAAAATGTCTTTTGGGAAAATTTCTGCTTAAACTTAACACATCCCGCTTTTTGATATACTGTAATTCAAAACATCCTTTAAGCATTGCTTTTTGGCCTTTGATACTGTGATCATCTGATGTGGGTTTGTTTCTACCCTGTTTTCATAATCTTCACCTTTTTTGTCCGCTAAAGGCAAACTGCACAGAAATAGTAAAATTGCTGCCCTTACCTTAATTACTGATACTTGTGGTTTCATTTTTTTCCACATAGCACTGATTATTTTTTTAATATATATATTAGAAGTATTAGGGCTTACAGGGGTTGACAAAAGGGCATTGCTAATAGCATTAAAAAATCCTGCAATCTGAGCTATGAATCCCTGGCTCTGAATCATCGATACTATCATTTCATTAATTCTTTTAGGAAAGGAGGTGATTAAGATCTGATATTTCAGAAGACCAAAACCAGATAAAAATTTCAGGTCTTTATACTGAAAATGTGAATAAAAATGTTTAATTTTTACTTTGCAGTTTGCCTTTGAGAGGCTCTACTTTACTATTATCTAAAGAGTGGGAATATGTGGAGGAGATCCAAAGTAGGAGAAAATGGGGTTACTTTATCAGAAACTGGAGTTCTCCTATTGGGTCATCTCCTCCACTCACCCGCCATCCTCCCCACTGAGCTTTGCATCCTTGTGATCGGCTTCCAGTGTAGTTAAGGGAGCGTGGTACCAACATGGATAAAGGGAGATGGGTCAACCTGTTTGACACATGCATGCTTACATACAAGAAATTCAAAATTTCAATGGCTCTAAGGTAATTGTGGCACCCCGAAGAAACTTCAAACAGTGTTTTTCTGTGGAGGAGATTTTCCAATAGAATTCCAGCTAATGGTAAGTAACCCTATTATGCATATTACATAGATGACAGAAACATTTGTGTATTTTGACACTCAACAGTGAAGAGTACAAAATGAGTGTTACTAGATGGTAATACTACTTAATCTCTTTTGAAGGTAGTCTTCAAAAAAGCGTGGTGTTACTCAGAATCCAATTCAGTGTATTTTCCAGGTTTGTGACTGTTTAATTTTTGGCAGGTTTTACAGTGAATGACAGCTACAACCAACAGACTCAATTTCCAGCTGTGCAGCAGCTGCAGGATTCGAGCACACTTGAATCTCAGGCTCTTTCAACAAGTTACCATCCACCAGCCCTTCTTCAGGTTCCAAATACAGACACTATTAACGTAGTAAGTACTGCTAGAATGTAAAATTTGTTGTTCTGTGTTCAGTGACGAGTTCCTTTGAACTATTTCATTGGTGATTAGGTAAACTGAGGAGTCAGAAAAGTTTTTAATGAATTCTTTTCTAGATTGTTTATGTTTAACAACTGGAAGGTAACAGGGCAGGGGGAGGATAAATGACCTGGCTATGTGTTTTGAAGAGTTGTACGTTTTGATGCTCTAGGCTTAAAAAAAGGATATAATGCTGTAAAGTTGGATTGTAAGTCTAAAAGTAAGGAAAGGACCTAATGTTATAAAATAATTTTACATTATTGCTCTATATTCTGTCCCAATTCTGTAATATCTATGGATACAGATATTACTAAGCACCACAAATAACATCACAAATATGTAGTGGTCATTCCTGGAGCTTGCGTATTGCAGTGTATGATGTTCTTTCATCGTTTTCATCTGGTTAAATATTTAAAAGAGCTTAATTGCTAAGAATACAGTTCAAATATAACTTTTTATGATGGTAGCAGTACCTAGAGTGAAGACCATCTATAGTTATGTGTTTACCATGATGACCTGCATGAATTACTGTCCCTTCATGCTTCATGCAAAGGGCAAATGTCGATCAGAGAACTGAGGTGGGCTTTAAGATCTGGAAGAGTTTGAGTAATTTCAGCTTATAGGCTTTGGAGTTTTCTTCTCTTCAAATCTTAAAACATGCTGTCGTTCTCAAGGATTATTTTGTGGCGGTTTTTGCTTAGAGGAAAAACCTGTTCAAAAACTAGTGAAGTCTGTTGGCACCACTGCGCATTTTGCTGCTCAGGGTGGGGCCCATACTGTTTGAAATGGCTGCTTTACTGTTAAATTTAACCTCTCAAACACCAGAAGATCTACAGGACTTGAGACACTTTTTTTTGTCTAGAATCACCGGGAGGTCTATGTGCACCACGTACGTTTATTCCAATTCAGTAGGTGTACATTTTGCTGCTCTCCTTCTCACTATGAAAGAGTGAGGTATCATATTGCCCTCTTAATTTCTTGTAAAAAATTCTTGAAAGCATAAATTTGATTTATTGTCAACTGTAGATGCTGTAACTTTTTCTGCCTATTTGTTTAACTTTTTCAGTATTGTGTTATTGAAATTTACTTGAGGCTTTGATTTCCAGACTACTCGCTTGATACAAGATCAGTCATCACAAGAAGAACTTGAATTGCATACCCAGCGGCCTAATTTTCTTGAGGACACTGAGGATCAAAGCCGGCGTTCGTATAGGTTTGCTATACTTCTAGGTTCTGTCACAGACTTTCCTTGATCTTTTATGGCTAGAAATGATATGCAAGTAATGAAAGCAATTTTCTTCTAATAGATGTGAATATTGCAACAAGGGTTTTAAGAAATCGAGCCATTTGAAACAACACGTACGATCACATACTGGTGAGAAACCTTATAAATGCCAACTCTGTGGCCGTGGCTTTGTTTCCTCAGGTGTTCTTAAGTCACATGAGAAGACTCATACAGGTAACAAGAGTATACCAGCTCTATATTAGCTTAACTCACATTTGGGTTTTCTAAATGTCCTGTATAAGTAAACTTAAACAAATGGCATGCTACTTATTTGTTTCTGTTACTTTAAGGAGTTAAAGCATTCAGCTGTAGCATTTGCAATACCTCCTTCACAACTAATGGCAGCCTTACCAGGCACATGGCAACTCACATGAGCATGAAGCCTTACAAGTGCCCATTCTGTGATGAAAGCTTTCGAACAACTGTTCACTGCAAAAAACATATGAAAAAACATCAGGCAGTCTCCTCAGCTGTAGCAGCAGCTACAGAAACAGGAGGGGGAGGTAAATTATTTCATTTTTACTCTTAACAGTCCTTACTACAAAACCAGTACAGATGTTTCAGTGGAATACATGAATGCTATAACAGTAATGTTATAAATCAGCCTTCCAGCACAGATAACGTCTAATGTCCAGAGCCACTGAAGTTGCTTTCTTACCTAAATTGTTTAAAGAAATCAGTTTTCCAGGAGTCTGTCCAGTGTATTCAAGGTATTGTATGTTACACAGTTATTTTAGTGTGTCACTAAAGTAGAGCATTTTTTGTCCTAAATTACTTATACCTGTATTTAATTTTGGTAAAAATAAGACTTATAAATCCAGCTTTATTTAAAAGAAGTACAGGCATGAGTACTTAGACCTCTGAAAGAGATTTAAGTCCGAGCATGTAATGCAGTGGCCATGTGTTTAATAATAGACCCTTTTACTTTTGTAATTCCAGCTGACAGGTTAAACTAAACAGACGTGTATATTTTTTTTTTAACAGTTGCCTGTGTTGAAGATGATGATGAAAACTCTGAAAGAACTTCCAGAAAATCTCGTCCCGGTGTAATAACTTTTACAGAAGAAGAAACAGCAGAACTGGCAAAGATTAGGCCTCGAGAAAGTGCCACCGTCTCAGAAAAAGTTCTTGTCCAGTCTGCTGCAGAGAAAGACAGAATTAGTGAGATCAAAGATAAGCAAGCAGAACTGGAAGCAGAGCCCAAATATGCCAACTGTTGTAGTTACTGCCCCAAAAGCTTTAAAAAACCCAGTGATTTAGTCAGGTAAGGAATGGAGAAGTTTTGCATAGTTTCAGTTTTCTAAATTGTTCACCAGAAACTTAGCAGTGATGGTTTCATATAACTTTTTTATGCCTAAGCTAAAGTTTGACTTCTATTTACGTACATTTTTCTTTTCCAGAATAGTTTAAAATTGTGTGTCAAAAATGTTATATATTCTGAATATGACTAAACCAGCCTTTTCATATTTCTTTTCCTGCAGTATTAAAATGATTGTTATGAAGTTTTAGAATAAAATATTTTTTTCTTGCTACAGGACGTGCATACAAAAACCTGTAAAAATCACTTTGAAAAAAAGGCAGATGCTTAAATCATCAGCTTTACTAGTTCTGCTTAATGTAATGTTAATAAAAGTATTCAATTCTAAAATTAGCAAGGTACAAAATAAATATTTGTACTAACTGACCTAAAAGTAGAAATTCACGTATACATGTATTCTGGAATTATTAGGCATGTTCGTATCCATACTGGAGAGAAGCCGTATAAGTGTGAAGAATGTGGAAAGAGTTTCACTGTAAAATCCACTCTGGATTGTCATGTTAAAACGCACACAGGTCAGTAAGATTTTTTTAATGTCTTTGTTTAGAAACCGGTTACTTTTTTCACAGGCTGTTTTAACTGAAGATTTTGCAGGGAATGGTTTGTTTCACTATGATCTGGGAGATGGCCCTATGAATGGCAGCACTAGGTGAAATTTGGTACTTACGGCATCATCAGACACATCATATTGTGATACTTCAAATAAACCATATTATTACGGCCTTCTGTATTAGTAGGCTTATAAAACAGTCATAGTCTTTAGCTCATGGAAAAACTATGTATCTGTCTATAGTATTTTAATTTCAAATCTCCTCTAGCATTTCCATGCTAAATGATTTTCATGAGCAAGAGAGTGAAGTTGGAGCATTTTACAAAATTAAGCTAAAGAAAAAAATTATGAACATTAATGTTTATGCTGCTAAGTAGATTGAAAACTAAGAGTACAAAGAATTTGAGCATTCAGCTATTTGATTCATGCAAGTTGAATAAAAACCTATTTTCTCTGATATTTAGGTTTTTACAGTCGTTTCTTTGTATTCCTGAGGAAGGTCTGATTTTAATAGTATTTTTCAACCCCAATCTTATATAAATTTAAAAAACAAAACCCCATCTTTATATCTTTCATGCTTGTTTCTTCTTAGCATTGAACTTCTATAATAAACCCAATCCTAAACTAATTAATTTCTAAAGCTGGCTACAGTTTTGCTAAGGTGCATTGTAACCTTTTTTCCAAAAATGCAAAATAAAAAGTTAGAAAGCTTTTAATGTTGTAATATATAATTACTTTGCTCATGGAAGCTCTTTTTTCCAGTTCAGTGTATTTGTACTTTGTAGTGTTGTTGAGTAAGAAATACTACTCTGTTAACCAGATCTCTGTGTAGATTAATGTCTTGTCTCAGATAGTAGCAGGTGCTAAGGATAATGAAAAGAACAAAGCGGTGATTCAGTCATGATCCTCCAGGTTCAAGCAGTTTGCAAGTTGTGGGACTCTGAATTAGAGATTGTATGTCTTTGCTCGCTACCTTTAATGGAATATTTTACACTAGTTTTATCCAATTGTTTTCTGAACCCAGAAAAACTAGGTGAACACGAGTGGCCTCCAGTACATCCAGTAGTAATAAGGTACTTGATTCAGACTTGGTTTTCAGTGTACCATCTGATGATTTTGCTCCTAAGCCCACTAGTTCTTTTGTGTGAGAAAAAAAATGAGAAAGTGTTCCCTGTTTTTCTCAAGCTTTTTATGATTTCACAGACTTGCTAAAACAGAGCTTTGTAAAGGAGTATTTTAATATCCATAACAGATTTTTCCAACTTGCTGTTCGTCCTCTCTTCCACACTATGTGTATTACAATTTGACTAGCTCAGGTTCTCACTCGGGTGCTTAAGGTACTCACTTGCTGACTTCCAGCCTTGTGAAAAGTATCCATATAATCCTACCTTTTGTTTTCAGTCTTACAACTATTTTTCTTTAATTTCGGAACAGACTCTGTCCTTTCATCCTGTGACAGCAGTTTTTCTAAGGTACTTTCATATAAAACCAGTGAAAACTCAAAAAATCGAGGTATGGTCTTGGCAGTGCTGGTGTCCTCCAGAAACCTCTCATAAATTTGTGAAGTGTAATTTTCACTACAAAAGCCACATCAACTTTTCCCTGTTACAACTCATTTGATCTTGAGGGTTTTTTTTCCCCTTTTCTGTTATAATTGCACCAGCTTGCGTTGGGTGAACATAAAGGGTTACCTGCTGTGCAGTTTCTGCATTTCGGCCTAGATCCCTTTTCAGAGGGCTGTTCTAATCTGTGGGCAACACCTACAGCTAATAGTTTTCATCAGTTTTACATTGAGCCATAGTATTTTATTTAAATGACTAATAAAAAATAAAATCACAGTGTGATTGTCTGGAACTCCCCTGATAACAGTTCAGTTTGAAAAGCTACTCTGCTCCTCCTCGGTAAAAGAAGGTTGCCTGGATAGGAACCTACCTGACTCCATCTGTAATAAACACTGATGCAAAGAGTTAGTTTTAGGTTTTACTGTAGCTTCTGTTGTATCACCACCTTTCAGACCAGCTGGCTGGCTGGAAGTTTTTCTGTGAGAGATATGGTTCTTTGGCTGAACGTTTAGTTCCTGTATTCTGGTGCAGCATACAGTGGGGTAACTGAAGTTGCATGTTACTTTATTTCTGTGTTCACTAATTTCCTGTATATGTAACAGTTCTTGTTAACATTTTATTTGGGTAGCCAGCAGTATGGCATAAATGTAGATGCGATAAAACACACGTAATTTGACTGTATTTGGAAGCGGTGCCGATCTGGCATTTGTCAATGCTATATGACACTTCATCCTAGTTTGTAATCGTCTTCCTTCCAAGTTTCCCTTGTGGTCCCTACTTCCCTGTCCATAGATAGTTTTATGTTCTAGTTAATCCATCTTTCTTTTTTCAGATTCCTAGTATTTATACAAAAAGCACAAGAGTGAGGTCATAATCTGAATGTTTTAATGTTCTGTTTAAACAGGACTTAAGATGTTCAGTTTGTTCCTTGCTGCTTTTTTTTGTTTTGCTAACTTTTCTTTCTCTCTCTCTTTTCTTTTTCTTTCTTCCCTCCGCCCCACTTTCTCCCAATGGGTATTTTTTTCTGTAGTGGGAAAGAGGGTTTTCTTTGTGGTGGACATCTTTGTCGCAGCCCAGGTTCCCACTGTCGTACTGGTTCATGTTATTCTTGGGCTCGCTCTTCTCCATTATTTGAAAGAATGTTGTCAGAGGTTTGATTAATTTTGTTAAACAAAAAGTGACAACAGTGTTGGGGTTTTGTAATCTAAATCTGTAATCTGAAGTAGGTTGAATTGTAATTCAGGAATTTGATGAGAGATTCTTCTGTGTAAATGGAAACAAGAACTCAGTAGCAGGAATCATAAGCACCCATTGGTCTTTTGACTTCTTTACCAACTGTAAATGACTAACATCACCAGAATACATTAGTGCGTTCTGATCTGGAAGTTGAGTTGACTTTGTTTCAGGGTTGATATAATGATATGCCAGGTAAAAAGGATAACTTAATCACACTATTTTCCCCCATCCACCAATGTATTTTTCTATCAAAGCTATAGAGGAGTCTTGATTTTATTCTTTGTTAAGACAGCTGTACAAAATTAATTTCTTCCCTTTGTTCAACTAGGAAGCAATATTGTGCTGGAAGGCCTGGGAATTTTGGGAGTTATAATGGGTTTTCAGCTACAGTGGCATGTTTTCTGCCAGATATCTACATTATGCTTTTTTGTGATTTTTACAGTTGCACATATAGTTAGTGAAACAAACTCCATAGTTGCCTGTTGTTATTTGTAGTACATTAAAAATTCTATTTGAGATCAAGGTTTTTTTTAAAGGTTACACAAGCTGAAAGGAGAGCAGAGGAAGAAGACTGTATGTGTATAGTCCAGATTTCTGTACTCCTGGATTACTTTGAGTTTGTTGGTATTTTGTTTCAGAATATTATCTCACTTCTAATTTTTTTTTCATTTCCTACTTGTAATCCACTAATACTAGTCAGTATTGAGGTAAAGGCTGAAACAGAAAAATAAAGCTGCTGGAATTAAAAAGGAAATGAGTGGCTAAGTAAGGAGAAGCCAAATACTGAAGAGGCCGAGATGAAACTTGTAATTCTTTAGCTTTATGAGCTGAGTAGTTCAAACAACTTGATTAGTCAGGAAGGTGACAGGTGATGAAGAGGACAGAGGCATCAAGGTGACCAAATAAGATTCTGCATGAAAGTTTTAACAGCCTATTAAGTTCTAGAAATAGGAAAAAATTAAGATACCCTTCGTTGAGATCCATAATTCATTTGAAAAGCAGCCAAAACTATAAAGAAAGAGGTTAGTTATTTCAAATTTATTCTGAGTGAAGAATTTGTTTGTGTGTTTTTTGGTTTGGGGTGGTTTTGTGGTTGGGTTTGGTTTTTTTTATTGTTGGTACTGTGCTATTGGTTTTTAGAGGTTTTATCACTTGTTTTTGTGTTCTTAAAACTTTTTCAGGCCAGAAGCTCTTCAGTTGTCATGTGTGCAGTAACTCTTTTTCTACAAAAGGGAGTCTAAAAGTCCACATGCGTCTGCATACAGGAGCAAAGCCCTTTAAATGTCCACACTGCGATTTACGGTTTCGTACTTCAGGGCGCAGAAAAACCCACATACAGTGTCATTATAAACCAGAGACAAAGAAAGTTAGGAAGCCTGTCGCCCGTACTTCAGCTGAGGGACTACAACCAGTCAGTCTTCTTAATTCATCGTCAACAGACCCTAATGTTTTCATCATGAATAACTCCGTTTTAACAAGTCAGTTTGATCAAAATTTACTTCAGCAAGGACTTGTGGGCCAGGCTATCCTGCCTGCTTCAGTGTCAGGTAAAAATGGATTGCTTTTTGATGGTGGTGTTGAGATCCAGTACTGACCTTTGCTTTCTATTAGCATTGAGAAAATTATGCAAAACACTTCCAGACCTGTAAGAGTTGTACAGAATTCATGATTCAATGCATGGTGGTAACATAAATAGAAATGTATTTATTTGAGAATGAAGGGGAAAATTTATGCAGTTCTCTTAAAACGGTCTGTTCGGTTCTGCTGGTGTTACACTGCAGAAAAAAAGAAAATGCAGATAACAAGTAGCTGGAGTACTTGTATTCGTTTTGGTAATACTCTCCTTTTCTTAAAAAGGAGAGAAGCAAAACAGTTATTCTGTAAGCTTTCCATCCATAAGATTTATTTTGTACTCAAGCATTAGATCATAGAGCAAAGAAAAGTTTGTCTATGCTAGTTATTTGTATAAATAATGAAGAGTGTTTTAAGTGCACGTGCTCTGCTGTACATGCGTAGTTAATGGTTCAAAGAAGAAAGAAAAAACCACACACCACAAAAAACCCAACCAAAAAAAAAAAAGAAAACACTTCAGTGATACAAAAAACTACTAGTGTAGGCACGTATCCTAAATAATTAATGCCTATGGTACAAAGTCTTACTGGTTGACAGTGACTACAGCTGCATTAGCACATTAAATGTGCCACAGACCATTCTCTGACTCTGAGGCCAGCCAGCACAGAATACCGGACATGGTTCATGTTTCAAGTAAATGAGCTTTTGAGAATGATCCTTGTGAACTTCTAAATTGCTTTCCGAAATTGGTCATGTAAGTGCTAGCTGGCCTCAGGGAAATTTGGGACAGGGACGGTTTTAAGAGCAGAATAGCATTCAGGCGTGTGGAAATGTTCCCTGGTACTGTTAAATTTACTTTTTAAATTGTGGGTCTTGGACTGACTGTCTGTCACTTCTGAAAGTGAGACTTGGATTTTCTGTACTTCTTTATGCATATTTTTTTTTTAGTACATATCTATGATTTTGTTATGCCCACAAATTCACAGTAATGTATCAGTTTCATATTTAAGTGTAGTCATTTCAGCGTATCTGCTTTGAGGTAAATGTTGTCCAGAACCAACAAACTGTTGGTTATTCGAAAGATACTGGTAAACGTTATTTGACAGGTGCCATTTGTCATAAATTTGTGATTAAAGTGTCTGATGTTTGCTTGGATTTTTTGAGTGAACCCAGTAAGGAGGAGTCTGTAGCATGTTGAGATGTCCTAGAAAGAGGCAGGAACCTTCTCAAATTGAGATTAGTGATTTGTGTTTTGCCCAGTGCATGTATTTCTTGGGTGCATTGTAAAACAGATATAGTATAATGAAGGATTTTGGAAAGGGAAGGATAGGTACATGTTTTGACACATCAACCAGAACAGACTGGTTGATCACACTGAAGGTGTTTGGAGAAGAAGGTGTGTCAAACACAAAGTGTCTTTCTCGTTATAGTCTAAGACTTTTTGTAGATATTGTCTATTCAACTTTAGAAATTAGGAGCTGTCTAAGTTCTAAAGATTTCATATTTCAAATGCTAATGTACCTTTATTTCCATCTATGTGAGTACATAGGGTGAACTTTAGCTTCTTGAAAATGTGCAAAAATGTGGCAGTAGCTGTCATGTGTATGTTCAAGGTGTACTTATCATGTGTGAGTGCTGCTTGTATTTAGATGCGGCACACTTTCCAAGGAAATTTATACCAAATTTCTCCAGGTTTCCAGAGCTAGTCCGGAGTCGTTCTTGTTTTGTAAGAAGGTAGCTAGTGCTTAAATAATAAAAATCCTTAAATTGCATAGAATTTATGAAGCTTTGAAATAGGCAATCATCTGCGTCAAATTATTTTTCTTGGCATAAATAAATGTGTGTATATAGCTTTTATATTGATTTAATTTATAAAAATAAACAAGCTAAAAGAGGCAGTCGGTAATGATAAAGAAAAACATTATAATATGACTGTTTTCTTTGGTAGCTGGAGGTGACTTAACTGTGTCCTTGACAGATGGTAGCTTGGCCACTCTTGAAGGAATACAGTTACAACTTGCTGCTAATCTGGTTGGACAAAATGTTCAAATATCTGGAATAGATGCCACCAGTATTAACAACATAACATTACAGGTAGGTTGCTCAGTTTCTTGCTTTTAATTTTATAGAGACCTTTGAGGACTGAATGAGATTTAATGAGCAAACGTGCTTGTGGAAGGGTTCCCTTGACTTGAGTAAAGCACAAGGCAATACCATGCTATATCAGTTGTACCATGTTGGAAGGCTTAGACAATAGCTACACAGCGGTGATTTTTTTCTGCTCTGGTTTCTTTTGGGTTTTTTCATGGTTTTTTTTACACCTCTGGGATTTTGGCAATTTGCTTTAAAATAAGTTGGGGTTTTTTTAATTGTATTTTTCTTTTCACTTTTAAAGCATTTTAGGCTAAAGCTCCCTACTCCCTCCACCAAAAGAAATCCCCCCACAGAAACAAACCAAGCCAAATTATTGCCCAGAGTTTTCTTTTCCTTAACATAAGACACCAGTGTTACCTGGCAAGTTTTTAATATTTGGATTCACAATTTAAATTCCCATTGAGCTTGTAAAATGAACAATAGAAAAAGGTGAGATGATTACATTTCAAATCAAGTGATTACATTTAAAAACTTATATTTGAAATTATGTGAAAGAATGATTTTCCTGGTTGTGTTTGGTCAGTTCCACAGAATCACTGAGGCTGGAGGAGACCTCTAGAGGTCACCAAGTCCAACCCAAAGGTCAGGGAAGAGTCCTCTTCAGAGTTGCATCGGGCTGTTCAGAGTCTACCTACTCAAGAAGTTTTTAGTGTAAAATGGAGAAAACTGCATTTTAGTTTTGTTTCCCTCAGTCCCCATATGCTCATCCCTAAAGAGTAAAATATCTATTTTTAACTATCGAGGACAGATATTTGACTGTGAACCGAGACCTTAATGAGCCCTAGGAGCTGAAAAAATAGATAATTTCTGATATCAGTCTTCTCTCTGCTCCATGCCTTTTCAATTTCAAAGGCCTCAAGACAGTGATAGGTGTTACATGCAACAGTAAGACAGTACAGAAAGCCAGAACACCAGCATTGTGGGTATGTGGTGCCCAGCATGCTTGTGTGTGACTATGATCTTGATTTCCCAAACATTTTGCTGAGGGAAGGGAGGGAAGACTCTACAGCTGAAGACTGTTTATGTAGTGACTTTGGAGACTGGCTATATACACACACCTAAAAAATTAAATTTGAGTTTAAAATGTTAATTTATAAAGTTTGACTGTAATATATTCTATATACAACCCTTTGAATTCTAGGTTCACGTTAAGGCTATTCATTTAACCCTTCTTTGTTAACTTCAGTTTGAAAACTTGCTTTTCAGATTGATCCAAGTATTCTACAGCAGACATTACAGCAGAGTAATTTACTTGCTCAGCAGCTAACTGGAGATGCCAGTATGGCTCCACAGAATCCCTCTCTCCAGGCAACAGAGAATGCAGTGCCAGCTAACGTGGTTATTCAGCCTATATCAGGCCTGACTTTGCAGCCCACGGTAACATCTTCTGCTAACATGACAGTAGGATCCTTATCGGAGCAAGAGTCTGTGCTGACAACCAATGCTAGTGGTAAGCAGTGTCAGTAGTTTTATTGTGCTTTGAATGCCTTAGTTTTAAATATGGTATTGCCCACAGTGAGACAATCTGCCCCCTGCCCCCAAATAAGCATACAGTTCTTGTATCGATGTCTTCAGCAATTTACAACTTTGGTTTACCATTTTTGAATGTGATTTTTTTCAGAAGGTGGACTATATAACAAAAATGTTGAAGAACGTTTATAGTCTTCACAAATGTGAAATCTTTGTTCTGAAGATCTTAACCTGCAGAGGAATAAATTGGATATGAGAACAATTTTTCTTTTAAAGTACAAGTTCTAACATTCTAACTTGGCTACATCCTTAATAGCAGTGTAGAAAATAATGTATTAATTCCTTTAAAAATTGTATCTATTAAAAGAAAGGATCTTTCAGGAATTTTTTTGTTCTACCTGCTTATATTTAGGTGCACAGGACATCTCTCAAGTCATGACTTCACAGGGTATGGTATCATCTTCAAATGGACAACATGAGATAACATTGACCATAAACAATTCCAGTTTGAGTCAAGTTCTAGCTCATGCTTCAGGTTCTACTACTACAAGCTCATCAGGAAGTCCTCAAGAAATCACTCTTACAATATCTGGTTGGTATTTTTAATGATCTCTAATGGTAGCAGATCTCCATTTTACAAGGTAGCTATACAGTAGCATTTGAGGGTATTTTCACTCTCCACAGCTTTCCTGTGGTGTATTTGTTATATTCATCAGCTTTTTAAAGATATTCCCCAAATCTGCTTTTGAAAACCAAATACATTTGCTTTGAGGGTGCATGTTAAGATTGGTTCCCTGTTTCATTCATACTGTTGGTTCAACAGATAGTTTTCTCAGTGGTGAAGCCTGTTTAACCAGTTCTTGTTTCCTCGCGGTGCTTTGCTTGAGGACATACAACTCCTGGGTAATACTGGGATGGGGACAAGTAGGGTTAGGCATTGGGGGCAAGCATTTAATCTAGTTTTGTTCAAATGCCTGTGGAACCATGGTTCTAATAGATGTTCTGACAGTTTTTTTGAGGTATACTGTTCCGTCTTTATATGTAGTTAATACTTCAGGTTTCTTGCAAAAATTTAGACCAATTTTCTTACTTCCTCTAAGAGACCGATCCTTAGTTATATACACTATAAATAGCTTTCCACTTCTGCCAAAGACAATTAATATTTTGTATCATTGCATTTCTTTAATAGATCCAGTATAATATTCAGTGCTTTTCTTTCTTTTCCTTTTTTCTTTTTAACTTTTATCTTTTTCTGTTTTCTGTAACCTGCTTAATTTTTTTAAGTGTCATGACAATAATGTCTATGTTAAGGTGTCACGTTCCCCCACCTTTGTTTTTCCTGCTTGTTAATGGGCGTTCACTTATTGAAGGAAATGGAGCATAGCTGTCCAACAACTGATAGAATCTGCTTTCAGTTACTCTGTTCTGTGTTTGTTGACCATTCCACAAAATTAACACCATGTGAAAGTGAAGTTTTTCCCAAAACAGGATATATTCAATGCAATTCATTATCCATATAGTAGTTCTAAAAAAAAAAAAAAAAATTTTAAATCACAATCACGTTTTAACCATTAGGCTTTCGTTTGCCAGGTTTTATGGTTTCATGGAGTTGATGCTTTGAATCTAAGCAAGCAAGATCTGTATTTGTCTAATTATTAATAAGCACAGGCATTTCTCTAATGGTAGGATGTAGCTATGCATAATCACATCTGTATTAAACTTGTTGACCCTCTGCACAAAAATCTGCATGTGTAGAAATGAATCTTTCATTGTATTTTCTACTTTTATTATTTCTTGATTACTTGTTTATAGCTCTAAGTACAGTAGCAGAATAACACTGAGACACTTCCAGTTATAACAGCATTAATTTCTATTCAGGACAAGATCTTATTCAGCATAATTCTGGAAGCAATGATCTGAATAGTGGCTTGAGGCTGACAGCACCAACCATCAACAGTCAGACTGCAGGTGCTACACTAACTATAAGCAACGACCAGCTTCTTTCTCAGGGCACTTCACTAAATGCTCCAGGTATGCATACAGATATATATTTTTTTCTAACTAACAATAATAAAGTTTTGTTAAAAAATAGATGTTAGACCAGGTAACTAAATCTGAAATGTTATAATCTTGCGCATTACGATTCAGGAACTACATGGCTTTGTGTTTTCACACTAGCCTTAATTTGTTAGGCCAGCTTAAATGAGTTTTACTCCACAGAGTAAGAAGAAAATGAAAACAAGAAGTTACATCTAAAATTAGTACTTTGGGGCAGTTACAGGAATACTGAAGACCTGTTTCTGTGAATCAGAGGAAAAAGAAATCTGATACGTTTGCTGCAGACAGACGATAAAATATCCTTTATATCAAATCTGCTTTAGTATTCAAATTTTGATATTTTAAATACACATATGAATTCCTGTTTATACATAGACATAAACACCTGTGTGTGTAGTTGTTCAGACTTTCAACCAGGGCAACAGGTTGCATTGGTTGCACTGATTGTATTAGTACAAACTGCTGCAACCAGACTTATTACTGATATGTAAATAATTTTTTTCACTCTTATGTGTACTTTGCTTTGCAGTATGATGTCCATAAAGCTATGTTTAGATGTAGTTTTTCTAATTTTATCATGACTCCGACACTTTTTGGCATGTGATTAGCTGTTTGATTTTTTTGCTTCCAAAATAGAAGGGCCTAGCAAAAGAGAAATAGAAATTAAGTTCAATTAAAATAAGTTTGAAGCGAAGAGTTTCTGTATGTAACAGGTTTTATTTTTTTACTATTTTGTGAATATTCCAGAACTTAATACAACAGGTGGAACAAGCCTTCCTTCAACAGCACCAATATCTCAGTCTACAGTTTCTGCCCAGAATTTGGTGATGTCTTCATCAGGAGTTGGAGGAGATGGTAGTGTCACCTTGACTCTTGCTGACACTCAGGGAATGTTGTCAGGTGGTCTTGATGCGGTTACACTTAATATCACTTCACAGGTAAGAAGTGCTTTTCTGAACTGACAGATAAATTAATGTTACTGTCTTACAGGGCAGGAATTGGAGATTTTGCTTAGAAAATAATTTCATCCTGTGAATACATTGTATTTGAAAATTCAGTTAACTTTCCTTCTTTCTGCCAACAGTGTGTGCACGCTGGCATGTAGAAGCATAAAATATTTAAACAGAAATACAGATAAATTTTGTAGGTGGTGTTTTTTAATGAACATCTAGGTTCTGCTGTTTCAAACATTGCTTGAGATCAGTGTTTAGTGATAAACTAAACTCTGTACTTCTCACTATTCAGTAATATATCTTAGTATTCCTAAATACTTACTGTTCAATCTGTAAAATTTTTATTTACTACTTATGGATGTGAAGGTTGAAGAGTAGTTGCGACAGTTCCTTTCACAGCAAATAACAGGACAGAATCTAAATTAAATTGACTGTCTTTAATAACACATAGTGTTATAAGAAATTTTATAAGATTAGTGCAGTATGGACTATCATCTCTCCAGCAGCTTTACCATTAGTTTCGGTTTTATCATAATTTAAGATTTTTGTAGTGTCATCAAGCGCCAAAGATGTGTTGGCAAATACAATTTATAGAGCGGAGAGAAAAAAATCAATAAATAATATTAATTCAAAATATAATATTAAAAGACTAGAAAGTAAAAATTTAGGGCCATTGTGTGGTTGGTATTTCAGTGTAGATTTGAAATCTGAAAACTTGAGCTGTTTTTTCTACTTTCTTAGCTGAACTAGGTTTACTTTGTTTCTTAGTCTTTGACTCAAATTAAAGCGTGTAAATGTATATAAATGAAAGACCATTTGTCTAGCATACGGTGTGATTAAACCTGGTGAAGCAAAGCCTGTGAGGATGATTACATGCTTCCCTCTCTGCAGTTTTGCTCTGGGGAGGGGAAGAAAAGACTACTTAAATAGTTCTTGTGACACATTTGCATTTGTCATTTCTGGCATCACAGAGTAACAAAGCAACATGTGGTTTCATTTCAGACTTCATAATGATTTAAGCAATTACATTTGACAGTGTTGATGTTTATTAATAAGACTATGCCTGCTGTTAAGGCAGGCATAAATAAAATGAAATATTGTTTTGGTAACTATGCAAACACAGTCTATGTTGTCGGAATCTTGATAAATAGACAGCTAATACATAAAGGTACTGCGTTTCCTGGGGAAATTGAGGAGTGTTTAACAGTAACGTAGAAATAGAAGTAGTAGTGTGATATTAGTAATCGTGTATCTGCATTAGTAATTTTGTACCTTGATTTCATATAGTTTGGAAGTAGGTCTAATTAAGAGATTTTAAAAAAGGAAAATATTGTGGGAAGATTATACAGGAAAGCAGAATAGAGGGGTTAAAGAAGGTATCAGCAGAAGAGACAAAGACAAGGGAAGGCTGAGACATTCAGCAATTGATGCAAGCCTGGGAAAAAATAATCAGAATTGAATCTCTACTCTTACAGACTTCCAGCTGTTGTTACTCTTACATTGGTAGACTTAAAATGGAAGGGGAAAAGGAGAGAAAACAGTAGTATTTGTTCAGATAGGATTCTGGAATGGACTTTTTCAAGGAAAAAAAAAAAAGGTAGTTTTGGGGTATAACATAACTCTCACATGACTACAGTTAAATATAGTTTAAATATAGTTATTGTACCTCTTCTTTCTTGTCTCCCCTTTTTGACAGGGTCAGCAGTTCCCTGCTATACTCACAGATTCCAGTCTCGCTAGCCAAAGTGGGTCAGGCTCACAGCAAGTCATACTGGTGAGCCATACACCCCATTCAGCATCTGCAAACTCTGATGAAATAACGTATCAGGTGGGTACAATATATTTCTGTATCTTTTTTGTGAGTAAAGGACATCATTTAATCAAAATACTGGAATGATTCCTCTATATCTTAAAGCAAGAAGGCTGATGTCATTCCCAAATTAGAGTATTGGGAAGAGGTTCATTGTGACTTCCTAGTCACCACGATTCAGTTTTAAGTTTTAGTTTAAAAACACTTTTTCATATAAAGAGAAGAAATGCAATTAATAATGTGTTTCTTTCTACAAATGACATAACCATGCTCTTAACACAGAGATAGATGTCTCCAAAAATTTCCAACTAAGTTTGTAATTAGATAAGAAAAATCGACGAAGTTGAGACCCGTGGGGGAAAAAAAAATAGCACCTTCTCTTCATGTAACCAAATTGCTTTAATAGTGGGGTTATATAAAGTCTTTTCAACTTCTTATGTGTTTGAATTTCAGTAGAAACTTTTACATATGTAATATAGTATTAATATTAGAAAAAAGTAGTTTGGACTTCTCTTGTTGAAGGGAAAATGAATGTTTTCAACCAACCTGGTAATGCAAGCTCTAAAGCAGGAAAAAATGGGAGAGGCAGACAGTGACCCACAATCAAGTGAAGTGGTGGACTGGATTGGCAAGCAAAGCGCAAGATGTGGGCAAGCTGTGGCTGATACGGGCAAGAGAAACCTCAGAAATAATAAGGGCTGAAAGGAGGGGGCCTACCTCAAGTGTACGTGTATGAATAAAGGTGCTGAGACAACAGCATAATAGAGGAAACTTCAACACTCTTCTTGAAAAAGTTGTCACAACTGAGTGTCTCTCTGAAGTGTCTGTACAGCGATGCATGCATCATGGGGAACAAACAGGAGGAACTAGAGGTCTGCGTGCCGCTGCAGGGCTGCGATCTCATTGGAAGCAGAGAGAAAAAGTGCTGCAGCTTACACAGCTGAAGCGCTGCTATGGCTGGATTCAGGATCTTTAGGAAGGACAGACCGGCAAGACAGCAGCAGGAATGCACAGAACTCTGCCTGGGAGGCCTTATGGGTAAGGATTGGCAAGGTGACACTGTTGTCAATACTAGCTATCTGCTATGGATTGCCTGATCAGGAAGAAATAGATCTTGGTCTTGGGCAGCCTGCCCTAGCTGACCCTTCTTGAGTAGAGGAGTTGGACTAGATGATGTCAAGAGGTCCTTTCCAGCCTAAACCAATCTGTGATTTGCAGTCCCTGGTCCACATGGGTTACTTCAACCTGCCGAAGATCTGCTGGACAGCAGGGCACAAGGAATCTAGGAAATTTCTGGAGTGTATTGATGATACCCATGACTAAGAAGCCAGCAAGCGGAGCTGTTCTTCTGGGCCTGATAATTGCAAACAAGGAAGAAGTGATTGGGAATGTGAAGGTCAGGGACATCCTTCGCTGCAGTGACCATGAGGTGATGGAGCTCAGGATCCTGAGGGAATGAAATAAGGCAAATAGCAGGATCACAACCCTGGGCATCAGGAGACCAGGCTTTGGTCTGTTCAGGGATCTGCTTGGAATAATTGTATGGTAAGCAGACCTGGAGAGGAGAAGGACCAGAGGAACTGGTTGGTTTTAAACGTCGTCCTCCTAAAGAATCATCAATCCCAATGTGTAGGAAGTCAAAGGCGACAGGAGGCCAACATGGTGGAACAAGAAGCTCCTGCCAAAACTCAGATTTATAAAAGAAGCATATGTAAGAGGAAGAAGGTCAGGTGACTTTGAAGGAGTACACAGACACTATCCAAGGAGGCAGAAGAATGAGTTTAGGAAATCCAAAGCCACCTGGAGTTGACTCTGAAAGGGACATAAAATGTAACAAGATGGGCTTTCACAGGCATATCAGCAGCAAGAGGAAGATAAGCTGTTGTGCTACTGATTGGGGCAGAGGACCTGGTGACAGAAGACTTGAAAAAGGGCAGTGTACTGAATGCCTCTCTACTTCATTTTTACTGGTAAGATTTGTCTTCTGCAATCCCAGGTCAACGAGATCAGTGGGAAAGGGTGGAGCAATGAATGTGTACCCTCTGCGGAGGAGGATCTTACACAAATCGATTGGTGATGGGGTACTCTCATGAGTTATCATGAGACCAGTCTATTATCTTTGAAAGGTCATAGTGATCAGGAGAGGTTCCTGAGGACTGGGAGAAAGCAAAAGTTACTCCTGCCTTCAAGAGGGCAAGTTGGAGAACCTGGGGAAGTACAGGTCAGTTGCCCTCACCTCAAATCCCTGGGAAGGCAATAGAGCAAGTAATCCTGGGAGGCATTTCCGAACACATGAAGGACAAGAAGCAGAGGTTTATGGAGGGAGAAACATGCCTAACTGACCTCAGAGCCTTCCACAATGAGATGACTGGCTTGGTGTATGAGAGGAGCAGTGGATGTAGTTTGTCTTGACCTTAATAAGGCTTTTGATGTTGTGTCCCTTAACCTCCTTGTAGGCAAGCTAATGAAGTGGATTGAAAACTGGCTGAACTGCTGGGCATGAAAGGGTTGTGATCCATGGAATTAAGTCCATCTCAAGGCCGGTCATTAGTGGTGTTTCCTGGGGTTCAAATAATGGGGCTGGTATTGCTCATTAATGTTCTTCATTAGTGATGTGCATGGTGGAATCCAGTGCATGTTTGGCAGGTTTATGGGTGATAGAAAACTGGAAGAAGTGGAGACTGAATGGGTGTGCTGCCATGCAAACGGAGCTCAACAGGTTGGAGAATTGGGCCAACAGTAACCTTGGGGAGGTGCAAAGTCCTGTCCCTGGAGAAAGAAAACCCCATGCACTAGCACACACTGAGGGCAGCAGGAAAGTAGCTTTTCAAAGAAGGACCAGGGGCTCTGGTGGACAAGTAGTTGACTGTGAGCCAGCAATGTGGCGAAGAAGGCCAACAGCAACCTGGGATGCATTGAGTGTTGCCAGCTAGTCAAGAAGGTTGATCCTCCCCTCTTCTCAGTACCAGTGAGAACACATCATCTAGAGTGCTGTGCCCTGTCCTGGGCCCCCCAGTACAACAGAGACGTGAATATACAGAATTGCGTGCAGTGGAGGGCTACAAAGATGATTAAAGGGGTTGGAACATCCGACACAGAAGGAGAGGCTGAGAGAGCTGGGACCATTCGGCTTAAAAGAGAGCAGGCTCTGGGTTGGGGGGTTCTTATCATTGTACATAAATACCTGATGAGGGGAGTAAAGCACCAGGCTCTTCTCAGTGATACCCAGAGAAAGCACAAGAAGTCACAAATTAAAATAATTCCAACTGAGCACAAAGAAACCCTTTTTCACTGTGAAGGTGGTTGAACCCTGAAAGAGGTTATCTAGAGAGGCTGTACAGTCTCCATCCTTGGTGATATTCAGAACATGTCTGGGCATGGCCCTAAGTGCACTCTAGGGATAGTGGACTAGACAGTCTCAAGCCATCCCTTCAAACTTGAACTATTCTACGTTTCTAATAAAATCATGTGCATGTGACTTCTACATTTGCATATGCTTATGAGTGTGAATTCTTCACAATGTTAGTGTTCAGATACTCTGTGAAGGTGGATGTTCTGCTGTAAGAGAAATTAAATAGAAAATATTCTTTGTAAAATCAGAGATATTTTCTTTTTTGTCTGAAATGTTTTTGGCTCTGAATTTTGTTTGGTGATAAATGCAACAATCATCTGAGATGCTCAGGAACATAAAATTGAGTATAAGAAAATATTTGTACAAACACACTATTTATAATGCGTAAATTAATGTGTATATTTGTTTATATAGAAAAATATATAATATATATATTTTGTGTGTACATTTATTATCATCTTTCTGTTTTCTTAAAATACATGTGTCATTTCTAAGAGCAATGAAATACAAGATCATATTTGCATACAACTTACTTATTTCCTTTGTGTTGGTAAATTGCTTGCAAGTACTCTCCAAAAACTGGTCAAGTTGAGGTAGATTTTGAAAAATAAACCACAGTTGTGGACGTGTCTATGAAATTATTTGACAGTGTTTTTTTATAAATTGTTATAGGTGACAGAGGTTTCTCCTAATGTAAGTAAAAGCAGTCAAGCAGAAAAAGAAGGTCGCGTGCACCAGTGTTTTGAGTGTAATCAAACCTTTTCTTCAGCCACCATGTTGACACACCATAGTAAAGAGGTTCATGGCAAGGAAAGAATACATGTTTGCCACATCTGCAACAAAGCCTTTAAGCGGGCAACACATCTCAAGGTATTTGGTAATACTAGTTGATTGTTATGTTAACTCATTCTTTTGTTTAGGACTTCTTGGAAATGAAAGGTACCTATTATCCCTTTACCTTTCCTTTCCTTTTACAGTGTGAGGTGTACATCTGAGAGAGGGAGTCTATGTGGTAATGTATACACAGATAGAGAACTCTTTTCTGGAGCATGGAGAGGATTTTAATGCATATATTGACTACAGAATGAAAAATCTTTTATTTATTAATATTAATTTATTTGCTGGTCATGCAAATAATAAGTGCCAGAAAAAAATTTCCCTTACTTTCTTTGCTTCAGTGTGGTATCACTTGCTAATACTGATTTCCAGATAAGCTTTTGGAATCATAGGAAGCTATCTGCTTTGCACTCTATCATTTGATTTTTAGATGCTCTGTGTTATGAGTACAAGTGACATCTACAGGTGAAGCATTTGCTTTAAAACATCCTTATATTATTGCTGTTGTCTAGTGATATTTTCTGTCTAGCTTTCTCTAGATTATGAACAACCTGATACTTCCAAGTCTTTTCAAAAAAATTAGTGGTGTGTTTAAGTTTTTAAGTGGATTATAGAATGTTTCTGTTAGGAGCTGTACTAGGCAAGTGTTATGTCCAGGCCAGTATCCTATCTCTGAGAGATACTGAAAGGCAGTGATTTGAATAAGTGTCTTATGAAAAGAGCAAACATACACTATAACTGGATGAGAATTTTGCCAGCTTCCCACAATTTATAGCAGGAAGTTTCTGGAGCCAGAGGCAATGTCTTTATATTAAGTAGCTCTTAGAAGAGCTTTTCAATACATTTCCTTTCACTGTAGTATCATGTTTTAAGGAAATACATCCTGTTTATGAAGTTCACCTCTGTGAACTTCATCCTGTTATGAAGTTCATTAGTATTTCTTTACTAATGATAAAAAAACCCAAATATCAGTCTCGCTTCATCTTGTTTTCTTAGAACTGGCTGGTGGGGGGTTTTTTGGTGGGGTTTTTTTTTTCATAATTAAACCTTGACTTCTGTTATACACTGGGCCCAGGTTAAAGATATGACTAGGAGCCCTCCTACCCTGATATGGCCCTTGGATTATTATTCATTATTGCTTTTTCACGTAGGCAGTGATGAAGTTCCAACAAGAAGTCCAAGGGCAATCAAAAGATACTTCAGGGCAATGGGATAATTGGTTAAGGGATCAAGAGTGCAAGCACCGTTCTCTATTCCTCCAGTTGCAGGGAGTGATGAGGGGAGAAACAGGAAGACCCAGCAGATCAATAACTGCCTCCGAGACTGCTGTCACCGGCAAAATTTTGGGGTGTTGATCATGAGTCAGTGCACACGACACCAGGCTTGCTGGTGACCTGTCTCAAAGAAGGAAAAGTATATTTCCACAGGAGTTAGCAGGGCTTATTGAAGGAGCTTTAAACTAGATTTGAAGGGGGAAGGGATAAAACCAGGCTCCCTAGAGATAAGCCTGGGGACAGCATGCCAATGTTCAAAGGATGGTGTGCTAGCAAAGTCATTCTGTCTGATCCACGATGTACTGAGTACACTGGAGCACATTTAAAATGTCACTGTACCAATGCGTGCAGCACCCTAGCCATCTCGGTGAAGGCAGGGGATGGAGGTCCATGTGGCAGCAAAGGCGCAAGAGTGGTTGATGCGTTAGAAACCACGAAGCGCCTCAGAACAGTCACATAGGCATTAGGGCATCACCCCCCAAAAAGGTGGTGGGATCAATAGCCTGACTAAAGTGCACCTACAACCAGTGCACACAGCATGGGCAACAAACAGGAGGAGCTGGAAGCCATTGTGCAGTGGGAAAATTATGACATAGTTGCCATCCCGGAAACATGGTGGGATGACTCGACCAACTGGAGTGCTGCAATGGATGGGTATAAACCCTTCAGAGGGATAGGCAAGGAGGGCGAGGCGGTGGGGAAGCCCTATATGTTAGGGAGAGTTTTGACTGTCTAGAGCTTGACAGTGGTGATGAAAGGGTCGAGTGTTTATGGGTAAGAATCAGGCGGAAGGCCAACAGGGCAGAAATCATGTTGGGGGTCTGTTACAGACCAGCCAACTAGGAAGAAGAGGCAGACAAAATATTCTATAAGCAGCTGGGAGAAGTCTCACAATCACTAGCCCTTGTTCTTGTGGGGGACTTCAACTTCCCAGATGTCTGCTGGAAGTACAATACAGCAGAGAGGAAACAGTCCAGGAGGTTCCTGGAGTGTGTGGAAGACAATTTCCTGACACAGCTGGGGAGTGAGCCAGCTAGGGAAGGTGCCCCGCTGGACCTCTTGTTTGTGAACAGAGAAGGACTTGTGGGTGGTGTGATGGCTGGAGGCTGTCTTGGGCAGAGCAATCATGAAATGACAGAGTGTTTGAAACTTGGAGAAGTAAGGAGTGGGGTCAGCAGAACAGCTGCCTTGGACTTCTGGAGGGCAGACTTTGGCCTGTTCAGGGCACTGGCTGACAGAGTCCCTTGGGAGGCAGTCCTGAAGGGCAAAGGAGTCCAGGAAGGCTGGGCATTCTTCAAGAAGGAAATCTTACAGGCGCAGGAGCAGGCTGTCCCTGTGTGCCAAAAGGCAAGCTGGCAGAGGAGAAGACTGGCCAAACTGAACAGGAAGCTTTGGCTGTCACTCGGGAAAAAAACAGGAGAACTTATGACCTTTGGAAGAAGGGGCCGGCAGCTCAGGAGGACTACAAGGATGTTGTGAGTTTATGCAGGGTGAAAATTAGAAAAGCCAAAGCTGAACTGGAGCTTAATCTGGCTACTGCTGTAAAAGACAATAAAAAATGTTTCTATAACTACATTAGCACCAAAAAGAGAGCTAAGGAGAATCTCCATCCTTTATTGGATGTGGGTGGAAACATAGTGACAAAAGCTAAGGAAAATGCTGAGGTACTTAATACCTTCTTTGCCTCAGTCTTTAATAGCAGGACCAGCTGTTCTCTGGATACCCAGCCCCTGAGCTGGGAGACAGGGAGGCAGAGCAGAATGAAGCCCCTGTAATCCAAGGGGAAATGGTTAGTGACCTGCTACACCACTTAGACATACATGAGTCTATGAGACCAGGTGGGATCCATCCAGAAGTCCTGAGGGAGCTGGCAGAAGTGCTCACCAAGCCACTTTCCATCATTTATCAGCAATCCTGGCTAACTGGGGAGGTCCCCCTGGCCTGGAGGTTGGCAAATGTCATGCCCATCTACAAGAAGGGCCAGAAGGAGGATCTGGGGAACTACAGGCCTTCAGTCTGACCTTGGTGCTGGGGACGGTTATGGAGCAGACCATCTTGAATGCCATCACACGGCACATACAGGACAACCGGGTGATCAAGCCCAGTCAGCATGGGTTTGTAAAAGGCAGGTCCTGCTTGACTAACCTGATCTCCTTCTATGACAAGGTGACCTGCGGAGTGGTCATTTGACACCATTTGCTGCAGCTTTCTCCTGGATTAACTGGCTGCTCATGGCTTGGACTGGTGTACTCTTCTCTGGGTAAAACGTTGGCTGGATGGCCAAGCCCAGAGGTTTGTGGTGGATGGAGCTAAACCCAGTTGGTGACCTGTCACCAGTGGGGCTCCCCGGGGCTCAGTATTGGGGCCTGTTCTGTTTAATGTCTTCATCAGTGATCTGGACGAGGGGATCGAGTGCACCCTCAATAAGTTTGCAGTTGACACCAAATTGGGCAGGAGTGTTGGTCTGCTCAAGGGTAGGGAAGGCTCTGCAGAGGGACCTGGACCGGCTGGCTCGATGGGGCAAAGCCAATTGTATGAAGTTCAACAAGGCTAAGTGCTGAGTCCTGCACTTGACTCTCAACAATGCCATGCAATGCTACAGGCTTGGGGAAGAGTGGCTGGAGAGCTGCCTGGTGGAGAAGGACCTGTGGGTGTTGGTTGACATCCGGCTGAACATGAGCCAGCAGTGTGCCCAGGTGGGCAAGGAGGCCAACAGCGTCCTGGCTTGTATCAGGAGTAGTGTGGCCAGCAGGAACAGGGAAGTGATCGTCCCCCATATTCAATGCCAGTGAGGCCACACCTTAAATACTGTGTTCAGTTTTGGGCCCCTCACTACAAGACAAAGATCGAGTTGCTGGAGTGTGTCCAGAGAAGGGCAATGAAGCTGATGAAGTGTCTGGAGGGCAGGTCTGATGAGGAGAGGTTGAGGGAGCTGGGGCTGTTTAGCCTGGAGAAGAGGAGGCTGAAGGGAGACTTTATTGCTCTCTGCAACTACTTGAAAGGAGGTCGTAGCGAGGTGGATGTTGGTCTCTTCTCCCAAGTTACCAGTGATAGAATGAGAGGAAATGTCCTTAAGCTGTGTCAGTGGAGGTTTAGATTGGATACTAGGGAAAAAATTCTTCGCTGAAAGAGTTGTCAAGCATGGGAACAGGCTGCCCAGGGAAGTGGTTGAGTCACCATCCCTGGAGGTACTTAAAAGTCATGTAGACCTGGTGCTTAGGGACACGGTTTAGTTGTGGACTTGGCTGTTGTAGGGTAATGATTGGACTCAACGATTTTTTTAAGGGTCTTTTCCAACCTAAATGATTCTATGATTCTATTAAACTTACCCTGCAAAAAAGAGATTCGAAAAATATTTGCAGTCGAACTCAGATCAGGAACAACATGGACAAAAAAACTTGTGTTAGATAAGGCTAGGTGATGACAGAGAAAGATGTATATTTGAAAATTGGCTTCCTGAATGGATACTTTCTGATGCGAAAGACAGCCTTATTTGATTTATTTGGGATGCTTCTTTGTACCATGGCTTTATATAAGGAAACAATTCCTGCTCAGTACAGCGGACCATTTTAACCTTCAGATCCAAAGACATCAGCATTTGCAAAGGATCACATTTTGTTAGCTCCTAAGAAAGGAGGGTAATGTTGTGTATATGGGTAAAAAAATTGGATAGTGAACCTTACCAGGTGATGAGGTAGTTTCAACAGTTTCTTCTCCCATATATAAACTAGCAGTGACCAGCTAAGTTTTTGGAACATTTCATGAGAAATGTGGCAGAAGTTTGCAGTTCGATACAGCTGATCCCCATGGAAGCACTATTACTGTCTGTTGACCAGCATAAGAGTTTGATCTTTATCAGTCCAACTAGTGGCTATGAAAGCTGATAAATCTTATTTCAGGAAGGTTTTCTTTGTATCCTGTACAAACCCAGTAGAAGATTTCTGATCATGAAAGTCAAAATGAATCTTCAAATCATCATTTTTCAGTTTTGGTGAAGAGGAGGAGAGGATGTTTTAAAGAGAAAGACAGTTGGCCATCATGTCATAAAACAAATTCCACCTCTTCACCAAACTCTTTTCTTCATTAAGGTGTTCCAGAACATTGGCTGCGAGCAGCATTGAACAGGAAGCTCAACAAAGATAAATGAAGCCACAGGTTTTGGGAAGGGGTCAGTGTTCAGTGATCTCTTACTGAAGGTCTTAATTTTGTACTGCTGGTATTCTGGAGATCACCAAAAATATTAAGAGCACTGCCAAATTTCAGGCTTCCCAGAAAAATCCAGTAGGAGGTAGGAGTACCAAAGTTCAAATGCCAGTACTTAACTGTATTTGTTTTTTCCAAAGGTGGCAGTACCAGCAATTTCACAATTACCCACAAGAAAATCGTTAGAGATTCTATGTATGAACACCCCCAGTGACAAAAAATTTTCAGTCCAATATGTTCAGTTCCCCTTTTGATGTTGGTGACTGTCCTGATTTTACTGCTTCAGAAAGGAGAATCTTAAGACATGTGCAGTGACTAAACTGTCCAATTCCATGTCATTAGACAGTGGAAATACTGGCAAAGTGACTATAGGTAGTAAAGAAAGCATGGACATCATTCTAAAATGAAAACAGAATGAGGTTGTGATCTTACTAAAACAATGGAATGAAACTAACTTCATTGCCATACTTTCAGAGGTGGTTTCAATTAATGTTTCAAGACAGGTGGAGCATGAGAGTTGCATACCAATACATGCGGGGTGGGGGGTAAAGGCTCCTTTCAAAGAAGGTTTCCTATTCTTATTTTCTAATTAGATAACACTCGTTTGGGGCCCCAAGATACTTCCTATCTGCAAAAATATAAGAATTACACAAATAAACTTGTAAAACATTGTATGAAAAATCACAGAAATACTGACATGTCTATGAAGAAGTGCTTGCACTTCACAGTGTTGTATTCCATGAACTATTTTCCAAAAACATATATTTTACAGGAAAAGTGTAAGGGATTTGCACATCAGTGCAACAGATTAGTATCACAAACTGTTGCTTCAGAGAAAGGGGACAGAGAAAGCTTTACAGCCGCTATCTTGATGCTCTCCCCTTTGCTTTCAAGTAGAAAATGGGGGGGTGGGTGTTGGGTTTTTGGGGTTGGATTTTGGTGGTGGTGTTGTTTTGGGTTCAGGGTTTTTTGTGGTGGTCAGAAAGAAGCAGCCAGTTTCAGATAATTTTTCTGGAGTAGGCCATAGCATGCTTCCACCATTTCAGTGCTCCAGGAGGTAAGGAATAAGATAAAAGCAAAATGTTTTCTTCACCTCTAACCCAGCTGCGGTTTGTGAATCTCCTGTGATTTTTCTGAGAAGACCTTTTATTATTTTCCCTATAATACTATATTATTACAATTACTATGATAATAATGTCCTTCCCTGTAACTGTCACGCTGATTTTCCAGTGAAACCAAATTCTGCAGGCACAGTTTGCTTCAGGTCATGGAGTGAGAAACAGGACTTCATAGACATCAAGAAGGTTTATTGTTTAGGTGTAGTAAAGACTAATTAAATAGTCTATTCTGTCATGAATAGACTAGAAAATAGTTTCCACATACATTTTTAGAAAGTGGACAAGTACTCACAGTGCTGTTTCACATACACTTCTAGATTAGTTTTTTAGATGAAATATGTTTGTATTTGTTTTCTTTTGTAGTCTGAATTGTATCTTAGTATTAATAAAGAGGTTTAAATGAAAAAAAGTTAATAGATAACATAACGTATTCCCTTATACTAGCAAAATTTCTGGGCCCAGGATCAGTGAATTAAAAACACTGAAGAACTGTTATTAATGCTTTTTCATAAAGATAAAACATGTCATACCCTCATTCTGCTTTCTTACCTGTAAGGACCTTAGTGATTTATTATTTTTTTAAATTAAGAATTCATTGTGAAGTAGTTCTGTTTGGAGGCTGATACTGTGTAGCTCTGGGTGTGTGTTGTGATAGTCCCCTCTTTGAGGTCTGTACAGTTTTACAGTGATGCTTATTCAGGTGCTGAGTAGGAATACCTATGTATCACACAGGGTGGGGAAATGGATACTTAGAGGGGAGGGAAGAAATCCAACAATAATTTACAGTGCACAGTTGTCCAAAAATCCATGTTTGTAATTTTTGGGGATTTTTTATTTTATTTTACTTCAGATAATTAGTGAAGGGACTAATGTACGCAAAAAAAAAAAAAAAGCAAGCAATGCATACAGTTATTGACAGAGGTTTTCAGAAATGTAACGGTACTGATGCATCAACCTTACAAAGAGCTGATATACAAAAACGATCTCTTATTTAAAAGAAAAAAAACCCAGCAAGCTTCCATCTTCTTCCAGTTTGTCTGCTGATGACTAAGATCCTCTGCTTTTCTCTTCAAAGTGTGAATATATTTCTAAGTTAAATACTGAAGTTATTTTAAATTGTCTGAAATGCATTTTTTTTTCTATACTGGCTTAGGAACACATGCAAACCCATCAGGCTGGACCTTCACTGAGTTCCCAGAAGCCTAGAGTGTTTAAGTGTGATACTTGTGAGAAAGCTTTCGCTAAGCCAAGTCAGCTGGAAAGACATAGCCGGATTCACACAGGTAACACCAGAAACGGTTTCTATGTGACAAGATTTCCTCATGAATATATGGCTGTTAAATTTGTAGTCCTTGCTCATGGTTTCAGGTAACTGCATTTAAATATCAACTTAAGCTTAAAAAAAAAAAAAAAAGTAAATTTCTAACCCAAAGAGTTTGGAAATTAAAATGAGAAAGTGCAGACTTGAAGTCTCAGAAACGGTGATGTTTTGTTTAAAGCCAGAACATCATGCTCAGAGGTGTGACTGAGCGTCTCTGTATTTTGGGACTGGCAGTACTGCAACGGTAATGTGAATGCACGAACTTGTATCTAAAAGTTCGTCAGTCTCTGAAACAGATTAATGAAAGGATATTTTAAAGCCTTGTTTAAAGTGGTGTAAAGACACTGGATATGATCTTCAAGCATATAGGAGAATGTGCAAATGAGTGGGTGTGCTCAGTGACATTAAATAAGGGACAGTCTTGACTGCTGATACTGACTGCTGTGTGCAATGCTTCATTGTCATTGAACTACTAAGTTCATCTGTTTCTAATGCCAGGGCTTTTAATTAGTTTTGTTCTTTTCTGCTAAATTATTTTATTCAACTGTTACTCTGTAAAAAAACTATGCTAGCGATCACCCATTTTCTGTGATAAAAGTGCTTTTTCAGGTTGCAGCTTCTGTCCTGCTCCAAGTTGAAAGCTGTACATAGAATAGCCCAACTGCCTTCCCCTTCATCTTCTGTATCTTAAGAACAGTGTTCTTAAGAACACGAGTTCTAAGTGTAGGAGTCAGTTCTTCAAAATAATTTGTCTTTTTTCCATACCGCTGCTAGAGTTAAAAAGGAAAGGGGGAAGTTACCTGTATTGCTGCTAAGCTGAAGGGGACCAAGGAATTTGACTGGATGTGCTGTAGCATAAGATGACCCCCAAAAAAGGGTAACTCTCTTTCAGTGAGTCAGCCAGAGCTTTCTATTTCCCCAGTATCAAGTTCTGGTAGCTAGCTTTTGGCTGCTCTTCATGCATTTAAAGCAAAGTTCCTAATCTCTTCAAGTTATCTTGTTAACCCTGTCATTTTTCCTTGCTTAGCATCATTTGCTGCTCTTGTGAACTACAATTTGAGTTTCATCTTTGAATGGACCTTCACTTTGCACCTTCAGATTCAGTCTTGTGGTTTTTAGTGTTGCGTTTCTGAACTTGCCCTATATATCCAAGTGTCTTGTGCATGCTCTCATTTCATGCATCAAAACTTTCTCTTCTCTGGCTTTTGACAAATGCAATCTCATATAAACACACACACACGTATGCATCCTACCATGCTGTTCCAAATGTTTGGAAGGGATATAAATGTTTATTCAGTAGTACTTTTGAATTCTTTTTATGTGTGTGTATGACATCTGATAGGTCGTTGATGTCTTGGGACCACTGCTGGTATTGATAATTTGCATTATCTTAATGTGTCCTTAAATACTTGTCTATCTGTTAATTTCTTTTTCTCTTACATTATGTTTATAGCAAGTTCTTAAGGTAGGGTCTGTCTCTTTGCTCTTTTTTCATGAAGCACTTAATATAGTGCAGTTTTGGTCTACGTCTGAGGCTGTGTACTGTGATTTTATGAATAACAAATGATAAAAGGCTTTCCAGGGAAGGCAGGCAGAGGGGTGGGGGGTGGAGGGGGAGGGTAGGGGCGTGGAAGTAGATGAAGTTGAAAACATATTAAGATTACCACAGTCTAGGAACCTGCTTTAACTTCCCATATAGCAGTGGCCATATAGAAAAGTCATTGTTATGTGATGAATGACTGAGTCTTCCATTAGGGTTAAATTAGTTCATACTTACTATTGCACATAAGCAGTTACTGAGACATAATTAATCAAGACAGGGTCATACTTTTTCTATCTGTGCTTTCTTGCTGGCTTTCACAGTATATTGTGAGGTTTGCATAGAAATTAACGTAGCCTGATACTTGTTTTAGCATGGATAAAAAGAAGAAACGGAGAATAATTTTTCAGTGATTCTGAATGTTTGTGGATGAATTAGATGAGGCCTATACAGTGTGTAGCCTACTTTGGCATTTTTTGATTTGTTCTGGTAAAATTATTTTGGCTCACTTCAGTTGCCTGATTCAGCACATGATTTGTATACCATCAAGGGTAAAATAGGAGCAGTAATTGCAAAAGCTGTTGCACCTCATTTATACATGAGTCTTCAAGCTTTTGGGTTTTCGGCAGCTGAGAGCCAGAGAGGTCCTAGGTGCTGGCCCTGACTTTTGTTTGCATTTCATTCAGTTGCTGAGAACTCTGCAGTAGGAAAGGATAGGTTGGATAGAGACAATTCATGAACTTCGTGAATTTATGGTTTGGGTCATTTTGTGAAGGAAATTCTGAGATTTAGGAATCCTAAGAGCATGTTTAGAGATGTTGTAATGGCAGACATGGATAGATAGGGGAGGTGCTGGGCGTAAGAAGCAGATGAAGAACGTGGGTGATCGTTGAGCTGGAAAGGGATGAGATCCTTATGCACTAAGTTGTGAAATACTGCAGTGTGGGTGATATGTATCGGAAATGGCAGCTATAGAGTACTGTAACAGGAGGAGAAGTGTTCAGTGCAGGTGTGATAGGATAGACTTCAATGTTAGTGGGATGGGTCATCTACTTTCAGCAAACCTTAACTTCTGGTAGATAGGCAATAACTCTGGATGAGGTTAATGTGTATTTGCAGCCATTTGTCAGCTAGCAGCATTCATCGCTGATCAGTTGCTGGTAGATGCAATTACTGTACTATGGGTGTGTATAAGCATGTTTTATAAAGAGTATTTGTACCAACTGGTTGAAGGTGGTTTCTCATTTGAGTACGGGAGGCAACTTTGATCTGATCTCCTAGAGTTGTTTTTCATGCATTAGGGGTCTCTGCTGACCCTGTGTATCCTCATCTATCGGGTTGACTGCTTATGCTTCTCTCCCCTCCACCCCTGGCCCTGAGAGAAATGGTGATTGCTCTTCCTGAGAGAAAACTGAAGGGGAGTAGAGCTGCTTTGTGGTTACTGAGGTAGAAAGTAGCATTCTGGTCATATTTGGGGCAGGAAAAGAGAGACAGGAGTTACAGTCCAAGGAGATCAAAAGCCTTTAGAATTCCCCAATAATTTTCTTTCTGCATAACTGACTTAAATAATACAGGCTTTAAAAAAAGTGCCAGTTCAGAGTTTCACAAAATAATCTGAAAGCAGGAAAGAAGGCCAGTTTCCCTTTTCCCTGCTTTGATTCATGCTGCCCATTGTAATAGACAGAGCACTTCAGGAAGGCTGGGAACAGACGAGAGTCCCTTTATGCATCTCTCTCTCATAAATCTGCACCATCATAAGGAAAATTCTTTCTATTTTGGAATAACTTGTAATTTACTCAGTAAATCCTCAGGTACTTCTGGGTTTCTTGTACGTGGGTGCTCACATTCTGGGAATGCCCACAAAAAAAACTGTGCAATTCTTGCTAAATTCATTTTTATATTACTGCTGTCTGACATTGAAACAGCAAGTTAATACACATGATGGTAACTTTTTTCAGAAAAGAATGTTCTTTTTAAATCCCTTAAGACCAAAAGAGTGAAAATGTGCTGCACAGAAGTTTCTCTTACATGAATTATGATAGGAAAGACTAACCTAAGTCTAAACAGATTTGCTTTCCTAAAAGGTGTGATCCTTGTCTGTGAGAAAGTGTTTGTGATTTCTATCTTGGTTAAGTATTTTTAACCATGTCTAGTGGGCAATACCTACTGAATCAGTGGCCAGAAGGAAAACACGTTGTTTCTCTGAATAGCTCTAAATACCTTGAACTTTCAGATTTATCTGTGAAAAGCAGGTTGGAGAAATGTTGCCGAAGTTAGAGGGAAGCAGGTGTTTCTCGTTCTACCAAAAAGCCACGTGGTAGTCCATTGCACAGCATCAGAAAGGCTGTTGATCTTAACAGAATAGAAGAGCTGAAGTCAAAAGTATCTGAGGAAACATAGTGAAAGCATTGTTAACAAAAATAGAAAGAGCAGTTCTGTGCTTTAAAGGACCTTTTACTGATTGTCAGAGAAATTGGATTTAGCATAGAAGCTATAGTGCATGTGGGGACACTAACATACAGGTAATGAAGGAAGAGAGAAATTGGTTCTTTGAAGAAAATGGTGGAAAAGCATTTATACTCCTTCTTGTGCTTTATTGTGCTAAGTAATAACAAAGTGTATTTGTAAGTTGAGAAAGTGCTTTTAGAAGCCCCTAATGACATACAGCAATGCGTCTTGTGGTGATGTGGGAGGTTGTGGTGTTGAGTGTTGAAGCAAAGGTCTGGTTTTGCAAAGTAGGTGGTTTAAAATTTTAAAATATTTCTGTAATGAGTAAGTTCTTGAGTTTATATTTAGAAATTAGTAGTATTCTGGCAGATTTGGAAGAACATGCCTGCTTTGGTAAGATATCAGAATCACTAGCAGCTATTAGCATAGGAGGCCACAGGTCCCACGTAGAGCTCCCAGACTTTTTCTTTTTTGTTAACACGTTCAGCTTCCTAGTTTCTTACGGACATCGGCTTTGTTAATTCTATAATATTGCTTTATCCACATTATTTGTGAATGATCTAAAAACGAGAAACTGGTAAACTGATTTCTTACACCTCTATTAAATAATTAGATAATAAATTGGATAAGAAATATACCAATAACAGTGGTTTAGGACTTAGGTAAATATTCTCATATTTCATTTGGGATGTTTTGCTGATGATAGGGAGCCACAGCACTGTTCTGAGAAAGTCTCAAGGAAAAAGATCATGCCTACTTAACTCCTAGGTCATCTTGATGATTTTTACTGAATTCTGAACTGTGTTTTTATATTTAAATGATAAATTATTAAATATGTTTTTCTCTTTTATAAGGGGAACGGCCATTTCAGTGTACATTATGTGAAAAGGCTTTTAACCAGAAGAGCGCTCTTCAAGTCCATATGAAAAAGCACACGGGAGAGAGGCCTTATAAATGTGATTACTGTGCAATGGGATTTACACAGAAAAGCAATATGAAACTGCACATGAAACGGGCTCATGGTTACACTGGTATGTAGCATAATGGTAGTAACAGTGAGTGCGGAAAGCCATATGCTCTACTAGGAAAGCACAAAACGCTTCCCGTAAGTTATTGAGGAATTAGGTACAAAGACCAGAGTTGTGTGTTCAACTACTACTCCATCAGCCCAAAAAGCAGGTTGAAACAGAGGTTGGTTACTGTTTATGGTTCCTCGTTTTTTATGTGGAGCTCTGTAGTACAGAAATAGAAAGCTCAAAACTATTACAGGAGAACAATCTATTATATTAGATAGCTTTTTTAATTTTCAAAGAGCATCTAATGAATTTACAGAATCTGAAGTAGTTTTGTAATACCCTTCCCAGCATGATTCCTTTATTCCCATGTGCTTTGTTTGCATTTTTCTTACACGATACATCAAATCATGCTCACCTTTCTTTTTCTCTTGTGCTTTGGTAGGTCCTGTACAAGAGCCTGCTAGTCATCAGGAACAAGAGGGGGAAGATATTAGTCGTGCTCTGAATTTAGAAGAAGTGGTACAAGAATCTTCAACTGAATGGCAAAGTATAGGCAATGTTTTTCGATGACACCTTAAGATGTGAAAGCTAAAAATGTTTCTGGGACTCGAATTTCTCTAAACAAGTTTTCAAAAAAGTAGAAGGTGGATTTTTACAGTTAAACCTTCAAGCATTGAAAATATTAACAATAGAATAATATATTATAGTTTTTTTAATTATTTACAAAAATTACTTAAAAGAACCATTCTTTTTTTAAGCTCGTAGAAGAATATTGGGAAACCATCATTTAATCTGTGCTAAGTTGTCTGTGAATCAATGAACTCAGGTAATACTGTATACAGTTTCATCTTCTAATTCACAGCCAGTATATCTATTTGAAAAATAAACTGGAACTTTATATCAGAGTAGAATGATTCCCATTTTTAAAGGAGGTGGAGAATAACTTGGTGGGAAAACCATGAAACTGTTGGTCAGCTTTCTTTTTTGTGCTCAATGAAATAATTGAGTTTGGATACAAAATGTCACAGAGTAGGTGCATGCAGTATAAAATAGTTTTTGCTTTGGTTGGGTTTTTTTTGGTTTTTCCTTTTTTTTTTTTTTTTTTTTACAAGGCACAGGAAAACGCTGTATTTCTGTTTTAGGCTTTTCTTAGTATGTTTTGAGAGTTTGTTGAAAAAAATAATATGCCATGAGCTTCTGGCTTTTTTTGAGTTAAACTCTCGAGAGGGAGCATGTTCATTTCCATTCCAACCGCAGAGGCAGTTAGTTGTTAGTTTTTACATTAAAAGTCTGAGGCTTTAAACTTGGCAATAATTATTTAAAGAGAATCCGAGCTAGAAGAGGTTGCAATGAAAGCCTCTTCTTTTATGTTTGCTGTATTGGATCAGCAGGTACATATCTCAGTGTCTGTGGAAAACACAGCCATATACTAAATCTGGGAAGTAAGCATACAATTTTGTGTTAGCAGTGAGCAAGTTAGATGCACGCTAGGTCACCTATATTACACAGTATTCCCCAGTGCTGTAAAGTTACCATTTCAAATCTGTAAATTCCTCATTATTTTCTTTGTGAGTTTTGGGAATATGTTACTTTCATTTGTTGTTGTTTAAGTCATTGTTTCAGCAAAACTACCTAGTTAACTAAGTAATGCGTTGAAAGGTGCCACTTCCTAAGTATATTCATAACAGAGAAACACTGGAGTAAAAACATACAGTCATCTTTTAGACATTCCAAAGACAGAAGCCCTTTTCTTATTTTTACCTTGTTCTTTTGAATTTTATTTATATGTTACATATATATAGATATATATATGTGTGTGCTTGTATGTATATATATATATTTAAAGTTATATGAGCCTCTGTGTGGCTGATCAGTATATTTTGTAAATACTAATCCCAGTTGCAGGAAGTTAATCTTTTTGGTTTGCCGCGAGTACTTCTAGATCGGTGGTGGATTAGTTGTACCATATAATACAGAACTGGGTTTTAATTTTACCTTCTGAATGATAATTGCGCTCAGATCCAAAAAAACCCAAACCCTTTTCTGTAAATATTGTCTATACTTTGTCTATGATGCAAACTAGTTATTTCAGATTGTTGAAGCAAGAAATCACTGTTGGTTTTTGATAGGGCATCTCTTAATTCTTTTGTTAACTCTTTGGCATATGTATATAAGTAATATAGTTGGTGACATGAAAATAACCCTTTTGTTATGTGGAATATTTAATTCAAAAACATGTTAAATAATATTACTTTTTTCCAAATTCTGTTTTGTGTGGTTTTTTTTAAGCATTTGATTCTGGATTCTAGGAACGTCTAAAAACTCCATTAACCAGAAGTGTGTGTTTCAATATTATACATAAAGGATGTTTGTGAAGGTCTTCTAGCAGTGCCTTTCCTTCCAGGCAGCCTCTTAGTGTTTCAGCGGTTTAAGAAAGATGTATTTTACAGTTGTGTGAAGGCATACTGGCACCGTGGCATAGCTCCCTGTTTAGCTGTAATAATGCAGTAAAATGTGCTGTGTTGCAGGTACCACGTATAAAACCCTTTCCCTGTTCTTTCAGAGAATGCGGTGTAAATGCACAGCAAAGTTTGTTGGCGTTGGTTTGCTGCGTAGGGGATGACACTTTCCAGAGGTTGCCAGATCCAGTTTGACAGAGGATGATTTATAGCTAGTCACATCCAGATGCAAATCCATCCTTTGTAATGGGAACGTGATTCCTGAATGCTTGAAAGCGTTTGGTCTGCTCTAGCTGTGATTGCTTTGCCAGTATGTAAAAACTGGTAGTGGTTCACACTTGGTGAGCATGTCCTCAAAGCAGATCTCGTGAGTAAAAAGATGCCCTTTTTAAATGGTCACTTCTCAAAGTGTTATGTCTTGGTTAGAGGCAATGAGTGGGTGTTGTAAGTCTTGGAAGTGTTACATAAGCAGCGTGAGTTATGGAGTCAGCTGGCGTTTTTCCTGAATTCAGTTTGCTACTCCTCCAGCACATGGAGTCCTGTCAGTCACAGTAAATAGACTTTTAAAAAACTTTCTGGTAACATGGTATTTGATTTGCTTCCCTGCGTCTTCCTCCCCCATGAATTTGAAGGATTCACTTTTGAGCATCCTGACATAGCGTGTTTCATAGCCCAGGTTCCTTGGTAGGATTGAGTCGGAGGTTTTCAAAGCAGTGCATCTATTGATGTTCAGTACAAATACAGACGCTGTAACCAATATGTTGATATTTTCAAAAGCAATGTTGCAGTAGATGCGGTTTTTTGGGAAGCAGAAAGAAGTCTCTGTTCTAAGGCCTGTTTGAAGAGTCACATTGTATATAGTGGGTAAGTGAATAGTGCTTAGGAATGCCTCTGTTCTTCCTGGTTTGATGCAGCAGTAAACTTACGCTAGCCTCAGGCTTTTTGGCTTGCGTCTGCTCAAGTGTTTCTTCTGGTTTATGTCCATTCCTTCAGTAAAAGAAATGGCACACTCCTAGTACTGGTTGTGCATTATTCTTTCAGGAAAAATCCTTTGCTTACAAATCAAATGGCTGTTTAAACTGCTGTTTTTCAGCACAACTGCTAGTGGGGGAGTAAACGAATAGATTTCAGTCTAAGTTTTAATCTCTTTCGAGAGACTTGTGTTGGTAAAATAATGTTTTAAAGTACTGTACCTTTTTCTTCCATAGGAAGTAAATCCAAAAAAGCTACTTCTAGCCTCTGGAAAAGATGACTGAGGGCAAAGCAGAGTGGTAAAGGCAAGGAAGAAGCTTTGGATAAGTTCTGTAGTTCTATAGTGCAGTATTTTTAAAGATGTATTTTTCATTTTTTTTTTTACCTTAAATATTATTTCCCATTTTCGAAGGCTGCTTTAAAACACGACTTGATTTTCACATACCCTGTTCCAAGAAGATACTTTGTGCTATGTTTGTTTGTGAAGGGGGAGGATTTCATTGCCTGCACATAGGTATCTTATGCCTTGCAGTATCCTCCTGGCCTTCAGCTGCCACTCCACAAAGACACTGGCCTCCCATAAATCCTGTGTCATATTGTCAGCCTTGTGGGCCCTGCTGATTCTCCAGCAATGTCACTAGAAGCATGTGTGCAGGCAACTCGGTCCTGCGTCCCAAAGTGTCATTTTCTAGTGTCTGAACATTATTTGTAAATTGTGAAAAAACGCACAGAACTTCACATATGCAATCTTCTCTGTCGTAAAAGACAAAACTGGTCCAAGTTTCATTTCAAGTTGATTACTTTATTTCAATAATGAATATTTTTAAAAGCTGTGTTCCTATAAGAACAATACGGATTTGAATTAAATCAACTATTACATTGCAGAGTATACATCTGAATGAAGCTACAATAGAAAAATACACATAGCAACCAATGTAGGTAATAGAAGATGTAATATCTGTGTGTATGCTTAATAATTTTGGTGGTTTTGTTTTCTTTAGTCTCTATGTATTTTCTATCCTCTCATCTTTCCTTGCTTCATATTAATGGACACCGATTTAAACCTACAATAGGTTTAGATGTGAAATGCAATTAACCTACATATTTATAGGTAACATTTACTGGGCGCTTACTAGGAATGCATTAGGAATATGAGAAGCATTAACTGTAGTCTAAAACGTGTAGGCTAAAACTAAAAAAAAATGAAACAATTAATCACACACTTAGATGACAGCTTGAAGAAATGGTAAATTTAAGTAATAAAACAGTGCAATTCAGAAGAGCCTTTTACTTCCCTAAGTGTGGTTGGAAATACCATTGCCACAGATTTGTTTTAGTAATTTGTGGACAATTAATATCTAAATCTAACTCAGCTATAATGTATTTCTATAAGGCAACTACAGTACAACAGTTAAATGTTCACAGTAGTTTACTATGAGTTTGCTTTGGTGTGCTGTCTTTAATAGGCATCCAGATGTTACTCAGGCAAAAGATGAGCCGACCAAATAAAACACTGCTGCAATACCAAGAGAAAGATCTGAAATTCTAACGCGAGATGTGCAGGACTATCTGAGATACCAGTACTGAAGGGCTCTCTTTCAGAAATTAGACTTATTTGTTCATATCTTTATTTACTTGTACTGCAAAGTTAATGCTGTTACAGCAGAGTTTGGAGCACCAGTGACGTCCAGTGGTCGCTTGTGCAATCTTAGATGTTTCTTCTCTGGGAATATCCCTTGTTTCTTAACATTAGTCTAACTCAAATTTGAAATCCTCTTTCTCTCCCTCATCTGCTCTTAGTTCTAATGGTTTGGATGCGGTAGCGATTCGTGGTATGGAAAGAATTTCATTGTTACTATTGCTTCGCATCGTATTGATTCTACAACATCTGCCCCCTCCCACACTTCACATACCTTGAACTCCCAATGTTTGGTAAACCTTTCCATGACTGCCTAATCCTGTTATGAAAATAAATTATTCTGTGAGTGAGAGAAGGAAGATTAAAACAAAACAAAAAAAAAACACCAAATCAAAAAAAGTATTTGGATAAACAGTCCTTACAACTTCTGCACATGGTGGATTTTTTTTTTTTTTTACCCGCAGTGTCTCAGAAACTCATTAACAGCAGTGCTCAGTAGCCAAGACATTAGCTCTTTATTTGTACTTCTGATGTTCACTAAAACGAAACCAGCAGACTTGAGCTCAGATTAGGTGCTTGGGAGAAATAATGAAGTCCAGCATACAGTTAGGGCATCCTGAAGAAGAATGAGTAAAGTCAGAGATCTTGTTACTTCACGTAAAATAAGGAAAACATCTAGTAAAGCTACTTCTTGTGTTCCTTTCATTCAACTGTTGGTCAGGGATTGCCAATAGAAGTTTGTGTAATCTACTGCATGCAGAACCTAGTTGGCATTAAATAATGGATTGCATCTATCTAGGTAATTGTTGCAGTTGTTATTCATTTTAAGGCAGTTACATTATGAAGCAGAGTACATGATCCTTGGATGGCATCTTAGAGCTTCAGCGCCTAGCAACTGGTGAACCAGACCGCGATCCAGGTCGGGACCCAGAGCCTCCCTGTGGCAGGAAGAAGAGAGTTACGTTAATTAAAAGGTATTCTACATTTGGGGCTATAAATTGAGAAACATCGATCTTTAGTACAACAAAATTTTAAATATTGTCAAAGAAAACAGCTTGCAGTGGCCTCTAGTATATTGCTGAATATTATTGGAATTTTCACTGCAAAGAGATGACTGCTTTTCGTATATTTTCACATAGGATTAATTTACTCTCGTTAAATCTCATAAAGGGCTAGGCAGTCTCTCATGAATTATTACTAGGTGCATGTTCTTATTCAGGCCTTCCTAATGAAAGCTATTTATTTACTTGGACATCTTGGAAATTTTCATTTTTATGGCTACCCCTGAACTGTATGTGTACTTCAAAACAAAACGAACCCCAAGAAAACAAACACCAAAACCAAAAACTGCAAACCTTGCATACAAGTTGTAATAGTCTCACATCTGAAAGAACTGAAATGTAAGAATTTATTCTGTAATATTTATTAGGGTAGATTGTTAATGTGATTATATCAACATCATTTTGTATGGAAAGCTCAGATGCAAATACGGGGCGGGGAGGGGGGAACTAGGAAAAGATAAAAGGCTGAAATGTGGCCTGTTTTTAGAAGAAATAAGAAAACATCAAACTAGGAAAAAAAAACCCTTGTGACAATTTGTAATTCTGCAGTTGAGAAAAGCCTTAGAGCAGTTTTGTAGATTCAAGCTGAGATTTCAGCATTTCATTTTTGGAACTTAGATTAGGCTAACTGGGTATCTTTTCCTGCAGCTTTAGCAACTTTCTAGGTAAATCTTGAATGATACACTTATGACCATAAATGTGAGATGGTGTGGTAATTGTTACTGTAATTAGTTGATGACTGAACTGTTTACTTCAGAAAAATTAAGCATATGTACACTTCGGGATTTTGTTTTCTTTCTTTATACTCTTCTTCTCATCTTTTAGTGCTCCTTAGTTTTACTGAACTAGGAAGTTTCATGTAATCCATTAGGTAATTGTCTTTTTTTCTTTCAAAGTTACCTTAAAGAATGGTTAACTTTTGTATTGTAAAAGACTGTAAAACTATATAAAGAAATCGTTATTAATGCCTCCTGCTATAAACAATGGGCCTAAATCAAAAGGGGCGGAGTAAAACTCTTACCAGAGTTCCAAAGTTATAATGGCTTGGAAAAGGCTGTCTAAAAAGTAGAAGTGATATATGTGTATCATCATATATATATATGTATATAAATCTAAGCTAAAATAGTTGTGATGGTTATGTAAAGAAGAGAATGTTAACTTTTGGGAGAGGTTGTTATCGGGTATTTTCAGATGTTTGAAAAAAGTTTTACAGTGTCAGTATATAGCCATGGTATTCTTGATGTGTCTGAACTCCACTAAAAAGCTCCAAGTGCACAGTGTGAAAATGAGACTTAAAGCGTAAATGTTTGACTTCTACCTGGGCCTCTGAAGAGCTCATTCCTTCCCTTAAATTGCAACGTAAGGATTCTTACTACCTCCTTGGAGTTTGCAAGCTGTCACTTGGTGCTGCATATGTTTGAAAAACAGCTCTACCATGGAAGATACGTACCCTGAACCACGTAAGAGTTAGAAAAATGTATTTTTGCTACAGGTGATGGTGCTGTTATGTAAGGGTAGTAAGAGTCTGAGATGATCAGCTCTGCTAAGGGGATCTCAGACCTCCTGTCTTGACGTTAAGATTACTGCTGAATCCATTCTTCATGTGCGAGTAGCATCCTAGATGATTTGTTACTCGTGAATGCTTCCCTGCCTTTGAGGGAAAATACAGTCTTAGTTAAAGTAGCTGCCAGTGGACGCGATGTGCTTTTCACATCTGTCTTTCCTGACATAGAACGTGAAAAATCCTCACGACTGACTTTTTTTCCCTGTTCTGTTTTCATTTATTAGCTGTGTTGGTGGGGCTGTGCGGTGACTCGAAACAGTAAACTGAACCGGCCTAAAGATAATCTGACTGAATGTTTATTTGTCATATGACACAGTTTTCTAGTTTGCCCGACGACATGGTATCGCGGCGCACTGTTCTGACATATTATAGGAGGCCTCCCACCTGGGAGCAGGGACTGTTCGAGTTGTTATTGCATCTCAACCAAATACGTGTCCCACACTGCCCTGTACTACCGTTCTGCAGTTTATCGGTTTGCTTTCACTTTCACTGTTCTAAATAATTCAGCAGCAGCAGCACAGCAAGCTGTGTCACCTCATTCATCTTCTGTGTTCCAGGTCATTTGTGAGTTCAGTAACAACACAGATCCTGGTGCAGGTCTTTGTGGGGCTTTGTGGACTTACCTTCTTTCCTGGTGGTAACTGACTGTGCATTTTTACCTCAGTTTCCTATCATGTAAGTAGTTATTAGGCCATGTGATAACCTTCTGTTTTATCCATGCAAATCTAGTTCCTTCAGAAGCTTTAAGGAAATGTGGTTGTTTCAAACATGGCAGGTTCTGAAGAGGTTTGAGGTTTGGCTTCTCTTTTTCCTGGACTCAAATTTTGTACTTAGAGTAAGTTCAGTTGTACCTTACCAGTTTAAAGATTTTGGAAAGAGTGCCCTGGCCCTCATGATAGGATCCCTTATGTCCCTTGTGAGCAGATTTATGCTCATAGAATTTTCCGCTTCCTCCATATCCTGGCTTGTGTCCTTCACCACCCTGCAAAGAAAGATTTTCATATATGTTGCAAACTATCGCATTCAAATTATCACATGCGCATTGTAATCTTTGTTTGTGATCACTGAAATGTAATACTCAAATGGGAAATTTAGAGGTGTTGGAATAAAATAATTTCTACATAATAAACAAGGGTGAAGGAAAACGTTAGGAAATTCTGAATATACTCAAATCTGAGGGAAGCACCAATCTGTAAAAGAGGAATCAATAATCAAAAAATGGATACTCAGAAGGTTGAGCTGAATGACAAAACTTAAAATGTTTCAGTATCAGGAGCTCCAAGATGTCAAACACGTCAACTAATTTGTGTTCTTCTGATTGATAGTGAAAGAAATGCTTAATGGCTTGAAGGCTTTAATATTTTGTCTTTAAAATGCAAGTAATTTACATGTCCATCTCATACAAAATCAAACCTGTGGTAGAGAAGTAGAATTTAATTAGTTGTGAGATAACTGCGGGAAGAACTGGTCTAATAACTGTTTAGGCAGATCACTTCTTACTGAAAGGGGTTGCAAGGAAAGGTGGGACAAAATGCTTGATTAGTGACAGCGTTAGGTTTGCGGACTTTACTGTATAAGAGCAACTGGAACTGTGGAATAAGCGCCCATCTTGTCCCAGCCCTCCCTCCCATTTTTGCCTTTCCCAGGAAAAGAAAAATGCAGCAGATGAGTCTTCCAGGAGTCTTTAAGGGAAGAGAGCTTTGCCATGCAGTGGGTTTTGCTCCCTTCTTGCTAAAGCAAAAGAAATTATGGCTGCAAGGCTGTCAAGTTGCTGGATAAGAGCAAGCAACAAAGTTACCGTCTTAAAGTGGGAGGTGGGAGGAAAGTGGAACAGGAAATGCGAAATAGCAAAATTGAGACAAAACAAAATTATCACGTTGCTGCAGCAGCTTGAGGCAATGGAGCAAGATACGCTTTGGCCTGGTCAATAAAATGGCTGCTATTGAAAGCACGTTCATAACCTACCCAGCTAAATCTGGTGAGGGATAATCCTCTTCCCTGTACATGCAAGAAATAGAAACAATGACATGACGATCACTATGGAACATAGCATCTGGGTGGACCGTGCACAGATGATGATGAAAATGCAGTGAAAATAATGAAATACCGGCAAGACAGTGAGACAGGAGTTGAAAACAACAATCTGTGCACAGTCATTCCATGAAACAAAACAAGCAAAATTCTTTATTATAATTACAAGAACTGGCTTCACTAGCCATGGTTTGTCAGTTTTATGTACTTTGGAAGCCAGCTGAGCTTAGTAAGTGTAAGGACAGTTCCTGGTGGATGAGGCTTGTTTGAAAGCGTTACCTATTATTAGTTCCTTACATAAAGCAATCACAACATGAATATAAAAATCCCTGCGAGTGGCTTTAATTTGTCATCCAGCAAGTCAGGAAGTGCATGAGGAAGAGAACCATGGCTTTTCTGTCATGCTCCCTTGCTTTAAATATTCCCAGTGATAACTCCAGATTTTAACTTAGTGCCATTAAAGGAAATGAATCAGGCTAGCAGTTGAATCGGTATAAATTAGCCCACAAAATATCTTGGACAATGCTTGAGCCCCTGAAAACGCTTACCTTTGCTTGCATTGGGGGAGGTGTACGGGGCGAGACCTAAAAGCCAACACAAAAAAGTTGTAAAACCAAGGCAAAAATAAATGTAGGGAATCATCAAGCCTTTTGCGTACTCCCTATGAGTTAGTAGGATCAAGCGCTATCTAAGTAATTGCACTGAGAAACTCCTCTGTCTTAGGCTTTGCCTAGAACACATCAGAGTTTTGTCTCTTTTTAAACAGAAAACATTCCTTAATACCGCCAGTGCCGAAGACACAAGGACAAAACCTGTAAATGGCGAAGCTGTATAATTGTAATGGTGGTCGCTGAAATTTGACCACGCTGATGGGGCGTTCACCCACTTTTTCTTGTAGCGTTTCAGTATTGCTTGCGTTATCAGGTAGAAATTATTTTTGCGTCGAACGGCATGATGAGCTCAAAGGCACAGTACAATTCACAAGGCTCAAAATAATGGCTAACGACCGGGGAGTATTTGGTTACTGGTGGGTCCTGAAGAAAATACTTCATTTTAGTGCATAACAAGAGGAGAGGAGACTTACAATGTTCTTGAAGAAGTGGACTACGGGGTTGTCGTCACCAGGCCGGCCATGCTGAGATCTCTGGGGGATGGACCCTACGTGGTGGCTAGCCCTGGCTGCATGTATATCCTGAAAGGCAGAATAGGCATATCGCCAAGTCAGCTGGGAAGGAAAGAGAATGGGCGACTCTATGAAGAGACGAGTCATTTTCACCAGGAATCAAAAGAAGAGAAAAAAGCCTTGGAAATCAACAGCGATTGCAACCGAAAGTTGTCTGTGCTGTGAAGGAACGATTTTTTTAATACAGTGGCAGATACAGAGTATGTACCTGGACGTCTGTTGTGCATATATATCTGGGTGTACACGTTATTAACGTTACAGCCCAGGGTGGAATTAAAGCTGTTATTGGAAAGTTCTGATAACAGAAACCTTGTCATTTTCCTTCTTTCAGAAGTAGGATTGTAGAATGTAATTTTAGAAATGAAACCTGAAATGGAGAAAAACTTAAAATTACTTTAATGACTTAAAATGGGTCATTCTCCATGCGAGAGCAGGAATGGATCACGTACCATTTCTCATTTCCCAAAGCCTGCATAACACCGACGAACTGCAAGAGCAATTCTTTTTGGGGTTTTGGTTTGGTTTGGGGTGGGGTTTTTTTGTTTGTTTTTTAGAATGAGGGAATTGAATGAGACTGATGATACTTCCTATTTTTTAGTAGAGCTTCCTGAGCAATACAGAAGGAAGTCCGGTAAGCAAAGGTAAAATAAATAACAAGAATAACATATTGGGAAGGGTGAATACCTTGACTGGTACTTAGCGGATGATGCATCTGTTGCAGTGAAAACAGCATCAAAAATTCGGTGTGGTTACTGCCGTCTGGATGCAGCATGGCAAAGTTGAAAAAAGAACCGTTGCATACGACTGACCCACTCACAGACACCTGCCTGTCACTGCACACGTAGAGGCACAAGGCTTCATGTTCAGTGCCACAGATCTGAAGTGTGTTCAGTGGGAACAGAGAAGGTAGGAGAGAATGGAAACAGCAACAGTGCCGCAGCGGTTCTCTTAGTGTAATGAATTCCCGGAAAATACAGTGGTGTTATAAGCATCATGTGGATACTAAAAATTTTTCATTGGCTTCTGTCTCACTGTGGGTTTCTATTTCGTCTGTACTAGCTCACACAAGCGCTCCCCTAGTAGCACAAACTGAATGAACATTTGACTGAAGAACAGGATGAATAGTTACTTAAAATATACTTTGCTTTCATCACGTATAGAAAAAGAGCGACCCATTTGTCAGGGAAAAAGCTCAGTCTGATTGTTGGAGCAGGAGTCCTGGCTCACGAACGGTTTGGTGGTGTTTGACAAATAAGTTCGTGTCTATAGCACAGACTTTCAAAGGTGTGAAGAGTCTTTCTGCACTTTGAGTGAAATCTCGTGACATCGGTAGCTTTCAGAGCGACCCAGGCTGCCTCCAGCTGTTACTACTGAAAAAGGCTGCACAAAGACTTACGTGTTCTAAGACTCTTGAATGAAAGGTCCCAGGAAACCATCCCGTGTTACTGCTCAAAGCTGCTTCCTGCCAGTTTTTGGGTTTTTTTTAAGTGATTGGCATCAGATCTTGTGATCCATCTATCTAAATCCATTTCAGTCACAATATGTTGGATGATGCAAAATGAGCTGAAATATCCATCTTCATGAGTTGCCTTTTAAGTTACGTAATTCTGAGGAGAAATGAAATTCAGATAACGTTTAGAAGATGAATTTCCTTAGGATAAAAAATGAGCCAATGCAGAGAAGTTCAGCTGGTATTTATCAGCATCATTTTTTTGCATTATGACAATATGTAGATGTTTACTGTTTAAAAGCCAGGACTTCCTGAACTGTATTGGATCTGCAAGATTTCGGTAGTGTCAGGCAGTCAGTCCTGCTTGTACTTCTGCAGCAGGTTCTGCTTTGTCACTAGTTCCAGTGTTGCCAAAATATCCTCTGCTGATATGTTGTGATTAGGAAGAGGGAGCCAGAAAGGCATTGCCGCATGTTTAGAACAAGTTACTTCAGCCATGTGTTTGTCTCTCTGATCTATATTCAAGCGAAGCATTGCTTTGCCTCTGGAACCAGGTTGACTGCCTTGCCTTTGGGATAAATACCGTGATAAATACTGTGGTGCTGCAGATCTGCACGTCCGTCTTCAGCAGCAGGAACCGGTTGCTCTCTAACTGCAGAACCACTGCAGCACATGAAGCAGAACACTTCAAAATCAGATTTGATGGCACGTAGCCGCAACTCCACAGCAGGCTGTGGCTTGCCGCCGGGCTACTGTCCCAGTAGAGGTGGGGTAGTAGGTTTTTACAGTTTAGATGAGGTTGAGTTTTTCCTGAATTTAGTGTTCTGATCAATTAGGTGCTAATAATTTGGCTTATTGAAAAGGTTATCGTGTAGTACATACAAACTTTCTTCCATCTGTGGTGCCAAATGTCAGTATGGTCTTTGACTGGGTCGCCTTTCAAAGCTTGCCAGGTAGTAGCAAGTCCGAAGCCATTTTTAGTTGTTGGTTCTATAGGAGTTCAATACCATGGTTTTCCCAGTGTTTCAAAGTGCTTTCCTTTCGTATTATCATCAGCAAGATTCATCTGCGGTCAGAATCCTCCATATTATTCTCGGTTTGTGGCAGTTAATTACATGTTTCCCTTTAATTTATTGTTAGAACTGCTCTTGCACCTGTAGTTGGTTCTTCCAATTTTTGGCCTCCTAGGGGTGGGGGGTGAAATCCAGTGTTTTTTTTCTGAGATTGCTCACATTCATGATTCATGAAAATCACTTCCCCTAGAGGAGTAGTAACTGATATCTGTAGGTATTAAAAGTTACATTTGAATGGATTCGGGGAATGCTTTGCTGAACAAAAGAGAAAACAGATTTGCTTTATCATGCTAGGTTGGGCTCCTGAGGTGGTGTTTTATAATAGGGCTTTTCTGAATGAGCTCATCTAGTCACTGCACGCTTCCCCAGTACATTCAGAAGACCTCTGTTTATCTTTAAATATGCTTTAAGCGCTTTGGGGGAAAAAAGCTTTAACCTTAAAACCTAATAGGAATGCAGCAGAGCAACCATGGTTTAGAAATGGGTGACATCTGCTTGTTTCTTTGCGTTACGGGTCTCTGTCGCCCGGCAGCTGTGGCGAGCTCTCCCCGCACCTCTTGCAACGTTGTCATGAATTTCAGCCCTGGGAGCGTTGCCGATGAAAAGCAACTTGGCTTCCACATCCATATATTATGAAATATACTCGCACAGTATAATCTAGAGCTCAGAGCCTTTGGGTATTGGCTGTGAATTTGAAAACAGAGGTGCCTCTGATTGTGCCCTTAAAAAACCAACCAAACAAAAACACTAAAAATGTACAACTTCTAGGGTAACTGAAGAGTTTGTAGTCATGAGCAGCCTTTCTTTCAAAAAAGAGTAGGACACTCAGGTTTTCACTGTTCCCAGTCAACTTAATAAAGGATCCCTACAGAGTCAGCTGTGTTGTACATTGAAAAAAAGCCAAAAAGAAAAGATCCCTTCATCTGAATAATCTTAATGAATAGAAAAAGTTTGCCAGTACTGGAAGTTCGAAGGGTATTTGGGAGGTCTGATGACATGGACACAGTTTGCAACCTCACTATGAAATTAATAGTTTTCAGGATTAATACTGTCAATAAGCACACTCTTCAAAATGTACGTAAAATACCCAGTTATTCAGTAATGGGGAAGGATTTAATGTTGGAGTCCTTTGCAGCTCCTTCTGGTGACACACAGGAGAGTTGCGTTATTTCACTTGGCCGCCTGCCTTATGTGTGCTGGCCACCAAGACAGAACAGGTTTCAGTGTGGTGCAAAGAAACCACACCGGTATTTGAAGTCTTAACCGTAGCTATACGATGGCATTGCATTCCCTGCGTTAGCCATGCACTGGCACAACGTGTACTAATATGTTGAAAGAGCTGTTGGAAAGAAAATTGCCATTTCTCAAGCACAGTAACAAGAATCCATATGTAATTCAGGATGTGCTGCTTTCTGGGGTTTGTGCAAGATTATTACGCTTCTAACTGAGGTGAAGCTACCCGAGCACATGCTCTTCAGTGTTCTGCGAGAGCAGGCCTGACCGGGGCTCTTGGTATTTTCTGTGGCGCTTAATAAGCGTCACGGGGTGTTACCGTCTGTGCCGTAACTCCGCAGGAGGCTGGAGGAGGGAGGGCCCGTGGTTTGCACATTTGGCCACCGTGTTTGATAACCCAGGTTTGTGATCATGCATGCACCTGACTTGAGACAGGGCGGGATTTGGGGGATTACATTCATTTTCTATAAACAGAATTGCAGTAACAACATATTCCACGTCTCCTACTTGATTTTTTTTCTGCCTTGACGCAGAAGTGTAAAATACGTGGTTAAGTAATGGCGGACATTTTTTAGTGATTTTTATGAAGATCTCAGGAAATACATATCGGACTTTGCCTGGTATAAACATGACATGTTAGATCTTGCAACCGGTACTCATTAAGGGGGACTTTTAAATGTATATTATAAGCTCTCACTGAGCGCTCTCCTCCTCCACAAGAGGATTGCCTATAGCTAAAGATTGCATATACATGTCAATATAAATTTAAAGCTCTAATTCCCAATCAGTAGGTGATATGCATTAGTGACAGTAATAGTATTAAGGTATTTTTGGTTTGGAGTACTGAATTTGTAGTTTTACCAATTCCTTTCAGTATCATTATTACATAGTTTTGTTGCCGACTTCAGGATGCGAAACGTGCCAGTTCTGTAACGGCAAAATCCAAGTGTGTATGAATGAAATACAGAAATAGCTGATTTAAAATGTAATCCAACCAAGTAAGCAATTTTGATGTTAGTAAGAATGAAAAACAATGGACATTTTCATGGATTCAGCAGGTCTTGTGGTTTTCAATGGGTTGTCTTCACTAAAGATACCTAATGAATTTAAAAGAAATAATACAAAATCTACAAGTTGCAAATTCATATGAGAAGTACATTTAAATTGCCTTAGAAAACCAAACTGTTCCACAACCTGCAGGACGTGGTGCTTAACCCCCACTAAGGAATTTGCGACCGTACGGGTAGATCAAACTGTGCCTTTAAGCATTAAGTGATGAGTACTGTTGGTGCTGGTTTGTGGGAGGAGCAAGGTCAAAGAGCAACGGGCAATTTGTAAGCCGCTCCGCTGATTTTGTGTAGTCCTTGAGATGGACTCTGAACCCAAATTCCCTGTAAGGAAATTCCCACCCAGCTTTGACTTGCTGTAGTTAGTACCATTTCACAGCGGTACCCCAGACGGGAGTTGAGATGCATCCTTTCAGAGAATATATGCACCTTTTTTTTTTAACAAGAGGAAATTTATTCGATACCATTTGACTAGAGCGATCATGGGAAATCTGGCAGGGGCTCATATATAGAAATTGCTTCATCTCGGGATTCACAGGTGCTTTGTACTTAGGGCTTAGTGTTCCTGGGCACAGCCAACACTGAGCCAGAGCCTTCCAGTGCTGCTGCCCAGCATCTCATCAGGCAGCGGTGGAACGTATAGCTCGGGCGTGATGTATTACTCAGTATTACGTGAGTCGCGCCACACCTACTGTAAACGTGCGCTGCTGAAGCAGAGCTATGTTACGCTGGTGTCGTTGCTTCCGTTTTCATTCAGGTACAACCCAAGTACCGACCTGCTCTCCACGATGGTGTTAGCTCACAACTTACTGAGCTGTTACAAGAAGCGATGGGAATGCTGGCGTCTTCCCCACGTGCTGGGCTGACGGTGACGTTGTACTTAATTAGCTGATTCAGCAGGCTTTTCTAGTCACTTTAGAAAGGACGACGTGCACATCCTTGTAATGGTACTGTTAATTTTTACTAACGTGGAAATTAGGGGAGAAATGAAATTACTTGCTCCAAGTGACAGAGCAGAATTGGTTAGGGGAGAGGTTTAGAGTCCAGGAGGTCCTGCCTTCCCGTGTTGTGCTGAAATCATTAATGTAGTCTTCATCTAGAAACAGGTGATGAACAGAAAAAGGAGGAGCTCTAGCAGAAAGGTGGGAGTAAAAAACACGGGAGGAAAGACTTGAGATGACTGAAAAGTAAGAAACCGAAGGAAAATGAGAAGAAAAACAGCATGAAAAAGGAAACAATGGAGAACGTTGACCATCAAGAGAGAGGTAAGTGATCATCGATAATCCAGAACTACTCTTCGCCATAACCCTCTTACTCCTTAGCACCTTGAAGATGGGCATTCAGAAATTAGAGGGTGACAGCAAAGAATTATTGGGGGAAAAATAAAGAAGAATAGAGATGGTGGGTCAGGATAGTAGTTCTGTTTTATGATGGGTCCCACGTGAGAGACTGGTGCCATCAAACCTTCTGGGTTTTTCTCTGTGTCTTTTTTATTCCATTGTTATGATACTTGATAAATGGATTCAGGGCCAAAACCCAGTGCTTTGCTTTACCTCTGCTTTTTAAAAGCATATTTCTGCCTAGCATGAATCATTTTATTCAAAGAGCTTCTATGATAGAAGCTCTTTATCTGTTTGGCTATAGGCTCTGGTGCGTACGGAGCCGTTCTCTGTGCCGGTTTATCAAGTTGGTGTCAGTCAGACGCTGACACAGATTAAGCTTTGTTGAAATTACCCACCGCAGAATCCCACTGCAAAGCTTTGGTTTTGGGGATTGCTGAGGACGATCGCTCCAGCAGAACTGCGACTGGCTGGTGGGTGTTCTCAGGGTGGTGTCCGGGGTAGCTCCTGCTACAACAAACTTCACAGCCTTAAGGACATAACGTCCAAGATATGGAAGGCATCAGCGATCAGTATTCACACTGCTAAATTTCTACTGATAAGACTACGAAGTTGGCGGAGGCGCAGCTGTTTGGTGCTGCTAGAGCAAAAAGACTGTAACATTGTGCTTATGGCTATCAGTTAGAAGGCAGAAATTTGTAAAAATTTTAAGACCCGTCGCCTAGTGTTGTCATATAGTCGAGATGCTCAGACACTGAACAAGATGACGACAATTATTTGGAAAACAGAAATAAATACCAGGCGTGCACTATCGCTACGTACCCGCTGACCAGAAACAGGAGAAAAATGTTACAGCCCCCAGTGGATGTAAAAATGGTGCTGTACGACAGCGTTAACTTCTTGAAATACACACTTGACCTCTCAGGCTGCACCCGCTCACCTGCCCTTATGCTATTTTATCGGTTCTCATTTGTAAAAGGATGGGCCCGATTCTATGTCTTTTCCACCGTTGATATGTTAAGAAAATGATAAGCTAAACCCTTGTACAGGCTGTTAAAAGTATTTTTGCCTACATCCCTGTAACTTACGGGGAGATTACAAAAGCAAGGTGAGTTTAGTATTATGAAACACTTAGACGTGGGGTGGTTAATAGCTTATTTGAATGAAATACTATCAGAGGTAAAATTTCCAGTTATGTAGTCAGTGTACAGTGAGGGGGGGAGACGGATCACCCAAAACCTGAGGCTTGTGCAGTTCCCAATGTGCAACGTATCAGAAGTGAAAAAGTAGACGCAGAAGAGAGGTAAGGCTCATCTTGGCTCTGCAGCAGAAGTTTGGTACATTTGATGAACACTATGTAAATTGCGTTGTAAGAAATTCAGTAAAAGCACCTGAAAAACAGCAGTGGAGGAGCGCGGGTAGCTCAGAAACCAAGTAACCTTCGCATGAAATGAGTAACTGACCCGGTCTGGCTCACTGGAGACCATTTCAGGAACAAGGCAAGACATTTTGCATCAGCACACAGAATGAAAGCCAGCAGTTGTCGCTAATGGTGTGCAATGGTGGAAGGACAAAGCACGGTCAGGAAAAAAATTATTAACCTTTGCCTCAATTGGGCGGTGTTTACCGTTGTGCAGGCTCAAAAAGGCTGAGGAATAAAGTCACTGATTTTGGCATTCTAGGATGGAGTGCTGAGGATAATGTGGTTCTTCATTTGCAAGGAATTAAGACACGTGATCGGGAAAACAACCCCAGTGTAACAGATTTTAATATAAAACCATTCATTTATAAAGTTGGTTCATCTGCAGTGAAGTAAACACAATGAGAAAAACTTAACGGTAGGTAGAGAAAATCCTCATGCTAAGTTTTGACTACCTGCATCTGACCTTCTGTATGTGAGTTTCGGGGTCCCTGCCTGCCCCTCCCACCTGTGTAACCCAGCAGCCCCCTGGGGGTATCATGGTAAAACCAACTCCAGACCTCCTCCTCCCCCGGCCTGTGGTGCCGGGAGGAATTGCTGCAGACCAGGCACGGCCAGCTCCCCCCGCCAGACCCCAAAGCTGCCATCGCTGCCTCTCCAGCAGCCGTGGCTCAGCACTGCCCTGGCGCTGAGGCCCAGACAAGCCTCACCCGCAGGGCTGCAGCTTGACCAAGCTCTCAGAAGCAGCCTTGGAGCTCTTCTTCAGAGCACCTTATTAGCTTCCTCCTAAACAGATGATCATTATTAGATCATACTGGTGGAGAGAAGCACCTAGAAATAGTCTGGCAAAGACTGACCGGAAGATACTGTTAGAAGTTTAATGGGAGGGGGGAGTCTTTCACTGTAGACTGATTAGAACCAGTGATCTTTTCACATGCTTCGGTTGATTAATTAGTATTTCAGCCTGAACACAGCACTAAATATGCTTCTGAATTTAAGAGGCCAAAAAAAAGGCCATATAAACAATAGTAAAAGCAGTGAAGCGCATAGGATTTTCCTGTCCCGCCCCATCACAATTTCCCCTTCAACTTCTAACACAAATGGGCGAGCCCAAGACTAAACCCTGCCCTGCGTCTGCAGTGAGTCTGGGCACGGAGCATCGCTGATACTTGACCAAAAGCGAGCGCCTGCTCTTCTAAGCAGCCCTTACATGGCGTTCAGCCCAATCTGACTCCCAAATTCCTCTTATCTTTTCTAATAATGGCTTCAAGCAGCGAGTTCCCTGCAAATGCAAGAGATAATTAGTTCTGGCGCATTAAATAATGTGTTAATTAAGCATGGGTGTTACGTGAACGCGTCAGTACCAATCCTGTGGTACACAGCCAGGTGTGCTGGCTCCTGAGCCTCTCCCTTACCGCGTGCTGCACGGCACTCACCTGTCGATACTTGCTTGTTTTGTACAGGTCGCTATTTTTTAAGAACAAATCTGAAGCGCGCCAAGGCCCACCGCGCAAGCGCAGTGAGCTTTAATCAGACTGGCAGTTCTGATACACAAAACCATTCTGAGGTCCTCTGTCATTCATTACGACCTGCTACAAAAAAGAGAGGCCAGATTCAATTCCCCTTATCATCAAGCGAGAACACCAGATTTAGTAGCTTCAGTTACTTAAAACCTAGTCCTTTCCTCACAGAAGGCAAGCTTTATTCATGCCTGCCCCGTACGCTGTTTTAACTGAACTTTGCAGAAGGACAAACAGCACCTTTGAATGATCTGAAACCCCATCACGTACCATGAAGTAGGTTGTTGCAACTTCTGTTAATGGATTAAAGTATTTAAAACAAATTAAATCATTAGTACACGGGTTTTGTGATGTAAACAATTTAATAAGTACATAAAGCACATATAAAGCAAAAGATTAAAACAAAATTATTGTTACAACCACCGTAAACTATAGAAAACAAATTTTCACAAGCATATTGCTTGCACAGCAGGTTTTACAAAACAGTGTACCACAAGCAATACCACTCCCTGAAAACTACAACCTGGAAATAAAAATCACAGTAGGTATTTACTTACATCACAGACTGGTCAGACTAGCATTGATTTAACTACTTTTCAAAGTCTTCGTGGTGCTGCAGTATACATTAAAGCTCGCACAAGAAATGTGAATTGAGTTCAAGTGCAAAAAGATTAAAAAGATGCCTGGATATTCTGACAACTGCCCTGGTCATCGTTTAAAACCCACGGCTCCTCAACTTTTTGCCTGTGCGTGTTTATCACAACCCTTTTTGTAGATCCCCGTTACAGCAACTGCATAACTCTGAGGTGGGTTTGGAGCTGCTGTTTTAGAAATGCTGTTCCCAAACCACAGTTCTGCTCGGCTTGAGAAGAACTTCAGCCCAGCACTCCTCGTACCTTCTATCCAGCTGTAGGAAGGGGAAGCCCTGTATCCACCCTCCACATTTCTCACACCCAAAACCACGTATACTGGGAGGGAGGTACAGGAGCGAGGCTTCATACAGGCAACAGGAGGACCTTATGCATTTGCATACAAAACTGAAGCAAAATATAAGAGAAAAATTGATTCTATCTTTCACTAAGGCTGGCCTCAGCCTATTATTTACTATCACAGAATCACAGCATGGTAGAGGTTGGAAGGGACCCCTGGAGATCATCTCATCCAACCCCCCTGCTTGAGCTGGCACACCCAGAGCAGGGGGCACAGGAACACATCCAGGCGGATTTTGAATATCTCTAGGGAAGGAGACTCCACAGCCTCCCTGGGCAGCCTGTGCCACTGCACTGGCACCCTCAATATTATGTCATTCACAATATTTTGGTCTGTTGCATGTGTGTCACAAATGTAGTTTAAAGTTTAGTACGTTATATGCATGATGTTAAACCAGGACTGAAAAGTTCTTGTTTCACAATCCAAACTTTAGTAGGAAAAAAATCATAAACAAAAGAACTACGAAAGCATAAACAACTGCCTAAAAGAAACAAAGCAGCACTCAGTACCTACTGAAGTTGAATACAGGCTACTATCTAGGAGGCACAAGAAAGATTTGATCATTTTCACAAACTTACTTATACACTTTACAAATGTTTGGATAAATACTCTGTAAAGATTAGAAAGGAAATAAGTTACAGTTACACTACTGTCTTGCATGCTTTTTAAAATGTCTGCACCGTGCTTTCTTTCTCTCACCCTTTCAAAAATCTTTTTTAATACAATTTAGGCTGTGCACAACAGTTTTGTTTGGAATAGTCTACCTTTAAAAAAATCTTAAAAGTAGAAAATTCAACTGAAACTCAATCAAGACCAGCTTATCTAAAATCTTGATGGGGCAGGGGGAACAATGGCAAATGCATTTGCTGCCCCTTTGAGGAGAAGGGGTATTTCTGTACATTCCAGTATTTCTATTTTTATTTACTCCCACGGGACTCCCACACACACTTAATTTAACTTCACAGTTCCAGGGTAAGGGAGAACCTGTTGCACAGCAGAAAAGGAGGCTACGACACAGTCCCCGCTTTGTTCCTACCCCACCTTTCTGTACACAACAGTGAATATTATTCACCAGTGTGCTTCTGAGCTGCGGCTGCACGATGAAAATGCCTCCACAAAGAATTTATAATGTGTTTTGCTTGAATGTCAGCCCTAAATCTGCACAAAGAGCAAGTGTTGTCTTGGCATTCCAGTGCTTGCTGGTGTGGGTAGTTGAGATACGCGCTCCCACTGGGGCACGGGCTGGGTGAAAAAAGGAAGATTGCAAGAAAGGCAGCTGCAGAATTGCATTGAAATGCTTCAAAAAATCATCAGAAACAAGTGCCAGCAAATAAACAGTCCAGGCCCAGGAACTTTTCAGTTCCAAGTCTTTGAAATTCATCCTATAAGGTGCTTTTCATGGGGTCTTATTTACCAAAGACCTGTTTACTTAGTGGAGTCTGGAGAACTGCCAGGGGGCTTTATTCCGTTTCAGCTCTTCCATGAACACCTTCAGCATCTATCAGTACTCTGACACTACAAAATTCAGCAAGTTACAGCTATGCAGGTTTTAACACAAATAAGACTATTGGCCATCTAGATCTCCTCTGCACACGCATGTGTAAATAAGTGACACCACAACCCTTCCTTGATACAAGAAGCCAAAAGGCATTGATTCAAAGGCTAAAAAAATAATGGCTAAAACAACTGTCTGTGGCACTTGCTGAGTATTTTCCACACTGAAACCCTCCTACGACAGAGCTTCCTCAGGCACGTTTTCATGCACCAATATTATCATTGTGTGAAATGGCGCTGGAGATGCTTTGGCCCTGGAAGTCCTACTGTGACTGACTTTTGCCAAGGTAATAGAAGTCCTCTGTGCTTCCAGCTGAGATCTGCAAATCAGGACCCTGTAACATTTTATGGAGTTGTTCTTAAAAAAAAAAAACCAAAACCAAAAACCAACACCAACAACAAGCCCCAAATAACTACTTTGGCGAGGTTATAAAAAAAAGTTAGAATTGTCTGTAATTCTCTGTTTTGCAGACATTTAAGTGCTTCAGACCAGCAGTTTACTGAACAGTAACAGAGATAAAAAGATGGTATCCTGTCCCCTCATATACAATTACAGAGAGCTGCAGAGAATCATAGCAATCGCGTTCATGCCAAAAAATACAGAACCTGTACAACTTGCAGCCTTTTTTTTCAGTCATCACTAATAAAAGTGAGTTGGTTGGTTTGTTTTATTGCTAAGCAAGAGCGTACATACCTCTGTATATTCTGTATGCAGAATCTACGTTTTTGGTAATGTTTCCCTGGTGTACAAAGCGCATTTCATGTGCTGTTTTTATTGAGAAACACAGTATATGAACAAGACAGCAAGAGTTGAGCTAGCCAACGAGGTTCCAGAAAATAGCAGTGTTGGGAAAAGTCTCTGATACTGGCAGTAACAGAAAGTGGTTCTCTGAAACTTTTGAAAAGTTTTACAAAAAGTGGTTTTCTTCATCCTCACAGCAACTGCGTGTTGCACGTACGGACGTTACGTACCTACAGAAACGCCCGCGTAGTTGCTGAGTCTTTGTCATAAAGACTATAGTCCCCAGTTTGTAAACATGAGAACCAAAAAGACCAAAATACACAACTAACTTAGTACCGGCTAGCAAGTGTGAGAAGCTTCTGGTTTTAAGTTCCTAGAGTATTTTTCATCCAGTGGCCTAAACATTGCACCTCTTTGGGGAAGAGCTATTACACGTTATGCTTCCAAGCGCGGAGCCATGCAGCACACCGACATCCTGCAGCGGTCGTACCATCGCACGTCAGTTTTAAACCACAGGGTAGCGCGTATCGCGTCCCAGTGCAACGCTGCGAGATGGCCAGCTTGGGAAAGCTGCACGCGCTAACCCAGCCCAGCGAGCATCACAGGTTAGAACCCGGCAACGGACAGCAAAGGTTGCCAGCAGTTATTGAAAAATCCGTACCCAGCCAGCAACTAGGAGCATTGCTTTCTGCAACGCACAACTTCAGCAACTACCTCAAACAAGATATTCAGCTAAAACAAAGGTTTTACTGTCCTACAGTAGTTCAGCTCAAACGCTTACGCAGTGTGTAAACACACAAGCACAAGGCTCCACTTATCGTTTACAGGGCAAAGGGTACAGTGAAAAGATCTTAAACTTTGCCACTTGAACAGCAGCGAGCTAATGCGCCATCTGCGTAATTTATCAGAGGAGGCGGCTTAATCCTGGAAAGGGAAAGAATTCAAGTAATACCCTTTCATTAATTACATGAAGAAATGGTTTGTTACACAATTTCTAATATGAAATGCTTGGAATATAAATCTTCAGTTTGCACAGAATAAAGCAGCTGGACTATTTTGTGCACTTGGGGTTCGAGATAATATCTGTCAGAGCAATATCTCCTCAGCAATGCCATCAATGGATCTTAAAACACGCTCTCGCACAAGCAGGCTGAGAGCCTGGCCACGGCGCTTTTCCTTTTACTAACATCTCTTTCCAGCTCAGTCCCTCAGTTACTGCCAAGCTATCTAGGGATTGTCTTGCATTTAGTGCTCTCATCCAGCTCCATTTTGCAAATATCTAAGAACGACACACAAAAGCAGACTGAAGTTTCTCTAAATGGCACAGCATACAAATGCATACAATGCACCACATTAAATGTTCATAAAAGTTCCTCTCAGCAATGTTTCTAGAGCCACCTGGATTTCTAATACTCCTCGCTACTACCCAGAATAGCTCCTCTTGTTTCCCAGAGCTATGCCTTTTTGTTGTTGTTTTCAGTTTAAAGCCAAGCATTAAATTACACATCTGCAAGTACCGTCCTGCTGGCTAAGTCAACTCTTGCATTATAGCAGTTACACCTTCCTTTAGTCCCACCCTTCCTTTTTAATTGTACTTTATTTTGCTGTAGCTGTGCAGTTCTCTATTCCTCAGAGCTCACCTTGCCCGAGCCCCGCCGGGGAACGTGTCTTTCACCTCCAAAGAATCTGCCCAGCGAGTCAAGTAGACCCGAGTCTCTGTGCCTTGGAGATCCATGTCTAGCATGGTCTGTAGTGCTCGCAGATGCCATTTTTGATCCGTGCCGGAAAGAGGAGCGTTTTTGTGAAGCCATCAAATCCGAATTCTCTGAAGCTGCTGCACTGTCCTCTTGGATGGTCTGTAGCTCGTCTGACTCTGAGGGCCGATCTTTGAAGGTGTTGTCTTCTCTTCCTGGGGCATCTCGGGAAAAGAGGCGGATCAAGTGGGGGCGACCAGTCGTGTCAGCTGGGTTGGCCTCGGGCCAGGCATTCTTCGGGTCTGCTGTGCCTTTGGAGTCTGTCACCGCTGGGCTCTTCGTGGAGGTCCCATTGTTCTGGTTCACATCTGCCTCTCCTGCAAACAACAAGGATGAGATATGAATACAGGCCTGTGAAAAACAGCCCTGGAACAATGCTGCTTTCTCTCCCTCGCCTTGAGATGCTCATTTCATACAAAACCCGTAATATGTGCAGTTGTAATGAAACTATGTTCTCTACCAGCCTTTAAGAACATTAAGCTCTCTTGGAACCGAAACCACGATGATGTTCTCACACAGAATTTGCAGTAGTTCTAGGTGGTTTTTTCATTAAACATATTTGTAAGTAGATCAGCAAGTTGTCTGAAGCACAACCGAAACTAACTTCACACGGAAGGGTTACTGACCAGGAGGCTTTCAGCAAACGGATCAGAATTCCCGTAATTTCCCTTGAAGACTGCAATTCTAAGATGTGCCGTTTTTCTCCAAAACGGAAAAAAAATAAAGTGACATTGCAGGCCTGCGCCGTCTCAAGTGCACGTTCCCTCTCCCACAATGTCAGGCCTTTTGTACCTGAAGGTTTTGTCCCCATTTGGGGTCCCGCACTGTAACTTCAATACCGATCAAACAGGTGTAATGAGGGGCGGGTTTTTTCACTATTTAAGTTGTCCTCCCTTCAAAAAAGCAGGGAACACTAAACCGCAATTTCTGCTCGGCCTCCCATGGTGGTTTTTCTCCATGCATGATCCTGACACTCAGCATACAATGTTCTAGCTCTGACGATGAAGGCCTAGAGCAAAATGGTCCAGTTTGCCCTTAGGGCTTGTGAGAAGAACAATTATCAGAAACTGATGAGGTTTTAGCCAAGAAAGGCGCCAAGACACTCCTCGTGGTGCAAATGAAATGTCTGCTGCCGTCTCCACAGTTGGGTTCTCATGCACACGGTAAAACGTTAGAAAAGAATCAGTTGCAGCAAACTTAACCTGTAGTAGCTCCTCTGTCGGTGACAAAAAGATTTACAGAGGGTTTTTTGTGGTCTGTACCATTATTCCTACTGTTCTAAAGGAAACCACATCCACTGCAGAATTTGTCTTGCCCCTAAGGAACACCTTAAAGAATATTAGTAGGTCACTGCTTGAGAAGCAACCTTCAGAGCAGACACCTCCCACGCACTCACTCCATGTCAGAAACATTTCTGGAGTTAACAGGACTTCAAAATTTCAGAGGTAAGTTACAGTTAGTCATATGTTACCTTTAGGGTCTTCTAATTACCTCATTAAAGCCCCACTGGATTTGGTCCTTGTTGCCATGGGAAGGACAGGATCTGGCAAACGCCGTTAGGTTTTCAAAGTACTCTGGGCTCAAGTGCTTTGCTGATTCACCAGAGCAGAGCAATTTTAGACTTGACACAGTCATTTCATATGATTTCGCCCACCCATGGGGCACTAAAGAGACCTCTTCCTAGGCTGAGAATAATTCTGGAATAATTTTATGGATAACAACACAAGACAGTAATGATGGCTTCTGCAAATATATGCCGGTGCTTAGGTTACAATTTGTTGTAATCAGTCTGCTACAGTTTTTCCATAGAAAAACATAACGTGCAGTTTTTGCTGTGCAACCTTTTTTTTTTGTTTGTTTCTTCTCTGAAAGCTACCTAGGAAATATTGGGGAACCTCAAGAAAATTTTCTTTGGTTAAAACATCTGAAAGGATTTCTTGGGAATACAATTATTTAACCAATGCTAATTACCACTGAAGACCTCATCAGTGGGGAAAAGGAGAATATTTGCTGGCAACTTGGGCGTTCTGGTTTTCCTGAAAAGATACTGTCAAACTTATGAGAAACTATTAAAGCCCCCAAATGATTTTCTTAATCCAACAAAAGAGAAAGTAGCTAACACGGATATACGACACGTTCTAAAACTGCAAAACATTTTAAAGAGCAACTCTAAGCCTAGATTCTATACCATAATACAGATCCATTCACGGACAGAAAAAGAAAAACAAACAAAAGGGCTATTGTGTTTAATTAAATGCATTAACAAAACACCGGAGCATCTGCATACTGATACTTTTTATAACAGTTGTTCTTTGTGTCACTGAATACGGGTATTGGTAAGCAACAAAGAGGGGTATTTGTGCCACAAAAGTAGCTTCTCCCAATGCATACGCAGTGAGCTATAAAGTATAAATCTTTCTGTATGCTTTATTTCAGTAGTGAAAGCACACATTTAAGTCTTCATCTAGATTTTCTGCATGCTTAAGTCTTCTCTAATATTTAAAAATATATAGCAGAGAGATATTGTTAATATTTGAGCTAACTAATCAAAGTCTGCAAGTGCATTTGGAGAGACAGATTGCTTTAATAATATCTTAAGGATATCCAGAATTAACGGAGCATGTAAACATATGCTTATTCTTTCATTTAGAAAGAAGTATTTAGACTTCTGTTAAAATCCATTATAAATGCTGTGCATATGATGCATATAATGATACTGATAATCTTGGTTTTGTTTCTCCCTGCAAGATGAAGCTCTCTTGTTAAAGAGTACCCTTCCTATACCACATCGCTTGTACAAGAGAAAGCTGCCCAGAGAGGAAGAGGTCTCTGGGCTTTTTTTTTTTTTTTTAAACCCTCAAAAATGGCTTAAAGAGTAAGTACAGCAGAATGCACTGCCATAGCCATTCCCAGGCGGCTCTTAAAGTGTCACCTATTTACGTTTAAGTGAACAAAGCCATTCAAAGCTGCGCAAGTGAGAACAGGAGAAAAGCACATCCTCACTCTAGCCCAGAAGCGGCAGGAGGAAGCCAGACGCCGAGCAGGGACGTGGCGCTCCAGGCGCGGCTGAGGACCGCTCCCAAAGGCAACGCCACCTTTCCGCTTCCCCTCGCTCCGAGCAGCTCTTGAGCCTGCCGCTGGCACAGTTTTCCTCATGCTTGTTGGTCAGAGCCATTTGTTCCCTGTGTACGCAGTGACTCCCAAAGTGAATGAATACAGAGGGACCAAAAATTCTGAGCAGTCTGTTAACGAAACAAAATAGAAATTCCAAAGGTGCTTTCAATGAAACAATAATAAACCCAACCCCTCATTGCCTTTAATAGGGGTTGGGCCACAGATAAGTATTTTCAAACCCACGGTGCCTTAATGCTCAATTTGACATTAATAGTTTATTCCGTTTCTTGAGAATCAAAATAATGCTTTTGCATAAGCCTCTAATTATCTGGGACCTCTCAGCCCAGTGGCTCGAACAATAGCTACTGTCAAGACCATGGAAACCTGTTTTATACAATCTCTGATGGAGAGCCCTTGGATACAAATGCCCTTCTCATGGGTCACTTGGTAGAGCTGCTCTGCGATAGTCCCTCCTCCTGTATAGAGAAGTCCATAGTTTCTTCCATACAGAAGACAACCTAGAAAGAGGTTGCTGAGCTAAGAGTTTTAATGTGTTAAATTAAAAAAATATTACAAGTTTTTAATCTCTTCCCACCCCTTCCCAGTCTTGCTTTCTTAAAGATAGTTGTAATTCCTCTCACATTCTTATTGCTGCTCCCTCTACAAATGCTGTAAAATAAATGATGAAAATTAAGCTGATAAAAGCCGAAGCACATTCCCCTAGTTTGGCTCCTCAAGAGAGGCTTAGTTCAACAGTCACAGGATATTAAAAATATTGATTGTAAAAATATATGACAGCAGCTTAAATATTTGTATAAGATCTTAAGAATTAAATATTATTCACACATTACAAACACCGGGAACTACATTAATCAAATTTATAACATCCAATATTTAATATTTTTTATAGTAACTACAGATTGCTGTGACTGATTACTAATTTCCTTTTTCTTGGCCTTCTCTCAGGGTATGAAGATGAAAGCTCTCTCACTTTAACCTTAGGGACCTTTCAAATAAATTTTTCATTTTAGCTTAAATCATGTATATTTATAAAGCAGTGCTCTTCAGTACATGAAATATAACGCGTATTTGCCCTTTTCTACTTTTTGGGTCCTATTTCTTTTATAGGACAACTACTGGATAGTTAAATATAACGCAGTACAGTTCTCAATTCTGAGTCAACTATGTGTCAGTACATTTACTGAAATGCTGATACTAAAATATTAGTTAAAACCTCTGGAATTTTGCATTGACATACCTGGTTTTAGTCACTTGAACAACAAAACGTTACACCTAAAAATCACCCAGCTTTTTAACACCTAAGATTTCAAGATCTTCAGTAAGCTGTAGTAGTAAGGCATATGTGCAATCTATTAGTAATAGTTTGCCTTGCATTATTTAAGAGGCTGAAAGCCACTATTCTGGAACATGTGGCTTTAATAACATTTGTGGTAATATCAGGGCATTTGAAAGAATGAGAAGGACAGAAAATGCACATCTGTCATTAATACCTACGAGGGGCAGTTGAGGATATCTGGGTTCCAACTCTGCGTTAAGGCAACTGTTTCAGAACATTTTGCCCTTCCTTTTTATGCAGCTAAGTTCTCTACAAAAAGGACCTTAAGGAACTGTTTTGCAGGAAGTATTGCATAAGGCACCGCTGGAAGCTCCAATTCAACTCTAAGCTTTGGATATTGTCATGAAATCACACACTTCCATTGTTCCTGCACTATCACACACCTCTCCCAGCTCTAACTGTTCTTGAGTAGATGGGGCAATGGAGCTTTGGGTGTGCATGTAAATGAGAAGTCTGAACATGCAGCAGTAATTACACACCCTGACCTACTACAAAAGCCAGGATCAAATCAAAATCAGACCAATTTAACACTTAATTTCCTTGGAAAAATGGTCCAACTATTTGGTGCTCAGCTATATCAAGTATCAAAGGCCAGCGTAGCAAAAGCTGTTCATCCTGCAGACCAGCACAGGTCGTCTGCCAGAAACAAAGGCCAGTCCTGGCTTCCAGCCAGTGCTGATGAGACTAAAAGGAGAAAAGGGGGTGAGAGAATGGGTGCAAACCAGTAAAATGGTGCAGAGAAAGGTTCAGCGAACAAGCCTACTGATCTCCTGGTCCTTTGCTGAGTGGCTTCAGAAAAATACAGGAGTTATCCCATGAAAATGCGTGAGGCAGTTCCACTCTCACCCTTGAGCCCCAGTGAGAGGGACAATCCAGCTCCTGGTTTGGACTTTTACTACAACGCAGCTCACAGCAGAACGGAGTAGACACTGCAGCATTTAGGCTCCACTAAATAAATATTTGGGGAGAAGGAGGAAAGAATTATGCCTGCATTGTTACATCTGAACTGCAAAGCTTGATTTATCCTCATTATGCTAAGACTCGACAGACAAAAAACGGCTCTCGGCCTAACTTCACTGATATGGTTAGAAGGCAACATGCCATCAGACATTTCACTTCCCAGATCTAATTACTGGGCTTGTCTGATGCTTGTCAAACTGCTGGAAATCAATTTTTGAACAAATATTTCTGGTTTTTTAACACATATTTTGTTTGGAATAGATGGCATGCAGCATAATTGTGAAACAAACAGTTTGTCATAGCTCTGGACGCTCTGATCTGCTGGTGCATTTAGCCTTTAAACAAACATTTTTCCCATTTGCTAGCAGAATGAATGCAGAGAGAAATGCCAGCATGTCTTAAAATACAGGTTCACATGAGTTTAACACTCCAGCCAAGAGACCATTTCTATTACAGCTCGCTCGCTCTCCCTCCCTCCTTGCCAAAGCTTATAAATTTTACGGAAAAAAAGGTAAATTTTCTCCAAAGCTTCAGAGTAACTGATGAAAGAATATTTTTCTGCACAAGAAACTCAGCTTTTCCTATGGTCTAATCAAGCTGTAGACCAAAACTCCACAAAAATGAGAAGCCATCTGCTAAGCATAACATGCATTCTTTTGACTTTTCTCCCTCACCACATACATTAGACATTACAGAGCGTATAAGGCTCTTACCAGACAAGAATGAAAGGTTGCGAAGGTGTTTCCATTCCACTGATTTGTCAAGTACACTTCTACACTGATCTGATGGAGCAGTGAATAAGGGGTCTGTTCTGGCACAATTTTCCTTACAATAAACCTTAGTCTTAAAAATATAGTAAAAAGTGGAAGACCCCCACCTGGCCCAGTATAGGCTCATAAATATCTGTTACTGCAGAGTTGTATTTACTTCTGTTGAACTAAGTTGAACAAAAGACCGAGTTTAGTTCTGTACTACATCTTGGGTCAATAAAGATCCCTGGCTAAGCCTGCTGAAAAGGATTGCACTGCTGTTGGTAAAGGCACAACACGTTTTTAGAGCTGACATTTAGACTGCGTTGCTGTGGCCAGATGAAATCCACTTCAAATTTTCCAGGAAGAGCCTGACAAATGCTGCTTTCCCTGAACCCCTGATGCCTTGTGGAATACCAGTTCTTAGCTGTTTTCTGCAGGCAGCATTATGGTGGCTCAGAGCTACTGCCGGACTGAAAACCAATAGGTCAAATAGGATCTATTAATTGCTAGGCCTTCACTAATGCCTAAGTCTTGGCACAGTTGCTTTCAGGCTCATGAAAGTTCTCGCCTCTCCAATCCCTCCTCAGCTCACTTCTGCTGAAGAACGGCCATGAGAGAAGCAGAGCTTGGCCATGCAGCAGAGCTCGCACAAAAACACAAAAAGGTTTTGATGGAGAGAAGGGAAGTGCCAGTTCGCATCCTATTATGGAAGTACCTGTCTTTGCAGGTTCAGCAGGAGAAAAGAGTGACAGCATGTCTGTATTATTTATGTTCATACTTTGAAGGAAATAGATACTACATTCACTCAGGTAAAATAGGAATATCTACTTTTTAGCAGAAAACTATGCTGTCCGACAAAAATTCAAATTGCACAGTAGAATGACAATTCTTTCAGACACTAATTACTACAGAATGAAAAAATAAGTGCAGTTCCTCTCACTTCACTTCTGATACTAACCTAAAATGTATTCCAGAACTGCTGAAAAAAACCCTCAAACATCTGACATACTTTGTCATAAATTCACAAGCAGATGTCTTGCTAGGTAAGACACCCAGTAAAATCTCTCTTGAAATGACTAGCAACCTATTTTCCAGGGGGCTAGTCAATGAAAAACTTGCTGGCCGTCAAAGGTGTCTGTAACACTAGTGCTGCTGTTCTTTTGACACTGAGAAAAAAAATTAACCTTCCACTTGACAGTTTCTTCTCAGCTCCCTCAGTGCACAAGAGAGTAGGCCTGGTTGCCATCCAGAGATGTCTGTTTTCAGGACTTCCCTTAGCAACCAGAAAGATAATTCTCAAAGCTTGGGAAGTAGAGCTGGAAAAATCTACCTCTGAAGTCGCTTACCTTGAAGGTTGCCGAAACAAGAGATGTGATCTGCCAGAAACTTTCTTTACTATACATGGTCACTGATGATCTGCACAAGGATAATCAAAGTCATCAACCCCCTGCTTGGGGGACAAGAAAGGACTTTTAGATTTTAAGTACTGGGCCCAGGGTAGACGTTGTTTGTACACGCAGTACTATTTGCATGGGTCTCCCAGAACCTGGTTAAAATACACACACTTCTTTCAATATGGGAGCAACTATTTCAGGGTCCTATTTATACTGAAGCAAACTATAAAGTTACATGCAACCTGACCAGTAAAATATGTCCTTTAACAGCAAATATCACGTGTCTTATCTGCTTTCTTAAGTTTGCCTCTTTCATTTCAGGAACACAATGCTTAAAAGCTAGACGATGAACACAACATAGAAGCCAATACACATTAAGTTCATCAACCAAGTAATGCTGGATTATGGAGTGATAAAAAAAAATAAGTATTAATTTTGCAAGTTCATTAGGGTAATCAACAGCTTGATTTGTTGGTTTGGTTTTTTTTTTCTTTCCTCTAAATCCTGCGAGGCTTCATTGTCTCAGACAAAGCATTTAACCTGTAACTGTGAACAACTGCTTTTTACAAGAGTACCAGTTTCATGATAAATGCATCCCCTAAGCATCGCTCTGCAGTAAAGCTAACAAAGGTGTACTTGTCACTTAACAGCCTTTGGAAGAGGGATCCCTGTAACAGGTGGTGCTGGCGCTGTGGGGTATTGTTGCCTCATGGTACCTCATTTGGTAGGGTAACTATACTGACTTTTTCAACTTACCTGGTAAAACCATCACAATCAATCAACAACCAGATGAGAACAGGCAGGAATGTGACATCTAGCTGGAATGGTGACACTCTAACATGCCTAAGTCTTATCTTGTGAGTTAGCAAACAGCACATAATTTTTAGTTTTGCTGAAAATTTATAATTTGAGAGGCTTGATTCGATAAAACAAATACAAAATAAAAACTAAAGATACGCTGTATATTCATTGCAGCTTGTGTTCACCATTACTGTTCAACTGAAGGCAACTAAGTTTTACGGTATCACTGTCTAAAAAGTAGTAATGCTATCTGTGTCAGAGATTTTTGATATACCATCACCAGGGGCCCTCTTGCTGGAAAACTCCGATGTATTGTCAGGCTTTTCACCAAGGCACACGCAGCTCCTAGCATCTGCATCATGTCAGAGATGAGAAAGCACTTGCAGTCTGTGCAGTAATAACCCAATGTTGTAGTCCGTGCCCAAAGTCTGGATATTAACAGGAAGCACGTGTGGTTACTGTGGTTGAAATGCATTAACATCCCCCTTACCCACTGTGAGGGGCTGCTCTCTGGGAGCCAGGTTTTAGACCTGATAGAGGAAAACCAACATCATACCACCCCCAAACTTGTACACCCTGCATTATTTATGTCTTTAAGTATCCTCTTTCCTCTCTTGTCTTACTGAAGAAACTTAGCCCTTCACACAGATGCTTAAAGTAGCAAAATGAGTAGTGGCAGCATCTGAAATAGGCATGTTCGTTCTGGCCGTGTCAAAGGGAAGAGACCAAAGCAAGATAGTCAGCAATGCTTTTCAAGCCATAGGAACTGCACACCTACTCTGCGTCCTCCCATTTCAGATGACACTGAGGCTTAAGAACCAGAGGTACAACAGACCCTTCCGTCTTAAACCTACTCTGAAAGTCACACCAGATTCAGCATGCAAGAAATTAGCTGAGGGGCAAAAGTTACACGCTGTCTGTCACTGCACTGAGCTTAATTTCCTCCTCTTCCCCTGTGCTAAGAGGGTTTTATAGTACAGGCTATAAACATATTTCTGCAATTCAGTGATGCATCTTTGTAAAAAACTATCAGTTACTCCTAACTTTTGAGGTCTTGCAGAAGAGTTTTCTACTGAGCCATCTGCTGCCTTTACCTAGCTGCACGGACCAGCTACATGTAAAGAAAGCCAGCTATTTGGGAACACATGGCGCAAACCCTAGCAAAAAGAAAACAGCTCTGGACGTTGTTACTTGCCCCATGGGTGCGTGAAAGTGTTGCGTGCTTGTGAGCCTATTTAAGTAAAGAAACGTGCAAGTAAAAAGCGGCATTCAAAAAAGTTAAAAATATCCCCTGTGGGAAAACAATTTTTCATCTCAACATTTTAATTAAAACCAAGCCAGTTGATTGTACTAACTGCCTTGCACTCTGCATGTTTTCCTAGAGTTGGTCACTTGGGTTATCTGTGCCACTGATTTACAATGAAGAGCTGAAACGAAGCCCACGTGGTGGCCTACCCTTGCAGAGGAATGCAGCAGTGTAGGCCTGGCTCGCAGCCTGTCTCCCTTGTTTTCTAGAGCTTCTGGCATCGCCTCCATTGCTGAGGGTTACAAAGGAGAGTACAGAAAACAAAAAAGCCTGTGGTTGAAACCAGTGGGACTTGCTATGGCAGAAATTTGGAATCTATGAGAAGCATCTGGCAATTCTCCACTCAGACTGCAGAGAGTTTTTTAAAAACGTAACCCAAGAATTTTATCGACCCACCAGTTTCAAAGAAAAGTGTTTCTTTGTGTTACTAGAATATATAGGTTTGTTTTAATCCTGAATATCTCATAAAGGATCCTCCCACATCAAAGTGAACTGGGGCATCATTTATAATGAACAATTTCATGTCCTTAAAGAAGTAAAATTAAATCACCTATTTGATCCATCAGCATTTGTTGTCTTTAAAATTTGTCCAAGTGACTAACATTAAACAAAGATTGCTTGATTATTAATCTTTTCTGCTACAATCACACTGAACCTGAATAATTGTGAGTTTGCAAAACCTCCCACACCCTCCCAAAGTAACAGCACAACAAAATGAACAGCACTTACATCAGATTTCACAACAACTTCCACTATCTTTTGTATTTTCCACCTATCCTGTCAGTGCAACTGAGTACGCAATATTACAGTTCAATTTCTTTCATAACACCACAGAGAAATAGCACCTTAAAATCAGCAGAAAAAGAAATGCCAGTGAAACGAGTGAGGTGAGGACAGTGACTGAACTAGCTGGTTCAAAGGGAGTTGCTCAGAGCACGATAAAGAGCGTGAAAAACCCCAGCTGTAGAATACTTTCCATTAAAACCCCATCACATACTGATGCCATGAAAACAGCACCAGTAGTTTCTCCAAAGGAGGGCTTGATAACATTGCTGTTTTTTCTTGACCAGGGTTTAAGTGTCTAAAGTGGTAGATTATTATTTAGGAAGTACAGACTGCAGAATAAAATACAGTTGTAATACACTAACTTTAAGAAACACACTTCAATTGCGACAACAGGGAAGCTACTTGCAGCAGAAGGCTACAAGCCCCTGTTTATATGAGCTGCATTTTAGTCCTACAGAATAATACTGTTCACGTGTATTAAGTTTTCCTGAGACCAACTACCTAAACCTAACCCCAATGAAACGCTTCATGGTAGTGAATATAGCCCGAAGTACTGTATGAATATGAATGCTTGTAACTCCCCCCAAAACAATGCGCCGATTGGCTGGTTTGGGGACAAAACTTCGAAGTTTGGTTTCCAAGATAGCTTCGAATAGAGCAGGCACAGGAAAAAAGCAAATTACAGGAACGTGGCAGTCCTAGGGAGAATAGCGCACAACTCAAGCTGGGTGTTTGGTAGCTGTGAATTACTTGCAGGATGCTGTAATCAATACGCTTGAAATTTTCATGCGGCCTTCAGGTGTACATTGCTGTATCTCTGGATTTCTCTATTATACCCTGTTAATGCATTCTGAATTGAAGCTTTAAATAGCTCAACTTGATCTCAGGGAGTCACCAGTGTTACAGAGAATTTGCAGTTAATTTGGTAGTTTTTAGAAGCAAATTTTTTCCAGAAAATACCAAGATACACTACAGTCCTATAAATTACACATTTGGGGTACAAAGTACGTATTTACCAACACTTCTAAAAATATCTGAAATACCCAGGGGCACAAATAAGCCTGTAGACCATTTCCCATTGTGTTGCACTCTTGCACATGTAAGACAAAATTGAAGATCTGGCTCTACAGAAGTTGACAAAAAATACTCAAGAAAAGCCAAAAGGAGCTGTAGAGATGTTCAAGCTGCCTAAACTGCAGCTCTCTACAGTCAGAGCAAGTCCACAACTGTTAGACACTATTGGTCTGATGTTATCTTCACTCCAGAATTAATTTTCACCTTACCTCTGCAGTGAAAGGTCAGAGGAGCAACAGAGAGCAGGAGTTTCTTCCAGTTGCACAGAATTTGCTCACAGAGCTCGTCACGTCTCAAACTGATTTATTACTCTAAAAAGATGCGAGCACCTCTGTGCCCTGTGGGAGGCAGAAGCCCAGGTGAAGACCCACACCTCCCACCCTCTGCCCACAATGCCAACAGTGAGAGCAGCTCCCTGACCCGCCAGGACACAGAAGCCCGTGTTGTGACCCACATCTCCAGCTGTGTCCAGGAGGCAGAAGATCGAGTACCTCCGGGTCCTGGGGCAATGCAATGACCGTGTTGTGACTCACGCCTCCAGCTCAATCCAAGACATGAGCAGTGGAAGAAGCTCACACCTCCATGGAGACAAGAGCCACAACACCAGCTGCATCAATGCGGTGGAAGACATGGGCACCTCTGTGCCCTCTGGCAGAGGACCAGGTCACGAGCCTCACCTCCACTTCAAGATGCTGGCAATGAGAGAAGATCCCTGTCTGATATGGACACTGCATGTAGCTGTCACCTGCAGCTCCAGCTCTGCCTTTGGTATGGACAGTGAGAAAGTAATTCTGCCTAAAAGATCAGCAGCTAACTGCTAATTTTAAAAACACAGTAAATGCAGATGTGTCACTTCAGGGATGTTCAGCATTTCAGATTCCAGTTTTTGTCTGCCTGAGAATGCTTAGTCTAAACAGATTTTTGAATGAATTCATATAATAGCATGGGATTCTAGAGGGTGACAGTCAAAATGATCACTCTGAACTCTGAAGATAAATCCAAAAGCCAGGTTACTCAGAGGACAAATTCCACGCGCCATATCCAAAGCCATATACAGAAGCCACCCACGCTTGAGCATCCTTGTCATAAATGTGCTCTCAGGGCACAGACTCCCAAGGCTGCATCTAGCCCGTCTCGCTGTTTAAAGTGTCTCTGCAAGCCCTGGCAGAAGGAACACAGCAGCCAAGGACGATGCATCCTGCTGACTACCATGAAGGGAGGGAACGGGATTTTTGCCACCATGCTCTGTCTTGCTTGTCAAAACAGCTTTGTCTAGAAGATGCCTAATGGAGTACGTCAGCACAGACCCAGGAGCAGAGCCACGTAATTGCTGTGGCAGAACAAGCGGAGGGTATGAAAATATTGTAGTACAGGCAATAAACCTGCAATACAGGTAGTTTGTTAAACTATTAGCAAGAATTATTTCAATGCCTTTGTATTTTTTATAATCTACACAACTAAAAACCCAAGAGTTATAGAGGTAGTTTGGCTCATACAGCAATGATAAGCTATTCAGAGCCTTCTCAGTGATTTCCTCAGTGAAGAGATTTGTCATCCAAAGAAATATTTTTCAGAAAAAAACTCAAATATGTGCCTGAACAATTGATATGAGATTTGATTAAAATGTCTGCCTGCCTGGCAAAATCTTATCTCCAGAACTTATCATAGGGTCCACAGGAGGCAATATCTTTTTCACAAAATACTTGAATGCAGCCCTAAAACCAGAATAAAGAATACTTGAAACCAAGTAGGAAGTTCCAGCAAATACAACAATGAACACTTTAAAGGACTGAGGCCGTCTACACTGACTGAATTGGCACAGGGTCTTACAGCAGAGAGATTATTCCACATAAAGAATAAAAAAAATATTGGCGGAAACCTGAGACTAAGTGGAAGAAAGATACCAGAAAGAAAGAGATGACCATTTCTTTTGATGATGAAGAGGTTAACAAGAAATACGAACTCGGACGTTTAGAGCCAGATACAAATCGCTTTGTCTGTCTAGCCTGCAAGCAATGCCCAGCACTTAGCAGGGAGTGGAGACGTTACATGAAGTCACATGGAAAGACCATACACCCCATTGCAAACCACAGAATCCACAGCCTTAAATGTCTGGACCTAAGTCTTCCAACCCTGAAGGAAAGGACAGTATTTGCACTTCCAATTTGTCACATCATCCTGCTGCTCTCCCATGTCGAGCACCCTCTCCCTCTCTGCCCTCTGCCCCCGCAGCTGCCAGTCCTTCCTCCCACCTCCTTTTCACTAGGGTCCTGAACCAAAGCTGCTGCCCAAACCACTCTGCTGTGCCACCTACACCACTCTCCACTCCCACAAGCTCCACACCTCCACAAACACAGCGATCACTCGCCATACTGCTGCAGGCTTTAGCAGGCTTCCTCTGGACCAAGTTCCAGATTATCTCTGCACAGCAACTCACCTCTGAAATATCTCCTGGTCATAAAGCCTACCTGCCCATTGCCAGAAGTGTCAGAAGCTAATACAAGCAGACAACACATACTCACTTCTAAATCAATTTAGAATAGTCATCACAAGATTAAAGTGCTACTTCTCCTAACTTAAGCTGTCAAACGCTTAAAACCCACGTACATCTTACGATACTGGGAGTTAACACAAAATGTCTGAATTCAAAAGGTTCCCACTTAGAAAATAAATACTGCATGGGCTTTTGCCCCTTCTGAAAATCTGCTGCTGCTCTGGATTACTGACATTTGTCTACATTGGCTAAGAGCTTTCAAAGTAATTTCACAATACATTTGGCAAACGTCTTTCCAGCGGTACCCCATCAGCCCTTTACGGCTCTGCTAACGGAGCACTGCTGGAAAGGTGGCAGCCCACAGTTCTCTTATCCAGTCTTAAGCGTCACTTGGTTGGTGCCATGGACTGATCCAGTTTTGGAATTTTGTCCTTTCTGCACTGAAAGAAGAAATACTTAATTTCTCAACCTTCCCAGAGGAATTTAAATGGCTGTGCTAACACAAAGATCATACAGAGATGCCTCCTCCACATCCCAATTACAAATATGTTTCTCCCCATTTCATTTTATATGCTCATCTATACATGCAGGTAGCGCATGAAAGGAAAAAAAAAACATTTCTATATTGGCTGAAGGAAGGGGCAAAATTATCACAGAACCACAGATTCACTTATGTTGGAAAAGACCTCTAGGATCATCAAGTCCAACTGTCAACCCAACACCCCTATACCTCCTAAACCATGCCCTGAAGTACCACATCTACACATTTTTTTAAATAACTCCAGGGATGGCAACTCCACCATCTCTCTGGGCAGCCTGTTCCAATGCCTGACCACTCTTTCAGTGAAGACATTTTTCCTAATATCCAAGCTAAACCTCCCTTGACACAGCTTAAGACCATTTCCTCTTGTCCTATCACTAGTAACTTGGGAGAAGAGACCAACACCCATCTCACCACAACCTCCTTTCAGGTAGTTGCAGAGAATGATAGTCTCCCCTCAGCCTCCTCTTCTCCAGGCTAAACAACCCCAGCTCCCTCAGCCGCTCCTCTTAAGACTTGTTCTCTAGACACTTCACTAGCTTCGTTGCCCTTCTCTGCTCCAGTACCTCAACGTCTGTCTTGTAGTGAAGGGCCCAAAACTGAACACAGTATTCGAGGTGTGGCCTCACCGGCATTGAGTACGGGGGACGATCACCTCCCTGCTCCTGCTGGCCACACTATTCCTGATACAAGCCAGGACGCTGTTGGCCTTCTTGCCCACCTGGGCACACTGCTGGCTCATGTTCAGCCGGCTGTCAACCAACACCCCCAGGTCCTTCTCTGCCAGGCAGTTTCCCAGCTGCTCCTTCCCAAGCCTGTAGCGTTGCATGGGGTTGTTGTGACCGAAGTGCAGGACCCGGCACTTGGCCTTGTTAAACCTCCACAATTGGCTCTGCCCCATCGATCCAGCCTGTCCAGGTCCCTCTGCAGATCCTTCCCACCCTCAAGCAGATCAACTCCCCCGCCCAACTTGGTGTCATCAGCAAACCTACTGAGGGTGCACTCAATCCCCTCATCCAGATCATTGATAAAGATTATACAAGACTGGCCCCAATACTGAGCCCTGTGGAACCCCACTTGTGACCAGCTGCCAACTGGGTTTAGCTCCGTTCACCACAACTCTCTGGGCTCGGCCATCCAGCCAATTACAAGATCTCCAAAGTAGCCTGTGCCATTGGTACCCTCTGTGCAGCATGAAATCTCACATTTCTAAAAGATGTATTTGTATGATGTTTGCTAGACTGAGAGCAAATGTGGTCTGCCCATGCATCAATTCCAAGTTATCTTGTTTGTCATGCTCTTGAAGCCAACTGAAAGTTGTACAGCTTCTCTAAGGCATGAGGCATAAGCAGTTCAATCAGAAGGGATCCTGAAAATTAACTGAAGCTTAGCACGGTGCTAACATGGTTTCCCTTTGGCAGCAAAATACGAAGTAGTCAAGCTCCAAGTCTCACAGCATGCCTAAAGTGGACAAAACTGTGGTGCATAGACTTACTGGAGGTTCTTTCCATGGATTAATTTCCAGCACACAGCATGTGCAATCACTAACTCCTCAATATTGTTCTGCTAGATCATCAATAGAAAAACAGATGAACTTAGCACAGAGGTGGTCATCTTTCACTACTTTTAAGTCTTTAAGTGCGGCTCACCTACTGTTCCTTGCTAGAATTATTTGTAAATCTAGTGCATGACCGAATTTTACTGTGAAGTCTATCAATAAGGACAGCATACTTTTATAACATAGTATTTATATGCACGTTTTATGTACTTTTTACATACTAATTGAAAGCAGAAAAATTAAAATTCTCTACCCCTCTCACCTTCCCATGTTCATTTCTGCTTATTTCAAGGTCTATATGGTGGACACTTTTTAAAGAAGTCTTCTGTTCTAAACTCTGCTTGCAGAAATAGTACTCGGTTTTGACCTTACCGTAATACTTCATCCTGATATCAGACTTCCTTCCATACACACAGAGACAAGTTTCAGTTTCTCCTCCCTCATGCTAATATACTCCAGACCAACACGGTTGAACATAAAAGCCACAGGCTGTCACAGACCAATCTTTCTACTAAGCACTCAGTGGTCTTCGGTATAGCAGTTCATTTAATTTATCCCACTTCTTTTGCCTTATCTGATCATTATTTGTCTTAAATCATGTAAAATAACATCTTAAAAATAGCCTGTATTCCCTTTGCTAAATTCCCAAGTATAAACACGCACATGAGGAAAATTTCCTTTAACAAATTCAATTGAATACGATTTCTTCAAGCAAACTGACAATCACTGTCAATTCATACCTTTTTTTTTTAAGAGAAGAACTGGTTAGAAAACTCATGAATGCTTTTCTCCCTCTCTGCAAAATTTAACCTCTCCAGCCTCCAGCAAGCGCTAAAATTTTTCAAATGTCAATTTTTCAGGTTGCTTCACCTTTGAAAGAAACATTTCTTATAGTCTTTGTCCTATCTTTCCCCACCCCAGAATGCACGTTATAGCAATGAACGTACAGAGACCAGTTTATATATACACATTACAACAGATTGAGGGAAGCTTAGCATGGAGAAAAGCATTTATTGTGCTTACCTATTTACTACAGTATGTGGCAATGATGGTAGCACCAATTAGCACCACCATCAATGCAGCCCAGAAAAATCTGCCAAATGAAAACAGAATTCCTGGTAGAATCACTAAAGCACATAAGGAAATGGCTTGTTTAAATCAATACTATATTAGAAGAAATATATCAAATCTCAGGAAAAATCTGAACCCTGCAGTAGACTTAGGGTCCTTAGTTGGCAAAAGCACAACGTAGTGGGTCCTAGCAACATACCCAGGGAGCACAAACAGCTCTGTGGCACAGAGGGAACAGCAGTCTCCATTAAAAAAAAAAAAACAAACCACACACACACACAAAAAAACACACAAAAAAAACCCCAACCACCAAAATCCATACAATTCTTCCCTTTAATTAAGGATATGTATATGTAGCATTTCAGTTGGGTTTTACCTGAGATATAGTTTGCTCTTGGACAGAAAAAACCCAGGAAATTATTAAGAAATCCCAAAGCTGTTAAAGTAAATCTAGACATACACCAAAAGTCCATTTCTGCCTCTGAGTTAACCGTCTGTCAGAACAGCCTTTTAGATTTCCACTTTAATATTTTAGTCTCTTAACCTCGGCTATTCCAAATCTTTAGAAACTCCAACCTGCTCTCCATCATTACAAACCATGTTATACATGTCAAATATATTAATAAACATACTCTCATCTAGACTAGGCCATATTAGACATTTTCTATACACTAACAAATGATTGATATTAGATTATAAATAATAAGGGAGGTTTTTGAAGTAACAACAAAAAAAAGCATAACACTTTTTTTCCCTCTGCTGAACACTTGTGAGCTGTACCATAGTTCTAAATGTGACTCAATGCTATACGAAGAACAATGGTGACAAACTGTATAAAACCGCGGCAGTGATCGATGGTACTTTACACAATATCTGCTTTTCAGTAGCAGCATTCTAAGAGTGAAAAACTGCTTGCACAGTACCAAGCTTTGTACCAGTTTGTGGGAGTTACTGTTATTAAAAAAAAAGAAAGAAAAAGAATTCACAAACTTTATCTTGCTGTTTGAGTATGTATGAAGTCACTTTTTCTGTGATAAAAAAAAAAAAAACAGTCAGAAAAAGTTCTGAGGACTAAAATGATAGTATGATCAAGCTACAATTGATCTGAAATATTTTAACAGGCAATAAGTGCCATAAACACATTTTTCCAAGTGTATTTTGGGCATATTCCTCTCAATCCACCCAGAAAGTATGATAATGAGTAAAGCTACCACTTCTAAAATAATTTACGAAGAGCCTACGAGCAATTCAATAGGTTACACCAGAAGGAAAATCACAGGGCAGCACTTGTATATACAAGATGCACATGCCACACATTCCTGGTTTTCCTAATCAAAGATGCAACCCCAGGAATCCAGGCGACACCGTGTCTGCCTTTTGCAGGCAGAGATTGCTCCGCTCGCACCCCAGACCAGCAGAAGTCACTTCGCAGCCCTCGGCACCCAGCCAACAAACCTGGGCAACACCTGGAGCAGGCTTGGTGCTGCACTAACCTGGGAGTCGCAGCCTCCCGCTGGGCGGTTCCTCAGGTGCAGCAGACCTGTGCCCGCCTGCAGAAGGCTGAACGATTAGTAGTTCTAAACGATGCTCCGTTTGCGCTTGCAAGACAAGAAACACGTGTGGGTGCCCGTGTGTGCAGGAGCACTATGTGCAAGCCACCATGCATTTCTGAAATAAACAAAGACGACAACTCTGCCTCAGCAGGAAGTTTTTGTTTTTCTACCTCTTAAGAAGTTGTGCAGACAACTCACGAAAGGTAAAAAGTGCTCCCTAGACAGAAAATAGCTGTGCTAGTCTTATCTCTGAAAATAAAAAGGTCATTTATCTCCAAGGTAAATGCTTTAAAGATATTTATGTAGCCACAGATTAGGACTGTTTGGCAGCAGCAGAAGTCTTTTCTATTCACAGTATGCGCTATCCCAGAAAGTTATTTGGCATCCCTTGGAAATATGTAAATAATGCAGCCTATTTATAAAGCCTTTGCAATTTGGTTCAGTTCTCAATTTAGGATGCAGTCCACTGTAGTAAATCATGGACTTTGGTTGTCCTGAGAAAGCAGGAAAACCAGTGCAGCCTGCCAAGGGGGTGCCACAGCCTGTAGGAGCCCAATGTGCTGGAGGAGGTAGCAGGAAAACTGCCCACGTACCCCCAGATTTGTGTTCGTGGCTTAATGAGAGTCTTGGTTTTTTTCCCCACTGAAAGCCTGAACTACTGGAATCAAGACAGAATGATACAACAAGCAGCAATTAAAAATTAAAAATAAAAAGGGAAAAAGCTAACTCCATCTTCACTAACTGTGAGGAATGGTTTGAAAAGCTGCAGCTTAAGATAACCTTGCCAGAGTCCCAAAAGCACCAGCAGGCTCTGCAGCCTCTTCCCCCAACACGTCTGGGAGTTCACCTGCCTACGTTCAAGGTCAGCTCTGCTCCTGGGCAGCTGTAACTGGGCTCAGACTGCTGGGAAGCAGCTCAGTTGTGAGAAGGAGCTGCAAGAAGTCTCCCAGGCGGCTGGCTTGCAGTCACGGTTCAGCTCCAGCCCTTGGTCGTGCCTGGCCTGAATAACACTATGGTGCCAGGCCTCACACCTTGCAGAGATGGGACCTATCCCAACACTGCCAACTTGTCTGGCGGTCACCAGGCGGCACCCCACCCCAATGGCCGTCCCCAGTCCCAGTCTGCTCTGCTTGCTCGGGTACCTGAGGTGCCTGCCGTGCTGTCACCCTGGGTCCCAGCTCACCTCCGTGCTGGGCAGGCCACTCCTGCTGCTCCCTGACAGCATCAAAATGCAAAAAACAAATGCATTTATTTTTGAGCCCTCATTTATTGTCTTTGGCCTTCAAAAATACCGAAAGAAAATTAATCTGTGCTCAACCTGATGAGTGTAAGAAAAACAGAGGATTCCACCCTGTTTCCATCTGCAATTTCAATTTACAGAATTGCCTCCAGTATACACTGAATTATCCTAGCTACCTAAATAACATGAGACACTTGGAGGAGGGGCTGAACCTGAAGGATATCCCTTCCAGCAGCAAAAGCGCCCACTGGGGATAGTATTGCCTGAGAAATCCAAACAATCATATACTGATTAACAAATGAAGGTACATTTTATAAAATGTAAGTAGTTCATAATTTGGACAAAAACTTGCACTTGGCAAAAGCTTCCAGCTCTGACTGTTTGTCTTTCAGAAAGTGTCATAAAGAGGCATTCACCAAAACAAATCCCCTCCTCTCTACCCACACCTCCTCCTGACAATTCTTTCTGCGACATTAAATAAGACAGGTCTGTCAAGCAACAAAGAAACTAGGAGAGAGCTGGTATTTGGAATAGAAGAACATCCACCCCGTTTCTGAATTCCCAATTTTCTATTCTGACAAGGAAAATATTTTCTATATACCTGAAAGGAATGAAATTAAGGCCCATATTCTTTGCAGGTGGCTGACACAACTTGGTTGAAATCAGCAATTTTCAAGTTATCCTACACTTCTACTGATGGTACAAGCAGCATGCTGCGCTCCATATAGAAAATGAGAAAAAGATACAGGATAACTGGATTTGGAGCTGTACCATGCTATTATCTGAGAATTTTTTCTTTTTCATACATTTTCATTTATGACTTGCTGCAGTTTGAATAGATGATTGCAAGTGGAAGTCATCTTGGTTTCACCTGTTTTCATTGCCAGGTCTGCCACACGCAATAAAAGGCTTCAAATTCCTGAATACAGTAAAAGTGAACTGAAAGCTTAGCTCACATTTAACTAGTGCACACTTTGTGCTACCCTTGGGGTTGTATGGGTCTAGCTAAGCACTATCATCACCACCACCACTAACCAGTAGAAAAATTGCATACTCTTCAGCCGCTTTTCTGCGTGCACTGCAGGATAGATCTGCTAAGTTTCTTTAAGATCATTTTGACTGGTATTCAAGTCACTAGGTACCACTTGCGTTCATCCTAGGATCTATGACATCCAGCCCAGTTCACAGGCACTTAAACATAATTGGATAGATGTACAACCTTGTATATCCAAGATGGATAACCTTGTAAATCCAACATGCATCTTGGATGCAATAACAAATATTAACTCTGTTGAGCCATGCTGTGAAAAACACATTTGCATCTACACAACTGTAAGTCAGCATAGACTCAGAGACAACTGACACTTATTTTATGCAACAAAATTACCAAGTTTTGAAAGCAGAAGCTTTTAGTCACCACTATCCTGCACATACACGTACAAAAATCCAATGTAATTAGTAAATGCCAGCCTACCTGCTGCATGAATAAAGGCAATTTCCTTAACAAAGATAAAACCTGTGCAAATGTCAGCAAAAGGCACGGGTGGATGTACTCCAATGCAGAGGCACCACATCCCTGAGGACAGCACCAGGCTACCTTCTGCCAGTAAAGCTTCTTATGGTGGGCGTACACAGTTTCTCTAGGAACATCCACACAAGCAAGAGCATTAATAACTCAGGAGTACCACCAGCATTAAGCCTGCAGAAGGGTTAGCTAACTAGTTCAAATATGCCTTGAAAGGTAGCCAGGAAAGGAATCAAAATGGAAAAAAAAACCCCACATTTAAAAGGGTCAGTGATTGGAAGAAGGAAATTTATTCAAAGAGACTGTCTTTTCATGTTTTGTATCAGCAACTGAAATAGAGCAAGAGGCTCTGCTTCTGAAAAACCTAACACTCAAAGAATACCATTGCACTTGAATGCTGACTGGAGACATGCCAGTGATGCCAATGATACCAGAGAAACAGCTACAGCAATGTCTTTTCCTCCTCTACAGAAAGACTGTTTGCCCTACACTATCTGTAAAAAGTCTTATAAAAATGACTGAGTGAAACACTTTTACCTCTGACCAAGCATACATATCAGGGACTACGTACTTCATCTCTCTTACAGGAATTACATGGTATTATGATTCAGAACTAAGCTGATCCATGTTGGGGAACATTCATCATATTGTCCAAGCATTCCTTAGTCTTTCCTGCATCTATTTTATACAAACTGAAAACTGATCAGGGCTAGTAATCACTACCAATCTCTAAAGAATTAGGAGGCAGACTTAGCCATACCCGCAATGGCCTGAACATAGAAAAACAGCCTGTCCTTTTTGTTTGTTCATATTGGATGCATTCAGGTTATATAGCTGTGCCCATGCTATGTGGCAGGAAGTGAGCTCTGGCATCCTTTGTCACCCAGCCTGCACATTAAGGTGTCTTTAACATGGGAACATGGACACAGAGGTGTGGAAGGCAGCAAAGGGACTGTGTGCACAGGAATACAGGGAGGAGCCAGGACGCAGCCCCAAGAGAGAGCTGGAAAATGTTCCTGGGGCCCTGCAATTTAGAAGGATCCTTTGTATCTCGTTATTCCTCAATTTTAAAGGCGGGGTAAACACCTCTTTGTTTTTAATGGTGCACATATAAAATAAATCATTCACTGAGAAAAAATTTTACAGTACAGAAATAAATCTTTAGATTCCAGGATCAGTTATGTGCTTGATCAGCCACTTCTCTATCCCACTTAGGATGTAAACACTCTGGTATTGTAGCTGCCTGAAACACAGCAATGAGCCAAGTACTCAAAGCTTTCCACCCATGATCATGGCCAGTGAGAGACACATGCCATGAATTCACACCAAGATCCAGCTGCAGAAGAAGAAAACATCCTGTTTCCCTACCAGCAGAAATGTACTTTCCATACCTGTACAATTCTTTTGCTTCCCTTCTCAACCTGCCCCATGCGGGCATAACAAAAAAAATCAACTGCTATGTCTCTTCTTTCACCATACAGTGGAATATAATTCACCCAGAGCAATTTAACAATGAGTGGTCTCCAAAAGTGGAATTAAGTATTTTTATTGTGTGGTTACCGCCTTAAGAAGCCTCCCTCTTTGGAGAGGGCTTTTGTATGAGTTCTATTAAATTACTTTTTAAGGCAAACATTGATACTCGTTAGCAAGCCAACTTTCAGCCTTGTAACTGGTACGGCCAGGTTGTTTTGGCAGTAAAGTCTAATGGAAATTAAAAGCAAACAAGCCAAATGTGTAACCACTCCACCCTGAAAATAGGCTTTGTTTGAAATGGGTCGTATGGAGGTGCTGGCAATAAAGCAGCAGCTGTCAAGTTCTGCTTTTGGACTATTATTGCTAACTTAACCAACCGCTCCAAAGAGATTGCAATGTGCTCATAAAAAAAAAGTAGTAGCAAAGGATCGAATTAGTGCTTCACCAAGTGAAACTGGATGTCACAGGCAGCTGGTGTTCAAGAGTGTGCATCCGTTCAGCCATCCTGCTTGGCTGTCCCCAGTATCGTTCTTAGGAAACACACACAGCTAGGGGCACTGCTACCCACAAAACTGGAGTTCAGTGGTGTCAGTATTTCACCTGTCAGGTTGGAGCTCATACAGAGACTGGCATCAGTTATTTTGACCTTCAACTCCTCCAAAAAATCCCCTGTACACACTCCCAAACGTCAACAGTTATTTTACATCTCGGCGTTTCCAGAACATGGTTTGACATAGTGTTCATTACTAACGCTTGCATGGTCACAATTATTCTAGTCCTTCCCTTCCGCTTACAATTTTCTTCTTCGAGACTGAGCTGTGAATGTGAAAATACTTAAGGGTGTTCTGCAGAGCTCACCTCTGTGTTTAGTGTCCTTTGTTATTTATAACACACAGAGGTTATATCTTTCTGATAATTTTTCTGGAGTATTTAAAAATTCCCTTCAAGTATTTCAGAAAATGCAACAACAACATGAAAATGGTTTGCTTAACTATTCAACATCTGCTTTTTATTTTGTACCCATTTCATACTCCAACAGATAGGGTAACATGCTGCCAATTTATCACGCATTTTCATCTGCTTTATTTAGATTTTAAATCTGAAGCAAGATACTAACCCACAGGACTAAAATACATTGAGAACAAGGAACAAAGGTCAGCAGTAGATTCAGACGTCAAAACTGCTCACCTACATACTAAAAAAAAAAATAAAATCTCACAGCATGACACTAAGAAAACCAGCTGTGCTAAACACACTCTGCAAGATAAAGCGAAATCAGCACAACTTTCCTACCTCCCCATTCTTCCTTGAGACCATAGTTATGCCGCATTTTGTTACTACCCAGATAACTGCTTGTTTTTGGACTCATTATCAGGTGTGTTCTGCTCCATCAGCAGAAAAGATTGAGAAGGGAGAAATGCATGAAGCTTTTACTCAGCAGGGATCATAAAGCACAGCTTGTGGTAGGCCCTTCAGTATGTGATTAGTAAACCTGCCAAGAGTGGTGCAAAACTTACTTCACTGTCTCTAAAACTTCTCCAAGTCAAAACCTAAAAATTCAGTGTCTGAGGCACCTACGTATAGGCCTGTAAATTGAGTAAATATAAAGTTGATGGAAAAAAAAGAACCTATGTTAAAGAACATCAAATCAAATATCAAATTTATACACCCCCATTTCCAGCTTCTGGCACTCCAGCAATGCAAAATATAGCAAACACTGTGTTTCTTGGTAAGCAGCTTAAAGCCAACCATCATGGTTTCTTCTACTGGGATGAGATGGAAAAGGGGGAACGTTACCATACTGTCCTACAGCATCTATGGTATCGTCTGCATGAACGGTCCCTGTTAAAGGTGCCTTTGTTAGTGAACTACTTAAAAGTAAAGCAGAGTTTTACTTCAAAACTTTAAAGTTGGGCAGAGTAATCCAGCCCAAACAGCGCACAGTAAAATCTTGAATTCCACAAGATGGTGTCTCAGCTGAGAATACAAAGCACAATGATGAAGGTAATTATCTGCAAAGCAGTGGAAAGGGAAAAACCAAGCATAAATATCTCTTAAGCTCAAAGCTGCTTCTATTTACTTGACATCATGTGCTTCTAATGTAAAAATAGGTTTAGTCTTCATCTTTACCCACAAAAAAACCCCTACTAAACTTACACTGCAGGACTCTCCGCTTTAATAAAACTTTGCTTAAAATTAAGATTGAAGTCTAAGTAAAACAACACAGGAATATAATAATAGGTCATATAATTGTCATATAATGACCAATAATAGGTCATATCTGAAATCTAGGGCTAAGACGGAAATTTACTCCCTTTCATAAAAGTACAGACAAACCTGCAGTATAAATAGTATAAATACAAAAGTAAAATATGTTTCTTGGTCTGAAGATGGTAAGCTGGCAGCATCAATCTAATTAGCAGGGAGAGAAGAGGGGGGAAGCCAGTACATGTTTAACACAAGGAATGTCAAGATTAAGTTGAGGCCCATTTCAGTGGCTGAGAACTAGCAATTTTGCTTAAGATTATACCAGGCTTTTTTTCCCCCTGAGATTTTTTTTTAATGGGGCCTGGGCACTGTGTCAGCAAAAATGTAAGCACCTGATCTTAATTTTAAATGAATGCAATTTACAGCCTTCCACTTCTGTTGTTCTTCATCTGGAATGAAAAGATTAGGTAGCACGAACTTCTGAAAGAACACAGAATATATATATACACACACACTTTTGCGTTTATTCTACTGCTGTCTAACTGTGCAACACTTGTATGTCATACAAATATGTTTGTACACACACATATACAATAGAAGATAATCTTGACATTAGTTTTCACATTCAAAGAAAAGAATTGCAAAACTGAACTGATTTACTTAACATTTTTAAAAGTTCTCAGGTTAGCTAGTTCCTTTGCCTTTCAAATACATGCATTCAACCATTGTACATTGCTTAGGAGACTGATGGCAAGCCAGTACTGCTTTCTTAAAGCTTCAGCTTTTCAGGGATGCCATGTGTTTGCTAAAACCATTTTAAAAAAATCTGTTAATAACCATAAACCCAAAATAATTTAGTTCATTTTATTAGTAGCAACTGCAGTAGCTCAATCATTGTAAGTTAAGATCTGTGCATTGCAATGTACAGGGATTTGTAGTTTATGAAATGTATGTCAGGATGCAAATACTTCAGTGGCATTTTTAAAAGCAGAAGTATTTTTTTTTCCCCACTGGCATAATTTTACTTAGAAATTGCTGCTATCTAAGGAACTACAACTAACTCCCCCCTCCATCTAGTAAGCAGATTAGAGACAGTAGGTCAGATTCCAATTTCAGCCGAGACTTAGTTTTTCTATTATTTGTAAGACAAATGAACCATTCAGTGATGATCGTATTTTAAGCTCTGGACAGTGTGACCAACTTGTAATAGAATTTACCTAGAGTTGTATTTATAATTTAGTCTGTTATTTGGAAAGATAAAACACTTCTATTGATTCTGTCTCTGTGTACCTTAGGCTCAAAATCTGCTTACAGACTCACTAAGGACTTTTATCAGAAATGAGTATAATTTGTTAGAAGAAACTTTTCAGATAAACTTTCTTTTTCAAGGACATCCTGTTGTGGAAGATGTCTCATGTCTTGACTAGAATTTGTTATTACAGCAGACTGGCCACAACAGCCCTGAGCAGTGCTATTAACCGAGGTCATCTCACCAGTATTCATCTATGCAAGCCTGGAATATTCATTAGCACGTGGCTTGCAGCATCTCACATGCAGCATATATCCTGTCATCTTATTACAGATAAGAAAAGGCATTCATCTTAAGAAAAAAAAAAATATCTGAATAACTTCAAAATTTACCCTTAACATAGAGATTTTTCCCCCCTTTTTCTAATTTTCAAGGATGCAGGAAGAGAGAAAGGCTGGCTAATACTGTATAGTATGGTTGTAGTAACATCCAGGTTAATAATCAAGAAGCTTGCCGGGGGAGAACTTTGGGTGTTTGTGGGTAGAATAGCTGCTAGAAAGCAGCGGAGGTAGATTTGACCCCTGGCAGTAAAGTAAGACCATGAAGACAGGGAGAGAGCAATGAAGAAAAGGAAGGAACCGGGCAGACAGAAGGATGCAAACACAGCTAAAGAAGGTCTGACAGAAAGAAATGGATCAGTATGTGGGAAGAAAAGCACAGGGAAAAGACTGGTGGCAAGGAAAAGCAGAGAACAGCAGTAAAATAGCGTAGTGACACACCAGGAGTAAGTCACAGTAAACAGAAAGAACAGTAGGTTTGAGAAGCGACCCAGAGCATATGAAAAGCACAGTCGGCAGTACAGGTTCAGTTTACACCAAGAGGATTTTTAAACTTATTAATGCTAAGCAGGCAGGCCAGAAAAAGGATTAAAAACAAACAAACAAAAAACCCAAGCACCAGGCAGGTGATATCTTTGCAAAAATCTATGGGTTAATAGGCAAAAAAATCTTGAACACTTATTTATGCAGCAACTTATTCCACTAGTATCAGGGATTAGGCAACAGATTATGTTCCATTCCTTGACTGCTGAAGTGGTTTAATTTGAGATCCTAACAACAAGGTAATATACAAACTCTGACTTATCTCCTCCAAAAGAAATCATGGCAATCAGTGATCCTATTGTGCTTTGTTGTTGCATAATTGTTAAAGAAATGCTTTCCGATGCCCTGTGAGAGGGGGTACTATCTCGAAAGCTCAAAGGGATTGTTCATTTGATCACTAAGCACAGTGTTATTCTAACCACTCATGAACGCAGAGAATGCCTCTATTCTTATGTTCCCCTGAGAGTTGAGATCATCTGAGATATGTTGCCTACCACATATAAAGGCTGAGGTAGAACTGCTAGCAGGACATTTTAAGTGAAGGATTTTCATAGACCTGGAATTTCTCTTCTGCATTTTCCGATGACAGGTGAATTTGCTGACCACTGGGCTAATTTAGAAGGTATAAGCACACAAGTAAACCTTTACCTAAGGATTTCAAGCTTAGAGTTTGCCTGTTGAATGGTGAAGCAGTTTTAAGAATGAGAAAATAGATACAGATGTGTTTCTAATCCCAGAGCCATCTGTCTCTCCCCAAAGCCACAGGTAGAAACCTGTAAGTGCATTTGATCCAAGGCTCTTAGTACAAGCAGATACTAACATACAAGACAAAAAAACCCCAAACCACTCCAAAACACAAGGAAAACCCCTACACTCAAAACCCACCCACTAGACTAAAAAGCTGCACACAAAGATCATGCAATTAGCAAACTCAAGGTTATTCCATGCTGTCCTCTCCTACCATCTCCTAAGAATATGTATGTTTTTATTTCTGACCTCTTAAAATTTGTTTTACAATAATCTGTTCAAGTCACTAAGATAATCTTGTGATGCGCTCGCTTTAATGATTCTTGAATTGTTTTGTTGAAAACATGAAGTTGTTCACCAGTAAACTCAAAAATGGAATGTCCAGCCTCTTACCCATATGTATATTAATATGAAACCCAAACAAGCCACCTCTGATTCATGCCACTTTAGCACAAGTAGCATATACTCAAGAACTCACATCAGTACTACAGGCTAAAATCTACAGAAGACTGATGCACTTTAGAGTTTACGCTTGAGGGAGTCAAGAAAATTGCCTATGCATCTCCACTGTGTGCACATTACTGTTCTCTGAATTAAACACACAAGCCTGCCTAGACCCCACCAAGAATTAAACGGATGCATCTACAGTGCACGGAAGGACATAAACACACCTTATCAAATTCCTCCCCCTAATCCAGGTTCTACTTTTTTTCCCCTTCTGTGAAAAACACAGCTTACTAGCATGATTCCTCATTTTTATGTATAAATAATATCCTTAAAATAAATGCACTACTGTAACCACAACATTTTAAGGAGGTCTGAAGGATTCTAAACACCTACACTTCATGCAAATGAACTGCCATTTTCAGAAAGATGTGACCTTGTTACAAGTTCTACAACGAAGAAATGTTAGGATATTTCACTCAGATGAAAATGTCATTATTTTGTACACATATTTTCTTTTAACACTGTAGGTCAAAAAAATATTATGCCTTTCCAACATTCTGACTGAGAACCTCCAAATCAAACCCCTTTTTATTCTCTAATTAAAAAAGCAAATAAAACACCTAAATAAAACTATCATAAGGGTCAAATATTTCTATACTTCCTCAATGAAATCAGTTAAATTAAAGGGGTTATATTTTATTTAAATCAGAATATTTATGAATTTGACCTTTAAAATATAGATCTTTATGTTGCAGTGCTACATCACAACTCTGTCAACCTAAGCAGACTAGTATAAAAGGTGGACAAAATGCTCTAACTTCAGATAGCTCCCTATGGTCAACTAGCTTATATTCAGCCTTTTCCCACACTTCTTTCCTGATAAAGAACATGATTATGATACTCTGAAAAACACGGGGAGCTGACTAGAAAAGTCAGATATTTGTGTGTGTCAGTAGTGATTTATGACAAAGAGGTCGGGAGTCACCATGACTAGCCAAAGCAGCGTGCGATTTGAGTAACATGCTGGTTTCGAGACATTCACTTCTGTTTTCTTGAGGGGGCAGCTCTGCACGCTTTCTTTTTCTTATTTTCTTTTCATTGGAATCTTAAAAAAAACTTGCAAGAACATTCAGACAGAAATCTCATAATAGGTATCTTAACTTTAGGTAGTGCTAAAAAGGGTCCTTTTTACAAGGGAACTAATAATACATTAGAAAAGGCCTGTTATTTTCACTGCAGGAGACATTTGTAATTCAGCACATACGTTAAAAAAAAGTGGGTGGGGAAAATGTAACAAAGTAGAGAGACATTTTTCATGCCTATCATTATTTAGAATTGAAAGAAAAATTACAAATCAATATAAAAAGATTGTTGTTGAGAAGGGCTGGAGAGAGAAATAACTTAAATGTTTGCCTTCAGGGAGAGGTCACTAGCAGAACTACATCAGTGCAGGTGTAACATCATAGCTGTAACTCTGTCCAGAATAGAAACAGCGTGTAGAGAGGGTGCTAATGGAGCGCACATCGCAATAGAGTAATTGTGCTGTTGCGACTCTGCTACCGAGCTTTCTGAAGTAGATCAGGCTTCATTCTGAAACTGCAGTTCATCTGCAAAAACTAGAGAAATTTGATTCTTGCACTGCAGTTAGAGAGCAACAAACTCCTCCGCGTGAGAGTAGTTTGCCTGGCAGAGGAAGTACTCTGAGGAAGAGGGATCGGCCGTAAGGGGTGCAGAGCAACTTTCCAACCGCCTTCCCATTACGCTTACAGATCAACAGGCTTTGCGAGGTCCTAGTCCTCAACTAGGTGCTTCTGCAGTATTAATAATAACTGAAATAATGCTAGAAATGAGCCTGCGCTTGGATTATGATACTTTAGTAACAGAGGGGGGAAAAAAAAAAAATAATGTGCAGCATGAAAACAGAGCAGTTAAAAAGGAAAAATAAAATCCCAAGCATGCATGCATTTAAACATCTCGCCTCCTGGGCTTCTCACTTTCAGAAATCCTGTTAATTAGGTTCAATCCCACTGATGACTCCAATCCACATCCTGAAAACAAGCTGCTGAACACAAATTATTACAATCAGGTGAGCACTGACTTTGAAATAGAAGCCAGATTTATTGCTGCTGACATATGGAAACAGAGGTAACACCTTACTGCTGGACAAATCCAGGATTTGTCACTTCTGATTTTCACTTTAAACCCAGATCCACCAAAATATCTATGTCAAAGTCTGGATCATATTTCAAAGTGTTAAAGCATATTCCTAATTCTGCTGAAATCTAGGAAAGTTCCTCTGTTTAGTTTCATTTATCACTGTCCCTTTGTAGGCTGTACAGTTCACAATGATGCTGGCCAGCCACTGATCCCTCAAAGCAAGGGCAGAGTGATTTGCTGGAAAAAGGAAGAGGGAAGATTTCAGTTTTTTCAGGGTTCTTGATAGTTTTTGGTTGAGGGTTTTATTTCAGCATGGACCTTGAAACAAATTTGCTTTCAGATCTTCATATTGGAATTATGTTTTGAAACAGAGCAGTAGGATTATTTCAATAAATTTTTGCAAATAAACTGAAATAAGTAAACTTTCAGGCAGGTGTTCAGTCATCTCCAGGAAAGCAGGGCTAGGGGTGGAGAATATGCAGATTTTGGCTGGGATAGAGTTAAATTTTCTACATGCTCATATGGGGTGTGTTTTGGATTTGTGCTGGAAACAGTGCTAATAACACAGGGATGTTTTAGTTACTGCTAAGCAGGGCTTACACAGAGCCAAGGCCTTTTTTTCCTGCTTTTCACCCCACCTCATGAGCAAGTAAGGTGGGGGAGCACAAGAAGCTGGGAGGGGACACAGCCAGGACAGCTGACCCCAACTGACCAAAGGGACATTCCATACCATATGACATCATGCTCAGCATATAAAGCTGCGGGAAGAAGAAGGAAGGGGGGGACGTTCAGAGCGATGGCATTTGTCTTCCCAAATAACCATTACCTGTGATGGAGCCCTGCTTTCCTGGAGATGACTGAACACCTGCCTGCCCATGGGAAGCAGTGAATGAATTCCTTGCTTTGCTTTGCTTCCGTGCATGGCTTGTGCTTTACCTGTTGAACTGTCTTTATCTCAACCCAGGAGTTTCCTCACTTTTACTCTCCTGATTCTCTCTGCCATCCCACCAGGGGGCGGGGGAGTGAGCGAGCGGCTGTGTGGTGCTTAGTTGCCAGCTGGGGTTAAACCACAACAATATCTAATGCTCAGTAGGGGATTCAGACTGAAATTAGGCTTGCTCTATAACTGGTATCCACATATCTTAGGTTTTCCATTTCATCCCATTTTGTAATCGATTTCCGGTATTGACAAATGCAGGAGGAGTATGATACCATAGCAATAAGATCTGGAGATCAAACAAGAGGGTCTGGTGGACATTTTAAGGATGGCCAGTTTATATATGAGATCGAACATGACACACAAAGGACAGCCTAAAAGAAAGTAAAATGTAACAGAATAATGCTACTAATGTTGCAAAATTTTGCTCCTATCATAACCTTACCTTACAAAAATGAAATACAGGAACATTTTAGACCTGATGAATAGGTGAAGTAGGAGGCGGCAAAAATGTTATCATGTCTAGAACTAATCCCGCCCAAAAATGCTTTGCAAAAAATTCAGTCTACTCACAACAATGAACACCAGAACTGCATTTAAAGCTTAGCCCGTCGGCAGTTCAAGAATAAAATCCTCTACTTCTCCCATTTGACTTTGGGTTGTTAGGCATCTACAGACACAAAAATGGAAATGTCTTTCTGCCTGAAGCTGCCTCAGCGGCGTGCACAACGTCTGGTGCAAGAGACTGCTTCCTCAAGCCTGCTAGCTGAGCCAAGGACTTCACGTCCCACAGACACAGGATCAGCATCTTCCTTGGTAGGAGCTCAGGCATACCCACCTCATGGCTCTGTTGAAATCAGCAGAGTTACTGTGCTGAAAAAGCAGGAGGTCCTGCATGGATACATCAAAGCAAAGAGAGTCATCACATCCAGATAAACATTCAGGGAAGCCTATTTATTTCAGGGAAGAAACAGTTTGTCAAATGTTAAGTAGCTATTTTAGAAGCATCAATATTTTCATTTTGTCTCCACTGAATTCAGTCTATTTGTGGTAACACTGCATAGTGGCTTAGTTAGGTGTCCAAAACCTATTGTTTTTATTTCAAGAGCACATTCAATCACTTCTCCACAAGCAAAGGTTAAAAACAAAATCCTACTACAGATCTTTCAGAACAGAAATGAGAACTCTTGTGAATTTCTGTTATGAGTAGACAGTTTCTATTTAAGTCACCTGAGATAGAGATTTAGAAGCATTTTTGCAACAGTGTCTATACATGTGTTTGTTTAAGCAACTAAGTTTAGTCTTTAAAATACTGATTTCTGCTGCCATCCTTCTTGTCAGCACTACCAGGGACGCTGTTAGTTTTCCATAGTTAATATCACATGAAGCAGAAATCTTAAAAAGCTACAGCAAGAAGGCTCAAAAAGGGGAAAAAAATTTACAATGGATGACAGCTACTAAAAAAAAAATAAAAAAAAAATCACTCAGACTAATTTAAAGTTCCTGTTTTGATGGAGATACTTTGTATCCAGTAGAAAAATGGTTCCTTCTAATTAAGTGGGAATATTAAAAGGCCTAGAGAAAGCCAAGCTTTTCATTGGCAATGGGGAAGGGAAGCATAGGGAAGGCTCTAGAGAGGGAGCCTGCTCTGAACAGCACTGAAAATAAAGAACAGCATTATCATGGCTGTTCTCTGCTCCTCGCAAGGCTTGTAAGCGACTGCAGTCTTGTCACCACCAGGATGTTTCTGTACAAGTACCAGTGTGTGCACACCAGTAAATACTAGTCCTTTTCACTTCTATTTTCCTCATCAAAAATAGATACCTCAGATGTGAATTTCTGCTCTGTGCCTCCTTGTCAGCACTTAAAGGGACACTGTCATGCCCATAAAACTGAACTATTGCACAATTGCTGCCAAGCTGTGTATTTGAAGGAGTTATGCCAAACCACAGTTGGCCTTCTCAAACAAACACGTAACAGAAGGCCATAGCTTCAAGTATGGGTTGGATGTGCTGCCTGACGTGGTACTGGACCCCTGGAGTTTTCACAGAGCTCCAGGGTACAGAAGTGGGAGTGCCAAGGGGAAGATGACAGATGCCAAGTCCTGCAAGTTTTCATTCATTCCAAAGCTCTGCGTCCTTTCTTGCTTTCACTCTTCACTACCATTAGATTCATTATCAGTCTTGTAGACACGGTTGCAAGTGGCATACATTAGGTGGAAGCATAATTTAGATAAACTCAGCATAGAAATAAAAATATCTTTTCAGGTTCACCACACCTGCTTGTGAACAGCTTGCGTGGGGTGTTTACAATATGCTGTCATTCTCTACTTCCATAATCCTTTCCCAGCTGCTTACTGCTGCTTGGCTTTCCCTTCCAGAGCTACACCCGTCACATACCAAGTCTGGTACTTTTGCAGAAGGGGTGCTACTGGACAAGAAGATGCAGCTACAATGCCTCTCTCACCACCCTTCCACACTCTTCAGGCAACAACTTGAACATGAGAAAATCCACAGCTCTTCATACTCCAGCCCAGCCCTTTAATGCTGGAAGGGGCAGGTTGGTGGATTTTTTATTTTTAAGCTTAACTCACTATCTTCATAGTTTTGCCTAAGTCAATAGAGCTAATTGCAATATTGCTAATGAACGAGGCTCAAATGGGTGTGTCAGTGGGAAGTACCTCTAAGGAATCCAAGCCAGAATTTCTCAAGCCCATCTGATCCTGACAAGGAGTTAAAAGGAATTGAAATTTCACCCAATCGACAGCACACTGGATGGGAAGCACCAGCTTGACACTGACCTACTGTTTGTGTAAGGCCACAATTTTTACCTCTGTATCCCTTTCCCCTCCTGGTTTCTGTCTTCTGCATTCAGATACAAAAAAAATCTGGGTTAGCATCTCTCTCTGATGATGTGTGCTATGGGCAGCCTAACAGAGCCTGGTCACACAATCAGAGGTAATTATGGGGGCTAGACCATCAGCAAAGTGCCTCTTTTTAACCAGGATAACTGACCACTGAAAGCTTAAGAAGAATCAGGTGGATTTATTATTTTTTTTTTTATAAAATACAATTCTTGCAACAGGACATTATTTTGGCTCAAATCACGTGTTAGGGATGAAATTCCATAATTCTTATTATGCAGAAAGCCAAAGCTGGTGGCTTTCATATTTTGGTTTTTTTTAAGACACAAGAGGATTATCAACCTCAGCTGTGTTTCCGTATTCTCCTAATAAATTGTACATAAACTCATTCTGATTCTCTTCTAGCCATTGCATTAAAAAGTAAGTCACATTATAATTAAACTTTAGTGACAACATCTGTTTCAGCTAACACAACAGAAGAGCACTTGGCCCATGGAGGAGCATTCTGCTTCTTATTTCACTCCATCCAGAACTAAGCGTTTATTCAGCCTCAGCAAAACTGGAAATGGGACAAACAGCAACATCCCAGCTACTTTCCCCAAAATATAGATCTTTCAGAAGCACTTTTTACAGATAAAATCGTGCCTTAACCAAAGATGGTACATAAGGATCAGTGACAGAGAACACTAAGGACACTGTTTCTTCTGTGCAACCAGAATACTCCCTTGGGCTGCAGCCTGCTAACAGGACAAAGATGACAAAATACACTGGGAAAGGAGTAACTTGTTTTCATGGCTAGCTAATTAGCCAAAGGCCTTATAACACCACCAAGTAACATGTGACATTAGACCACCCTTAGCCATCCTCACTTTTACAATCAGCTACAATGTGTGCTCTGGATAACAATAGGATGGTAAATGCCTATTGTGCTTCTCCCCATCTCACATACAGACTCACTCTTACTGAATAAACAAGGCGAAAAAAATTCAGCAGGTCCTGTACACTGTGTAGCAAGCTTTAAAATAATAAATCATTTATTATACTGTTATTGTGCTGATTAATTACAGCAGCACAGACCACCAGCCCTGCACTGCTAAAAATACAGCAAGCATCACCACCTCAGGTCCCTGCCTACACTAACGAATCTAGTAACAACTCCAGTCCCTATGAAAGGGGGAGAAGAACCCAAACCCCCGTTATGCACATAGCTTGCATGTGGTACAGATGAGAAAAAAAGAAAAATCATACCAGATCAGACTTGTTAAAATGTCCTTAAGCGCTTGTGCACTAATTTTGTGGTAAACATCAGTGCCATGTTAAAAGCAATCTTAAAGGTTTAGACGAAGAGCAGTACAGTAATTATAATGGCATATTAACTAGTGAGATGTCTAAGAGCTGCTGTTATTGTTTAAAGCCTCAGGCAGGTGCCAGAAAAAAATGTTTGAATGCTATTGTTAAAAAAAGAAAATCCATAAAAATGAGCCTTAACCAAACCAACCACAGAATTAGCATCAGAATGCAAATTACCTATACTTTAGAAAAAGCTTCAAACCCTAAAATAACAAAAAATCCCACCAGTTGGCCAACTGCTGCCTCTGAAATCCTGTGGGTCTCTTTCAACCACAGCAGTTCTCTAGTCTTCAGCTTCTCTTATCCATATGTAAACTGGGCAAGGTTCCCTACACATGGTTTGCAAAAAATGTTTTATGACACATAAGATCTTGCAAGAACAGAGTTTCAGCCCTACTTCTGAGATCCAACAACTGCACAAAAAGTGCCAAGCATTTTTTGTTAAAATGTAAATCTATTCTTTCCATCTCCTAAACTTAACCCAGACTTGCTGTCTGGATAAACCAGTGGTCTCTGGATAGAAGCAGACAGGCCAAGTCTTGCAAGAAACTGGGAAAAGGAAAGAGATGGTGAAGGAATGCGGAAATACGCGGACAGCTGGAACAACAGAATCATCACTTAGCTTATAATGAAAAACTACAGGAGACTAAATTCCCCCATTTACCTCTCATGTAAGAGAGAATAACTGCATTGTGGTAATAACGTCTATTTTAGGACAATTTGCTGTCCCTCCAGATTGATTTTTTTGTGTAAGCTTGCATTATTTTGCATTAAAGTCATAGCTCGTGTCCCACGATTGATTGTGTTTACAAAGAGAGAAGCTTCCCAGTAAGAAGGTCACTGAACTACAATAACCCTCAGCTTTTAGCATGCTCCTGACATGACCAAATCACTCCCTGATAAAGGCATTGTGCAGCCAGGAGCTGCTAAATGCCTTCCAGCTCCTCCTTTTGCATTCTGCCCCCTCCCTTTTTTAAATGAGAACTTAAAAAGCAAAAATGGATGCAAGAAGAGTGAAATCCATACAGACGTAGCACACAATCATATATTATATTCCCACCTTGTAAGTATATTTTGTACAAGCAGTAGTTAATTTGTAGGAGGTCAACACTGCCTATTATTTCGGGAGAATGGGCTTTATATACCATCATTAAATCCCCAACTGAAAAAAAACCCCAACCAACCCACAAAACAAAATTAAAAAAAAACACCCAAAAAAACTGGTACCCAATACCCATCATCCAAAAATTCCTACATGGGGACATGGTGGGACTGCAGCACCTGCAGCCACCCTTGTCCTACCATGTTAGAGGAAGCCAGTGGTGAATATGACTACATCTGTCAAACTGTTACAGGTGGAGATCTTGTGGAGACAGAAGTTCAACCTGCGTAGGGTTATACAAATATCCACAGGACATTCTGCGTAGGACACAGCAGCAGGCGTCAGCATAAGCAATGAATCAGGGTCAGTCAGGGTCGCTGTGGAATTGTGCTGAATGTACGGATTCTAGCTATATCCTGAAGCTCTGCATACAAAAGATATCTCAGGATGTACTCAGCACTGCAATTAGAAACGGCAGAATGACAATGGTGCTGTGTCCAGCGTCACTTTACCATGCCTGGAACAGAGCAATGCTCCAGCTTAAATGAAAGGAAAAAAAAAAAGCTCTACAATTCTGATCAGGGGGTGGGGGGGAAGGAAGGCAGCAAGAGTTCATTTTGCCTTCTGTATAAAAACAAAACACAACCCCGCTGCCCCCAAACCCCAACAACAACAACAATACCCAACACCCCACAAGTACAACTCCAGCCACACAGCATGGATCACTGGAAAGCACTAAGCCATGAAGAACCATGGCCACTTCCACAGATACAATTTTAGAACTGATATACTAGATAGAAATGAAACCTTCCCGTTTGAGAAAGATAGTACACTTAGACTTTTCATTGCTATCAGAAAGGGGAATATGCTGTCAACATATCACAGATCCCCCATGGAGAATTTTTCCTTACTTGTAACTTTATGCTAGGGCAGAACTAGCATAAAAAACTGGAAAAAGAGATACCTTTAAGTTTTATAAAAGTAGTAGAAATAAAGTAATAAAAATCTGCATTTGCCCTTCTCCAAGTTAACGCAATATGGGATTGTGCCAAAGGAAGGCTCAGCCCTCCCAGCCAGGATGCCAGGCAGTTTGGCCCCTGGCTTTTGCCCCACAGCTGCAGAGTAGCAACGGATCTAATCAACTTTTGAAAATTATCTCTGGAAGTAAGGTCAGCAGTTACCTCCTAATCTATTTCTTTAAATGCACAGCACTCCACTCAGCAATTTTCTTCTCTCACTTGGACTGAGACATCATTCACGATCCTTTTCTGACTACACGCTGCTTGCAGTAGAGACCATGTTGACTACGTGCAAGTTCAACAGAAGTTTGTAGCAAGCAAGACATTCTAGTTCCACATCACAGATGCATATTCAGTATATATCAGACAACAGAACTCTGTTGGGTGTCACAAGAAAATCCTTTCAAAGGACAAACAAAACTAACTCTTGTTAATTCAGAATTTCATAGTTACAAATACCATTACTGTACAGACTAGATTTCTTCTATCCCATATCCTTACCCTTCTACTCCATTTCTCCACTCTATCCTCTTGTGTAAGTTCATCGTCTGAGAATGACCTCTCAGGCACAGAACATACCTGACTTGTTTGTTTCATAAAGCAGCTGGTACAACGCGGCTCCATTGTTAAGGACATTTCAGCCATACCCCAGTATAAAAATATTGAAGAGAAACGCAAAAAAAAAAACCAAACACCAAACCCCAAAAACTCCAGAGTGGCAATTCCCAAATTCAAATCATATGAAGAGGAAGAAAAAAATTAAGACATCCGTGTTCACTCACAAGTGGTCCTCCACAGCAGTGGATCAATCTTTACTTGTATTTAAAGGGAGTGCTATTGGGTCTGACAGACTTGGAAGAGATACCCACACTTGGTTCTTTATCACCACAGCATTTTCATTCAATAGCACTGTGCTTGCCTCAGAAAGTGTACCCAGATGATAGGGACTGCAGAAACCACATTTACTCTGGAAGCAAGTATTTTCAAAAGAAATGTTGCTGTATTCAAACAGGACAGCTCCCTCGGATATCTTCTGTGTAACAGTCTCTAGTAACTGCATCTATTCCGTGCTGTCCACAGCACAGGAGGTTCCCTGCTCCTGATAAATCTTACTGTCACCTGGTCCAAGACAATACTAACCTTGGAGAGGTGGGAGACAAGAGCAAAGCAAGAGGTTTTCGCCTCCTTTGCTAAGGACCCTTTGGCAGGGTAGTCCCGGCACTGTTGGCCACCAGGGACTGGCAGTTGCTGCCACCAGGTGGCTCAGCAAAGAGGGACAGCCAGTCCCAGTCCAGGGACCCGACTCCTCTGAGCGCCTGCTGCACTGCACACCCACGCACCCAGGCGGAAAGGGCAGGCGAGAAGTCAAGGAGCACTGCCCCTCTTTCTGAGGGGGGCTCAGTGGCTGCGCCAGGCAGGAACTGACTTCTCTGCTGCCTGTGCTAACCTTTCTGTAGGGGGTGGCATTGTGCAGAAAAAGCTGGGAAAAGGGATCTTTGCGAACAATAAATAAATAAGGCACAGAAGACAGCAATCTATGTGAAAAGGGAAGGCTGTGCTGCACCTGCTCAGAGACACTGGAGGCTATTTAAAATTCTTCAGAAGAGAAATTCTAGTCAAAGCTGAAGCTATAAATTAACCAACTCCTGGTGCATACTTGAGGCTCGTTATAATTAGCATCACTGGGAAGAAAGAAGAAAGAAATTAGGGACAGCTCAAAAGAGATCAAGCCAGAGGGAGAATAATTGAGCAGGGTCTGTAATCTGATCATTTAAGCCACGGGAAAACAAATAACTCTACTAGGGACAACTGTTTCAAGCTTATCATTTAAACCCTATGAGATAGATGCAAACATCTGAAGAAATTGCCTAGACTGCAGAAAAAGGGAGGTATACACAGTAGCATCATTCTCAGAGACATAAAATTTGTATCTGCCAAAATTTCCTCCTACTCTCAGGGCGTCTCACACTAAAGTGCTTTCAGTTGCACATTCAGTCCATTTTGATTTCCTCACTTGACCAGGGTGAAAAAGAACATTACAGGCACCATTTGTGCTGTATTTCCTCTTTTTTTGCCATTTTGATCTAATCTTGAAAAAAAAAAAACAACCCAAAACAAACGAGACTTTCATTTGTAAAGTGGTAAAAGGGTTGATATGAAATGCTATAGTCTGACTGGTGTTGGAGTTGGACAGAAATTTTCCATGTTGTGCAAAGTTATCAAAGGTTGATCATTCACTTATCTTAGATAAGCAGTTCAGTTCAGATTTGGAACATGGAAATACTTAGCAATTTCTTAGTAAATCATTAGCCTTAAAGCACATGTAGTACACTGCATTTCGACCTTCTTTAATTAGTAAAAGAATGTGTAGTGAGGGTATGGATCACTGGATGGTAAGCCTACTTCTGGTTTTTAATTTCCATTTTTTGAAGTCCATAGTCCCCATATGGACCACTTAGGCTTGTCTGACTACTGATTTACTTCACTGGTACCAGGGGCCAGTGATCAGAATAGATAAAAGTTTGAAAGCCTGAGATTTTGCAGATGTCTGTTTCCATTGCTGTCTCCATCCTTCTCACAGAAGGAAAACCTGAGAGATCCAAACTGAGAAAGGACACAGCTTGAGATGCACATTACACAGTGCCGTGGGGCTCTACAACCAGAAGCACTGGATCTACTGCACATAACTGGTGAAACAGATGTCGAGGAGATGAGGTAATAGCCTCACCACTGAATTAATGAAGTTGAAAACTAGTTCTTACATCCACTTAAGCCCACTTGTGGATTCTTCAGATGCTGGCATCATATGATCAGTGTTCGAAACATTCATACCAGGAATTCAGGCCCTTGTGACAATCACATGACATTATCTCATAGAGGAAATCTGATTTTAAACAAACCCAGTTTAAATGTCCATAAGCATTGTTTCCATATATAGTAAGAGATAATTAATTATTCATGCTCCATTCCTTTTGCACCTTGAAAGAAAAAATTCCTTACTGTATTCATAAATAGTTGGCTCATCCAAAATTTTTCAAGCTAGTCAGCCTTAATAAAATCCACATGAATTTTGCACATTTTGAGTTTCCACTCCAAAACATAATGGAGCTAAATACTACATCAACTGATAAACTTTCAGCCTTGCCCTTGCCTCTCCTCCCTTAGACTACTGCTTTTTTAATTGGAGCTCTACTAGCATAAAATCAACAAAGTTGGAATAATAAGGTTCTTTTCTGAATCTTAATGCAGAAGAAAAGGCCAGATACGGCTTTCAGATCAAATAATAAAACTACCAGCAAAACTTACAGGGGAAGGGACGGGGGGAATTCACAAAAAACTAAGAAGAGAAGCTCATCTAAAATCTCAGCCTCCAAGTATTCTCAGAGGTCATCTAGCCTCTCATTCTGCCACAAGATGAACTCCATTACATCAGTTTAGACGGTTACTTGTCTAACCTGTTTTTAAAGGCCCACAATGATAAATCTCCATGCTCTCCAGACGATGCAACCCAATTATTTAGTTTTTATTTTAGGATTCCCCTTCCCAATATTTAATCAAATCTTTTGTTCTGCAATTTAAAGAATTCACTGCTTGTCCTATCCATCATGGACAGAGAAAAGGTTAGTTTTGGTCTTACTGCATCCATTTTTAGTTTTGTTGAAGACTTGCACTCAATCTTTCTTCTCTGTGGTAACCAACTGCAAACCTTTCTTCAGAGATGATTTATTTTACACCTTTGATTTTTCTTTGTCTTCTTCTTGGTCCTTTCCTCCACCTTTCCAGGTCTTCGTGGAACTGTATGGCCCGCACCCAGATGCCATACACCAACGTTAAGTAGATCACAAGGACTTTGTGGAATTCCCTTTCCTGAACTAACAGATCAAATAACATTTTCCAGTTGTCTTGAGTAACTCACCAAATACTTCATTATCCTCTGAAGACTGCTGTGTTAGCCTGGGTGCTTTCGGACTCTCTTTAGCTACTTCCTCCACCTTGGTTTCAGTATTCTGTAAAACAAACATTTCTTCAGATTAGGTCATCTTTTATAGTTATCAAGCATAAACATTCTTCAAACTTCTTAATTATGCACACATTACATTCTTAATGAATACAGAGGTATTAACACGGAGTGTTTTGGTATCTTTATTACTTTTATATATATATGTGGTTTTGCAAAATACTGAGGGAAAAACACTCAAAAAACACAGATGGTTTGGTTTTTTTTAGTCTGTTTTAATCTGACTAGAGGACATAAAATGGAGGACTAGAGAAGAAATCTAAGAGGGACATCTTAAAAATCGTGACAGACTTGTAAGTTTCCGCATTTCCTCCTATTTCACTTTCTGTCTAGTGAAATCTTCCACTGATGACTTAGTGAACCAAGAGATTAGAAGACAGTGCACAAACATTCCTCCTTACAGAGCAAAGGTAAGTGAGCTACTGTTGCTTAGGAGCAGCCATCTTCCAGTCTTTAACCACCCTATGTACTTACTGCTTAAAGCACTTATCTATTTCTGAAACAGATCTGCCAATTAGCTACCTGGTGTTAGACTGGACCCAGAAGTAAGTCAATGGCTTCAGCACTTAAACTGCCAGAAGTCAAAGCATTTCAATCCCTAGCTAGAAAAGACTGAAAAAACATAGCCTGTGCAACACTGAGTTTTAGACATTTATATTGCTACTAAGGAAAAAAATAACTAATGTTTTCAAAGTGTTTTACTTTGGTACTCAAGAGAAATTTATATGCATACTTGCAGCAATGCAGACAAACTACAGCAACAGATATGACATGATTCGTGCAATATTAAATATTACTGAAAAGAGTTGACTAACAGTTGAGGAAGGAAAAAAGAAATGTAGCATGCATATGCTTTTTAAAGGGCAGATATTGCTCTATTTAAGTACATACTCATTCAGAAGACCTTCTGTGGTGTTTTGGAGAAATTTATAAATTCTGATTTATGTTTTGAAAATGCTGCTACATAATCGGTCCATGAAAATTACCAGTTCTCCCTTCAGAAATGTAGCACACTTCCGAACTCTAAGTGGTCTTTTACTTCCCCTTATTAATAAACACACAGAAGATACAAGATGACAGGTAGACACACAGAAGATACAAGATGACAGGTAGACCAAGTCTGTCAACCTCCCTATAAAGTACAGGAGTATAAACTTAGGGCACATAAACCGAAGAGACTTTGAAGCAAGACAGCAAGCTTTGTCAGAGGAGGAAAAAAAAAAAAAAAAGGACAGACCAACCGACCTAGGGAGCCTACTAGGTCACACAGCAGCGGACAAGAATTACAGAAAGCAGAGAGAACAGTTAAGAAAGGAGAAAATATGCTTCAGAGGAGGAAACACCTGCAGAAGAGAAAGGATTATGCACTCCCTCAAGGCACCAACCTGAGCATCCCATGTAGAAAACCCATCAGCTATGTATCTCAAAGCTGAGGAGACAGACAGTTTTAGCAGACGCTCACCTCAGTTTGGGTTAACTAGCATCCCTTGGGAAGATGGAGGGACCCAGTCAGAAACCAGCAGTGGCTATATTAGAAGACAACTTGCTTTGGGTAAACAACTTTGTGATCAGCACAAACACTTGAGCTCTTTCTCCATGGAGATCATTTGTAAGTTGTGGAGCCACCCATTTTGCAATGCAATAGTGCTGTCCACCCACACAAAGGACGCACGCCAAGGTCCACAGCATCTGTGCTGGTTTACAGAACCACTTGCACATAGAGGCCACTGATTCAGTAAGCTGCATATTAGAGTTGGGTTATCCATCCTATTTTAGTTGTTCAGTTGTTTAGTAAGCAGCAACTATTTTTTTTTTTTTTTTGTAGAAAGAGATGGAAAACAGCCTTCAACTCTGAAAAAAGCAGAAGAGGACATCTGCTACAGCAGAGTGAGCCAATCCCAAAGCAAAAAGCCACTAAAAATTGTGCCATCGTGGTTGAGACAGAATTCATACAGTTAGATGATCAAACCAAGTTCAGGGCTTTCCCAGATGAAGAGAACAATTGAACTCCTCATCAGCCCTATTGCTTTAAGTTAAGGACAGTGCTTGTTAGCTCCATTTTCAAATGTATTCAATCATATTTAGTGTATGGTAAAGCTGGTGGTGCAGGAGGAGAGGGATTGCTGTTCCCCATGCTCTTGTTTCTCTTGGGAAATGACTGAAAGAGTCTGAAACCTTCTGCAAGAGATCAAGACCAGCAGCGACAAAATGCTATCCAACAGATACTCAGCCGTGTCTATGAAACAAGTTGTCACTCCAAGTCCTTACTAGGGAGATGTGAACATCGCTTACTTTTAAAACATGGTTTTGGCAGTCTCAGGGAAATTAGAAAGACTGAGCCCTGAAATATTTTGCTTCAAGTTAAATCACTGGAGACAAGTAAACAGCAGCTGTGCTGTCTGCTCCCTGGATGAGCCAATGTTGGTGTTGACAGACGTCAGCTCCAAGATGTTGACAGGAAAGTTGAGTGATATATCAGTCTAAAACATGGCAGTGCATAGTTAGGTGTAAGTCTACTTGGCATGGCTTCTTACACAAAATGTAAATTTAAAAAAATATTTCTTTCGTTTTATTATTTGCAGTAAAAAAATTACATGACACATTATTACTGGCACATCTGATATTCGTAATACCAAAAACAACAGAAGAAAAGTCACTGCAGAAGAACAATTGATGATCCAGATACTGTAAAACAAGTTGTTTTTTAAAATGCTGGTTTATAACACAAGATTCAGCCAGTTGCTTAATTCTTTGTTCTAGTGTCCTAAAAATTTTTAGGTCTCTCTATTAATTAACAGAAAAAGTGAAAACACATTCCCTTACATTGCCTGTACCAAGAGGGATTCTTTACCTACACTTATAAAGTGCCTATGGTCGGTTATAAAATAAAGACCCCTTACATATAAAATAGTAAATGTCATTCTATCTAGCTCTTACTTACAGGTTGAGCACTCAATGCAATTTCAGAAGTGATGTGCAAAATAGGTTTATTTTACAGTGTCTGTTCCCGAGAATTATAGCTTACACCTGATTCTAGCATGAAGTAAATATTATATATGCCTGAATTCACAAAAACTCATTAGCTCTCCCCCAAAAAACATCTCGACCACCACAAATATTAGCATTAAACTGGAACTCAAGTCAAGTTTCTTGTGATGAGATGGGCACTGTCAGTGTGGTTAGACCATTCTCTGAACTAAGGTTGCCAACCTGTACTACAGAAAAAAGCGAGGAGGACATGCCCCATTCTGCAGGTGTTCTGACATCAGGAAAGAAACCACAGAGCACCAAGATCACTACCGAAGCACACTGGAGTTGCATTCCTTATGTGAATTGGGCCACTCATATTCCAAAAATATCATAAAACACCTAAGCAGCAAGCCAGCATCTACTGCATCACAACAGCTGGTCACAGACTAGAAATACTTCTATCATTTTATAAATCAGATACAAAATAGGATGTACATATATACTGCAACTGTATATATGTGAACATGTACATATACAGCTGCTCTTGACTCAGCCCTGATAAAAATTAGAAATTGCATTATAATCTGCCACAGTTTTACAAGACATTTTTGGCCCAGCTTCCTATTGCAGCTGCTCACCAATGCCTTGTAACTCAGTTCACCTGTTTTCCCATTATCCACCTAGTGAACACCACAGTCTCCATATTACACAACATTTTAAACTTTTGATAGGTAAATGTACAAATAACAGGCAGCTATCAAAATATTTGCAACAAAGAGCAATATCAAAAATAATGTTTTGGCTATATATACACCCATTAGTGCAAGAAGCAAAGCTATTTGTATTTTGCTGTTATCAGTGCCTGTTTAGATTATCCTTACCTAAATGGGAAATACTAAGAAATGCTGAGTTACCATGACCTGTGTTCTGCAGGCACTACAGTAACAGACCAGGCTAATAAATGCAGTGAAGTGTATCCCATTTACTGAAGCAGCTAATTCCTCACAACAACATAGGACTTGGAAATGCAAAGTTGTACTCTGGAGTATTTAAGCCAGCTTCTTAACTACCTTGACAGTTTTGCATCCTAGTTAGGATGGGCTTGTTCGTTTTCCTTTAACCATAAAGCTGTTACTCAATTACTTCATTTTGCAAAGGAAAGACACACAGAAAAGCTGAAACTTCTCATCAGAAGTCAAACACTTATTCAAGAAGCATTAGTGTTACGCCTCAAAGAGAATTAAAGAAATTCAATCCGATGCAGAGATTGGTTTTGTCTGTGCTCTCATTCCTGCCATTTAGAATCTATTCTGTTTTCTTATTATGCGCTTAGCTACTATATGTTTAGCTCCATCCCAACAGAGACAAATAAGAACAGAGTAAAATTTCCTTTATTTTCAGAAAAGTAGCTCACTGACATCAAGTTCTAAATGCAGCGAGATACCACAGACCATGAGTACACAGACTGCTGCTTTGGCAGCACAGCCATTTCTCCAGTACCTTCTCTCATTCATTGATTCCTGTCCACAGAATGGTACCTTTCCCGCACTGAACTCCACGAGACCCAGCAGAACTGGGGGCACGGTAAAACATTTGATTCCTCCTCTACACTAGATACACAAAATTATGATAAACAACAGAGAAGTTCCTTGTTATTTTCTTCTCAGACACTTCCAGTCTCAAAGTTTTTAGCTCCTGTCCATTGTGAGGAATTTTACAGGCACCGCTTAACACAACCGAACAGGTGCTGTGGACAACGCTTATTAGCAGCAAGAGCTCACGGAATGGCAGTTGACCCTCTTCAGGTGGGCAGAAATCTCCTGGGCCTGCGCTAACGAGCATGTTCAAACATCTTCCTGATCTCACCCGTGATTTCTTAACTGTGAAGCCCCCTTCCCATTAATACAAACTCATACACATACTAGCAAGCACCAGGCTTCTTGCACAGAACGTGAATGGTGGATTTCAACAATGCCACACCAGCTAATTCATACTCCCCCGAGCAAGACTACTGCCATCATTCAGAACAGGCTTACGCCAGACAGAGGCTAGGCTCATGGTATCTCTACAGCTTCAAGCCCTTCGAAGTGTTCCAGCAACAGCTACATCAGTTCCTTTTTTAGGCCTCACCAGTCACAGAAAGGATTCAAATTTTCCTATTAATTTTCAGATAAATAAAATAGCTGTTTTAAAAGCAAGCTAATCACAATCATTATCTCCAGTTTTCTGGTACACCTTATATTCTCAGTTTAATTCCCTACAGATTCTTACATTTAGTTTCTAAAAATGCAACGCTCAAAATATCCTCTACTCAGTAACTTTATATAGAGTAATTATTCTCATGTTCCTGTGCATGTATCCAAATCTTATTTGAGATATAAGGTAACAGAATGAAAAAAATTGACAGTGATGGAAAGAGAGAGGGCTAGAGTTTTCCAAGGACTGTTTTCTGTTCCTCTCAGCTTCACCAGTATTGTGCTACTGCTGCTAATGTCACCAATGGGGAATTTCAAAAGAAGTTTCAACAAAAGGATCCCATCACTAACCACCAAGGCAGACAAAGACCGTTTGAAAAAGGTTTAAGATCCCTCAAACATATTATCCAGGTCTTTGAAGAAATGTGTTCAGTCTATTTTAAAACCCTAAGGTACTGAGGGCTTGCAGCAGAAAACACTGAATTCCAACTCAAAAATTTGTTACATCCCCCATTACCAGTTCAACGCCATTTTGCTATGTGCTTCCCTCTATTTATGAAAGGCATTTAAAAACTACTTTTGTTTGTGAAGAAGTTCTTACAAATTAGGTTAATGCACAGGATATCTTGCCTTTATAGCAATTCTGTTTCATTTTGAGAAAAGGTTCCTGACCACACTGGGGTTCTCATATTTTATAACTGAGCTAAAATCTCTTCAGCTGAGAATGCAACAGATAAAGACAACTAATGGATCCACAGTGTGCTACTAGGCAGCTTTTACTAGTCTGTAAGATAGTCTCCCAGTGCTGAGGAGGGATGTTGAAGCATGCAATAGGGAGAAAACAAGTGATTACATTACTGTGCCCATACCACTGACACAGACTAATTGCATTTGGGAGCAAGGTGCTAAAATGACAGACTTCATTTGGGAAACAAAACAAAAAACAGGACAGACAACCTTGTGCAGTAATCAAGGTTTTTCCATGAATACTGTGAAATAAAAAACCCAAACAAACCTAAACTCATGTACCCTATATATAGGGGTAGAGGGAGAGGAAAAGCTACGAGTGACCTGTTACTCTGCAGGTACTCTAAGACACTGCCAGAATCAGGACTTCTCGTGGAACAGCAAGGAATTTGCAAAACAAGTTAAGACAAGACACAAAAATATGCTCCAGCTCAATATTTTCAATCTGAAGCAAGAATCCTGTGACATGTCTTTCACTCTGTGTGCATTAATCCTGGAAATATACACACGAAACCTGAACATGAATCACATAAAACTCAGACAAGCACGGACAGGGCTATGACTTGCTGTTTACTCTACGAACCCCATCCTGGTCTTACAGAGCAGGGCAACCCCCACCACATCAGCTGTACAAGCAGCACAGCGGCACACACAATACACAACTGTGAAAATCAATAGAGGATCAAAACCACTCCTGGGAACACACTGAGTTTCGACAGCCTCCAGAAAACTTGACCCAATACTAACATTATTAAAGCACAGGTGTTGCTTGCTTTGAACCCAGGCAGTCTCTCCTATAGTGCCACTGCAAACAGCATCTGGCAGGCACGCTGGTGGATGCAGCTCTTGACCTAATGAGTCAAAGAGGAACTGTAACAACACTTGCTGAACAAAACCAAAAATAGGCACTTTGGACATCAAGCACAACAGCAGTTCTTTTTTTGGAAAAGGTTTTTAAGCAGATTTCCAGAATAATATGAAGAGCGACAGCTATCAATACTGATGCTTTCACAGTCCACTTTAGCCTATCTAGACTGAGTGTTCACTAATTTCCTTTCCTTTGAGCACTCATTTTGGCCATATGCTGAACAAGTACAAATATTTCACTCTCTATTTTTTCAAGAAAAGGAAGTGGTTTAAGTCATAAACACAACGTTGATGCTGCAGCCTCAACTCTCAGCCTATCTCCTTAAGGGCTTCATAAATACATTGACCAAGAGCAGTGCCTAACCCCAGAAGACTAGTAATTTTCAAATGCCACCACCTGAGGCCTTTCTGAAGGGTAATAATTAAAAAGTGTACAAAAGCAATCCTGTTTCCTCTGCTAATTAAACCATTTCTATATTCTTGCATTTCAATAAAATCTGAAAATAATTCATACAGGAATCTGATACACCAGAAAGAAAAAAAAAAGAGCCATCTAAGTATCTGAATACTCCATGCATGCTAAAAGTACAACAGAGGTGCAAAAACTAGCAACTAGTTACAGATGATGCACAATAGTTAAGAGGAAAAAAAAACCAACAAAACTATGGCTGTTAAAAAAGAGTGCAAAATAACAGTGCACGAGTCAGGGAGAGAGAATTACAGATATTTCGGGCTTTCTTCCAGGCAAAAATTGCCTTTCAACCTTGTACATTGAACTTACCAAATTACAAACTGAAAGACTCCAACCTGCAATGAATAAAAAGCAGAATGCTTGCCACCGAGATCCTCAGCCTTGAATCCTCCTTAGTGGTCTATAAAGGACTGCTTGTGGCAGTAAACCTGTTGATTTGCCCCTTTTAACCACAGGAAGGGAGAAGAGAGGAAAGAGGTGGCAGATCTCTATGGGGAGCACAACGCAATGGCACAGCACAACACTCAGCAGCACTACAAACTTGCCTCAAAGCAATGCCACAAGGATTTCTGCAGGGTGCTGGACTGCACAGCTGCGTGTGTGCACTTCCACAAAACAGCACTGAACAGCAAAGGAAGCAAAGGCACTGAGAGAGCTCTTCAAACATTTCCCTCTGGGCAACCTAGATATGGCTGGCCACAAAGCAGTAGGTTTGGGAGACTTCCATCATTACAAACCACACTTCAGTGTAGAAGTTACCTGATGTCGCGATACTCAGGGGAGAGAGTACAGCCATCTCCCAGGCTGCCACCAACCACACTGACTCTATGGCACTGCATCTGCCTGCCGCTTGGGTGGGTGCGGGGGTGTAAATCATGCCTGGAAGTGACATCCAAATCTGCTTCTTCACACAAAGGGATGCCTGCAGTGCCCCAGGAACAAGATGATACTCAGAGTGTCTTAAAAGAGTAAAACTCAAATCACAGAATCCCAGAATCCCAGGTTGGAAGGGACCTCAGGGATCATCTAGTCCAACCTTTCTAGGAAGAGCACAGTCTAGACAAGATGGCCCAGCACCCTGTCCAGCTGAGTGTTAGAAGTGTCCAATGTGGCGGAGTCAACCACTGCCCTGGAGACATTATTCCAACGGTTGACTGTCCTCACTGTGAAAAATATTCAGTTGAATCAAATGTTATTATCTTCCTCCCATTATTTTCAGTGGAATAGATTATAAAATGAAAGTTGTTGCAGAGCATCTCAGAAATATTCACTGTAAAAGTATCAGGCCAAAGAATGATACAAAGCTATTAGAAATTAAAAACCTAGTTGAAGATGTCCCTGCTCACTGCAGGGGGGTTGGACTAGATGACCCCTAAAGGTCCCTTCCAACCTAAACCATTCTATGATCCTATGAAATTAACTAGTCTGCCACCTTAGCAGCAAAAAACCATCTTTTCTGGGCCCCCAGCTGTGAAAACCTTCTGGCATTTGCAGTACTCCAATTGACAGTAGACAGGTATTTTTGACAAAAGCCCATCACACTTGATACCCTGACTCTGCAGCCTGGCATTACCCTTGTTAAGAAAAAACAGGTAAGGTTTCACTTGTCAATATAAAAGTGGTTGACTCCACAAGCCTGCAGAAGCGAAGTGGAACACACGTGACTATGCGGGCTACAAAGACCTGAGGCGTAATTGTGCCAACTAAACACAGAGATAAGGAACTTCACACCCAACACAACAGTTTAGCTCTGCTCAGTTCCCCAGCAGCAAACCAGATTGCAAGGAGACCAGAATTTCACTTCTGGTATTTTATTCTTAATTCCATTACGTGCAACAACCAGTCCTTCAGTGTGCAAAATAAACACGTCAGCATGTATGTCTGGGTCATTTCTATATATAGTTGAAGACTGAACTTTACTGAGGAACAAAAGCATCTTTTAAGTGCTTACTTTGTGTTAAGAGTGTACCACCACAAAAATCAAAGGCTAAAATAGTAGACAACTTTAAAGGACTTTCTTGCTGTTCTACTCACAGTGATACATTATACTAATCCAAATCCCCTCTGAGCTTAATGAGTAGGAAACACGCCCTGGAACTACTGCCACTGCCTATCAAAAATGGAATTTCAGCTTCTTAAATTTAATTTTCATTTCCCAAGTCTTAGCTCATGAGGAAAGAAAGCTCACAAAAAAAGCACTTTAGATGCAAAATTACATCCCTTCAACTCCCTAAAAACTAGCAAGACATTTTCAGCATTGAAAAAGCAGAATTCACACTTACTTGCCAAGAATTAAAAGAAAAATCAAATATAACACCAACCAGTTAATTTTAGAAGGGAATTTTTCTAATATATTGATTTGGAAGGAAGATCTTTTTCATGGCTTTAGGTCACTTGGCAGTCTCTAGATTTGTAAAATGTTTTTCTAGGCCAAAGCTAAGAAAAATTTTACACACAAGTTGCCTAATATTAAAACATATTTTATTTACCTACAAGACCTGTAGGTTCAAAGGAGATTTTGACCACTGAGAGTTTTTGGTACTGACCAATGCATTTGTTTCTGCACTACGATGAAATTATCAAATGTTTCTTAAGTCTTGTACAAAAAGGGTATAGGGTTTTTTTGGGGGGTGGTGGGTTGTTGAGAAAAATAAAAAAAAAAAAGACATCTTTCTTTCAAAAGTATTTTAACCCAGAAAGCCTGACATTTCAACTCCTCAACAGCGTGCACCCCTCATGGCCCCAGCCTTGTCCCATACACTAGGCCTGTCTCCTCCCTCTTCACCGTGCCCTCAAGCTGGGCTGCCCCAAACACTTGTTGGGCCCTCAAGAGTCAAACAAGGGGTGGGAGAGGTGCTAAAAATAATCCTTCTTAACAACATGATGGGGAGAGAACTGAACCAGACTGGCTCTTGGATCCAATCCATCACAGAGCCTCCCCCCAACCCTGCCCCAGTTTTAATGGGAGAAACAAGGTTTGCTATGCAACATTTGGTTAAGGGGGAAGCTGCCATGAACTTGCCACCAGTCACACCGTATGAAGTCTTTGTATGAATATTCCCATCCATCCACCCAAGACAGAAAATTATGGACTTTGTAACTGAATGACATTAGCTTTTCCTCTTCCCTGTTTGATTTAAACAGGCCAATATTAAACGCATGATCTTTAAAGAAACTGAGTTTTATTACTCTGGGCTCCCAGAATGAACACAGCTCCTCTGCATAGTATAAATAAACACACAAACACCACTTAAAAGAAAATATTTTCAAACGTCAAGATTTATGGGGGTGATACTTACAAAATAATCAAAATGTGATTGCCCTTTTCAAAGGGTAAATAAAGATTTCAGATAACAGTTTTGAAATACATTTGGCATGGAAGTAAGTTTTTTTAGTTAAAGGAAATTGATAAAGGCACAAAATAGTGTTTTACGATCACAAAATCTAGTATGACACCTTTTAACTGCTGCTTAAGCAAGCTAAAAAAAACCCAGGCAAACAAACAAAAAAAACCCACCTCTATTCACTTCCAAAGCATATGGTTTTGTAGAAGATCTCCAAAACTGAAGCTTAAGTAATCAGCACAGAATAGTGATCAGGAAAGGGCAACTATCAAGCGAACAATTACTGAAATCCGGTCTCTCGGTTGTATTTTGACAAGTAAGTGCATCTAGCAAATCCCACAGGCGTCAATAAACCTCCACGCACAACAGTGAGCACAAAAGTCAGAATGCTTCCTTGGTTCTACTGGCTTAGTGTTAGATTCAGTACCAATGCTTGTCTAGAGTTCAAGGAGTGTCTGGATGATACTCTTACAATGAAATCCAGTAAATACAAATTCAACAAAATTCCTCTGGCACTATGACTAAAATACATTTTAAAATACTTTATTTTAAGAGACAGACTTTGCCCGTCAACTCTCAGCAACTTCAATTCTCACGCAAGACAATTATCAGGAAGCAACAGAAAGCTAAATGCTAAATTTTGATATCAAAACCATAAGTCAGGAACAACTACCTTTTCAGAGAGCCACAGTACTATCCCAGGGACTTGGTCACCTAATGTCCAACTGCGGGCCCAAATCTGTCAGACCTTCCTTTCAGCAGGCCTCTGTAAGTCTCTCAAATATAAACCAAATGTGAACTAGTAGACAAACTGTCAATGACATGTAAGTAAATTTACTCTCTAAATAGGAAGAAAATCTTAGATATTTCTCTGTGTTTAGTAAAAAAAAAAAATAAATTCCATAATCCATCCTAGAGCCAAAGAACTAACACTGAAATGTATCCTAAAAATATTCAGAAAAGTATTGTAAAGCCATTTCAGAACATATATTATAATCAATTTATTATTTGCCTGAGGCATTTGAAGAGGAGCAAAACAAAGATCCCTTCCCACTTTCACTAGTTACCTTACCAACCACAAAATGCAAAATCTAAAGAGAAGATTTACTGATTTCTGAAATACTCTAGCTGTCAGTCATTTTTCAAGAAACTGTGTAAACTGAACGCAGAGGACTGTCATAAAATAGACAATAAATAACACATGACAATACACCTAATTAGCATTAAAGCAATACAACACAAGTCAGGAGAATCTCAAAAAAAGCTAACGAAAACTAATCCACTCCAATAACAAGGAAAAATTACACAATGATGTCTCCAATACAAATAAAAACCACTCCCATTCACTGCTTCCTTTGACTTCAGCACCTATTATCCAGAATGGAGGATCAGACCCTTACTGAGATGAACATTTCCCTTTCACTGTGTTCATATGCACTAAACAAGATCATGGTGCTTTATCATTATTTTCAGAGAGAAGGCAACTTAAAAATCATTAGGAAGTCAATTCTTCTTCAGACATCGTATGCGCTCTGAGTCTTCAGCAAGTACCCAGTCAGTACCGACACAGATCACTCTGTGCAAGAACGCTGAGGAGACAGGAAGTCTGACATTACATAAAAATTAGTATTTTCTTCTCTGGTGGCTTCCTCAAAAGCAACAAATTTTGTGATGCTGATAAAATTGCAACTCCAGAGAGGCTCTACTGAACTCACGTTAAAGCCTGCTCAGCTTTTCACAAAGGTGAATGCCTTCAGAGCAAAATTTGCCAGCCACCTCTGTGTAAATGGCATTATGTCAGTGATCCATGTAAAACCAGAAACATTTTCCCATTATTTTGCCTCTTATTCTGTTATTTTGTTTTCTAAAAGCAAAAAAAGAGAACAATGCTTTCCTCCATGCTTTAAGCCAACACAGAGGTGCTCTCACAAAAACTACTGCACAGTTACAATTGCACCAATATAATTAGCAGAAAAATGGACTATTGTAACACATGTACAAAGCTAGCAAGCTGAAATACAAACCTGCATGTTCAGTAACCTTCCCATCTCAGAAGGAATAATAAAGCCTCAGAGGCAAAATATTTAGGGAAAAAAAAATACAAAAACAATTGCCCACAAAGATGACATTTTAATTGTTTATTTTCAGACAACTGTTTGGTCTATGTTTAAAATGCCTAAATTGGCATTCAAATTGCACTGACCACTGTGAGGGGAAAAACGACAGCAAAAAAACAAACCCTGAAGAGCTACCAATGTTAATGAATGGCAGGGGCCAATTTCATTAGTTGCCCCACAAGTGACATATGAAGATCATCTAAAGCAAGAAGCAAGCTACAAAGAAATAGGGGATGTATCGTTTCATTCAGCAGCAATAATATCAGAATGTTTACACAGTTGTGAGATAAATGCACTTTAATGAGTGCATAATTTAAACCCACTCAGAGCACCTGATCTCATTAGGGCTTCTAGACATTGTAAGGGCTATCACTCAGAGCCTGACCGTAGCAAGTTCTGGCTACCAGGCCACCAAGTGGTTTGTTACACCAGTTCCGCTGCCACCTTCAGATATTGGTGCCCTCCTCTGGAGCATACTTACACTCTAACGCAGCCCTGAATGTTAACATGCAGGTGTGCATACTTACATACGCTGTCTTATTAGCATTTATCCAAACTTTGGTAAAGTGATGTGGCTAGTTTCTAACATGGCTTGGTGTTTTCATTTTACCTGTACTTATGGCGTATTTTATTGTTTTTTCCTATAGATCAAGAATTTAACACATTCTCAACTTCCAGAAATAGTCACCTCAAGTTAACTATTGCTCCTTACCACCATGAGCCAGTGGTAAGACAAACCCTGAGAGCCCGAGGAAATGACTCACATCTCACACTTAGTGCTTCTTCAGTCCCAGGTGACACCTGATTCATCAGCAAGTACACGCTATTAGTCACCTGGAAATAGGGGAGGTTTTCCTGTAGAGGTAATTGCTTCCATTTATGTACACCATAAAAAAAGATGGTGATCAGAAAGCGTTTATCAAAAGTGTCTTCAGACATCCAAGATGATAAGATCCATGCTCCATATATTTCATAAGGCTGTTCTCATACCTTTTGGAAAGCACGAACAGATAATCTAATGGCTGAATGAGAAACATGCCATCTGTATTATATACAATTCTGTTCTTCAGGAGCACTTTGTTTGGTGGTCGTTTTTTTAAAATGGAACAGTTTACAGGGACAACATTGCTTTAAACAGTTGTGAGCATTTTCCAAATATAAAGTCAAACAAAGAAACCAAACCTGAGAAAAAACAGGCAATAGAAATTTCCAACTGACTAAAAATGTACGTCCATCTTCTCTACTACCAATGTAAAGAAGTATCAGACCTGGTGACAATTAAACACTCATGTGCATGTACAGACAGAAGAAATGATAATACCAGAAATACGACCACACCTGTGAGCAGCCACCTTATCACTCAGTGAGCCAAAAAGAAAATTGAAACTGACATTTAAAAAGATGATTCAGTTTACCAGAGTTTTTACTAGAACCATATTAATGAATCAAACCCTGGTTTCAGTATCATGGTGAGGGGAGGCGGGAACAAGAACATATCTGTATCATGTTGAAATTCAAGAGTTATACATTAAAAAAAGAAGTGATTCAAATAAGTACTACTTTTGCACCTTTTATAGTCATTATCTGTGCAAGCCCCAGGCTCTCTGGGAGAGAATGGAGCACTAGCAGCAAGCACTTCTACTCACTGCCTGGGCCTGTCTCAAACTCCAAGTAGGAACACTTGTTCTTCCCTTCTTCAATTCCACCTTTTTCTTCAGGGCCTAATTTTCAGATCTTTCCTCTTTTTTAGCTATGTAATTAAAAAACCAAAACAGAACAACAACAAACCTTAGCTTAGCCAGTCAGCATTGCCTTTCTACTGTGACTACTCAGCGCAACTCTGTACTGCTAACAGTTACTATATACAGGCTGGTATCAATTTGTCAAGTCTTTGTGAGACTGTGAGCAGCATCCATCTTTCTAGCAAGGTTTCAAACAAGCAAGGATCATCATCCAACTAGAAAGTGCACTTCATGCCTCTTCTCTCTTTTATTTGGATTTGTCTTGAAAGAAAAAGGCCTTAACTCCAGTATTTTTTAGTCAATTATCCCAAAGTGCAGTACTTCATTGAAGTGTAGAAGACTGTCAAAGGTAGGGTACATTCTGTGCTTAACAGAAACCTCTGCATCTACAGTGAAGGGGAGATAATGCATTGGTAAAGCGAGAGCCACACTTAATACATAGCATTTCAAATGCTTAGCTGTTTTTACCTTTTTATTAAAGGGAGATGATAGAACAATTTTAACAATAATTGTTCTCAGTGGACAGAAGGTGAGTCAGAACAGCCTGCTTGGATTTACCAAGGGCAAGTCATATCTGACCAACCTGATAGCCTCCTGCGATGAAACGACTGGTCCTGTGGAGGAGGGGAAAAGCATGATGTCCTGTGCCCTGACTTAAGCATGGCCTACGACACAGCCTCCCACAGTCAGCTGCTCTACCCTTATAGTCAAACCAAGAAGGTGAGGTGTGGGTAGGTGGAATACAAGGGTTGGATAATTGGTTGGACCACCAGGTTCAGAGGACTGTGATCAATGGCACAAAGTCCAACTGGCAGTCACTGAGGAGCCGCATCCCTCAGGGATCAACACTAAGGCCAGTATCATTTAATGTCTTTATTAAAAAGACCCAGATAATAACAAATTGGGGGACCAATCAGTACACTGAAAGGCAGAGCAATTCAAAAGCAATTCAGAGAGACCTTGACAGGCTACAGAAACAGACTGACAAGAATCTCATGAAGTTGAATAATGGCAAATGTGAAGCCCTGCATCTGAAATGGGATAACCCCATTCATGAGGACTGGCTGGGGGCCAACTGCTCAGAAAGTAGCTTTGCAAAAAATGTTTGGGTTGGGGTTTTTTATCCCTTTAAATTAAATGACCATAAATGAATGTATTACAGATGCTTGGACCTCATGAGCAGCTCCTGAAGTACACTGCAAAGAAAGGCAATATTAGCAAAAAGGCTTAATCCAGTTCTCCTGAACTTGGGCATTTGAGAGAAAAAGATGTGCATGAGTCCCTATACAGCAACAAGAAAGGAGTCTGGAAGAACAGATATGTACTTAGAGTTCTGCTGACAAATTTTCTCCCCTTGTTCTGCATTGCTTCTTCTAAAGACTTTAAAGATACTTTGCTTGGAGTTAATACTGCCACCAGAGATAACAGCCTCCCAAGGGAAATGCTGTGGCTAATACATCAGTTTAAAACCACTTGAACAGTCACAGCTGGTCCCAGGGAGTTACAGAAAGAGAGTAGCCTGACTGAGCAATGAAGAACTCAAGACTGATTTCTCCCCTGGGGAAACGGTTTCTGGCCTCAAAACTTAAGTGGGTGGACTGTATGAGAGACTACAAAAAAATCTCAGATACTACAGTGTGACAAACACAGGCAAAAAAATGCAGTCAGACACTACTGCAGAATTATACCCCATCAAAAATGTCAAGAGGCTTTACAATGCCAGGAACAACAACAACAAAAAAATAAAATCAACGTACTCAGCTTTTATAGTGATGATGTCAGTAGGTTTGGTTTTGTTTTTTTTTTTTAAATTATCCATAGCAAGAAAAAAAAATTAAAAGTCAATCACCATGAGTGAATAGATGAAGTGAATTTTGCAAGGTTGATAATTTACCATACTCTCCACATGACAGTAGCAATGTTGGCTACTGAAGAGCCCAGGTAAATAGCATGATATTAACTCCCAGCTATAATGCATTTCTCAGTGACTAACAAATACCACACTAGGATTCAGCTAAGACGTTACAAAAATCCAAGAAACTAACAACTAAATGTGCCTGACATATATTTATGCCACTTTTATAAAAGGACTGTGGTAGTAGTTACTTAGGAAAACTTGGTTTTGCACATCTTTTATGTACACTGACATAATGATATAATTAATACAAGAACCTCACTGAAATTAAGTTCTACATTGGCCACGATGAGCAAATCATACAGCCCAATAAGCTCATATTACCTTCCCACTGCAATAATCGTTTACACACACACACAGCCACCCCATCTTCCAAGCATCTGCAGACACAAAGTAGCTTTGTAACATAGAAAGGAGTTAAAAGCTGTAGGACTTCATGACAGTTCAACAGCTCATTTTCATCAGCATAAAAGGGATCCAGCCCATAGGCCTAGTGTAAGTTACACTAGGTTTGATTTAAAGGAAAAGTTGCTCACTTGCATCTTTTTCAATACATAAATTCCATCTCAAGGCTAGACACATGACCCTTCCAAAGTAACACTCCTTGAAAATAGATCCTTAGGAAGAAAAAAAGGAATCCTCTGATAACCTCTGTGCAAAATTAGAGGTAAACACAGTTACTAAAGGAGACACAGCTCAAGGCAAACTTCTCCTCGTATTATCAACACCCAATCTATCCCTGAGTCACAACGGGCTTTTTGTTTGTTTGCCATGCAACCTTCCTCCCCCAAAGGAAGATACACATGCAAAACATACTGATTACACACGGAAGCCTTTATAGCTATAGGTAGATATAAATACACACAAATATATCAGGGTCCATAATTACATTGTGGTATGGAGAGGATGAGGTAGAAGGGGAATGGGTTTTCACCTCCTCTCTAAAAAGACCAGGCTGTGAAGAGACTCCAACTCTTCAAACTACACTGCTGTTGTTTTTCCCGAGGTTTTGCTCACACATAGCCCACAGCAAATCCCATTACATTAATGTGCAAAATCTATGTTAATGCACTACTTGGCTGGCAATTTTAAGCGCACAGACGTCAGTTAAAGACTGCATTTCCCTCAGCAACTGTTACTTAGTAACCCTCTGAACACAAATAGAATTTTACATTACTGCATGTGTGTTGTGAAAGTTAAAATCCGTGCCTCAATTCTATAGACAAGCAGGAATTAAAGGAGTCACGCGGGGAGCTGTGAATCAAACATGCACCAGCTACATTCGACTGCTTCTCTAGGCAGAGAATTTAACTGGAGACAGAAAACCTATGCATGAACAAAGAGATATTTCCACGGCCATTCTCATCATAAAAAAGGAGCAGGTACAACTTCAAAGCAGTTAGACCTCAGCCAGACTTTCTGGTATTATTCATATACTGTGCAGTGCAGACTTCAGACACGAGCACAACAGACTATGCAAAGCTCTTCACCTTCTCCCTTAAAGGTAGCGTAATCCATCAGCTAGATAACTTCTTGGTAGAATTGGTACCACCAGATCCAGTCAAAACATTAATAAAAGAGCTGCACATACCAGATTCAGGGCTGAAAAACAGGTGGAGCATGACAAATGCAAAAAAAAAAAGGCAGCTTAGAATTCATCAACTCTAAACACAAAAACTTAAATAGGTGTATTGTATTAACTTATATATTTGATCCTTCCCATACACAGGCTACTTGTGAATTGACTGACAGCCTATTCAAGGCCCTTGAATAACTATCCATATGGGACTTCAAAATCACTTTAGACCAAGAGACTGTCTTTTCAGCACTGAACAAAATAGGTGGCCTACTGGAAACACCTAGACATCTTTTTATTTTCCTACCATTGCAAAGGACATATTTTCATTACTCTACTTCATCCTGCCCTTTTCCTCTAGATTCCCACAGTTTTATTTCCTAAAATGATTTATTGTAACAGAAATGGATCGTCTTGATAGATAAGCAACTAAATGAGTTATATATTACATTTCACAAATATATTCATACAAAGAGGTTACACGAACTATAGTTACAGTTATTACACTAGGTGTAAGCATATAGATAAGTTTACAACCCCTTAAAAGAACAGTCTAGTACATCTTCTTAAGTGCAACATTCAGATGATCATTTCCCATTTCTTCCTAAGAATTAAAAATAACTATCCTAAAAAAAGGATTCTGGAAACTCCAGTGAGCCCAAATATTTTCCCCTCAAAAGCCTGGGCCCTCCCCCAACTCTTCTCCTGTAATAGGTAACTCAACAGATACAAGTTCTCTTTCCAAAATCCCAGAGAAGCAATCCTTCAAAATATGGATTCCCACTTAAAGCTTTTTCCTCTGTTGCAACCATACCTCAATACTAACAATGACCTCACAAGCAAGATCTTCTAACTCAGACCAAGAAGTCCTTACTCCTGTTAAAAGTAAAAAAAAAAAACAAAACAAAACAAAAAAAACCCCATGATACTTAAGAAAACAAAACCCAGCCAGGAACCATTTCCAGGTTTGAAACTCACCACACTAATTTGTGACTAAGAGAAGTCCAGATGCTCAGACATGTCCCTGAAGCCCTCATTTTCTTAAAGCCACAAGGCCCAACTTGGCAGCACAGTAGCAGAATTGAGAACCGAGCAGGAGGCTTGGCCAAGTCTTACTCAGTGATTGGGACAATTAACTGGCCATCTGGCGCTCTGCACAGAAGAAAGCAGCTCTGCACCTGCTCAGCCAGCCCACAGTTCGTAGCCTAATTGATTAAAGCAAGATGCTCAGGGCAAAAAACCAGAACTGGTCAACTGGGGAGACCAGTGCTCGGAAGCTGGTATCGAAGCCAAGCCCTCCCTGCTCCTGGTGGAACCATCTCCCTTGTGGGCTCCATGTAAGACATGTTTGGAGGGTCTCCTGTCTCACACATACAGCAGCAGGAGGTCAAATTAGAAGTGATCAAAGACACACAATTTACTTAATAGAAAGTCTACATGTGAAGCCCCGTAAGCTTCCAAAACATGACAAATCTTTTATTCTCCTGTAGTCAGGTGACTCAACAGCTGCAATACTGTTATTACAGTATGAACTGAATTATGCTATTGCATTATAAACTCACCCTGCCAAATACCAGAGTAGACCCTGGTGCCTGAAAAATCTTGGCATCCACTGACAGAGACCTTTTGGCCTCCTTTCCCTAAAGCTCCATAGAACTCCCATTTTTAGATGTTTTTATCAATCCTTATAGGGCCTATGTAAGGCAAGACACCGGAGGAAACGTAAAGGGTGCATAAGGCAGAGGAGGTACATCAAAGAAATTCCAGAATGGAGTTATGTTCCCTCTCCTCCTAAAAGGACTGCAAGAAAGGAAAACACAAAGCACTGAAGTCAAAACAAGAGAAGAAGTAGTATCAAAGCTGAATTTTAAATAGATATTTTACCTATTTTTTCTACTTACCAATACCCCTACTTATAATGCAAGAAATCAGCTGAAGGAAATAGAAAGAAAAATCTCATCTTAAGAATTATATTTTCTCAAAATATTGAATTATGGGGGGAGGGGGATGATCAACATTAAAAGTAATTTGTCAGGTAAATGAATCTGCAAATATCCTAAGACTAAATGTTGCAGATCCACACTCAGCACCTACAAATCAACATGCTTCATTTAAGTCAATCTGAATGTAATGGATTACAGTGGTTCAGATCCATCTCAAATGAAATATATAAGTTTTCTCTGAACACAGATTTGATTCTGAAAGAAACTGAAGATTAGCACCACATCATAGGACAGGACCTCCTTCTATCAGGGAGTATCCTGCAGCATAAGGCAACTTATTTTTCAGCAGAAAAAAACTAAGTTTTACTCTTCATTATGTACAGCTTTTTATCTAGAAGCTCATCTCATGTGACCAAGCTCCAGAAGTAACATCAATCACCTCAGATAGACCAAGCTTCTGTGTAGCAGTGTGCCAAACACATGACAGTTGTTCCTTTATGCAGTGGGTCTCACCTGCTGTGAGCTCTGAATCCTTTCCTAGGACACTAAGATACATTTATGTCTACTAGTAGTAAATATTTCTAAAATATACTAAAGATACTTATTTTTTTTAACCCATACACAGTAGTAGCAAGTACTGTAACATATTTTATGAGATATGAACATTCCTGAACTGTTACAGGCACTGACTTGAGATTCTCAGTCTCACATGCACCAACCTTTCATCTGCTAAGTCTCAAAAACACAGGATTGTCTGGAATTTCAGACACTGATTCAAAAAAAAGAGACAGTGATTATTCAGGTTTTATCACTGCGCTACACAAGGCCACTTTCATCTGCAATAGAAAACTCTGGCTCAGCGTTAAGAAAACAGTTAGCCTGGAGTTCACAGGGAAGATCAGAACAGATAGCCAGACTACCCAGGGTGGAGAGCTACTGGTCTTACCTTTTGAAACTCCTAGTGAGCACATTTTCAGCCATACAGGTTTATAAGCAGAGTATCTATACCTGAATATACACTTGTACTTTTTTTAATATATGGACATGTGCATACGTATATTTACATGCACACAGGAATTAAAGTCGGATTTAGCATTTTTGCACACAGTTCCCCTTCACATTGACAAATTTTGGCTATGTTTCCCCAAAAGAATTCAACAGCAATTCTGTTTTCCGCATAGAGCAAATGTATATATAAATGTATAAACACAAAAAAGTAACACAACTTCATGACAAAACAACATAAATGATGATAGGTGGTCATAAAAATAAGAGGAGAGTTTTGATCTTCAGCCTTCAAATATTGGCAATGGCACTACTGGATTTCTTTGTATAGCAATGTACTGTGGTTGGCTGGGATAGCTGCTGAAAGTCGCATGTCAACGTGAAGAGAGTGAGTTGGCTGGAAAAGAAAACTGTTTTTCAAGTGGATATGTGTTGTCAGAAAAGTGCAAGTTTTCTCTCTTTTCTTCTATGGTGTTCCCACCTTCCTGATCTGACTGACTGTTAGCTGGCCATCTCTTCACTGTTTCTGAGCATGCAACTGCACTGTTAGCAATTAAGTATTATCTGTAATGCCTCACAAAAAAATCAAAACACTGCACTGAATTTAGACTGCATCAGAGATGGAGATGTTGGCAGAAAGCAGTGTGCAGAAGGAAACTGGGTGTAAGACAGAGTAGAGGAAGATAAAGGGAGGAAGGAAGAGCTGGGGGTGAAGGGCTGGGAAAGTATGCTAGACATAAGTCAGTTATGACCACAAAACAAAAACAAAAAACCACTCAGATTTCAATGTAACAGCCTCAGATAGTACCTTATAACTGAGACTTTCCAGTATATGAGATTGCCATAATTCGTCTGAAAACCTCAGCACTACCAGACAGTGAATCCAATCCTGAAGCTCTTACACAGAACAGAAATAACTGAGGACCCAAACATGGTGACTATTATTTTGATAATAGTATCTTGTTTAAGGACAGATCTCATCGGTGATAGACTTGCTAAGATTCCTGGTTCTTCAGTCTCTTTTGTGGCTTTTGAGTTGCACAAAGGTCATGAGCAAGTTGAGTGCCCTCATGACTCCCTACATTCATCTTTCAGTTGTAGCTAAGTCCAGCTACACCAACCTGAGCGTCACTCTGCGGCAGTGTGACAAAAATGCAGGATTTCCATTATTGCCTCTTCTTGATTATAAGCAGTGCTCAGAAGTTCCACTAATTATCCAGGGTAAGAGGTATGTATCTTGTGGCTTTCAGTTCTATGCAAATTTTGATATTTTTATGGCCACATCCACGGGATGCTGCACTGAAAGACGAGATTGTTTTTAAGAGTGAACCTTATCTCAGTAATCAAGAATAAAGTCATATTACCATGCTTAAAAAGTTTTTAAATTTCCTTTTGCAAAAACCTTTTTTTTTCTTCCCCTCTGGCAAATGCTACCTAAGTATTTCCATAAACTTGAAGCAGAGGGCACAAGAAAGTTAAGTACAAAGGAAAAACATTCCATGACATTTCAGCTCAAAGCGGAAAAATCAGTTTTTTGAACTGTAGTCACAGACAAGTTAAATTTACTCAGTGTACAAATAACTGCAATTACGTAAGAAATTCTTCTTCAGCTTCTGAAGTGCAAAAAGAAGCTACTGTTAAAGTGACTGTATGGGAAAACGCTGCATCTTTTTCCTTCTGATGTCCATTTCACACTTGCTGAATTTACAAATGAGAGCAAGATTCAATTCACCTTAGAAACATGGAATTTATCTTTTCTCATGGCAGAACATTTAGCATCAGAACTGATCGGAGCTGGGGTTTTGGCTTTGTACCGATGCATAGCGTAAAACCATGTCTCACAACTAGTTACACTGACCCAGCTGTACAGTCAGTTACACTATCAGAAATACTGGCATGTTAAACCAAGAATTAAAATAAAACATGGCTCTAGCACTCTTCTTCCCAGCTACTGCCCAGGAGCAAAGACAACAGAACTAGCATTAGGGGAAAACAACGAGGACAAACCTCAAAATGCACATTTACTGGGGTTTAATACTTTAATAAATGCTACAAGACAGATTTATCGGTCACCGTGTTTGACACTGGAGATTCTGCTGTGGTTTGGCCCTAGGTACCCATAAGTAAAGCTTGGCTGTTTCTCTAATAAGGAGAATGCACTTCACCATAATTGATTTTACAGATATAACTGCATTCTAAGGTAATACATTACTGCAGAAGGTTTTTTTGGTTTGGGGTGGGTTTTTTTCCTCTTTTTTTAAGGCTCTTCTCAAATAGACCTAATGGAAATTCTGATTTGTTTGACCTATCTCACCTAGTTTCAGAGCAGGTGATGCAACATATCATTGCATACTGATCTATGACCACCACAACAGTAAATGAACTAAAAGGTTTATGTGAGGAAGGAAGGAAGAAGATATTGCTCCCTTTCAGGATCTCCATGTCACTTATTGCTTCCTCAAGATTGAACAGCTTCGCCTTCATTTTTCTGGCCAAAGCAGTGAACAACATGTTCTCATGCTGAACTCTTACTAGAAAAGCCATCTCAGTAACTAGAACAGTTCACAGAGAATTCACAAAGAATGGACAGTGCATTACACCCCTGTTCTTCCAGCTGCTTCCTAATTTAAGTGGTACTCTCCTTAAACTCATTTAAAAGGACATTTATCTAATTCTGTATCAAAGCTAATAAGAAAGGAACCTATACCACAACAGCACGGCACCTGAAGCACAAGACCTTAAAAAGTACAGAGTGTACTTCCCTCTTCTTCTAGTCAGTTCTGCAGGCTGAGGGTGGGAGGACAAAGCCCAAGACCCTACCTCCTCCCCATCCAAAACCACAGCGACTGCGCCTCTTCCTTTTACACCCATGCAAGCTCAAACAGCTCAAGACCTAAATCAAGAAAAACTAATACTTAGCAGTTGTGTGCACAACAAAGACACGCTGTCAACTTGTTTCATGTAACCTTTACCTACATATTTACTCACGTTTTCACTGAAATGCATATCTAGTGACATTCTGCCAAGATTACGCAATTCGGACAACTCCTTAAAAGCTAGCAGCAGGTGCTGTGGCACTGACCAGACCTTGCTCCTCACTCACATCTGCCTCGCCTCCCACCTTTAACTGTTCCAATAGTTGCTCTGCACAGAAGCCTCGCTACACCTTCAGTGGCCTTCACGTACATGCAACAAAGGGGAGAAGGGAAGTGTAAAAGTATCAGCTTTGATCCAGGGACAGTTTATCTTCCACACATACTTACAATGCGCTTAGCATATTTTGGACACTAGAAAGATTAAATATAACTACAATTGACTCTATTAAATTCAGCACCTGAAAAGTTTAATGAACTATTCAAACACAACTTGGACTTGGACACAAACTGTTCCCCTCTAACTTTATAGCAGAGCTACTCACCTGCTTTGACATTAGACATAGACTTCCAATACCATACTGAATGATGGTCTTAAGGTTAATTTTTAAGGACAGATATAGCTACTGCATACTTGGCATTCTCAGAGGCTTCAAACAGCGCAGTCATTTCTGTATCACTATGACATCATCTCACTAGCTGCAGCACATTAGTGCCTGAAGGCTCCACTCCAGGTCTCCAAGCACTACTATTAATACAGAATGACACTGCACCTGTCCCAGCAAACAATGCAGTTAGACAGTACGAAGGTTAAGAAATTCAATAGGAGCACAAAGCAAGCACAAAAGGATTTGCTCAAGGCCAAATGTAGGCTAATGGCAGAATTTGAAGGAAACAGATGTCTATCAAATTGAACTGGTCTTGCTTAACCTGACTGCCCAGAACCTCCCTTCACACCCTGGAAAGTGAGTTGTCTCTTCCAAAAGCAGCACATCCTTGTACCGGGCACTGGCTTAACCAGATACTGGCTGGTCACAAGAAATTCTACACTGTAACCTGTGCTCTTTATTACTTAACAGCAAAAGGCAAATCTCTGAGAAAACACACAGTTGTACTAGAAAATAAAAATAGTGCTATACAACTTTGCTAGGGAAAAAAAGTGAAAAGGCTGCACTCTGATTAATCTATGTATGTTTGTTTGGCTGGGTTTTTTTTGTTTGGTTTTGTTTTTTTTTAGTTCTTTTACAGAAAAGCAAATCCCAGACTTCAAAATCCACCTAAACTCTATGTCAAGTGTCTCTCAAACTGCAAGTATTAAAAAATAAACCTCTATCTTGCAAAAATAACACTTCAGAGTAATAAATAGAGCAAATAAGATTACTTCATCTGTTGTTTTTTTTTTCCTTTTCTTGACATACTTCATGATGCATACCAAGAGGAAGCACCTGGCAAAACACACACATGCGGCTCAGGTCTGTAAGCAGTCATGAGAGGTAGGGCATCAGATGAGACCAGCGTGATGAGAATACCTTCCAGATCATTGAGTGTCTCAGAGGTGAACAACACAGCTACCGTACTGAGCCAGCCATCCTCAGAATTTCACCTCCTACCCACCAGGGAGGGCCAGAAAACTTTCTGCCAATGTTATCAGGAGTAACTGTGCGGGGTCAAATTTCTGAAAGTTAGCAACTCAACTGGGGGGGGGAAGGGGGGGGAAAGAGTACAGAAAACAGAATCTCCTCAGAAGCAGCACAGAACCAATGCAATTTATTGATACATGCTCACTGTAGCAATTTAGCTTGAACAAATTATAACTGAGTTCTCCTTAAATACTAAGAACCGGTTAGTTTATTAAAATTATCACATCAACCACTGCAAAACACATTATAGAATGTAGGTACATACATAGGGCAATTAAAGGCAAGATTTTTCATAAGTTTACTACACAGCAAGACTCTGTCATTGCTAACAGACAGCTTTTAGTCCCAACAAAATATTGAGTTGTAGACTGAGTGCCTCATCATCACTATATCTGTTTTCAGCGTTGACCTGTGAGAAAGCAATATGCTGTGGCAATTTACATTTCCTAAAGTTTTTCAGAGTTAGCTATCAGAGGTGGCAATTTATTTCAGGTCCTCAGCGTTTACTTACAGCACACCCCACGTACATCAAGGACATGAAATAGGTAAGTTTCTACGGTCTAAGTTCCTTAAGCAATCTCTTGATGTGGCAGGCAGGGCAGTGGGTTTTGTCGTCTTGTTACAGGTCACAAGCTTAGTTTCCAGCTCCCCACACTACTATGTGACCTGAGACACATGGAAACTAGGCTCTGTCAACTTGGTGCATATATTTGTGGTTGCTGTGGAATAGACAGGACAAAGACAGAAACCTTCCTTCCAACCCCACCTCTCAAACGATCAATGAAGTTAAAGGACAGTTTTGACAGGTACCAAGAATGTTTAGTGATTTTGGGATGGCAATGTACCTGCTGTGCAGAATTCTCTGAGGAAGACAACCAAAACGGAGAGCAGCAGAGAACTGCGCTACTGTATTACTTACAGGCAGCTTCAGTCATTACAAAAGAGAATGTGGCACTTTGGAGCTCAATGGTGCCAAATTAACACAGATCAACTACAACTCTGAACAAGGACCAATAAAACTTCAGTCATCTACTCTTTCCACTCTTCTACATTTAGCTCTCCAAGAACTTAAACTCAGGGTATGGAGGACAGCTCGTTCTTTTGTTATTGATGTTCTCAGATACATCTATGTAAATTTAAACCCAAGTAATAACACTAAGAACAAAGTTAAAATAAATACTTAGACATGTAGTAATGCATTAAGCAGACTGCAAAGTCTAATATAATCCAAAGCAAAAAGAAAGAAGATGAATTGCTGGGTTCACTGAATATTTTTAATGTATCTTACAAAACTGTAAGAAAAAAGCAGATCCATCAAGTACAAGAGGAAGAAATCTGACAGAAATAAGATGGACTATCTTATTACTTTGAGTAAAAGGTGAGGGTTTTGTAAATATTTTCAGCATTATTTAATTCAAATAGACCAATTATTTTTCAAAGTATCCAATCAATTTCACAGTATCTCATTATTTATTAAATAATCGCTGTAGTTTGGCATATTTATAAATCAAGAGAAGAACAATATTTTGAGAGAAGTATCACAGCATGGGAAGCCATCTTGTTGTCTTTTGCATATTTCCCAACTGAAAAGCATCTTGGTGTCATGTTAGACATTTGGTGAAATAATTGTTTTCCAGATCTCTAATTATGTGATTCAAATACCCAAATTTACTGAAATTAAACCAAAGCTAGGTGTCAATTCAAAGACAGAAAAAACCCATCCCCAACCAAAAAAAACAACCCACAGTAATTGCCATATTACAGGACATTTATCGGACAACCAAGAGTTACGATTGCTACAGTTTGGCAACAGTCCCTCTAATGTCACTATACTTAAAAAAGCCATCTGGAGAACTGGTCTATCAGTTCAGGAGCCAGTACAGTGTTTGTGCAGCAAATCTGACATCACAGGCTCAAAGCAGCTGCCTAAAATGTTGTTCTCTGGTAATGTATTTTTGGGATAGGAAACAGTTCCTTGCAGTTCTATTGCTAAGAGCAGGGAGAGGGACTTCAGCATTTCCACTGTAGTCTCTGCAAGCCTTCAGTGATTGCCTCTCATACCACACTAGGAGACTGGTGGGAAACAAGTTCTAATTTACAGCTATATTGAATAAGGTGTGGGGGGGAAGGTATGATAAATGGTTACTACTACCAGTAAGAACTTTAATGCTGCCTGTAAGAACTGAATCAAGATTGACTAGTTATGTGAAATACATAGTAGCACCGTAACCATATATTTCCTGATTTTAAATCTGTGGCCTTATTTCTTGTGACATGATGACTGTCTTACGTGCATAAAGGGAGATTTTGATCAAACATTGAGCATTCTAAAGTTTAGAGGTTTGGTATTTTGGTTTTTTGTCACTGTAGAAGGATGGGTGACAGACAGAAGATATTGCTACAGAAATAATTCCCCCTTCAAAAATATTTTAGGTAAATGAATATTATTTTGATTGCAGAGTCAAGTATTCTCCAGGGACTAATGAGGAAAAAGAAGGAATATAAAAAATTGCAGCAATCTATTTCCTTGTAGACCTGTCTTACACACTAAGTGCAAGACTCACGACCACTTGACTCTTGCTCACCCCTGCAAACCTGCACCTATTGCATCAGCTGCTACAGATTGAAGAATCTTTTCCTTTTTGAGGCCCAATGCATCCGACAACTCAATCACCTGCCACCCAGATACATCAGAAACACATGATCTCACAGCAGCAGAGAAGTTACGATGTGTTTTTCTAACCAAATTTTGTCCTCACAGACCAAAGCAGGGGATACATGGTGCACAACAGCCCATCAAGCTCTGTATACCTGCCATATGGCACCTGAAGTGCCTCACACCCTTGGTCAAAAAGGATCAAACTATTTGGCTAAATACATCCATTTGGTCCATTTGACTTCAATGGATCTGCACAATGGAGCAGATTTTCTAGAGGGGAAGTCCACAAGACCAGTCACTACAAGACCACAACTTGGGACTCATGCTATTGTTTGTACCGAAACTGAAGCTTTGGGGCACGCAACCATTTGGCAAAATAATGCATAAACACAAAACAACAACATACGTAGCCAGTTGTCCTCTCTTCCTGCTGTTTTCTCACTATTTCTTCCAGTGGGCTTATGTATTTTCCTAAAGGAGATGGCAAAGAACTAATAATTGTATGAACTCTAGTTTGTATACCTTTTAGGGATAGTTGCTTATCTGCCACAGCAATGCAAAAATACCCGCATTCCTCCAGGTAAAGCATAGACCTATCTGTTTACATCATCTATCCAATGCAAAGGGCAATAGTTTTATACAGTGTTGGTTCAGGCTGTAAATTTTTTTTTTTGGGTGGGGACGGGTGGAGGGAAGTTAGTAATAGCTAGCAACAAGAAGCATTTTTTTATGTTTACAAAGATGTCTTTTTTTAAGATATGTGTGAATTCTCTTCCGGTACAGTGTAGAAAAACAAATAAACAAGATATAATCACAAGGCAAACAAAATAGCACCTTATGTGCAAAATACACAACAGTGTCAGCAGAAGCTTAGAAAACAAATACTAACTTCCAGTGAACAGTTCTCATCTTTTTTTTTTCTGGGGAGATTTTCAAAGCTGTATCTCCTCAGGCTGACAGTCTTTTCCTTCAGAATTCTCTTATTTTACCTGTTTCTATATATAGTTTCTTTCTTATAGATAAAGCCAATGACTGCCCAAATGGAAAACTGTCAACACACAGAACATAATGCAGCTCACTGGCTCCGTAAAAATTTCTGCAATACCATGCTTCTAAGCCCCATTTCATTCATTTCCACCATGACTGAGAAGCTTTTTATCAGCTATGGATCTGACGCAGGAAGTCACATCTCTCATTGAATCCAGCACAGCAAAGTCCTTGTTTGGCCACATCTCACAGGACCCTCTTTTTTTAAAGAGGGCGGCCATTTTATAGTGACAACTACAAAATAGTAACGGTGAAAGTGATCTGGTGAACACACTAATGTGCTAATAAAATATATATTTCGTAACATACATATTTCTGAAGTGGCCTTGCCTCTTCAATTTTCTACACTTACCTTGGTTGACTTGTCAGCACTATGTTCTCGTTTTCCTACATGGTTCCCCATGATGGATCACCAGAACTTCAAATTCTGAAAAGATAAAACCAAAACAGCATTTTTGAAACCAATACATTTATACTGAAATACAAATTAAATTTTTCACCTGACACAGAACAAAGAGATAGGTCTCATACAATAAGCATTTAAGTGTTTTTACAGTCCAAGGTAAGATCTGTGAAAGATCCCAAGGAAAAAAAAAAATGCTTATCTGGTCTACTTTGCAAATCTAAGCAATATCAGAAAGCTTTCCTTAAAAAACACCAAACACAAAGGAGGGAAAGTAAAGTGTTTATTGTGAATTTTGCACATAAAACAAGACTAGATTAGAAATAAGGTAGAGGTCCTGTCTTTTGGTATTACATCTATAATACCAAAACAGCGTAATATGCATCAAGTGCTCTGTAACTAAAAACTTCCAGAAAAGATCAAGTAAGTTCTTTTGAATTCACATTTGTCATTATATAAACAGCAATTACTGAAAAAAAAGCACCACACTAACTGCTAACAATTTGCTGTGGAGGTGAGGATGGATGTTCTTTACAGCCCACACTTCCATGACTAGCACATAAGACAGGAATGCCAACTCTTCTTTGTATTTTCTGGCTCATCCTGTTGTACCTCAGCTTTAACAGAGCTTATGTAGGTTAAACCGCAACACTCAAATTTCAGTTTTTAGAGTACACTTGTGGTTATACTACATACTTCTTCTCAGAGAAGCATATGTTTGTACAGGATCTTATACAACACAGCTGCTGCCTTCAGGTAGCATTTCATGTCCTGAAACTTAAAACTACATGCAAAAGAAGTTTCAAGTGGACTTTTTCCTCTCAGAATTATAAGCCAAACTTTCGGTAATAAAGTTCAATGTCTGGTGCTAACAGTAACCCTTCATTACTCTGCAACAGACAGAAGCATTTACCATAAAACCTTAGCATCAGAAATCCTGGTACAACGCTTTTGCGGAAAGTTAAGTTATTTCATTAAGCATAATCTTATGAAAAGGCTAGGGAGAAAAGGACAACCAGACTTTTGCTGTGATAGAAAATGCATGAAGTAAAACAACAGGCTATTAATCAGTTATACTTGGTAGAACATACAAATATAGTTATAACCCTCACTACATGCACAGATTTGAGTACCAAAGGACTCTGACGATAGAGACTGATTGCTTTTGATAAAGTGTATGTTTCTGTGATGGAAAGTCAGAAGTAATCTTGTCCTGTATCTCTACTGCAACTTTAAGAGACTGACAGACTTGTGCCCTCCCCAGATAAATTTTCAAATTAGTGAGGGTCTGCAGGGCTCATTTGACTATTCACTGAATTCCATTCACTCTAAAATCAAAGTGCCACATTATCACTGTATCTGATTAAATAATTCCTCAAAAATATCCACTTCTAAGGTCTCACAAAGGAAAAAAATTAAAAATATCCAAACTCAGTAAGTGTACTCAAGGTAGAGTTTATTGGCAAATTGGAAACAGATTTTTTTTTTTTTAACAGCACTATCTATTGCATAAAAGATTAAAGAAAAAGCCCTCTCCTTTAAACTTGTGGAATCAGCACAACCAATTCACGTTTTTGTGAGATTATGAAAATTTTCATGGAAAAATACAAATAAACTCATATACACTGGGTTTCAGAGCTGAATTATCTCAAACCGGCCTTTCCTCTACAAATTATGAGCAGCAGCTCATCTCACATCGCTTACGTTGCAACTTAAGGAAAACAGAGTGGAATATAAAACTACTGGAAACGTCTACAGCAGAATATAAAGGTATAGTGTTTTGAGTGTTACTCTTCCAGCCATTTATCAAAAGATAAACTATAAAACTTGATCTGTGATACACATGTTTAAGTAAACAGATTAGGGAGCAACCATAACACACTGACCAGTGTCCTCCTGCCTCCCCTTTATCTGCCTGGTGCCTTCAGACTAACGCTCCAGGACGACCACCCCTGTACCCATGAAACACTGCGCATAGTGGAGTCCCAGTCCTGCAATGCCAAGGCAGAAAGAGATACCAGGTAAAGATGAGCTATGCTGTGAAACTAAGCCAGATAAATGTTTACAAATCATTTGTTGGCCAGTGAAAAGAAAAGCAATAAGAACTTCCATGCTGCCACACCATAGAGAGCTGCAAAATGATAAGGCCAGTTTTCTGCTCAAATGTCTGCACAAAGCAAGCAAACAAAATGAAAACCAAGCAACTGGAGAAGTGTATGAAATGGCTGATCAACGCACTCCTGATTCCCATGTCCATAACTCCTTCAGCAAGATGCTAAAAATTACACATGTAAGGACAAAAAAACCCGAAAGAAAAAAAGGCATGGAGAAATGGAAATGCACAATGCTATTCAAAGTTTAGGAGTGTGGTTTGAGAGTACACCTACATCTGGGGCTGAGTGTTATGTTTCTCTGCTAGAATAGATGTAAAAGCTGAAAATTAATGGCACTGATCAAACCTGTAAAATCTGCACTTCTGTTTCCTTTTTTTGTTTTGAATGTGTAAGAGAGAGAGCACGTAGTTAAGATTCGCTTGCTGAACCCCTTCTTATTCCCACCTCATACCCAGAAACCAGCACTAATACAACTAGATTTTACTTCATTTTTCCATGCATAAATGAATGCAGATGTTTAAACTCAAAATAGTTTAGCTGTAGGTACCTGCTGTAAAATTCCTTACGCAGAGACAAAGCTATTTTTTAGCCACAAGGATGAAAGTAACTGGCCTGATAGCAAAAATATCCTAAAAAGTTACAGAATTCTTCGTACTACCCATTAAATGGAGAAAACTGTAAGCAATCCTTTGGGGGAAAAAAAGGCTTCCAAAAAATCTGACATGCATTAGGAAGGGAAATGCATAGTGCCAACTGCTCGGTAGATGTTCAAGTAGGAAGTGAAATACACATACACACAAGCCTGTAAATATCAAAATCATTTACAGCAAGAAAAAGACCTAATTTTTCACTTTAGCCTCAAGCAGAAGTCTGCCTTACTTGATTAAAAACTGAGCACATGGATCATTTTCACTTCGGGATGCAAGTACACCCTTAAGTGTTACAACTTAAACACTGATTTTATTTTGGTTCTTACTGCTGTGAGGAGACCACACTGCACAGGTTCTACCTGCCCCAATCTTTATGTAATGAGTTGAGTCACTGACTTCAGCGGGATTACTCATTGTAGGATCTTTGTAGGAACTTGCAGCCAACTATTCAAAAAATCTGAGCTGGAAAAAGACTTGTATTTTCTTTTTATTCACCTTCGCAACACAGAGGTTGCCAGACTAAGCAGCTCTGTACATAGCTAAGAAGCAGCTTCTTGCACTTATGAACACATGTCAGTCAACTGATCTACACTCTTGTTTGCAGAGGAATCTGTTCGTGCTTTAGCACTGAAACAGCCACAGGAACAGTCACAAAGCTCCAAAACAACGCAAAACCAGAAGTACAGCAGAAATGCAGTGGCCTCCTTCGAATCCAACATGAATCACATCTAACAATAAGCTGCCAAAATAGGCCTGAGCGTGAGATCAAGTTTATGACCGCAAGAGCATTTGCCCAAAACCTTCCTGGTGAAACCCTGCAAGTTTTGTAAACCCTGTGAGGTGAAAGATTTTGCACATGAGCTTGAGTCACAAAATAAGAGGGGATACTATGCAGGTCTGCAGCAGAATACAGCAACAGCACCCCTATAAGACTCCCCACCAAGGCTGTGGGTTTCACTCAGGAAATAACAGGCCACGCAAGCCAACTGATTTAATAGGATTAAAAGTTGAAAACATTTCAGCTACCTAACAACTCTTTCAGATGAAGTGAGTGAGTTACAGAGGAAGCTGCAGATGCCGCCAGGAGAGTCACCCAGCCGCTTCAGCACTGTGCCACAACCACATACCGAGCTGAATCGGCTCTGCTGACGAAACCCAGGCACTTACCAAACGATGACTGATACAGAAGTAACTCCAGCTATCCAGGCTGCTACAAGTAATTCCAAGAACAGCCCAGGGATTTTGCCTGGGGAAATAAAATAAAGTATCTCCTCCCATCAATTTACCTTCTTACGGAGTCAGTCTAACAGGTAACCTGATGGAAGCCTAGACCAAACTGCTTTCCCGCTTTCTCCACAACAGAAAGCCAGATTCCAACTAGCAACAACTGCAGAAATGCCACTGCCTTACCCAAGGAGAGAAACTTCTCCTTGCTGTCTGCCAAACACAACACAAAATAAAACCCAAACAAATACAAAAATGGATGGAAAAACTCTGTCCTACACATCACATTCATAAACCATACCTACAAAAATACACGTATGTGGGGATCACGGGGATTATTTCTCTTCATCTGAACAGTTAATTAAAAATAAGTTTTAGAAACAGGTATCATCATACAGATTTTTTTAGCCCATTCTAGTCTGCTTGTTGAAGTTAAATGGATATTTGTAGTTCAAAAAGAGTTAAAGAGTTTCTAATCATCTTCCCATACATGCACACTGTCCTATAAAGAGGTTTACATTATAATTTAGAATTTTCACTGAAAGGCAGAAAAATGCTTCTCTAAACTTTCTGAATATACCAAGAATTGCAACAGTATCACCTTCTGCAGGTTCCACTGTTTCAACTGCAAAATAGCATTTTCTTACTCACTCCTGGGAGCCTGAGAAAAGTTCACCCCTTGTAACTGTCAGACTCTAAAGAGTGTCCTTCCCCTGTAATATCTCACAGAACGTTATAATTTTTGTATATTATAAATACAAAACAAACTTCAGCCCAGGAGCTGGTTTACAGTTACAGCTCACCAACTTCAATTTAGGAGTTACAAGAGCCTATACACCGATGTGCTCCAGGTACCTTAATTGAACATTAATGGTTACTTCGTATTAAAATACATAAGCTACCAAATGTAAATGACAGGATGCTACAAATGGATTGCTAAATATGATCCTTGAAGAGTAATTTCATTATGTAAAATAAAGGTTTAATCTTGCCTCTTCCCACACACAATTATGACTCAGCAGAACTACACATAATAGTAAAGGTATGCAAGTACTTACATATTTACAAGTATCAGAAAATAATTATTACCTTGTCTAGGTATATGTATTCACCACAGACTGATGGTGTTGCATAATGGTGCGGAGCTACAATGCTAGATACATTTACCAAGTGCTCCTGCCCTTACTCACGCATGGGAAGGGTAACCACAGAATATAAAAATATTTGAGGCATTTACTTAAAACTTCCTGCTAAATTAATGACTGTTCTTATCCAAGAAAATATTACATTTTACTACTATATCCAGATCTTGCTAGACATAATAAAAAGTGTCATTACTTTCAAGAAATATGCAAGTCCTTTCTAATTTCTCTAGCCCTCTGATGTAGACTCTTAATGACAAACCTACCCAGCAAAATGACATGCAAAAGATTGGTTGGTTTGAGGTGGGGGGGTGTGGTCCACCCCCCCCCAGTGTCAAGTCCAGGCTACATAGCTTCCTGGGAAGCAAGATGACGCACTGCCCAGCACTGGCTGCCAACTTTGAGTGGGCTTTTTTTAGGGCCCCAGTGTGATATACATCTTTGCAAGGAAGCCCTTCACTTCAGACTTCTTTCAGAACAGATGGAGACCCTGGGGATGCCTGATCTATTTCTTTAGAATTTCCTCATCATGGTAACCGAGTACTCCAATGCACCAATAAAGAAAACCTCTGGTGGACACAGGTGAGTGACCTGCAGTTAATTCCATCAGATGCTTCAGAGACAGATGTGAGCAACCATACAACAGAAGTAACCTGCCTCATCGGCAAACTCCTTGCTAGGAAACCTGCCCTCTTAATTGAAGCGTTAAATTATTACATAAAATACCATGCCTTGTATACCTTACAAGTTTCATTGTTATTTAATGAAGGTTTAATTTTTCATTATCCATGAAAGTGTGCAATCCTTGCTAGATCAAACCTTATTTCACTTTTGACTTCCACAATGATATTTCTCTGAATAACCTTTCCTGAAAGTAAAATACATTATTCTAGACACATTTCCATCATGAACTATCAAAACCAAGATTTCAGTGGTGACCATTTAAACCAGAGAAGTCACCAGGAGTTTCGTACCAATAGGTGCATTTAATCATGCTTGCACAGTGCCTTGCCTACCACAGTCCTGCCCTTCCTGGTTTATCTAGACATTACAATAATTTCCATGTTTATAGACAATGGTGCATGCCTTAGCAAGGAACCCAGACCTGGAAAATCACCCCTCAGAGATGGACCAAGTTCTGAAACACTATTTATGTGAGAAAGTACTCCCCAGTGCTGGCACAGTTGATTAATAATTTACATACACCTCATATATCATTGCAAAGGTTACCAAAATTATTTTATTTTCACACTAAAGTTGTATACAAAGAGTACAACACAGGAGAAAGGCTACAACACTGAGAGATTATATTCTGGGAAAGAACGTTGCTGCAAGCCATTTCCTAAAATTGCCATGGGGTAAGCACAGCAGACAGGACCTAAGGTTTTTTTAAGACCTTTTCCGACTGCTTTGATTACAATTTTCCTCTGTCTATTGCCAACAAGAAGGATATCGCATACTATTTTTTGTAAAAGCATGTGATTTTCAGTAATCTCACCTCAGCACAGCTAAGGATAGTCCAAACTTGATTACAGACAACAGCCTAGAAACAGTTATAATGAAATTGCTAAACCACATATTTATTTTTTGTAGCTTTGGTTTCTCTTGCTTTTTTCTTCTTTCTTCCTTCAACCCACTCCACTCTCCTTGCTGGAACACCATCAGCCTCATCATCCCACCCGTTAAGAAAAAGAAAAGATACTATTTTAAAACAAATTTCTCAACAGGGCTTTTCTGCTTCCCTTCATAAACCGAAAAATGCTCACCTAACATCACTTAGCACATACTGATATCTATACTGCCTTATATAAACACAAATCGTCAATGATTATAGTCAAATGGCATTAGCCACATGCTTACTGTTTGTCTTCAAAACACAAAGATTAGTGGAGCACTCTGACCTGTATGTCAACCCACCTCCAGGGTCATAAGGAAGTTTCCTTAATCACCTCCACTTTAAAAGAGAGGCCAGTGCATTTGATGGGGGAGGTAGGTACCACCCCAAAGACCTGGGGCAAGCTACAGATGCCTCCAGCGCACCCAAGCACCCGACCATGCCATTCCTTCTGCCTACCGCACTTCTGCTGGCAGCACCTACACCTCAGGCTTAACAAAACATGGATTTCCTTGTATGTCTTCCATGCCTTTGCTGAGCTATTCCCAGTCCAGGGAACAGAGATGACCACATATGTGTCTAACATATACCTCCCTTAAACCTATACCAAAAAGGAAATGTTGTCCACCTGTGAACTTCAGACTGATTTGTCTACCTTTATCTCAGTCACTAATCTCAACAGGTTCATTTAATTTGCTACATGCTGTCTTTTACACAGAACACCACAAGACAGCCTGGTTTTTTCCCCCGCTACATATTGGAGGACTGTTTAGGTCTGCATAACACACAAACCTAGGAGCAAGGACAAATTTTTCCCAACCCTCTGAAAAGCATCAGACATGTAATCTCTGGTGACTGTTTTCCAGCGCCTGTGTGCTCCAGAGACAAAATAATTTGGCAGTGCAGCAAAATAAAGTATCTGTTGAAAAGAAAAAAAACAGGGCAGAGAAAGTTATAGAGAGAATGGCTAAGAACAGAGACACACAATAACCTCATTCTATATTTTGTAAAGATATGCAGTAGACTCCTAAGACCATCACTTTCCACTATCATTGCTTCTAAAGTACCATATTTCCTTTAGGAGCACACCTCCGCAGCTGTGGACTTCACCTCTTGGCCTCAATGAGTCAAGAACTAAAAGGCACACACTTATCCTAAATGCTAAAATATTTTTTAAAAAGGATGAACCAGCACATAATAATATATAACATAAATGCAGTATTTTTAACCAGGAAAAAAAGAAAAAAAACAAACAATCAAATTCAAATCACCGAGAATTTCAGGCTAAAGTAATAATCCTACCAGTACAAGAGGTGAAAAAGCATGGAGCAATCAAAGACCATACAGACAAGTATCTTTATTTGTTACTTGGAGACTTTCAGTTTTTGAGATTAAGGTACTCTGAAATCAGACAAGACCTAACTCTGTTTTCACATAAAAGTGAAAAGATGCCACAAGAATAAAAACAAGCTATATTTGAAGACTTACATTTTTTTCTCCCGTTCTCTGCTTAGAAAAACAAGTCCTCTCCAAATAGCAAACGGTATATTCTCCCTCATAAGTGAGGTAGGTCACCTAAGCTTCCCAGTGAATGCTGCCACTTTGATGATCAGCATTTCATTAACGCACTGTAGAGACTGATGACAAAATGCACACCCGCAGTTTTAAACACACATGAATCAAAGGCACTGTATGCTGGCTCTTATCTTCTCATATTCAACAGACAGAGATGGGACAAGATGATTCACCCTCTCCAGACACTGTTACCTTTGCTGTGAGAAAACACTGAGCCACTATATCCTTCTCAACTAAGTAACTCAAAAAAAAAAAAAAAAAGAAAAAAGCCTCTCTCTACCCAACCTTTCTATCCATCTGTTATGCTTCATATATAATCTATCTATACTGTAAACATATCAACCAAGAGATGGGTTTCCTGTAAATGCTCGCTCCTCTGTTACTTTTGGCATTAATACTGATATTGCAAAAGGGTCTGACTTTCACCATACCTCAAGTTGACTCCGTCTTGGCTCAGTCTACTGCTGTAGAGTCACATCCCTCCCTCCCCATAAATACACTGCCACAGAGGCACAAAACCCAATCTTTCTCTTCTGACGGGGTGGGGTGTGGGGGGGGGAATGCATCTTTAACTATATGCTTATATTTCTCACTTTCTGTGCATTATGTTTATCACTTTTTTTAGCCTTCTCTTTTACTAGCTTGATTTCCTGAAGGTTCATGCATGAGATTATGCTCTGAAAGTAATTTGATAGAGACTTAGCCCTTAATATTTTAATCTGTAAGTATGCTTAAGACTTGTAACAAGGTTGAAAATTCACATGACAGCCTCCTAACAGGTTACCATTATCCACGGTCCACTATCACAAACCCAAACAACACCGTTCTCCAGCTTGAAATGGTTTGCTATGCAAGCAGTCACACTGCATGAAGCTTAAGCAAGCATTTGTAAATTCCTCTGCTCCTAAACCAATAAATAAATTTAATAACAAAGTGACTTACAAAGCTGTGGAGACGCAATTTTTCTGTGCTTATGAATGACTATCTGGAAACACAGATACTATGGCACCAGTTTGGGATTTTCTCTGGCAATGACACAATGGTTTGCTTTACCTTCTGGACACAGAAAACAAAATTATTTTTTGCTAAGGATAACTGTATATCTGAGAAATAAATAAGTCTACCTCCTTTTTAAATGGAATTTTAGTCCAAGTATTTTGGGCTTTAGTTGTTTAGGTCAGAGGCTTAGCAGGTTACAGTCACTAAGCTGTGAGTTGCTGCACTTGGAATTTTAAATAATTAATGAGTAACAGCAGCAACTCTGGCACCGCTGGGCATCTGCATGATAAATCACTTAAGTCTTAACATCACCCTGATACAATTATTTTACTTGTGTGCTTCTTCAAATATGCTTTCAAGTACGCGTGCCTCGTACTCGAGCATTGCCTTGTTTTATCTAAATCTTAAATTTCAGGTACTAATGCTGGTTTCCCAACCTTTATCCAGGCTATGTATAAAGACAGCATAGAACCAGACATTACTGAATTACCATTGACAAGAACAATGACAGACCCAAGGAAAAATTTCTATTTGACCATGAGAATGTGTGAAATGTATACAAGACAGTTATTTCCCCTTCTTTCATTAAAAAGAAAAATCAGACTGTTTATTTCATGTTAAAAAGAAGACAAAAGAATGTGACACACCAAACACTAGTTTGTTCAGCATAGTTTTCCAATGCAGTTCACCATCTGCATCAAATTCAGCAGACAAAAAAACAACACAAAACAAAAAAAACCCAAACAAACAATCTGGCAACATGGCAAAATAATGAAGTAAGAAAACGTGTTTCGATAAGGAGACTAGCAGTGTATTCGCTTTCAGAGATGATTACCAAAATACACCTCAAATCCACTATATGATTAAAAGTTAACTAAACTTATATAAAATATTCACAGCACTCATCACAAGAATATCTTATTCCTGAACAAGTCGCACTTGTTAAGTATGGGGAGTAACTATTTTACTTTTATTGTTAACTGGATGTTTATAAAATAAGAAGAAAGTATTACAAATCCCATCATTAAAACCATGACAGGGTCCACAGCCTTCAACCAAGAGGGGGTCTCATGTCACACAATATGCAAAGACAGCAAGGAAGTTACTTCCCTAAAGGTCTTGCAACATAAAGTATACAGAACACATGAGTAGGTGGTAAACATTTCGCCCATATTACAGATATCAAACAAAGGTGGAGATAAGTTAAGGGCAACATGTGAAGAATTACTTAAGACCTACTTGAGAAGCTTAGGCAGACATTAGAAACTTAAATCCAGAGTTGTGATTCTGAAAACCTGTTCTCAGCTACCACATAACGCTGTGGTTTGTAATCACAAGAGAGACCTCCTTTTTTATTTTACAAGTATTTCATGGACTTCAAGTTCTGCCATGTCATACAAAATAACAGTCCAGCCATGATGACATGGCCAAGCAGCTTCACATGATTTTACACCAGAAACCCATCAATATACAATGAGGTATTTCTCTGCCATCCTACGTCTTAATTCAGCAGGCTTTCTCAGACACAGAAAACGCTAACCATCAGGCTCAGGCTTATCACAAGGCAGAGTGGAACCAGTGTAGTTCCCCCCTCCCTGCCTTTTCTTAAACAGCTATTGCAGGAGGTTGCCCATACCATTAGGTAATAAGCTTGTGATTAGCACACTCACACAGGATGTGGGAAACCAGGGATCATTTTAGAAGATACTGAGGGGAAGATCAGTCCAACTTGATCACAGGATAACTGTGAGTCACCAATGTGATCTGGCAGGGGAAAATTTAAAAAAGACAGACACACAGACCTACGTTGTATCACAAGGGGATACTTCCAGTCAAGATAGAGAACTTATGTCATCATACAAGCCACTAGCATAACCTCAGCTGAATATAAGGTACAATTCTGGTTAGCCGTATTTAACGACATTCATTTTTTCACTAGAACAGACACGAGGATGGCAAGAGCAATAGGCACCTATTATACAAGGATAAGGCTAAAAGCCCACGACATGTCAAGACTAAGCAAAACAAAGCTGAATGCCAGTGCTAGAAGAGGAAAAAATACATGCTGCCCACGTATAAAGCTAAGCTGAAACTCAAAGTGTTTATAAACGTCAGAAGAGCAGGGCTCATGAAGAATCAGAGGAGAGTAGAAAACCTAGCTATGTTCAAGATAGAAAGCAAGAGCCCGACCACTGCATTTCAGAGACTGCGTGAATGGCGTGATTCTTGCCATGACAGAACAGCCCTAAACAACACAGGTGACTCCTTTTGTCTGAAGATATTCCAGTCCACATTTCCAGATGGTATACCTGCAGCATAGCAGGGCTGGGCTGGGGGGGGAGGAGCAGAGAGGGACTGCCTTTTGCTGTACCTGTTCATATACTGACAACTGACTTCAAAAAAAATACAAAATAACCAAACCCCCAAACAAAACAAAATCACAAACCCAGTGATTCCCTGAAAGGGAGAGCAAAAATGAAACATCCTAGCTTTGAGCCGGCTGGGTTTCACTGGCAGGTAGGATACTGGACAAAGAGACTTTATTCCCCACTTCAAGTTCATCAACAAACTCCTACTCATCCATTTTATCCTGTAAGTGATCAGTATAAAAAGTACAGGAAAACTGTAATTCTGTCTGTACAAAAACATGTCTACTGAAGAAAGGGAGCAGCACTCCTGCCCAACAGCCTCTACTTTTTCAGCCTGCTCCTTGGAGTGGGAAATGCAGGTCTGAACCCTTTCGGAAGGGATGGAGCTGATCTCCACCCAAACATGGCACAGTAGGGTCTCGACTAGTCAGCCCTTCTGCAAGTTTGTCAGCACATGCCCTCAAGGAAAGGGTTGTGAGACATGCACAAAGACTAGCCCCTGCCCCACAGCTCCGGGAACAGGAACAGCAGCACAACATGCTGTGTTTGGACTGATACTGACTTTAAGGGGCCTTCTGCTCACCTTGTTGGCTACATTGGCTAATAACCTGAGGCATCTACTTCTCAGCATGAGATAGACTAGGTACTTTATACAAGTTTCTTGAAGTCACTTTAACCCGTTTCCCAAATAATTTACAAACTGACTGCTCTTTCATTCCTCCAAGACTATATTCCAAAATAGTCCTTAAAATCCCCTCCCCAACTTGAGCACTCTGCAGTAAATGCTCCACAATGGAAGAGCAATAACAAATAACATTTCTACAGTCTTTGACTGACACTTTATAATCACATATGTATTAAAAAAAAAACCCTCCAGCAGCAGCCATTTCAAACATGTGCATCATATCATTGATTCAATCAAAAACGGTGCCTCTCATCCCACTCCTTAGCAGAGTTAAAACCTTTCAGAAAATAAGATACTGAGCTGCTGTTTTGGCTGAAAGCCTAACTTTCCCACCTCAAACAATACCTCTACCTAACCTGTTACTATCAACTCTTAATTCACCTATAGTACTCTCAAGCTCCAACAGCTCATAGCACTAGAAGTGCAGTCAATGCTACAGGTTACTTGCTGAAGTACAATTTACACGATATCTGAATCAAAAGCTGTCATTTAATACTTGGAGTTATCTATGAGTGAAAAAAAGTGGGTCTTTTATTTAATGTAGCAGCTTGCTTAAACCAGTTTTTGTTGAGAGTATAAGGGATCAATCAGTTTGAAAGCAATGAAATTATAAAACAGTTAAGCTGTCAGTATAACTTTAACTGGAAATCCAGCTATTCTAAGTTAGTAGTTATATTTAGTTTGAAGAGATGTTGCGGCTGGAGCCTTTCCCTCCCAAATACATTGCTGATGTCCCATCTGCAACACCAGTCCCTTCTTTTATGCCAACATCACCCAGCTGTGGTCCCTAACATTTAGTCTGTGGTATTTTAAAACCTTACAGGAATTCTGGATGACCAAACTTGCCCTTATTAAGCTAATTCTACCATTTTAATCAGTATCATCTTTCAGTACATCCAGTAAGTCTAACGCATTACCATTTACAAGTAGGTATCTATGAGTAAATCCATTCCCAGTTTGACATTTGAGCATCTGCCAAAATTAATGCCAATGTCTGAAACAAAAATGTAGCAATGCCAGGGAAAAAAGTTTTGCCCATTTATTATCTTGAAGCATACAATATTCACTAAGAAAAAAACACCCTGATCCACACAGCCCCACCCCCAAACCACACACTTCATAGTATCTGACAAGGACGTTTAAAAACAAAAGCTAAAAGCACTGCAGACTATGCTTTAAAGTTAAGCAAAGTGGAAAGCAATTGCCAGCACAACTGGTTTGGGTTTGTTTTTTGGTTTTGTTTTGTTTTTGTTTGCTTGGTTTGTTTTTTTTGGGGGGTGTTTGGGTTTTTTTTTTAAACATAGCTGCATGTAAACTTTCCATCAGTTTGGATACAAAGTTCGCTTACATTCTCTCAAATTCAATTAGTAATACACATAAGTTTCCCTTATTTTGCCAACTATATCATATGAATAGCCAGTCATCAAGCGCTCAGAATTATGCTATACACCAGTTGCCTGCTAGAATGGAGAAGGTTTGCAGATCATATCACACATACCCTCTCAAATTGCCACATGGGGAAAAGGTACAAGCAGATAATGGAACCAAACGCACAGCACCACCAGGCCCAGTGGGACTGGGACATGCACAGGTTGATGAAAGAATGGTATCATAACACAGCACAAACAAGAGCACCTAATAATTTTGGTACTGATTACCATTTTCTCAGGTAAAGTCATAAGACCCCTGCCAACGCCAGTATCTTGCTTATCACTTGCTTACCCTTTGCACACTGCAGCCTACCCATACCCAAACACAATCCAGCATATACAATTTTTCACAAAGGAGATAGCACGAAAAAAACTCTCCTGACTGTACCTGCCTGACCTGGTATTATAAATACAGTATTGCAAGCAGTAGGAAATCTGTCTCAGTCAGAAACACAGCAATGCTACTCAGCATTCTGTTCAGTCTGCACTCTAATTGCTTGCCTTGGTTTCCCCTGAACATAATTTTTATTTTCTCTGTTTCATGTGAACTGGTACTACTGTTGTGAGGCTGAAAAGTCACTTGCCTACTTCAGGCTCTTTGGTACGAATTTCTGTTGGGACAGCAATCACAAGGACCTCTCTAAAGAGGAGCTAGTCTTGTTCCTTACAACACAGGTTTAAGTGAAATAACGTAAGCATATCTTTTAGTCTCATCTAATGAGAGCTTAATTTTCAGGTACTGGAGTGATATCAGACCTCAAAAATGGGTATTCTGTGTAAAGTCAGACCATCAAGTCATAAAACATTATTGTAATAATACAGTAAGTCTCTTAAGAGTGGCAATTTTAGTTACAACAAAGACTAAATCTGTTCAATAACTTAAAAGCCCAGGGTTCCCAACCAAATACAAATAATTTCAAACATTTCTGAATTGCAGCAACCTTTAAATAGAGAATACTTAAAATGCTTAAAACAGTAAATGACAGGCAACTTATTCAACTGACACTACAGGAGGAATTTTCACACAAACAGAATGCAATTATAAGCTGGAATTGAGTCAACGTACTCTAAGTCAACGCCTCTCTCAATCAATTAAAAAAAATTCATTGCAAGATGATTCAATACCACAAAAAGACATATGCAGAATAACCTTTTTATCTGTTTATGATTTAGTATAAGTGTGACAACATTAATGTATTAAAATCTTGCATTTAATTGATCTCACTTATTTGGGTGGTCTTTTCTTACACAAGCAAGCCCACTGAAGACAACTGTTTTGTATCAGGAAGACACTGAAAAACCAGCTTTCATGCTTGTGTGTGCCAGTATTATTGCTGTAATGCATGAGTGATTATGAAATTATTTAATTGCTGTCTTTCCAAAGCCCTGGTTATTTACCTCAGGTTAAAGAACAGACCTGGCTGATTGTGAAATACCTTTAATCATTTGGCCATCTTCAAATGTAATACTCTACCCATGTCATATTTGCATGTTAATCTTTTATTTGCAGTGATTCATTTACTAAACCGGACAAAAGGAAAATTAGATTTTACACTTCACAAATAAATTAAAGCATGAAAACAGATTCCCAAGATATAAAAAGCATAGACATTAGAGATACAAGAAAGAACTTAAGTATCTAAAACTTACTATGGAGGTTTTACTATTTACCTTTCAGCATCCGACTCCCTTACATGCATTTTTCAGTCTCAGTTTAGAAATTGTCAATATGATCTTGGGGTACATGTAAGATTGAGTTAAAATACTCACAATGATTTGCAATCTGTTATGATTTTTTCCTAAACTATTAAAGTCTTACTGCAATTAAACACCATTAGAAGCATTAAAATCATGAGTTAATTACTCATGCCATTCAAAACATATTATGAAAGCTGTATTTCTGATTGCCGACAGGTTTGTTACTAGAACATTTCTAAACTGTAAAGTGTAACTCTTACATTCAGTCCAGCTAGTGGTCCTGGAGAAACGTTTCATTAAACATATTTGTACCCTTACACCCAAGATGTTTTCCAGATCCTAAATAATAATGCAATGAATAAAAATGAATACCTAAAACATAATATATAGTTCTGTACAGCATGAAACTAAGGACAACTATCATCACATGGCAACATGTTTTTTTGATACGTGATGAACTACACAGAGGAATCTTTGTTCATCAGTAACAGAAAGAGTTGGAAAATTAAGCATGTGAGCTAGTAAGGCATGCGGTGTCGATAGTAAGATCTGAGAAATACTAAATTCCCAATAAGTCATTGTGAACTTCATGCTCAGCACCATACAATCACGTTAAATTTCTTTGCCTCTTACAAGTCAAGCAAATCTCAGTTTTACTGTTGGTCTTACTGCCTTTGAGGGTTGCAGGTGTTTTCCAAAGACCACCTAAAAATTATTACTAATAAGGGAATATCAAAAATGGTGATTAGAAGAAAAAAAGCTGGAGAAATGACTGGAAAATTTTTAAATGCCTATTAGCATCAACAAAAAAACGCACAAGCAACCACCAAAAGAAAAAAAAGGAGCACTTTAAATGCATCTTAGAACGCAAATAAAGATTTTTCACGTACCCTCTCACTGACACTTGCATATTCATTTCTTATCAAGCTAATGGTGAGATTATGGCCTAAATCAATACAAAAGAGGATCCAAGACAAAGCCCACTGGCTATAAGCAAATCAACAATACAATGATTAAACCAATATAATTATTAAACTTACTGTCACTTTTGCTGCCACCTTCCTTTCTTGCAAATTCCTCAAACGCACACAGGGAGTAAGAATCACTCAAGCAGCAACATCCTGTTCCTAACAAGCTTGTACCCCCAGGCCACCTGAAGTCCCAACTCATTCATCATCACATTCCCAAGATACAGGTGCTCCATCCTGTGACGTGCATGCACATAGTCACCAACAGATGGACAACAACTGGGCACCCGGAAAGGAAGAGCAGGAAAGGGATTATGCACACATTACCAAGTCTGGGGGATCACTGTGAAAGAAAGCATCACAGCCCAGCCTACTTCTGTTGTTTGCTAGTCTATTCCCACAGTATGTTCAGACATATGCCTACTTGGATGTAATTTCTGGGCATGTAAAGGAAGTGGTGGTCCTTGAGAAGGACCTGGGAGTGCTGGTGGACAGCAAGTTGACCATGAGCCAGCAATGTGGCCAAGGCGGCCAACAGTATCCTGGGTGCATTACAAGGAGTGTGGCCAGCAGATCAAGAGAGGTCATCCTCCCTCTCTACTCTGCCCTAGTGAGGCCACATTTGGAGTACTGTGCCCAGTTTTAGGCCCCCCAGTTTAAGATGGACAGGGAACTGCTTGAGCAAGTCCAGCGGAGAGCTACCAAGATGATCAGGGGACTGGACCGTCTCCCTTATGAGGAAAGGCTGAGAGACCTGGGTTTGTTCAGCCTGGAGAAGAGAAGACTGAGGGGGCGATCTCATCAATACTGGGCAGGTGTCAAGAGGATGGGACTGGACTCTTTCCCATGGTGCCCCACAACAGGACAAGGGGCAATGGGCACAAGTTGGAACACAGGAAGGTCCACCTGAATATGAGGAAAAACTTCTTTCCTGTGAGGGTGACAGAGCAGCGGAACAGGCTGCCCAGGGAGGTTGTGGAGCCTCCTTCCCTGCAGACATTCAAAACCCACCTGGATGTGGTCCTGTGCACCATTTTTTGGTTCTGTGGTGGTGACTGGGAATCACCAGCATGGATTTACCAAGATAAATCATACCTGGCCAAGATGATTGCTGTCTGCCATAAAATTACCGGATTTGTGGATGAGAGGAGATCAGTGGTATCACCTACCTTGATTTTAGCAAGGCTCAACAATGTCTCCCACCGCACCTTTGCGCCTAACCTGATATAACTTAGATGGGTAGACTACTAGATGATAAAATACCCCTATCTCTATCATTAGGCTCAAGCAGTAGCTGTTAATGGTTCACAATCTGGCCATGACCTGGTTACAAGTGGATAGGTTAGGGGTCCTATCCTGTTTAGTATCTTTAATAGCAACCCAGCAGAGTGTACAGAACATTCAATAAGTCTGCAAACACCACCAGACTTGGGGTACAGATGACACACTGGAGGGTAGGGTTGCCATTCAGAATAACTTAGGGCTGACAGAAAAATAATGAGAGCACAGCCTGAAGCCTAGCTTACTGGTGAGAAGCTCTGCTGAAAACTACCTGGGGGTCCTGGACAACAGTAGGCAAGACATGAATCGGCAGCCCACCTGGCAGCAATGAGAGCTAACAGCATGCTGGGCTTTGGTAACAGAAGCACAGCCAGTGGCCTGAGGGAAGCAGTTGTTCTGCTTCATGCACATGATGGCAAATTTCCAATATCTAAAAGTAAATTACTAAAAAGGTGGAGCCAGATTTTTTACTAAGGTGCATGGAGGGAGAACAACGTAAACTGAAACCAGGGAAGTTACAAATATTTATTAGATAGGGGAAAAAAATACACTGCAAGGATAATCAAGCATTGGAACAGGTACCGTGAAACAGTGGAATCTCTGTCCTTGCAGCTTTTCAGGATGCAGCTAAACAAAGCCCTACATTGCTTGGTCTGATCTTATGAGTGACCCCACTTTGGGCAGAAGGGTGGACAGTAGACCTCTCAAAGTCTCTGCTAACCTGAATGAGTCTACAGATCTATGTTGGAGTTGTATACATATGTTATGCAGAGCACGCACATTTAGGCACAATGCATCCAGGAAAACAAGGGAAACTTCAGACATACTCAAAACATGCTGTACAAATGACATATGTACATGCAGTAAATTGAATGCCTTCACTGTCGTCTGAATTGCATGCACTTAAATACGCAGTTCTTTTGATCTGCATATTTATTTATTTAGTCACATGACTGCCAAAAAAGGCCTCACAGAACATGTCCTTCAAAAGCCTTTACAAAGCTACTCCACTCACTGAGTCAGGAAAGACTGAACAACCTTAACCACAATTAATCTTAATTCACTTATTAGCACTGCAGCTATGGGGGGGAACCACCAGAAATAAAAGCTAATTATAGTTAAGAAGATACTACAGGTACCACATACACTTCGTGGCTGATGTAACAGTCCCTATGGTAGAATAAAAACCACAGTTAAGAATTCTGAACATGATGCTATTTAGCATTGTACCAGATAACTCCTCTGAAGTCAAGGAGCATACATTTATTGTTGCTATATGCAGTCTATGGCCTAACAGTTGGACAAAATATTACTCACAGAGATGAAATGTACAAACATTTACGACAAAAGGCCAATGAAAAGTAACAAAAACTATTTTGCACCTTTCTCATGCTTTCCAGGGGCACAAAAAATTATTACGTGTGGCTACAATTCCAGCCTTTATTTGGAATCAAATTTCTTCCTATAGTGCTTTCATTAATAAAGGAGGTTGTGGTGTTCAGAAGTTAGAATTAAGGGAGAAAGAAAACAACAACAAAAAAGGCACAACAAAACCCCAAACCCAATAACCACACCACATACAAAGCTTTTTACCACAGGAGTAGAAGAATAAAGTATTTTGCAAACCACTCTAAAAGTCAGCCAAAATTTAAGATGAACTTTTCAACACCAACAGCCCTGCATTCAGTTGAAAAGGACCTACTAAAATTCCCATTAAAACAACAACTTTTCCCTGTGAGACTATTTTGGGTGCATTCCCATTTGACCAAAATATCTTTCTGAAAAACAAAAGCCAAGCCAAGTTATTGCCTACCCTCCAGGTGAACAGTGCTGAGTCAGTCTATGCTGATGAAAGCTATACAGAAGCTTATACTTATCTCTTTTCCACAAACAAGTCAGGGCAAAGTAACAGTCCCTATAAAAGATTATGAAAAACCAAGCCAGTGAGTTTCTATTTGTAGAAGCTATGCACTTTGTTTAGGAAGAAGTGCCTCCATACAGTAACTTCCACCATTTGGGGGAAGAGTCTAAGAGTAAAGGGCCCAACAAAATCCAAAGTACAAGATAATTGCAATTGTTTTCCTTTAAGTCAGTCCCAATTATTTGAGCACTTACATTAAGCTAGAAAACAACTATGAATAAAATATTACTGTTTTGTTTCCTTTCTGCTTTCACAAAAATAAAAGGAAAACTAACACCAAGGCTGACTTAAGAAATGTGAAAAGTTTCCGCCCGTAAGAAGCACACCAGGCAATGATTTCCACAACAGTTCACCACTGACTTTTGGTCAGCCCTTCAGGCATTGTGTTTTGGTTTTTTTTTACCTCCTTTGAACTAAGCAATGCAAGATGAAAATGCCCGGAATCAAATTGCTGACTGTTCTTCAGTGACTGTTTCACTGAAGAACCAAATTAAAATGGGATCACTGTGTAACTTGACAGGTGAACTTTAGTATTGTAGGGAATTATGCATTTTGCTCCTACTTTAGCTCTCTAGAATGGTGTGAGCTGTCAAAACACTACAATTGCAACACAGTAAGGATCAGAAAATTTCCTATTACAATGATTATATCATTCTTTATGGATAAAGTTTTGAGGGACTCATCGATCTCCAAAGTTACTGCTTTGAATTGTTTCATCAGTATTTTATCCCATACCACAGATCTACTGAAAACACCGTCCAGTTATTTTCCTTGTTTTGGCTTCAGCTTTTACTGCCATAGTTTTCTAACAGGTCCTTGCTGCACCTGTTGTATGGCTGTCCTTCCCACAAAAAAGAGAACGGATGCGCCAATCCATCTTAATTCATTCTGTACCTTCTGAACACTCAAAGGGACAAGTATATGATTTTATTTTAATCACTGCAAGCTCTGCCTTGCTAGCTTTTCAGATGATATTCCAACACTACTTTTCATGCAGACTATTAAAAGATTTGACAAGAGTTTAACTAAGGACTGATTTTATTTTAGAATCAGAAGAGAAGAGGGAAGCTGACATCTGGGAAAATAATAACGATGGAAGAAGGTAAGTGAAAAACATTACAATACATTACACAACATAATAAAGCAATGTTTTGCTATTAACCATGAGGTGTTGTGGAATTAACCGTGATCCCAGAAGCTGATGAGTCTTTTCTGAGATGAGCTGAGAGTCTAGGTTACTCAAGGAATTTGTCACAAATTCCAGGAACACTTCCTGGGAGCGGGTATTATGGGAAGCCAATAGAAGTTCTAAATATATATATTAGTCAGAAGAAAATGGCCATGAGCTAGGGATATGTTGATGACACTCAGGTTTATGCACAGATTTTAAGGCCAGAGGTCAATAACAGCTGTCACTGGGATCTGCAGAATTGCTGCATTAAAAAACCAAAAGTCTAGGCTGTGTCTTCATCAAGACACTAACCCAGCCTATATAAAGCCTGAGGATGAGTGACATTTGATCAGCTGTAGTAGAAAAGGTGAAAGTGATACTGCTGGGTTGGTGAGGAAGAAGATTTCGGGGAACAGCAAAGATAATCTCTACCACTTAATGCACCCAACCAGCATTACCAACCTGAAGGCACTCCACCTTACTTCAGTTTGTTGATCTGAAGTCTATCAAGTAAAACTTGGAATGTGAATCCTAAGTAGAAGGTACAGGACAACTGTCCTTGGGGCTCCGAGTCTATCGTTACATTGGAAACTATGATTTTACTGTGACCGTTTTACTAGTGAAACACCTTATGCCCAAAGATGAACCTACTCATGGTTGGCTTCTTACCACCATACCACACTTTAGCAATACCATGCCCAGACAGGGCTGACAGTAGATCCCTAGACACAACAGCTATACACTGTCCTCTGAAAGACCCTTGGATACCCAGAATGCAATTGCCTTCTAATCTGGAAACTGCCATGGCTCAATTTATAACTAAAAAAAAAAAATAATAATAATAAAAAAAATTGGCAGGGCACTGACAACTCCAGAACAGCTGCATTTCAGGGCTTCTTGAATCTTTGGAGGACAAACATATTCCCATTGAGATGATAGGCTGCTGTTGCACTGTACAAGTCCTTGGTCAAACCTAATCCATTGCATATAACCATTATTTTTTCACGGTCTTGCATGTATTCACAAGACCACAATCAAGACAACTGACTCAAAAATGCAGCCAGGTGCAATGGACATATGAGTATCTCTGATAACAATGTTTCCTCTCCTGTATTCTTGAAAAAATCTCTTTCAGAAAGTTAAGGATTAAAATCAAATATTAAGACCAGGTACAAGGGTTGTAAACAATACATAAACTTTCCCCACAACAGTTTTATGTGTGCCTGTTAGCAATGATCTCTCACGCTGCCAAGCCTCTTTTTTCAAGTGTCTGAATTCCAAACATACCTATAACTTGTCCAACTGCATTGTTTTACCTGAATTTTGTGAATTCTAAATAAGAAGTAGGCTAAGAACAAACAACTATTCACTTGTGATCCAGAGATTTCAGCTCTCTAGCCGAAGCCAAAGATAACACAACAGGTAACATATTAAAACACTATATGCCTGAATTAACTTCAGGAATATATGTTGGTGTGTATTTGCTTTGATTTTTCTTTCCCTCTCACTTCCAAATCGTTAACAGTTAGATGCTAGATTCCCTCACTTCTTAATTTCACCAACCTGGAAAGGCCTGAATTTAAACATTCCAAAATGTTTAAGCTTTCCCCAAAGTTGAAGAAACTAAACATTAATAATTGCAATTGTACTCTAAGAAATTTTGCAAGTGTTGGAACAAAATATAAAAAAAGTAAAATTTAAAAACCATCTTTCCTTTCTACGTGCAAAACAAACCTAGTACAGCTGATACATTGATCAAAACTGGTTGAAATCTAAAAAATATTAATATAAAAATCACTGTTGGACCTTCAGTCACTGCGTTTTTAAAAAAAATTAAAAAAATAAAAAGGATAAACTCTGATTTGAGCAATCTTCTCAGATTTATTACTTGGCTTGTTTCTCCCCTTCGAAAGGCCTTACAAAAGCATCAGGAAAAAAATAAAAAGCAATAGTGAAGTAAAGATTTAGAAAACTAACTTCCCTACCAAGTTATTTCAAAATCACTTCAGGACTGAAAAAAAAAAAAAAACTGGCTGGAAATTTCCATGTTATTTCTTGTTTTTCTCTCACTTACCCTTTGTGTGGGCTTTCCTGGGATATATCCAAGATTTACAGCTATTCCAAGCAACAGAGCTGGGATTTCACAGTTCCTGCAACTGATACAAGAAGCCTCACAGGAATAATCTCACTTTATATTAACCAAAGAGTTCTCCAATTATGTTTAACTGAGCATTTTAAGAAGCATAAAGCTTTTTTCTGAATATGAAAAACCCAGAACATTAAAACCCAATTGCTGTTGTCAGGAACTGTTCAAGTATCTGCTATTTAGAAATTCTTTAGCCACAAAAAATTGTTCATAATAGATTCTGAATCCTTTAAAGAAAATAGTAGGAAGCTGTACATCTCTACAGAAGAGTTACGCCCCGGATGGTCAACCTTTTACAAAAGTGTCAGTCTCTGCAAACCTCTCAACTAAGAAGAGGAGGTGTAGAAATTGAGATGAGAGTGACTGATATCTCCTGGACATCAAGAAAATTTAAGAAAAACCAAAAGCCGGACTCTGAAAACAGATGGCAAAGGAAGAAAACATGAGTCCAATTTGTTCTTCAGAAAAGTTAATGAAATGGCTAATCAACCACATAACTAACATAAAAATTTTTACTACTATACCCAAAAGCCCATGTGACACAAGGATTCAACCAGGATTATACTCGATATTTGCATGGTGATTAGATGTAGGAGAAAAATTTCTTCATGTGCTACTAATACATTAAAATAGCCAGAGAAAGAAATACAGAAAATCCAGAGTGATTTGACCAAGATGAAATGAAAATCTAAAACTGAGTGTGACATAGCCTCTATTTAACATCACTGAATACATAAGATTAGACACCATCATTGTCTCGTTGGGGGAGAGCCGCCAATGAGGTTTCACGCCTCTCTTTCCAGCCACAGCTAATTCTACAGTCCTTAGCACAACTAAGAACATTTTGTCTAAACTCTCAGGTGGGTGAAACCCCTAGGGAGCTAGATTTTGGTTGTGTCATTTTAATTTATGAACTAGTCAGTATCACCGTATTGTCTCATGGGGATGAGACCAATCTGCCTGCAGAATGATTAGTACAGTGAGACCCAGAACTACGACTGAAGGCTACAGTTAATATAGCTCTAATGTAACCTCCACTGAAGTTAGCCACTGTCTTTGGCCACTGGATCCATCTCTCAGAGACCAACTTGTTCATTTTATACCAATTATCTAATTAGGTCTAAATCAAGCAGTTTGTGCAGAAGGCCAGGTGCCCCATAAAATGGGTATTAACACAAGGACTATGCAAATAAAGTACTGGAGCCTAGCGTTATCTCTCTGAAACTCCAGTTGTACAGGTTATTTGAGCAGCCAAGCTCTAAAGCATATATCCTTTTTCTGGTTCTTCTTCCATTGGTTGCTAACTTTTTTTTTTATACATACAAATTAAAGCTTCTTCAGAAATGACAGCATCCTGATGATTTTCTCTTGGAAGCACCTAACAATTCTGGACAACTTTAATGGCTTTTTCCCTTTCCATCCTCAGAGCATTTTAAAGAAACCAGACAAACCTGCTTCATTAAAGACTATCAACTGGCTGTATTAAAAACTGCACCTAAAGTTCCTGACCTACTGGTATTCATCACTGGTGTCCTTTATTTAAGTAAGAGCCTCACCACAGAAAACACGGATTACAACTTCAACATGACATCTTGCCTGAGAGAAAAATTATTAAGGTAGTTAAACACCACAGGACTGGGCACCTCACCAATGATCCAGAAGACAGTGCTAGCCTTTAATCCATGACAGTTTACACTTTAAACCCGTGCGCAAGACCAGAGTCTTGAACTGGAAACCTGCCAGCCTTCTCCCCCATTAAACGCTGGTTATACTTGCAGTGCTTTAGCCAAAGAACACTAGATTTCATCCACGTTAGTCCCTATACTCTGCTGACTGTCAAAAATCATTATGCTCATGTAAATTCAATTTAATTCTGGTAAGTAAAAATCTGAAACAAACTGCCCAGGTTCCAATGAATGAGCACTTCTTTTTGTCATGTAGGAAGTTAACAGAAAACAGGCAGCACATCATTCTGAACACTTACTTGCAACATAAGTAGCAAAAGTTGTTATGAGACATGGATTTCGGTTTAATCTGCCTTCTCTCAACAGTTTGCAATGAAAGCGTTTCTTTAGTCATAACAATCATGTAGCAGAGTAATTAGAGTCTAAACTATAATGATATGTTCAGTTTGATGGAATAAATATCTGAAGTGGCTATTTCAACCACGTGGGTAATTTATATTGAATAATGAATAAAAACATTGCAAAAAGAATAAACGGGAAATTTGTGCATACGCAGCAGCATACGCATCTCTCTTCCCAAATTCTGTGTTTCTCCAGCCAGCACTGAAAGAGAACACTGGCATTCCCCTAGGATGGGTTGCTCTCTTGCCTGATCCTACCATTACCATTTCACATACCTTCATTTGTAATCCAACACACCGCTAACACTCATCTTCACAAGCTCCCAGAACTAGGAAGAAGCGGAAGCATGTCCCAGTTATGCTATTGATTCACAGGGTGACCAACGTCAAGTCTTGGTTGTTGCCATGCCTTGAAAACAGATATAATCATTCTCTGCACATGCAGGGTATTTTGAGTCCATGATTTTTATAATTCTGGCAAGCTTGTCTTTAAAAAGGATGTAAGACCTTAGCTGACTAGAAATCTAAGAATCTTATGGGAGCTGACTTCATCAGGAATAAAGCCCAATGGAATAACAATTTTGTCATGAAAGTTTTCAAGAACACACAAAATTAACCAACTAGGAGTATGAAACTGTTCAAGTAACGCACTGCAATTTCTATCATAAAGTAACGGGTCTGTGATCGGCCCAAATTTATCCCTACAATAATGACTGTAACATTCACTACCTTACCCATAGTAATTATCATTATAGAACAGGGGCTTTAAAAGTTTGTGTACATTCTTTCATTGTACAGCATGGCATAAAACTCTCAATTTCTATTCTTAATTCTCTACTTATTATAAATCCAGTGAAGCTGACAAAACATGACATTTTACTCGTGGCTTTCTCCCAACTCAGTGAAAATTAATTTGAATCCATTTCATTAGGATACATTAGAAAAGCGTAACACCCGCCTTTCTTTTTTTGTTATAAATATTAAGCTTTATTTTAGATGGATTATCTCAGAGCCTAATGCATGAACATTGCTTGGGAAGGTAATATCTATTAATATCACTTCCACGCACGGACCTTTGCAAACTAGAAATTGCCCTTTGACCATCTTAGTAGCGATCCATAATGTGTAAAGCACTCCCCATCTGGTTACCTATTTCCTCAGATACCTTTCTCACTAGATGTCTACATGGTTTCAAATACTACTGTATAAGATCAAAGAAAAACAAAACAGCAACAAAACAAAACAAACCCCCAAAACCCCAAGTTTTTGTCCATCAAGCACAAAAGGCAACGCTTGCACCCAAGGGAATTCTTGAGCCACGGCTGCCCAGAGAGAGTATCGTGGGGAAGCACCACTGCAAGCTTTCCCTGACTCGGTCCTTGCTAGGCACCTACTCATGGCCCCTGCCAGTAGAAACTTTGGTATAGCCCAGTGTAGCTTTTTTAATGTTCTCATGGGTGCCCTTTAGAATAATTCAGAATGCACACTGGCAGAGCTGATGTAAAACACAAAAGGTACATAATCCATGATGCTTGAGAGCTTTGACAGACTCATACCAGTTATCACTGACTGCTCTAAGACCATTTAAAGACTAGAGAACTGTTTCTTACTCCACTGCCAACAGTAATCAAATCATTAACATAAAACAAGACTGTTCTCCTACTCTGTTATTATTAACCTTGACTGACAGGGAGCACTTCTTCATCCTTCCAGCCAGGTATTTCAAGCCTTTAAAGGCAATCGCCCTACAATCTACAGGTTAACTTGTTTGTGAACTAGCAGTACCCCACAGACATTGTTACATTTATTCATCCCAGCATTTTAAAAACAATTAGTGGATATAACAGAAATAAAACAGTGCAATATATGTGCTGTCAGTCCTGATCACCTGAGGCTCAATTCTGGTCCCACTGAAAAGAGGGGAAACTGAAGTTTCTCCACAAGAAAGCTTTTACTTTCACAATTTCTTCATAGGTTTGGGGTTTTGGTTTTTTGATCAACATTACTCCAAATGTAGCATCTGATAGATTGAAGGGCAAATCTGACACTCACAAGAAATACTGTCATGACGGCCCTGCTTAAAATTTCAAAAACACATGTTTACATTCTTCCCAAGACAAACCGTTGGGTGATTTTCAAAAAGTCCCCAGAAGCACAGGAAGAAGCTAAAACTGCAGCCTTCGCTACCGCCGCAGCCCCACTGCCAATCCCTCCGCGGACACCGCACAGCCCGAGCACGGCCGGGGACACGCACCAAAGGTACGGTAGCTCCCGGCCAAGCCAAGCCGGTGACGGAGGAGGAGGCAGGGGCAGGGCCCCCGGGGCGCTGACAGGAGCCGCGGCGGGAAGCCTCACAGCCGCCCCCGGGCCGGCCACAGCCCGGTCCCGCCACCCTCCTCACAGAAACTTCACGGGAATCCCTGGCGGGAGCCGGTGAGTGCCCAGGCGGAGGGGGGCAGCCGGTGGGATGGCGGCGAGGGCAGCACCTGCCCCCCTCCTCAGCTCCCCGCCTGGGGCGGGGCTGTGCCCCGTGAGGTAATTAAAAAAAAGAAATTTAAAAAAAAAAAAAGAAAAAGGAGAAGTTGGCCGTTTCTGTTTAAAACTCCGTGCACGGCCGCGATGTGAAACCGGAAGCCCACGGTACCGACGTCGGGCCTCCCGCCGCCGGCCGGGACGGGCCAGGCTGTGCCGCCCCGCCGGGTTATGCAACGCACCGGCGGCAGAGGCTCCCCCGGGGCCGGGGCCGCCTCCCCGCGCCCCTCTCCCGCCCGCTGCGGCGAGGGAGCACTCCCGGGAGGCACGGGCAGCCCTCCCCTCCCCTGCCCGGCTGGCTGTGGCTCGGGCCGCCCCGAGCGCTGCTCGCCCTGTCCCCAGGTACCTGTCCCGGAGGCGGAATCAAGGGGAGGAGGGAGCCCAGGGGCCACCTACAGCCGCCCGTCCCTGCCGGCGCCGCCCGCTCCAGGTGTCCCGCGGCGCCGCCACCCTCCGCCGAGCCCCCCGCGGCCGCCCCGCCGGGGAGGAGGGACGCAGGGCGAAGAGGAAGAGAAGCAAGTCGAAACGTTACCCTTCCCGCTCCCCGCCCCGGGCGAACCCTTCGCTCTACCGCCTCCTTCCCCGGACCACAACACAACAACAAACGCGGCGGAGCCGGCGGCAGCGGCAGGGGGGTCCCGCCAGGCCCCCCCGCGAAGCCGCCCGGAAAGAAGGGGGGAAAAAAAAAAGCCCACCCACCCATCAAATAAGCGAAAGGAGTAAATCACAACGCACCCAGCGCGTCCTCCTGGGCTGCGGCGCTCCGGGGCTGCATGCAGCGGGGGCAGCCGAGGTGCCAGAGGGCAGCACACACACCCCCCCCCCCCCGCCACCCACCGGGAGAGGCGGGGATGGAGCCGGGGAACGGGGGCGGGAGAAAGCCCCGCACCGCGCTCAGCAGCGCGCCTCGCTCCCTCCCGCCGCCGCCCAAGCGCGCTTACTCCGCCCGCCGGCGGGCGCGGAGCTCCCCCCGCTCGGTGCCGGCGCTTTGCGGTTTGGGTTTTCTTCTCCCTTGGGTTTTGTTTTTTTCCTACTCCCGCCCCTCACCTTGAGAGCAGCGCGACGGCCCGGTACCTGTGCGGGAGGTGAGGTGCGCCCCGCCGCCAGGAAGGCGCAGGGGGCCAGGGCAGCCGCCGTGCCCCGCACCCCGGCGGCGGCGGGGCAGGCCAGGGAAGCCCGGCGGCCGGCGCGGGGCGGCCACCGCTGTCCTGCCGGCTGAGGGGGGGGCTCGGCCCGCTGGCGGCTGGGTTTGGCGGCGGCTCGCGGCGAGGCAAGCGGTGGCAACCTGCCCGCCCGCCCGTCCTCTCGGGCCTGACGGGCCGGTAACTCGTCCCCGTAACTTGGCCTAATAGGGCTTTAATACACCTGACTCCTGGGGGGAAGGGAAAAAAAATAGCTACCTGCAATGCTAGACTCAAAGCCGTGCACCCGCAACAGATACCTGGGTAACCGCGTGCTTTGCCTGCTCTGAGCCCGAGTCCCAGGGCGTAACTCACGGCTCCAGCGGCAGCCGCGGCCCGTGGCAGGGGCTCCCCGCAGCCCCCGTCTCGGCGCGGCGTCGGCGTGAGGCCCTGGCAAGCTCCGGGCACCGTCGTGGGTTGAGGTTTCGCGGCGTGAAGCCCGAGGGTGAGGCTGTTCGGGGTTTAGAGGGAAGGGAAACTGCCTTTTGAAGTTCATCTGGCTTTTGTGGGGGCGGTTCGCTTTTATGAATACTTTGGGCAAATAACACACGTTTCCATCCTGTACAAAAATCCGAAAGAAGGAAGTTAATTTATAGATAGATCTTTTTTTTCTTTTTTTAGGAAGTCGCTTTATTTGGAAGGTTCATTGGTAATTACTCTATTTATGTTGCACCTGTCAAGTGCCTCATGCCCAAACCTCAACAGATGGAGAGTTATTAAGTCAGCTACCCACTAATTCCTCGATACGTAAATCTTTTTCAGCTTCCTATTTCTCTCTGAAGATGGAGGAGGTTTGAGAAAAATATTTTGGGCCGTAAGAACATACGTTCTTATGGATAAACAGTTATTTGGCTAGATACTTCCATTGTATGAAAGGAACATCCTAACAGTAATTCTTTACAGTGCGAAGAGAGAAGTTTGCAATGCGTTTATTGTGTGAAGACTACCATACAGCATACGAAAACCTGAAGATAAAATGCTGAAGTGCGAGTTAAAAAAGATCACAGAAGAAAGGAAGGAAGGATTGCAGAGGAAAAGAATAGATGGAATATCACCGGTATGAACAGTTCCAAGTCTGGGAATTTTGTATTAATAATACAGACAATACTGTTTTGAATCACTCTCTTGCCTCGCAGTCCTTCACTGGCAAAAAATATCACTCTATTTTTTTGAAAGTTTGAGGAGCACATTAAATGAGTTTGGTACTTAAGCTTTATGCATATTTTTACTTTTAAATGACAACTTTGTTAAAAAGCGTGACAAAAAGAAACCGATATTTATCAGCTTTCAAAGACAGCACTCTGTTTCAGTCTTCACGTGGTCATCTCTGCCTTTTTTGCATAAAATCTCAGGGTAAAATTAGATCCAAAATCTTATCTGAACACACTCTCAGAAGGCAGATGAATAAATCATGGCAAAGACACCAGAACCCCAGACTTGCATACTTTCATATTACAGGTGGCTTTGAGCAAGAATGATTATCCTGCAGGCAGTGGATCATGTATGTGAACACATCTTTACATACAGATTTATGTAGAGATCATTAAATTACACATTTTAATATATATAAAAATACTGCTGGATGTGTGTGTACATAGAATTATGGATGGTTACTCTGTTGGGGCCTGGAAGTGTATAAAATTGTGAGGAGAGTCACAATTTTAGAATATAGATTTTCATATAACGTGTAGAAAAAAAATATGGAAAAATTATCGCCCTTGTACGGCTGTTACATGGCACAGCTGCATCAGCTCTTTCTTAACTTGTTGACTGTCCCCCTGCTTTTCATTTTGTAGCTTCCCTTATTGTTCCAGGGTTTTTGAATGTAGGCGGATGTCAGTGTGCTCATTTACATCTAAAAATTAAACTGTAAAAACACTAGAATCACTGGACAGCATTGGTAGCTAGAAGTGTAGACATTCTGATTTGTCCCTTATAATTAATTCTGCTACTAATGAATGCCAGCTCCTGGAGACTCTTCTTGGAGAAAGCAAGTGTGCGCGTTCAGCAGCAATGCTTATGCATCCCCGTCTACAAAGTCAGTGTCGTTTCTTCTTCTGTTTGCTTCCTGTTGCATGGAGGAACGAAAAATGTCCTCTTCTTTTTTGAATATTACACACACACTATTTCACCCCTGCTCTGTGGGCCACTGTAAAGAGCTGTACCGGAATGAACAACGGTATGAAAACAAGTAACACAGGGAAATTAATCTTGATTTTTTTTTTTTTTTAATTAACTGTGCAGGAAAAATTGCTCAAGTCAGGTATAAAAAGTTCCCTTAGGCAAATCAGAGAAAGGGAATGGAAGGAAAGCAGAATTTGCCCAAGATTTCTTATGTACTTCTGTACTAGAATTGGCCATTTATTATTCCTAATGAGAAACAATTGACCTGGCTGGCCAATAGGTTAGACTTATTAGGGAAACTATAGTTTGAGTGTGAAAGCCTCATAATGGGTAACCAGACCAATGTCATATAAGCTCAAAGAAGGATTTGATCAAAATTCACAGGGTACTATTAAGATGAAAGGACAGCTATCCACTTTCAAGAACTGAAAATAGCAAATGGCAAAAAGCCATAATGAGGAACCATCATTGAGACAGCCACTGTCACCACAATTGCTGATGCAAGATTAACTATATCAAGGCCTACATGCAAAGGAAACATAATCTAGACCCAATTATGAACTCACTTGAAATTTTTCATGAATGGACCTTCAGTGAACTCCAGATGATAACACTCCTTTAAGTCTTAAAACCAAGTCTTAAAGACGTATGAGTTTGCTGTGTTTCATAAATCGTTTTATTATGTACGGGTCCTTGAAAATAACAACACAGTGTTTACAGTACTTTTATAAGCAGAATCAGAATGAGTTCTTGATACATGTTTTTCCACGAAGACCCCAATACAGGAGCATCATCTCACCAAGCGCTTGTTTGAGTAATCTCAGACTGAGTACGTAGGCAAACAGAACACCATTACCTGCAGATGCTGAGATCTGTCACAAACTGAGAGCTATGTGTTAGTAACTGATGAATCCCAAAGTTAGACTCGGTTGCTGAGAATTTTATATATGGTCGTGGTGGCTAAACCGTGGAAGATCTCTGCCAAATATTTGGAAAAATGGTTCAAAATAAGTTCTGCTTCAGCAAATACCTGTGAAAGGGGCAGTGAAAAAGCCACTGTTTCTGAAGCCTTTGAGTCAAAAAGTTAGCATTTTTGTTTTCTAAATGAAGCCTGAGAATCGAGGAGGTGTTATGCAGCCACAAGGGGACAGACCTTCTTCGGAAATCTTGTCAGAACTAATTTTCTTACTACCCATGGGTATTAAGGCATATGACCTTATTGTAAATATGCATTAGAAAAAAAATCTTTCTCCTGGTAAATTATGACTCCGTACTGGATGAAGAAACCAGTGGGTGGATGACAATGTAATAGATATTGACAGTCCTTGCAAATAATGTGTTATATCCTTGCCTGAATAAGAAAGAAAAATAATTGTTTACAGAAATGCTGGCATTTAAAGATCTGAGTGGTACTGTATTTTAAAGTAGAAATAACCTCATAATGATCAAACAAGAATTTTTATTCAGAATTTTTTACCTAAATATTTTCTCTTCAAATTCTAAAGCATTGTTCAAGAGATGAGCATTATTTTTATGACACCGCCAATGTTCTTTTTGCCGAAAATTATCAAAAAGCTCAGTAACAGGCAGTTGTAGTAGCACAGGACTGTGAAAATGAACATAGGAGACTTTCAAACTTGTCTCCAATTTGCAGTTTTTTGTCTCTGCCTAATCTTTGCTTTTGACGACCCAGTTTTCTGTAAGACCGACCATCTCGCAGGATATTTCAAACAGGTCTCAGGTACTGCTGCAATATTGGTCAGAAAAGTCCTATGATAAAAGGTGTTTTTACTCTTCTGTTTCTTCTGTCATAAATATTCCAGCTAATGGAATACTTCATTGAAAATATTTCATGTGTTTAAGTGCTACTAAGCACATTACCATGTTTCTGGTTCTCACTGGTACTTAATCAGCAGAGAAAACATGCCTGGTGTGTGCGGTTAATTTACAAACGAATGATGGAAAACAAGCCTGTGTGTGAATTCCTCTTCGCTTACACAATTTAAAGTGCCTGTATTCTCACTAATTCCTTAGAGATGCGCGCACATACATAGACATACATATGATACATGTATACCCCTTTTTCTTAAGTCACAATAGAGTGTGGTAAAGGCTTCTGTGGGCAGACAGAAAGCTAACCTGAGGAGGGGCAGAAATGGATATATCCAGGGCTTTACCTACTTTGAACCTCTGTTCTTCTCATTTTCCCCTTTCCACTTACTGTACCTTGGCTCTTACATTGCATGTTCTTCCGAACTGGGACTTCTCTTTGGGATGACCAGCACAACACTTCATCTTTTTCAGTTTTATGAAAGGTTTTTAAAATAGCAGTCCTCGCTCAGCTCGGTGTCAGAGGACATTCTGCCTGTCTGTGTCTCCATTTGCAATATCCATTTTCTCAATCCAACACCTGCAGTGTGTTGAAGTGCTGGTTGTTTCTAATGCCAGTTTATGGGAGCCATTGGGAGAAATCAGCTCTATTCCAGAGATGTGAAAGTTCTAACTGCCTACCACACTGAACTTGGAAACAAATGTTAAATGCAGGGCTGTCCAGTTGGAAGTCATTTTACTTTTCCTTATGAAAAAAGAGGAGGAATGCTTTTGTTCAGTTTTTAAAAAGAAGATTTACAGCTCCCCAAGTGAAAGTTTCCAAAAAGGGCAATTGGAAAAATACAGGTTTAGAACATAAAAATGGGCTCAGTGTATATACCAATAAGAGTGATTGCCTGGCACCCACAATGAAATAACAACTTATTTATTATTCTTTACATAATCATAAGATTCTGACATCTGAAATTACAAATCATTTTTTTTAGGGAAATAAAATATGTGTTAAAATATGTGATATAAGATAATGACAATATTATTTTGTTTGTTACAGTGTAAGCCTTGAAATTAATATCTGCAAAAGCTAAGGTCTGTACTACATGCAGTTTGTGATCACCTAGCTCTTGAATGCACTGCATTTTTAAACTAAATCAGAGATTGCAGATGAAATATGGTACACCTTTACAGGAGAATCTAATGTGTGCTCAGATCACTTTTACACTAAGTAAACCATATTCTTTAAATCTGAAACATGATAACCATTATTACATTTGCTCCTATTGCTAAAGAGAGAAGAAGCTATAGTCACTGTGTGGGCAGACGTCTACAAAGCTCTGCTTTATTGCTATTCAACGTGTTTCCAATGAGAGGAAGTCAACCATTCTCACACAGAAAACATACTCCAGAATGCCTGAATACAGCTGCAGCAGCATCAGCATAGAAAAGCTGGCAAACAGTTCAAATAACTGAACTGGGGCCTTCCCCTTCTCACTGTTTCCTCTCCTGCTACAAAAACAATCACGTTTTGCAGCTGGGCTTCAGCTTCATAGGATAGGAAATCATGCCATTTTTCTGGGTTGCTACTGCATAGTCTAGAGGGATTTGAAAACAACAAGCACTTTTCAGTATAAATCTATGCAAAGTGCACGATTATAGGGCATGTATTTGCTTGCACTGCACTTCTTCCCCACTGGGAAGTACTTTTCTCTTTCATACATGGCAGTGTGTTAACCGCTCTCTTAGCTTTTCTTTCAGTCGGAGCGGATTAAATAGCTCATGCAATGTAAATAAGACAGGATTCTATCAACTATGCTTACCATGCTTGTTAGTAAAGTGCACATATAACTTTGTCCTGCTACCGGCTTTAGCTAGAGTTGTCAATGTGTAACATGATCTTCCCCAAAGTCTACATTTGCAAAGTGTTCTGAGTTAGCAAATTGAAGGTGAACAACAAAAGGAAACTATTTGCACCCCTAAAGTTTGGTTTTAGAAAGGAGGATACAGTACCCTCGCAGGGTGTTGCATCACTACGATGAAACAGGTCCAGAAAGCATGGGTGTCGGCAGCATTTTTAAAGATAAGCATGACAGTAGCCCAATTTGTGCCAGAGAATGTCTATTCCTGGTGATCACATCTGACTGACAGGTATGTATTGACTTATGCTATGGGGTAAGCAAATAGTCAAGTTGAAGGAAAAGAGGCTTTCCGTAGCGGTTCATTTGTTTACAGTGTGCACTGTACTGCATTGCTTAATACTAGAGGTTGCCCCAAATTCAGAGGGGATGGATGGGAGGATGATTGAAACTTCAGTCAGAAAGCACTTCAGGTTTATACACCTAATAAATTTAACGATAATAAAGGACTGCTATTTGGACTGACTATGTAAAAGACTGTGAAAATAAGAAAAACTGAGAAGTCTGAATTATCAAAAGATAAAATATTCTGTACTCACTGTAAATACAGTTCTGATCTTGTCTTTGTGAACAGTTCTTTACAGTCACAATGCAACAAGACTCAACTTTGAAAAGCCACAGCCTCCAAACATTCAGATGGTACAGGACTATCCTGGAGTTTCAGGGGGCTTGAGCAGGTTAATTGCTATCTTGTCTCCAGAGCCAATACTGAAAATGTCACCTCTGATCAGCTCTGGGTCTGGGTTTGACTATGCCAAGCTTTCTTTTTCCTGGCCAAAACAAACATGAGACATGGTAGGACAATGTTACTGGATGTTCACTTTCTACCTGGGTGGTAGATCTAAATTCTAAATACTAACAACCCCTGTGGATTTTTAAATGCACGTTGCAAAACCTAAGTGTGCTTGTTTGTTTTTACATGGAGGAAGCAACTTTCTGCACAATCCTAGTGTAAGAAATAGCTCAAGCAGTGTCTTGGAGGTGGTAGGGAAGGGCATAGCCCAAATACTGTTTTCCCGAATAACTGACATTTGCTGAAATTGTAAGTGGCCAAAGCTGAGTCTTCCAGTGGGTGTTGACCACCTAGCAATACTTCCAGGTGTCTCCATGACATTTTCTGTTGCTAATTATTAGGTATTTCACAATGCCTTCAATACAAATGTCTTGTAAAAAAATTATATGAAGTCTAGAAACAGGAGTAACTTCATCCAGCTGTCTCCCAAAATACACTACTGTATAGATATTAAGAGAATCTGTGATGACTGTCATAATGTAAACCATACAGGTTCTTTGTATTGAGTTGTTTTAAATACTAAAGCTGCCTCTTGAAGGAAGCAGAGATCACAGTAGTCTACCACATTCCTGGTAAGTTTTTCCATTTCTTGTAAGCTCAAGTTAGTGGTATGAATCTTCATTTTCCTTAACAGAGTTAACTGAAAAAAAAATCAATGAACAGGAAATTAAAAAATAGATTAACTAGGTAGTAGGAAGGAAGGTGGTATGACAAGAGGTACACTTAAAAAGCAAAGATATATAACAAAAAAGAGAAGGAAAATATAACAGATTTGTTTAAAAACCATATTTCAGAGACAACTCAGGCTTGAGTAGATAATAGAAGTTGGAGGACTTAGTGTCTATTCCACGGAATGAAGTTTTGCTTGAGCATAATTTCCAATTAATTTAATTCATAGCTCAGACTTTGCTGATTCTGTGGGAGAAATAATTAATTGCCAATGATTAATTGGATTTATCTATCAGATGAGATGTATCTGATTTTTAGGTACTGTAACTGATTATTGACAAATAGACAAAATAATATAAAAATCCACTTGTTACTAGCTAGTTTGCTGCCTATGTAAAGAATACTTTAATATTATGAAACTAATGACAAGTTATGACTCGGTCAAGCAAAAAGTGATTAAATTTATTGGTGCAAGTTTGTTTCAGGGAAGAAACCCTAAACTTTTCTATACTGCAAACTGAGCAAGAGGAAGAGCTATGCTTATGAAGGTTCACTTTTTGCATAATTCAGTTATATGAGGTGTGTTGCTTCTACATAGAAGCTACTGCCATTCGTACATGTCCACTACTTCGTGTAATGGTCATTGGCACAAGTATGTAAATAGGGATTTTTGAGAGTAGGAGCCTAAAACGAGCTCTTTAGTCCATATTAAAACACCTGAATAAATGACCTGATTTGCAGTAGCAGTGCATGTCAGCAACAACCCGTGTGATATCAGCGGGGATTATTAAATACTTCAAGATTAAAGGAAGATTTGGGACTCAGATGCATTTCAACAAGGCCATAGCCTACAGTTGTCTGTTTGCATTCCTTCCTGTTTAATATAAGCTGGATAAAAAGGGTGCCCGTAAAATGGGTGGAAGATGCCATCTGAGAAAGGATGCAAGTGATCTGATAGGACAAGATGGAAATTAAAATCTTGAAGTAATTAAACTCTAAACCTTTCCTAGGTAATGCCTTTAGGAATGGGAAAATCAAAGTATTAATAAATACAAATGGGGAATAGGCAGCAGTAGCGTAGGAAATGGCTGGGGCTTACAAGTATACCATTAACTTCATTAGGCCAAGCTTGGGGGAACAAACCTGTAATCTTCCAGTTTATAGAAGATTGTGATAATCAGGACGAATAAGGGCAGAAAGAAGGTAGTTTCATTTGTAGCAAAGTAGTTTAGAGATGTGAAACACTAACGAAAAGCATCAGGTGAAGTACCAGAATAAGCCCCTATGGCGTTGAACATGTTCTGTCTGCAGCAGTCCCTGGGTACAACTGATGGTCTCTCTTGGGATTGCTTCTTCATGCCCCTGTAATTTCCAGACTCTGACATCTGCACTGCTGATGGCCTGCATACCAAAAAAGTTGCACACGTGTGATCTTTTCGGTCATCCAAGATATCCCGATGAGGGCTGATCAAGACGCATGATGATGCTTGCCCAGTTAAGGAATGCAACCATGGTGCCAGACCACAAGTAATGTTACTTACAGCTGTGTCAGTTTTATTGAGGCAACGTCAAGTGGCTCAAAGAGCAGGGAAAGTTTTTCATAAGGTCAAATATTGGGAAGAAATCTTTTTGTTAAATTTCTTATGCAAGTCCAGGGTTGGGGTTTAGTGAGGTGTTGTGGTTTAGTCCCAGCCAGCAACCAAGCATGACGCAGCTGCTCGCTCACTCCCCCCGGTGGGATGGGGGAGAGAATTGGAAGGGTAAAAGTGAGGAAACTCCTGGGTTGAGATAAAGACAGTTTAACAGATGAAGCACAAGCCGTGCACACAAGCAAAGCAAAACAAGGAATTCATTCACTGCTTCCCATGGGCAGGCAGGTGCTCAGCCATCTCCAGGAAAGCAGGGCTCCATCACACATAACGGTTACTTGGGAGGACAAACACCATCACTCTGAATGTCCCCCCCTTCCTTCTTCTTCCCCCAGCTCTATATGCTGAGCATGACGTCACATGGTATGGGATATCCCTTTGGTCAGTTGGGGTCAGCTGTCCTGGCTGTGTCCCCTCCCAGCTTCTTGTGCACCCAGTAGAGTGTGGGAAGCTGAAAAAGTCCTTGACCAGTGTAAGCACTACTTAGCAACAGCTAAAACATCTCCACATTATCAAAAATGTTTTCAGCATAAATCCAAAATGTAGCCCCATATGAGCTACTACAAAGAAAACTAACTCTATCCTAGCTGAAACCAGGACATGATGCTAGGTGAGACTGCTATTTGTCAGACTCAGTATTTTGTTTCTACTGTTTTTTTCCTGTCTAGAACGGATTTTTTAAGATTTATTTTCTTAAAATTGGTAATCAAAATTACTTGAAAGCTAAATATTGGAAGAAAAATATTGTGTACAGTTATGCTATCTCTGCTTCAGCGCTACTTGTAGCTAAAACAAGGATGTTTGTGCATGTAAATGATTGCCGCTAAACAGAGGAATGACAGCAATGTTGAAGAGGAAAAACTAGCTACTTAAATATTGCATAAATGACTGACTACATACTATCTTTGCTTAGTGGGATGAAACATACTGTGTTCAACGTTTTAGAAGAATGCCCTTTTTCTAAAATGAAGAAAATGCAAATTATACTCCATTGTTTTACAGCTCACACAGCTGTGGAAAGACTGAAATCTGATGCATCACCAAGAGAGATGATGTAAACTGGAAACTTGACATTTCAAGGGAAAAAGTACTTAAAATGGAAAACAGGAAAAAATGCTAGTTACTTGTCTGCACAAAGCTGAATTTCTAAGAAGAAGAAACAAAACAAAGCAAAGGGAAACCAAACTGATCAAGGTGGTTTGGTGAACACTTTTTTTAAACTTGTTATTGGCACCTCCATTGGGGAAGAGCCAAAAGAGACGATGAGTTTAGAATTAAAGTGAATATATTCAAATACTGTGGCACATTTTAATAATTTCATTAAAATAGTCGAATCTTAAAATTTCAGCCCAAAGCATTCAGTTCTGTGAACACGTTCAGAAAAGTCTTTATTAATTAATAAAACCTGTGAAGGCCAACATTTATAGCTATAGGTTGTAATTATATAGTGAAAGATGTAAATTATTGGAAAAATGAATCGCAGCTGAACAGCTGCCAGTGACTGAAACTATCCCAGTAAAAATGCCAGTGTGAGAAGTTTTCTGTAGACCAGGCTTATCTGTGGTTCAGCCTTAGCCCAAGGAAGTCTTTGTCTGAAAATAGCTGTTTCAGTCATCCCTATTATGCGAACACTACATATGTTGTCTTCAGATTGCCTTGTCTAATGTTTCCTTCACATGTCATAAACTATTGCATATCTTTCATTAAATTTTGGGTTCGGTAGAATAGTGATTGCAGGCCATGGCTAGGTTCCTCTTCTGCAATTTTCCATCAAGCTCATTGAAAACCTGAAAAAAAATCAAAAAGTCCTTAGAAGTTAATAAAATAAAAAGCGTTCCAGATACATTTTAAACAATATTCAAATTAATAAATGCAATAAGAAACTGGTAACATAATTTTAAAATAGCCATCTTAAGATGATAAGCGAAAAAATATTTTCTATTCACTACACTTGGAAATCAACATGATTCACTGTTCCATTTTGATCTTTATTCAAAGATAAATTTTATGGCAGTATAACTGTAAAATAGCATGTACTGGAGCCACCAGCCTGTCCAGAATAGCAAAAGATAGTTGTATTTTGTTATTAGTAATATAGTTGGTGCATAATTTTTGCATCAAGTGTCAGCATCTCACAGCATGAGAAAATGATGAATTCAGAAATGAAATATTTCAGAGTGAAGAATATTAAAGTGTTCTACTGTAGAAAGACTATTAAGGGAAAATGTGGTTTTGATGACAGTAATGACCCATCAATCCAAGTTAAATCAGGTACATATTTAATACCACAAGACCCTTAGACCAAACACCTCTTCACATTACAACGTTTAGTTTTACAGGTAACATACACCTCACCCCCATTACCAAAATCTCTTGCAATTAAAATTCTGAGCTGAACTTCACCAAAATTAAGGTAGTTGTACAGTATGAAGTGGGAAGGTCTGAAGCCAGTTATTTGCTTATTGAGTATATAACCCACTAAAACTGACACAAATCCTTAGAGGGGAAGGTAGAGGTGACACTGTGAGATTATCTGCGACCTCAATTCTCCCTGTAAACATCTGCAGAGCTATCTCATTATCCCTCTTCCAGTTGCTTTAATACCTTCAATTGCAATAATGCATAACTTAAAACAAACAAACAAACAAACCATGCAAAACCCACTCACCCCTGCCCCAAACAAAAACCCCCACCCACAGCATGACTGTGGTTGAGCTCTGGGTGTGCTGAGATAACTGCCAAGCAAGCTGACCGGCAGTATTTGTGACCGGTAGTATTTGCCTCTTTATGCTCCTTCCCATCTGCCTGTGCCCATCTGCTGTCTCATCTATTACTTAAAACCTTTGTAGTAGTCTCCATCTTTTACTTTCATGTTGGAAACAGCATTTAGCACAAAAAGGCCTTGGGTTCACCATGACTTTAATGAACATCATTACAGCTAGTACACTTTTATTATAGCAGGTTTTTTTTCCTTTTGATTACATCAGTTTCTCATGCTGTGGGATTGTAGTTCATTAAGATCTTTGAAGAATTCTGTATTACCTACATTTTTAATGAAAATGCCTCCCTCCTGCTGGTTTGGCACAAACTAAGGGCTCCAATACAATCTAATTTGCAGCCGGATGGGGAAAACATTATCTGTTTTAACAATAAGCAAATGTGTTTAGTTGATGGCTCTTAGTTAGCTCCTGTTTTTCCCATCAAATGGGATAGAAATTACTGAAATCGCTGTTTGCAAGCCTTATGCATGTCTTTAAAAACTGTCAATAAATGTAGGAAGTAATACACTTATTCTAGAATAAGTTTCCACACTTGCTTTGTTGAAACAACTGCAAAAGTTAAAGGATCCCTTTCAGAGTCAGGCCTCTCTTGCTAGTCCTGAAGGCTGAACAAGCCAAACAGAATGTCTCCAGCCTCTCTGGAAATCTTGTGTTTTGCTCTGCTTGTGCTGAGGACTGTGAGTGGCACCGAAAAGCATCCCCCTTCTCCAGTGGAAAGCGTCTCTGAGTGGGGGGAAAAAGTGCTTTTGATGGGCGTTCCACTTGCAAAGAACAGCTTGCTGAATGTCATCTTGCGCCTAGATTCACTGAAGCTGCCTATTCAAAGCAGTATGTGACTGTGATCCTTGACTCTAAATCTGGACTGATGTAATCAGTCTCTTTCTCTTAAGTTAATAAGCAGATCTACATTGATTTTAATGTCAGCTTAATCAGACTGAAAGCTCTTCAGGGAAAGGAACTGAATTTTCTGTGATGTGTGGCATCCAGCCTGTTGTCAGAGATTTAATTCAGGATGATGACAGTAGTTACAAAAAAAGGTGGAACCATTTTGTTAAGTAGAAAAAAAGAGTATTTTAATGATAACCTCTGTCATAAGGCCGCTGTTCAAGTGAAATATTAGGTTAAAATAATACATATCAAGCATCATCTAATATTTATGGATACTTTACGTGTGTTTCATTCAACTCTGTCTATTAATGAAGCCTTCTGTTTCTTCAATAGTAGAATAATTCTTACCAATTTCACATTCTCCACTTTTCCCTTGCAAAGTACTAAATTTGGAAGAAAATTATTTTTGTGTTGTCAATTTCTCTCTCTATATACCCATGTCTTAAATATTAGATTACAAAGTAAATAAATAATTCTCCTTTAGCCAGTAATGCTGACAATCAGTGACACAGTGCATCATTATTACATGCCTGTACTTGGGAAAAACTCACTTCAGGTTTAGATCCTGCAACTTCTTACTGTGGTGTGGAGGACTTACTTTTACAAGCACACCTGTTAAAAAACAATGACATTAGTTGCAAATTTGTTTACTATACAAGGTGTCAGGATAGGTGAATTAGCCTTTTGTACAATGATCTGTTTTATCAAGAGCTTTTCACACATGTGGATGTACCGCTCAAGAGAGGTGCTGAGCTAATAGGTCAATAAAAGTGACATTGTCTGTTTGCGTGATTAGAAAACTGTCTAATATAGAGGCACTGCCACCTGCCTTTTTCCATCGAAACTGCCACAGTCATTCCATTTTCAGGCTGTCTGTGAGTTAAATCCTCAGCTTGCATGGCCCAATTCAATGTCTAGCTTCTGCTGAGACTGATAATTAACTTTTCAGTTATCATAACAGGCTTCAGATAGAACTACTCTGAAAAGAGATAGAAATAGTGGATGTTACACTTTCCTGGGGCAAGAGATAGAAGATTTTATTTTCATTTGATATATTCTGAGATTTTTTTTATTTGACAAAAAATGTAATTTACCTTTTGCTCTTGAAAAATTAGTCTCATTGAGGAAAAGCCCCAGTTATTTTCCTTCATTTTTCCTACCATTAAATGAAGAGAAAAAGACTGCCATTTGGAGATAAATGCAGATGATTTGGGGAAGGATAATGTGATAATCATGACGCCCCACACAAAATTCATGTGCAGCTATTAGCACCTGATGTGCCTGTTGGCTATTTTGATGCAGGAGATGAGTTTTGTCTGTTATGAAACTGTTTTCCCTCCTCCAGATCCATGAAACCGTTAAATTTGATCTTTGTACAGAATAAAATAAAAAGTTAGCAGTAGAATTGTGTAAATATTGCCAATGCTTTCTGAGTGTGTTCAATAAAGCTAAACAAAACCCCAACACATTAATTTTTCCATATTTCTCTCCATTTTTATATTGAGTTCCCATGAAGAAAAAGGCATCATTAGTTGAGGTTTCCTGCCATCAGTGTTTGGGACAAGTATCTCAAGGAGTCAAAAAGGCTGAAGTGGAACACTTATACAGTTGCTCACTTTCGAGGTAACATGCATATTAGATTAGAGACCTTTCAGAGCAGTGAGATAGTGAAGAGGGCTCTTTCAGCCTCATCAGAGCCCTGGAACACAGGCAATTAACAAACCTAGCCATTGGTCAAACTTCATTACCGGGAAGGCTCATGCATATACAGTGGATTGCCCAGCAGTGACAAGAGAGAATTAAAATTTGCATTCAGCCACTTAACACTGTAAGGAGCTTAATTCTTCTAGGAATTATGCTTCAGGTACGGACTTAGGTTCCGAAAAAAGCAAAGATTGCCTAGAAGACAGCATCTTCTGGAAATCCCTCACCCTTTCAGGGCTGAAACAGCCATAGGAATTTTAACTTTTGGAGGATGGAAAGAAGGCACAAGACCTGAAAAGCAGATCTACGAGATTTCTTTCTGTCTTTACTCACAAAAGACATTTAAACACATGCTTACAGCAGCTCCATGGGATTCAGTCACGTGTTCTAGGCTGGATATCAATGGTGTTTTGAAGAATCAAGGTTGATAAGCATATATACTCAATTAGTGATGGCACACTGTCTTGTTCTTCTGGCTCATCCAAAACCTTGGATTTTGAGATGCTACTAACTAGGTAAAAGAATCCCTTTGCAGTCAAGTCAGCTTTGCTTAGTAAATTTAAACAAAAACTGAAAAACAGTATGGACACTACTTGATGAGTTTAACCTCACTTTCTCTTCATCAAAGTCCCTGGTATCAATTATTCTTTCTGCTGTGTCTCACAAACACCATTTTCCTATCTTAAGCTGTTTTTCAACAATACCAGCATCACTTCAGAGAAAACCTGCCATTTCCAAACCTGCAATACAAGATTGAGTTACCTCCACCCAATGTGTTTTTGATGGTAGTTGGTCTGTCTAGTCTTCAAAATGCAACTTTTTACAAATTTTTCAATATTTTTATTGAACTTCAACAGAACTCACTGCATTATTATAATTTTTAAAAGCACAATTTAGTCTTACATCTCTTCCCAATATGATTTTAGGATAATAAAGCTATAAGTGTAATTTTTTTAAAACTTAAGACCACTAGTATGTACAATTGAATGCTTTGGAGTAGGAGGTTGGAGATGAGTCATCAGAATTTATTGTCAGTCCAGGCAGGATTCAGCCAATAATGAGATGCAGGAAAGCACCTAAGTATAAGTATCTCGATTATGGTTTTAATGTACAGAACGTACAGAATTCTATACAGAATGTGTAGAATACGAAGTGCAGTGAAAACTGCTTTTCACACCGACACATGGCAAGCAGTCATTAAGTAGAGGAAGAAAGAATTTTACTCACTGATGGAAAGTATTGTCTATTAGCTAGTCACATATAGGCAGCAAACCCTTGCCTAACAAAGCAATAGTTACGTATTGAAGGAGGGGAAAAAAAATCTGTTTTTCATTAAAAAGAATGGCCTGATTATCTCCTGCATAAACATGGATTAGCATGCATTTTGGAGCAAAAGAGTAGGTCTGTCTAGATGTCCTTGAAGGATTGAAGGGGAGGAGAGTTAACACTCCACCAAGGGCAGGAAGGGGAGCAAGCAGAGGTGTAAGCATACGTGAAGGTTTCCCTGTAGGGAAATTAAAGAAGTTGTAATGGGCTAGATGTCAGGTGGAAGCTACTGGGCAAACCGAGACAGGAAGCAAAGACCCAAACCCCAAATGATAACATCTCAAAATGGACATAGTATTACATGAATAAGGGAGAAAGACTTTCTTACATAACCTTGCTTTAAGTACACTAGGCAAGGTTTTCGTTCACTTCTGCACATGTCTTTTTTGTAACGCTTTGTAACTGTGCTGGTTTGGGAGGTTGTGAATAAATGCCTGTATTTGCATTCTACCATAACTGAGCTTGGGTGGGTTTTAATGTAACTGGAAGAGCAAGACATTGCTTACCTAAAAAAAAAAAAAAATCTATATACTGGGTTACCTCGATAAAACCCTGCCTCCTTAGTACATACTGCTATACTCAGAGAGTGACAGAACAGGCTACATTTCAGTCACACCAGTCAGATGGAGGGTTCGCACCACAGACACCAGGAGAGCATCATGGTTAAATGTAAGGCTTGCAGGGAAAATGTCACAATATGATTATTGGTTTCAACTGCATTAAAGGCTGAAAGAATCTTTTTAAAAAATAGAACAAAGCCACATGCTCCACAAGCTGCTCAGTAACTTTGGAGTGAAAACGATATAGGAGATAAGGCATAAATATTGTATGAACCCGTAAGCCTACAATATCGTCTTCCAATGCAGCAGGCTCTTTCCAAAAGCTTTACAATGCATTGCTCTTGCTTCCCCCAGGGATTTTCTTCTTTTTGAACAGTGGAATGATATGAATTGCAAAAGCAGGAGATTTTGTAAGGGGAGGAGAGAAAAAGATGTTTAATTCAAACCAAAATGAGAAAATTGCTGTATTTAGCTGACATTTAGGCTTCATATTTATCTGTATTATAAGAGTCCATAATCTGGATTTGATTGCTTCTGTCCTCTTACTCTGCCTTTACCTCTGTACCTCTCTGAGAGTGTAGGCTCTAGTATAAGTCTCTGATGCTCAGAAACAGAAAGAAAAGGCTTTTTCTTTATCAGTTTTATGTTCCACAATCATTTATAAAAACAAGGAATCATTATTTAAGTTAATGTTTTGTCTCCAGGTATATATTGTTTATTACATTTTAAATTATTGTTATTACAACATTGCTTGCAAGATCCTGCCAAGATTATATTTCCCTGTCATAACTGCAGAATCAAAAACCACAGTAATGGCCATAGTGCTGATGAAAAACTAGCCTAGCTGGACAGGCCAAATTAAGAGACAAATGGATGCAAAGACAGATGAAATTGCTTGCTTAAATCCACAAAGCTTATCTGTGACAGTGGATGCAGAAAACCTGAAAAAAACAGAAAATTCCTCCTTGAGAGGAACCACAAGACCCCTGAAACCAGGATCTGTCTGAAACAAAACTGTCTGATCTAACAGTCTACCAAGATTTGAAAAAGTTCAGTCACACATCTGAAATCCGCAGTTAATCTCACCCAAATTTCACAAATCAAAGTCCTACACAAAAGCTACCCGGGGAAAAATTAAAACCATGAAACAACCCATGTTTGTCCATTTTATTTGTTTTATTAAAATGCTTCTCCATTCCTTACTAGTTTCCTTCAGCTTAGTGATATCTGTCCACAGATCACAGAAGTGAGCTTACAGACAGAATCATCTGTGAATCATATGACTCTTTATAAGCAAATTGTCCCTGAGGGACATGGTCAGTGGGGAAGAGAAAGCATCATGCGTTACATAATCCCTAAGTGTTGGTTGATGCTTCAAATTAGGAGGAAGGCACCATGGCACATTCTGGTAAAGCATATTAAGAGAGCTGGGCAAATCAGTGTGAGTAGGGAACATGAGTCGCTCTTCATAAATATAGAAAAATTAACCAAGACAGTTGCTAGATTTCCCATATATCATATGAAGCTACATTGTTTAAAGCATCCAATTCCAAGGTAGGAATCCCTACACAGTGTTTAGCGTACGGCACATCACCTGAGTACTTTGTGTGGACAAAGCAGATAATGAAATCAAACAAGGTTTCAAAAAAATTTTTCCCCACTTAAATTTGAATGCTATGCAATGGGGATACAGCAAGGATGCATTTCACCTAAAAGCAGTCAAAACCTTTGTCTTCATACCTCTTTGTCTTCATACGTGGCTTGAACATCTGTGAAAATGGACAAGCACGAGGCATGGAGCTGCCATCAGTAATAGAAAAGCTCACTCCATTTGTTACACTTTATGAACGGGAAAATACAATATACTGCATTCCTGCATGCTTATTATGTGAAGAACTCTAGTTTTCTAGTGGAGAATGGTTATTGAGAAATGTGATGGAATTTCTTTCTTAAATTTCCAATACTGCTGTTAGAAGGGTAGGGGGAAATGTAAAGAAATAAATGACAGACAAGTTCCATTACAGGTTTTGTTTTTTAAAAAGAAATTTACCCCAAATAAATTGTATACTCTTTACTGTCTGGCACACAACACCTGCTTTTAGTCTTCGAAGCAGATCAATAGGAAAAAAATATATTGTAGGCAAATAATGATTAGGTGGATATGCATAATCCTAATCTCTTTTTTATTATTATTTCTATAGTCGAAACATAATAATAGTGCTATTATTGCACCCATTGGCATCCAACTGCAGCACGTTACCAAAGCTGTAGCTAGACCTTCTGGACAAGATTTGGGAACAAATCATCCCTCTGACATTTTCACTTTAGGAAGCTTTTCTAATATGTTGTTTTGAAGCGTGTGATGACTACACTGAGAGTCACGATCTGCTCTAGTATCTTAAGAATTCCTCTGAGATGTGTGGTAACAAGTTCAGCCTTCTCCACTCTCAGGAGACTAGGTAACAGTGAAATATTGGAAATCCAAAAATTCACCTCATTAATCAAACTGAAATCAGTATAACATATGCATATGGAGCATGGGAGAGACAGAGATGGAGAATGCTCACCCGGTCTCAAACATTTACACTTTTGTGCTGTTGCCTGTAACACAGTGTGACTGGTACACAAGCAAGCACAGACAACCTTAAAGACAACTACTTTTAGCAAGAGAAATGTCATGTACTGGCCAAATCTCTTTTTCCTGTGGAAACCCACCCATGATTTAGCATATCCCTTTCACCCCAATATAGGGTTCTTCTAGAAGCAGGTTCTTCTGCAACATTAAAAGAGAGAGTATTATTCCACCACATGCCACAGGTCCCACCTTCCTGTCGGCGCTCTGCAACTGTTGCTCAGCAGCATGTGTGCCCATCTCTTCACCAGGTCTATCTGCAGTGGAACGTCTCCAGCAATGCAGATAGTTTCTTTGTCTTGTTTACATCCATAGTGTTTTCCTTTTGGTGGGGAAGAAGCTGAAACAATACATTTGTTTTTAATAGCAATGTCATGGCCCAATGCCATGAGGTGCCACATCCCTGCCTGTCCCTGCCCGCACCCCCAGGCTCCCCCCACCTGCCCAGGGCCCAGGACCCTATCTCAGACCCCGGGGCCATCAGTCCCTGCCCCAGCAATGCCACAGCAGGGCCAGTCTCCAGCTCCCCACAGCCCTGCCCTGCCCAGCCATGGGATCCCCAAGGTGGGCCCACCCATAGCCCCATGTCCCAGCCCAGCCTTGTCCTATCCCCAGGGAGGTGCCCAATGCCTAGGGCTGGGGCTGCCCTGGTGCTCCCTGGGAGGGACCCCCATGGGGACCTCATGCCGCTCCTGGCCCCCAGGGAGCTCCAGGCCACCACAGCACCCTGAAAACTAGTAGGAAGGAAATAAATAAGAGGAAAAATAGCCTGAGAACTCAAGCTGCTCTTGCTGAACAGAGGGATGGGTATGTATTTTCTGAGGCTCTTGGTCCAACTTACACACAGAAAATGGGTCAGTACGAAACTCAGTTCTTCCCATCTGAAATGTATCCACAACAGCTTAGAGTTCTAGTTTATTCCTGTACATTTTCTATGCCGAGGGCTTTGATTGCTTGTGATACTCTAAAATGTTGAAGGGGAAGGATGGAGCAAAATCCCTTCCACACACAAGGAATTAATGCTAAGGTGAACACCATCCAGGCCCATCAGCTGTCCTTTCCTTGGATAAAAGGAAAGCAGAGGACATCTAATTCCTGCTCTAATGTTTTTTTCATTAACCAAGTATACTCCTGGTTCTCATTAATTATATACATCCCAAAGTACTCGCTGGTAGTCACAGTCACTCAGAGATGAGCAATATGAGAACAGACTATTAACAACTGTGTCAGAAGCAGCTCTTTCCAAAGTACATTTACATTAATGGATGTAAGAAGTTATTTCTTTTCTAATGAGAATCATTAAACATGAGATTGAATTTTAGCAACATCTGAAAAGGCATAACAGACTGTCAGTGGTTTCAAAGCCTAAGAAGCAGTTTGAGCAGCTACTCTCTGAAGAAAAAGTATGTGGGGAAAAAGTCTTAAAAACAGTTAAACTGAGTATTTTACAAGTCAATAGTACAGGTAAAACTGATAAAAAATTCTTGTCTTGGGGTTACCAATTAAAATACACTTAAAGTGAACCTAGAGAAAATGAACCAAGTGAATGTACATAAAAATATAATGCCTTTGCATCTAAGAACTTAGGATCCCAATAGATTATAGAAAGACAAGAAATGTGTGATACAAGCAAGCATAGAAGCAAAACCAAGTGAAAGGAAAATACATTTACCATATTCTGTGGACTCCAATCATTCATTATCCAGCCGAAAAGTTTAACCCTGTGCATTAAAATAGTATTTAACAACAGTGGAAACAAGTCAGTCGCACTCAACAGAAGTTGAATGAAAGAATGGCTGAATGCAGCAAAGTCTCTAGCCACCTTCTAATACTCTTTCTTCTTCCTTTGACCCCCTCAAAATGACAGAATGTACAATAAGTACCAGAAAATAAACTTTGCACTTAGGAATATGCTGGATCAGCTACCGTCACCTCATTTTACTGTATTTTCTGTTACCCACCGCCAAATATTTCAGTGGAGGATGCAAACGTTTTTACAATACAATGCAAATCTTTACAAATAGGTGGGAAAGCCCATCTGGATGGAGGTCTTGTTGCAACCATGGTAATTACCGGACAGAGTAGTTTAGGTGCACCAGGCTCTAAACATGGTAGTTTTTAACAGCCATGGTTGAAAAAATGTAATCTTTGTCCGTATAAGTTTTTAAAGTTTTGAAAATTAATAGCACTTTTGTCCAGCTACAGTGCCAAGAGCTACACAATTTTCTATCCTCTTTATTTGTCAGGATTTAGAGGGCCACAGAAAATTATAATGAGCCTTTCCTGAACAAAGACAGTCATTATAAATTGAATATTTTAATTTTTCAGTATTTTGGCTACACTACTACAAGAATATGGGATATAATTCTGCCTGAGTTTCACCTTCAGATTTGCACTGAGGTAACTACAGTCATGTCAATGATACACAGTGATGAACAGATACAAGTTATTTTTCTCAGAAAGATGATAAGCTATTAATGTTGACACTTAACAATGGAAATCCTATCCAAATTTGCGAGTATGAACAGTCTTTCAGTGGAACAAATTCTGACTAAATCTAGAAGAACTATCATATGAGATACTGCAACTAGAACACAGCCTGAAATCAGATCCAGACATCCTGGCTGTCATTTTCTAGTACTTTAATTAATACATTGATCTTTCCTTCTGAACTCCTAATGAGGCCCAGCTTCTTCCACCCACATGGAGGGAGAATCTTTAATGTGGCTTAATCGCTAACAGAAGTGTGAGTCAGTACGTTCATTATTCTTAATGTCAGTCATTTCCCCAGAGCAGGAAATTAAGAGAACCATAGCAAAAGGAGGACCCTCTGGACACAAGAGCACAGAGACATATCGGTCTTTTCCCCAACAGCTGATTTAGGCATGAATTATGAAGACAACACCATTTTGCTACAATAATCTTTAGCAATTGTTTTGTGTCAGAATTACATCTTAGGGAGATGATAGGTTTTCTCCTAAGCATCTGCACCATTAGCAGATGTAACTCCAAAGGGGTTTGGTAATTTGTATGAAAGGTTAAGAAAGCCCAGTTTGAGCAGGAAGGAAGAGAAACACAAGTGGAAACTTCTCAAGTCCCTGTGGTCTGCCAAGGAAATACATCTGTTTCATGGATCTTCTGTTTCAAGATGAAAAGTGATGGGCCATACTGTCCTGCTACATCAGTACTGCAATTTTAAATGTCTGCAATGCCAGATGACATAAAAAGGATTAATTCCCAATGCTATTAAGCACAGCTGTCGTACCAGAGCTTTGAAGTGTCCTACCACTCTCTGCACCACCCTAAATAACCATCTCTGTGCCAGCACACCTTTCCTGGACCCGGTCTTCCATCCAACACCCACTGAACCCTTTCGAAAAGGTTTAGTTTTAAGATATTTGGTGGCATACAATGACAAGTGAAATGTCAGTTCTATGAAACATTAAAATGGTATTACGCACTTACTATCCAAAAAGGTGCACCTGAACTTAACACTGGTGACAGCACTGTCCTTCCTCAGTAAGAGAAAGAAAACTAGCAGACAGTACAGATATTATTAAACTCTCTTCCTTCTAAATTTTCCATCTTGCACTGATGCTCATTCACTACCCTTGGCATGCCATTGCAGGGCCAGGAAACCTGGAAACCAGGAAACCAGGAAAGTGGTGGCTTGTCAGTATCATTCAGATGTCATGAATTCAAATATAAAGATAAACTGCGTAAAACATGGAAACCTACTCTGCATTGCTACTACATTAGAATTACAGGACACTTCAATTACATATTAGGTGATGATCTTTGGCAGATATGGCATAAATCTGTCCACAGCTAGGTAATTATTGATTAGCTTTAAACAATTTCAAGTAATTGAATATTTATGCAACTCTCCACCTTTATCCTTTGTCTTTGCATTGAATGAAACCACTTAATTTATAGCAACCATGACAATATAGAAATAAGAGGAATTTTTCCTACAAACTGGCAACAAACCTGCATGATGTTATCAGGTTGTCTATCACAAGCTTTTTAGTTTTGATCTCTGTGAAGCTTACAACAGTTGTTGCTGTCCCATCTGAAAGATAAAGTATAGCATTAAAATTTACAATAGGAAATGGCTTGGAAACTTAAGAAGAATGAATAAAGGAGACACTATTGAATTTTTAGGATCTGAGCAATTTTACAAAAATTGTTTTACATAGATTTGTTTCAGAATTCAGCTAACAATTCAGTCCGCAGAGCAATACTTGCAGTCATTTCTGAATTTGAACAGAAAAAAATCAGGATCTAGTTATTACAGAAAGCAGTTTATTTTACATACATTTTTGCATGTCTATTACTAACTTTATCTTAGCAATTAATACTGCATTTGATTTACAGTTTCTTCCATTTTATTGCATTTATGCAATAAATTAACGCAGCATTTTAGTACAGTATTTGGCAAAAAAAGTGATATAAGAATGAAAATCATCCCTCTAAATGTTAGTACAGTAAATTTTTTCCACTTTTTTCATTATTTTCTTTTTTATCTTATTTGTGATGCAAAGAGGCACTTTTGAGTACATCTTATATAGTGAAAACCAGAGTTCTGATGTTGCAAATCACTCACTTGAAGTTAATTACATTTTTATTATAATATCTAAATATAAAGTAGATTTGTAAACAGTTATTCTCATCCAATTTTCAGCAGCAACAGTGCTGAAATGCACGTGATGGCACTGGATGGAGAAGCAGATCCAAGTCTGAAGAAATGTTAGCAGGAAGAAGGAAAAGAGAATAAAAGTAGAAAAATTATATGAAACCGCAATGTTATTGAACTTTCCTGCAATATTTATGAGCCTTCCTCTACCTTTTACATCTTCCTTTTGGAGCATTATTAGGTGATACAAAAAAAGTCAATATTATTGACTGTTGTTTACCACGTGCCAAGAGCTTCAGTATTCCTTGAATACATAATACTTAGAAAACTAACTAATCAAAGACAGGAAAGGTATCGAGTCAAGGTTTCTAAAGTTAAGAAACACAAGGATAAGGGCCACCACTAAGTGCATAACTGGATGATATTCTTCTGTGGGACCCCTGCCTCATACAGCACACAGCGAGGTAGTGTTCTGTAGATAGACAGCTATTCAGTGCTTTGGCTATTTTTCCCCCACAATGCGCAGGTAATGCATTATTATGCCTTATTTATCATATTTGCCCTAAACTGCAGAAATGCTGTTCTAAAGACAGAATTGTTTATCTTCTTGTGATTTTTTATGCAGCTTGTAAATGTAGCATGAGAGTGTTTCACAGGTCTCATATGAAGAGAAACATACAGCCAGAAATTAAAGACAGAAGTTTCTCTTCATTTAGAAACCCAATCTGAAATGTCTACAACTTGGTTTCAAAGTATCTAATAAGTACTGGAGTGTCACATTTTGAATGTAGAAAGTACAGGTCTCCTTGGCTTAGCTTGTAGTTGTAGAGCAGAGGCATAAGAGAATGCAATTTAGCCCATAGCATTTAATGGTCTCACTTAGTGAAACTACGCTTCAGTGAACAAATAGAGTGTGATTATATAAACTGTCATAATATGTAACTAGCACACTGTATGCCCACAAGAAAAGCTGTCAGGATTGGTACTACCTTCCTCCAAAATTGCAAAAACGACAGTGACGGCTACAAGAGCCTCTCACGGCCAAAGGTACCAGTTTCCTGCAAAAACTCCAAGGTCGCTCCTGCTTCTTTTGTCGCCCCACACCACACCAAAGTATGATTCTGCCTGTGGTTTGTTATACTTCAGGGTAGATATGATTGGAAATTACCCTCTCAGAGTTTTTCCCAGCTTTTTCTCTTAATATTAGTAAGCTACACATTTCTCTTATTTCAGTCTCAGATGGCACAACCGATCTAGCTCAAGCCCTCTGAAGAAAGTATAACCTGTTACAAAAACAAGGAATGGGAAGTTGTAGCCTGAATGTCTTGCATTTCTAAAAGTGAGAAAGAACTAGAATAAAGCTTGTAGACAGACCTAAAAGGACAAGTTTCAGGACTTTTCCACTTGCATTTTGGTATTGCAATGACCTTATGAGTTTTCACGTGTGCCACCACAGCACAAAGGAGGATGAACTTAAAATTGTCCTTCTTATTCTTCTAATGGAGACTCTCTAAGTGTGAGGATACGAACATGTGATTTGTTTTCATACTTGGTTTTACTGCATTAAGATTTAAGCAGCTCAGTTGTACAGCATTTACATTCAAGCAAAAAGTTCTTCTGAAAGACAGTCCCTTAAAAGTTCGATTCTGTCCTCATAGCAATTTATTCTTGGGATTTGACATTTACATAGATCTGAGATTGTGTCAGAAGGACCTGTCAAAAAGATAAGGAGTAAGGTAACCACAGAGTTTCCAGCATCAGCTGCATGAATGTCATCCACCCAGGGGTTTTGTTAGTGAAGATGCAAAAACTTAGGTTGGCTGTTAGTACGCATGGTGTGGCCATTGCTGTGCAGCCCCACAGGCTGGGCCAGGGCTACCTCTTACCCCGTAACCTGTGTTAAATTTAGATTAAAACACTTAGTCCCAATGCAGAACAAAACTGTACGTACATAGCCTGTATGTTGATAGGCACTCAGATTTTCTAAATCTGAAGCACAGTTTGCCTTAACATTTGATTACAAAAAAGAAAAACACCTCCTTATTCCACAAGACTCTTTATACTGCTGAAATAGGAGACTAGATTACTGTAATTGCAGTCACACACATCAGGGATTGTGGCTACAAATTGGCTGTATGAGTTACAACTTGAACTATATGATGCAATCAGTCTATGGCATAAAATTTGCAACATTTTGGGGACCTTAAATATAATACAACACAAAGCCAGACAAATACAATTCACTTGATCAGACAAGTGAAGTAGCAGCGGACTTTTTGCTCACACGATGAGTTTTTACTTGTGTCAAAAATCAAGGAACAGCTATCTTAGCACATGCAGAGTAGTACATTTTCATTCTGTAAATGGTACTGCACTATTATGTGGTTATCATCTGCACCTGGCAGCCTCTGAATTTAGAAGAAAGACCTGTCTACACTTGAATTACGAGTGTGAATATACAGAATAGGATTTGCAGGTTAAATCTGGTCAAACATCCAGGCCTGGTATATTCTACAATTGTGTCTCAAATAAAACAACACTTTCGTCCACCAATCCTTTTATTCTACTAGCATGGAAGATAATTTTTTTTTCAATTAGAGAAGATAAATTTCATTTAAATCAGCAGAACTGAAGCATGTTTGGACAACTTCTTCACTGTTGTATTGAATCTGCTTCTCATGTTTTCAAGTTTCAGCCATTCCATCTCCATCCAGTTAGAAAAGCATATCCTTACTGATAAATAGGTTTTAAAAGCTAATCAAAGACATGAAGAAAATAGTTTGGCTTCCCATATTTATTACTTATCTTCCCATTGAGTATAGAAAGAGTTCTTTCACATCTGAAATGTAAGACACAAACCCCTGAAATTCTCCTTGATTTTAGCTGAGGAAAATGCTCCTTTCCCTAGACCTTTGCAAATCAATGGCCTGGTCAGGATCCGTTTTGCTCATAAAAATGTTTAGAAAATCTAATTGTAATCCTTTTAGGGGAACTACTTTAGTAGTTCTGATATTTTAGGGAAAGTATCAGAAAGTGCATTTCTTTATACTACGGAGGATGGCTGCAGTTGTGCTACCAAACGTCACAGTATTTGAACTGCTGACAGAGAACTTGAACCACTTACTGTGAAACTGACTTTTAGTATGCACTTTTACTCAGCAGTTTTACTCACTTTTACTCAGCAGTCTTCCTTTGATTTGCAGAATGTGTTCAACCTGCATTATTTTTAAAGGTTTATTGATGAATTTTGAAATTCCAGTCTAATTTCTTGCCTTGCCTTGACAGTTTCACATCTAACTGTATCTGTCTCACTATGCATTGACTTAAAGACTAAGTTTCAAGACTAAGACTGAAAAAGGCTATTATAATAATCTATTTTCACCTCCTGAATAAGATTCAGCCCAAAGCTTTAGTTCCACTACTTAAACCACTTAAAACCCCTCTGCACATGTTTCTAGAAGCCTGACTTCAATGGATAAAGATTTAATCTAATGACAAAGTTTCATCTTGATTTCAGTTAAACCAACCTTTAATTAACAAATATCATAATGGTTAACCGAACTGAATTAATCAAGCTGAAAATAAAATCTATTCTAATTTAAATTTCTGAAAGTAATGTAAGATGCAAAAAGTCACATTTAACAGCTAGTATTGCATGGAATGGTCTTAAGTTTTCATGTTTTTCTTCACTGTTTTTGAGTCTTTGGACAACTTTAGATCACGTAGTCAAGGTATGTCTTTAGAGCACTAGATCTCTTCAGTCTGGATTGCAGAGATTTTTCTTCTCTACAGGTTTTCCTAGTACCTTCATTGCCTTGTAGCAATATTTTTTATGGCTTTGTCAAATAATCCTTCTGTTGATGCTAACGGCTATTTCCCATCCTCTAATAGTAACAGAAATAAACCTGTGACAACAAATCCACAATCTTTTATGTTTCCAAAATAACTGTCATATATGGTGCATCAAAAAAAAGTCAATTTTACTATTTTGTCTTATTGGTCAGAAGGCACAGGGTGATTTGGTTCAAGGAGAAAGGGTGAAAGTAAGGACAAAGACAAGAACTGTCTGACTCTATGTCACTGAGCTCCTGCCACGTGAACATTCCTGAGGCAAAGTTAAAAACCTGACTGATAGGGTTACATACGCTTCTGCAGCACTCAGAAGAGGATGCCTGTGTACTCAGAGATGGGACTCTGAAGTAGCACTGCAAGACTGAAACAGTAACTGCAGATGTTGGCAGAAGACTTGGTTTTCTACATGTAACAGCTTTTACTTAAAAACAGTGAATTATCCTATATTCTGGAAAGTAATAGACCCAGGTACAAACTTCTGTTCATTCTTTCACCTGTATCACAAACCTGATGTACATAGTTTCACCAGAAGGAAGCAGCCTGGTGATTCAGCAGTCTTGCACATGGCATGCAATGCTTTAAAGCTTCTTGTTCTGGGGCTAGATAGGAACCTGTCAAAGTCTGGACAAACCATGAAACAGTGCGATCTCCTTCAACCTTTCTGTTTTCCAACTGACACAACACTTTTATGAGGCAGGAACCGTTCATCTCACAGCATCATGTCTGAAATTACATGTCACTTCTAGTTACAGCAGGCAAGAAAGAGGGACTGTCAGAAAATGCAAACATAACACAAGTTATGTTAGGTAACACTAGATAACAGAAAGGATAAGAACTTTAAATTATCTTTTGTGAATATCTATGCAAACTTTATCTCACTAGTGGATAGTACTTATCCAAGTTGTTCTTTCTCATTATAGAATTGCCAGTTCTTCAGCTAGCTGAAGTCACTGGTGACCATTCCAAACCATGTGTGAAAATACAAGCCTATACTGATAAAAGGCTAGCAGGCTCTCCCAATGCATTTGAAGCTGCTTTCTTATGGTTAAAGTATTGCAAGACTAAATACTCTAAAAAAGACAAAATCTTGCCAGTCCAGCACCTAAAACCATGAAACTTGATTTAAAAATTGTTAAAACAGTGGAAGCGTGGATACCTTTTCATTGCATTCTGGCTTTTGAGTCAGCTGCAGAGGGAACAATAGCTCTCCGGAGGCTGCAGTCAAGTGGCAAGAACAGCTGATAACTTAATGAAAAAAAACCCCATTAGTATCTGAAGGGGCACAGTAGAGGACTGAGACTTTGAAACTTTAACAAGAATTGTGAATGACTTCTACTCCCTCTTCAGCACAACAATGCCACAAACCCTAGCTTACTGCTACTGTTGTCACTGGACTATTTCTCCAGCAGAGGAATTCTCTTTGGTGAGAAGAAACCTTTTTGCCCACAGTGTTGCATTTTGAGGCATCAGTTTATAGCTGTAAGGAAAGTAATAAGATTAGAGGGAATTGAAGATCTGCAGATGTTTCTGGTGACATTACGCAGATCCAAAGACTGTACTGTGTAATATTTACTTTTTTAAATACCTAAGACCTCAAGATATGCTTATCCTCTGTATACAGTACATTGTTCAAAAGGCATTTGTTACAATAATTAAGTTCCAGAAATGAATGTGAGACTAATCAGTACTTCTACTTGCTAAAGAAAAGTTTAAATCTGAACTCCTTGCCAACCTAGGTTTCATCTTCGCTGGTAGCAGTGCTAGTGCTTAATCTTATAAAATTTTGCAGTAGATTCATGCATATGTGTCCAAGTAATGCAGGTTTGAGAAAGCAACATTATGGGAAATACGAGCAGTATGGATCACTCATTACCAAGACAATATTGACAAGATTAAAATATTTAGTTGTTATGCTTTGGAACACAGAAAAAAAATGCTGTTTCCTTGTAAAAGACCACCTTGTGAATTTCTCCAACATGTCCTTTTTCCTCATCACCCCTAGTTGCCACATGCCTGCCTTCTGCAAGCTTGGTATTCATAATACCAAAATGTTGGTATTAGTGAAAAAAGTCAGGCTGAAGGAGTTCAGAGGCTGGAGTTGAAGTGCTGTTCCCTGTGCTGGGGGCTTTGTCCTGCAAAAAGCAGTTGCTCCATTAGACCCTAGATTTGGAACTCGGTGCAATATTGTCAGGACATGGAGATGCATTGTGAGGCAGGGATTTTTCTATTGTTTTGGCTTTCTGCAGGATGTTTTGGTTTTCACTGTGTACCTGGAATATCCAGCCAGTGCTGGGGCAAGTGAGAGTTGGAAGCAAGTTAGATTAGGAGAAGGAACAGTTGTGAGAGTGGAAGGTTTCTGTCCTCTGAGCAGCTCATCCTGCACAAAACATTGTCCTACCAGCCGAAGCAAATTGCGTTTGGCTTTCAGGTGAGATGTGGAAGCACGGCCCTACCCACCTATCCCCAGTAAAAAGCTCAGTTCTTTATCCAGCTTTGTTAACTAAGGAGCTTAAGCAAGTACAATATGTGTTTACACAGAACATATGAGTGAAGAACTTGTCTAGAAACTGCTGTATGCAGCTGGCACAGAATGGCTGATTCCTGCCCCCCAGCCTGCTGCAGTGGGAGAGTAGAGAGGGATCTGCTGAGACCTACGTGGTGGCCATGAGTACCTGCTCTCTAGAAGAGCCCTCCCACTGCACAGATGTAGATGATTGGAAAAGGCACAGCTCTGCACCATTTACTTCTGGTGTTTCTGCAAAACTGAAATATGGATGAACCATGTGCACCAAACATATCTGGTGCTTCAGGATATTTATCACGTGAGCCTGCTTGCTTAGGCTACTGTGAGCTTCTGATTCAAGAGTCTAGCACCAGGCTTCTAGGGGTACCCAAAAGATGGATTTCACATTCTAAAAAGATCATACTTTCATTTAACAGTAGCCACACCTTTTTACCAAACATGCTGTCTGCTCCAAGGACTGTTTACATATAGTGTGCGAACTGTAATCTCTCAGCTTTCCCTGAGAAATCACCCCCCTGACTTGTTAAGCCAGTATTTCTGCACCATTATTCTAGCTGTGACACAGAGCTTGGCCCAGGGATCTGGGCTATCTCTGGATGGGTGTTCTGTCATTGCAAGCGCCTCTTCCCCCTCAGTTTAAGAGGCTGAGGTAAGTCAGGTAGCAGAATACCACCTGAAGGTTGTGGCTTTATTGTGTTTTTATTGTGGTTTTGTCTACATAGTTGAATCAAGAAAAAAATGTTCCATTTCCCAGCCTTACTAATGTGGGTAAGTGTCCGCTTGCATCTTTAACAGGTCAGGTGACTTACAAAATAATACATGCAGCAATTGCTCACAATGTACAGCTGCTCTGCCAAGACAGAATTTTCCAAAGATTTTTTATTATTAACCTCTGGATACCCTGACCTAGCAGGATGTAGCAAGAGAATTAAACTCAACAGACTGCCAAAATACCTGCTAATTAGCTTCCTCCAGTATCAGTCTATGAGCAGGATATATTTTCAAATAATTAGGCATATGAGACCTTAAAACTTTGTTAACTGTTTCATTTTCTAACTGCTTTGCATTAGCTGAATGCTTTTTTGAACCCCTTGGATTTGTTTGTACTTTGTTAGGGCCGATGCTAGTGAAGAGGTGCTCTGTGGCTTCCTTTCTGTGGGCAGGAGAAATATCATATTAATGTCACATTCCTAGCTCAGTTTAAAAGGAGGGACTCTGAGCTTCACAGAGCAACAGCCCATAATAATTCTGCATAGTACTAGTGTAATCCAAGAGATTAAACAGATTTCCTTCAACTCAGGGAAAACAGGCTGATCTACATTCAAGCAGAGACCAAAACACAGGTTGGACTTTTATCTTTTCTAGAGGAATTGTGTGATTCAAGACAGCTGTACTATGGGCTATCAAGCTGCAGTCATTTCCCTTCACAGAGAGAGAAGCTTTCTCTAGCTCCAAGAGAAATTATTTCCCTTCAAGATAAATTTTAATAGTACTAAGAAACACCTTTTGAACAAAGTGAGGGGAATCCACAACAAAAAAGGTGCAGGCAGGTAATACAAGAATACCAGAGATGCCTTTGGCAAGCAGGGAGAGAAGTAAACTAATGTTAGTAGGTCTGTGCCAACACTCAGACCTGGTTCGGTATTTCTCACTTTGGGTCCCAGCAGATCTATTCTTTTAAACTGATTACAAATTGCTTGTAATTTGGCCTTAAACAGCATAGCAATATCCTACATGTTCCAGGCATAGGGTAATTTTCTTCCTTACACAAACCACCAATTCCTTGCAACAGACTGTGGTATTGCCAGCTTTCTGATGCTCCAAAAACTTGTACCTCTTCTAGTATTTATACTACCGTGCCGCTTCAAGTTGACATTCAAAGTCCAGATAACTCTGGAATACTACTCAGCTTTAAATATCTAGAGATATAATATTATTTTACTATTTACTTATCTGCTTTTTTTTAATCTTTTATTTCTGTCTCCTTTTATTTTAGCTTTCACAGTAATAGGTTTGTGGGTCTATTAGTAAGCACAGAGGACGTCCCTTGCTGAAAGAAATGCTAAGTTCAGCAATGCATCAGTGTGATTTCTTTTCTTAAACTGGTTCATGGGTACATTTTCCATCACGAAGAAAAGACTCCTGTTTAGCTGCTGCACTAACAGTGGCTCCAGGTCATGGCATTGCATAAAGGGAGCCTGAACAATGAGTCCAGACTGACTCTGAACTTGACAATGCAGCTCTAATTTATAGTAAAATCAAATTTACAGTCTTCCCACCTTTATTCTAATGCACAGCTCACCTTACCCAAACAGATCACGACCATACTGATAGCAATGCTTTATGCAGTCCTCTCTTCCCAGGTATCCAGCTCTGGTGTGACTGCTCCCAGTTTCAAGACCCCACCCTTCCTCCCAGATGAATATAATTTAGGTTTACTACTACTCCTCTACAACCTGTTTGCCCCTTTATTAAATCTCTTCTTGTTCAGGTAAAGCTAGTAAGAGATTTTCTATCTTTTAACGCCTTATTATATAAAGAATACTAACAGGTGAGGTATTATAATAATATGTTCTCCAAGGTTATGGAGTTTCTATCTCATTGCTACCACTGGGTTGAGTGCTGTGTTCCCATTCCACTCTTTAATCAGGATGAGCCCAAGATTCTTTCTGAACTTTATTTAATTATAATAGGGTGATATAAAAAGAAGAAAATCAATACTTTCTGTGGAATTTTTGGAGGTTCAGGCTTGCAGGTATTCTCTGTCGTGCTGGGGAATGCTCCAGTGCTGATGTCCTCAGGCTGGTTAGGCAGCAGAAAAGAGGTAGAGGTAGCCCAGGTCTGGAGGCTCCCTGGTTTCCAAAGCCCACCACTTCATTAGCTTTCCACAGCAATCCCATTGTACTGCTCAGGCCTCCTCAACTTTGCCCTCTATGCTGTGCTGAACTGTCCCTTACAAAAATACCCACTTGTCACTAAACCGCTGTCCTTTCCTTCCATACTGCATCTTGAAGATAGCCATGACAAAATACATTACGTCTCCTACAATAACTCTCCATATCAACAAACTCCTACATGAAAACTTCCATATTTCCCCTGAGAGCCCAATAAACACTATAGGGAAACAAAAACATGCTAGGTCTATGACAGCCAAAACACTCCATGGTTGGTGTAAAGTTAACGTGAATGTGTGGTGCAATTTTCTTGCCATGAGTTAAAGCAGAATTGGGTCTCAAAGTATCTAAGTGCATACCTTGCAGATTGACATGGTATTTTAGTGAGTAATCAGTGCTTTTTCCCTGATAACATAACTATACAAGAAATACTTTGTGATGGGGAAACTTAGAATTGTTGTCTTCCAATTACTGTGTAGTGAAAATGAGAATATAAACAAATTATTTGTTATGTAGAAGCAAGGTAAAAACTGACATCTTGCCAAGGACACGACCAGGGTAATTTTATGCTCATCAGTCCCCACTTTTCTTTCATAACAAAAATCTCATGTCTTCTACAACAGGAGGAAGAAACTCGAGTCCTGGCTGCAAAGCTCCACCAGATGTGAGACCAGGGAGGAAAGGATGGTACTGACTATTGACAAGGACAGCAGTGACACCTAAACTAATGAAACACTGGTGGGAGAGAAAAAGCAACCATGAGCCTAAGCATCTTTACTTAAAAGGTTCTCAATTTGGAGGAGCTGTATTAAGAAGCATAAAAGAAAAGAAGATACCTGGATACTAGGTAGGAGAGGAAACCAATGGCTGACTGTCCCTGCTGAGGCACCTTGGTGTGTCCTCCTGAGGGGCCACCATATTTCACACCCAAATCACATGGCAGTCCTTGCCAACACCTTGCTGATACACCTGCTCTACCTCAGCATTTCTCGCTTAAACCAGGCACTGTCCCCCTTGGAGGCACTTTTGTGTGTCCCAACCAAACCCTGGTGGCTGGAACCTGAGCCCTAGAACCTGCTTATCCCCTGTGGGCAGCCCAGGGTGGGCTTCTGCTCCTCTGAGGCCATGGGGTGTTTCCCACCTCAGGCCCAATCCAGCTGTGCCAGTGTGGGACCCTGCGGGAGGAAGTAGTCCCCACTATGAGCCTGGAGAGCACCGGTCCCACACCTCAGCCCCTCCCTACAAGTCAGCCCCAATGGGGATCCCTGTAGCTGGTGCCCACACTTGCAGAGCTCCAGTCTCTCCATGCCCTGAGGAGGCAGGGACTGTGCCTCCTTGCTGCCCCCAGCAGCCTGTCCGTGACCCACTGCAGACCTCAGTGCCAAGACAGTGCCCTCTCAGTGACACCCCTGGGCACCTCTCTGTGCCACCACCATGTTGCTACTTCCTCATAAGTAGGGCATTTTACGTTGGGATCATGTTACTTAATTGTAAATGCAAAGGACATAACATTTATTTATTCTTATTTTATTCTCATTTCTTAATTTATTTTGCACACGAGCTGGAATAAGTGAATTCTACATGCCAGAAAAGGCCTTCATGCCAGGTACCAAATCTACTAGCAGAAGGGGCCGGGATCAGCTCTTGCACATAAGAAAATGTCTCTCCTATTCCTTGCATGTAGCTGTTCCAAGCATGAATTCGCTAGGGTTCAAGAGCTTTATAGTGGCCAAAGATCTTCCTCTCTGAACAGCTATAAGAATGGTATCATTCTGAGAGGGTGATCAGATTTATTTTTGATGTGGACAAGCAGCATGAATTTCCTTCTTCTGAGAAGCAGCTGAACCATCTGGGCTGAGTTTTCCTTCCCCCAAACCTCTATGCTTGAGACAGATGCTTGAGTGGATAAGTTTAGCTTAAATAATTACTGTTTAACAAAAGCATACAGTATTGAGGGGGGGGGGGGAAATGAACAAAGGCTCTTACGATTTCTGTTAATTTTGGTAATTTTGCTAATCCTAGGCCAGCACATAAGCACATTATGAATAGATTACTTTGTCTCTCTTTGTATGCCCTAATGGCTAAGAGGCAGACAGATGAGGGAGAGGGTAGGACAAGGAGTAATAAACGTCCTTGTGTAGAAAATCAGCTGGAGATCAGGCAAGTCCTGGTTGCTGGGTACATATTTTTACCATCTTCAGAAGAGAGAGATAATGCTGGGCAACACTTCATCGTATGTTGAAGTGTTTCGTTCTCTCCTCCTCAAGGTTAGTTACAGTTTTTCCTTCTTTCTGCAGTCAGCTATAAAGTCTATGTTGCTGAACTGCAGTCTCCCATTGACAAAAGGACACCATATAAGCTAGTCTAAATCACCCATTAATGCCTCTAAGGGCATTTTTATTGGACCACAGCCCACTAAAAACATACATGTAGTAACATTGGCCATGTAAAATGCCACGGGCTCTATCACCTTTCCTCTGAGTTTCTGCCATTTTCATTGTTCCTTGTAGTTGCATTGTAGGTGCATTGGCTGACCTGCACCACTGTAGTGTTGAAACTGGACTGTTTCCTGGATATTTGGCTTGGTTTCTTCATTATATCATTGCCAGCAGAACACTTCCTCCTCTTGCTTTTAGGTACCACGAATGATGGTGATGAAAGGATGTGTGCAATTACCAAGCACACTACAGGAGGGAACTGGATGTAGACACTAGCCTTTAACTTAGCTCTCTTGTTTTTTACCTTAGGTGTAACTAGTATACACAGAAAATTAAAACAGTTTTTGAGTGAGGATATGAAAAAATATTCCTACTAACCACTCTAACAGAAGAAAAGAATGATGTTTCACTGCAGGCTGGTTAGCATGATGCATCATCAGTGGCAACTCTAGCACAGTTTGACTGGTGAAGGTCTCAGCAGAAAACTTAATAGTAGACTTGTGCACAAGCACAAATCTCTGCATGTGTAACACAATTGATATTTCACTGAGCAGCACAGCACAAAACAAGAACAGTGTATGTTATGCCTAACAGTAACACTATAATAGTAAGACAAGGTGGCTCAGATTTTACACTTTGGAAAACAGAGAAAATAGCCATTCCCTTGTAAAAGGCCTTGTAATTTTCCGCTACATGCCCCTGTTTGCGCTAAGACTGAATTGCCACATGCTCATCTTCAAAATCCTGGGGATAGCCAGAAAATTCCCTGCTGAAGGGTACTGTGCAGGTGGACAAATGTGTGAAAACTCTATGATGCATTTAAGCACTAGTGAAAAAAAATATATATGGATACTACATGTTGGTGTATGCTGTAACTGTTGACATCTTGCATTTGTTTTGGCATGTTTCCTCCTTGTTGCACCTTGCGTTGTGCTGAATGCATGTTACTATTAAGACAGAATAACAAAAAAATGTTTTAGTGAGGTTTATGAAGTTCTGCTGGGTGGGACTCAGTATTCCCAAGGCAAGAGCTACCCCTGTTCTCTTTGTCTGGATGAGCATTGTTCTCCTTCTCTACATCGGTTCTCTATAGGAATAATAACCCATATGGACACACTTAAAAAAAAAAAAATCTGAGGCTGTACTGAGACTGCTCCATGATGCATGAACATGCCATTGTTCCTTCCTGGCCTGAGCATACCATTATTATTGCTGTAAAGAAAACCTCGCCAAAATACAGGGCTAGTATATATTTGCGTGTATCCACACATAAACACTCACGCTGACATGGCGCAGGGTTAGCATACAACTCAAAAATAAGTGTGGGTCCGCCAGCTGAGGTACAGACTTCACACTCTGATGCATGTTCTTCTTGACTGCGTAACACTCCTATGTCCTTTTTAAATAATAAAGGAACATGGGGACTTCTGCAGATTATAAAACGCTGGAAAACTTTTCTACTGACATACTAATACCACCCCTCCCATATTCATGGGCTGTAGGATTTCTCAAGTAGAAGAAATAGTGCAGTTGTACTGCACGTGGGATTTATTAGAGAAACTGCTCAGGGATTGTGGCAGCGGTGGGAACAATAATGCGAAGTTCATATTGTACCAATTCTTTTATTCTCCATTATTGGAGGAGACATACTAAGAGACACTGCGCTTATATCACCCTGTGAATGAGGATAATTTTGTAGCTGGCAGGAAGAATTTGCCCTTTCATTAGGAGCAGGCCAAAAGTTCTCAGATAAGAGAGATCTGCATAAGAAAATACTGTTCTATGATGCAGGCCGTGTCGGGCTTGTTAGCTGTGGCTGCAGAGTACTGTGGATTATTCAGTGCACGAACCTTCGACACAGCCAGGGGAGACTGCCTTTCATTAGGTAAAATTCTGTCTTTCCTGGGAGTAAAATAGATATACAAAGCAGGTGCTGCAAATAAACTGTCTTGCAAACAGGAAAATCACTGGAAAATGATTTTTTTTGTTGGAAAAGAAATTAATCATCACAGTTTGTCTTTACCTCTGGTAAATGCATATGACTATTTTGCAGAATAAACCTGCATGCGTTTGTCATGTCTGAGATCCCAAAGGTTTCCTCCACCTATTTGATGTTTCCCCTCTCATGTGATACAGACCTGGGCTTGATATACCTTCTATGACATCCACAGAGCCAGATAAGAGCCTGGTGAGCCTCACTCACAACTGGTATAGGTTATTTTAAACAATGTAAAAATAATCTTCATCATAGCTTAAATTATTTTTAAGGCACCAAATACCTGGTAACTTAAATTATATGGGCTATCTTCATGATATTTTTAATAGAGTTTCCCCTCAAAAGAAATACGTGGTGTTTTATCTTCTTGTACAAGCAGTAGAGTCACATTAAACAGAGAACATGTTGTTCTTCACTGTGATGATATATTCTGAAAATAGATGTTAGCCTTTGTGCTTGGGGAACGTGTGAATTCACTTGATTTCTTTCAAACAAAGCTCAGTATGCTGTGGGAAAAGCTTGGCATCCTTGCTTGGAAACAGGCTAAATTGCAATAGCAACCTTTACTTGGCCTCGCACCATGGTGCCAACATGCTAAACAAACAGCGTAGCAAAAGATGCATAAGAAGAGTAAAATAAACAGTTTGGCATTATAAATGATAGCATTTACTGTGCACTTGACAAATCATAGACTCATAGAACGCCAGGTTGGAAGGGACCTCAAAGATCATCTGGTCCAACCTTTCTTGGCAAAAGCACAGTCTAAACAAGACGGCCCAGGACCCTGCCCAGCTGAATCTTAAAACTGTCCAACATTGGGGAATCCACCACTTCCCTGGGGAGATTATTCCAGTGGCTGATTATTCTCATTGTGAAAAATTTGCCTCTTGTGTCCAATCAGAATCTCCCCAGGAGTAACTCATACCCATTCCCCCTTGTCTTTTCCATATGACTCCTTGTAAAAAGGGAGTCTCCATCTTCTTTGTAGCCACCCTTTAAATATTGGAACATGGTAATAAGGTCTCCCCTAAGCCTTCTTTTCTCAAGGCTGAACAAACCCAGCTCTCTCAGCTTTTCCTCATATGGCCAGCTTCCTAGTCCTTTGATCATCTTCATAGCCCTTCTCTGGTCCCTCTCCAGCCTGTCCGGATGATTTTTGTATAGTGGCGTGACCTGATGGGAGCTGAGTAGAGTGGGATAGTGACTTCTTTATCTCTGCTAGTGATGCCCTCGTTGATGCAACCCAGCATCCTGTTGGCTTTCTTGGCCGCAGCAGCACACTGTTCACTCGTACTGAGCCTGTTGTCCACCAGGACCCCAAGACCTTACATTTGTCTCTGCTGAACTTCATAAGGTTCTTGTTAGCCCACTCTTCCAGCCTATCCAGGTCTTCTTGCAGGATGGCTCTCCCTTCAGAATTGTCCACTTCCTCACTCTGTTATCAGCAAACTTTATCAGGGTACACTTGATCCCATCATCCTGATCACTTATGAAGTTATTAAACAGTGCGGGTCCAAGTATCGATCCTCGGGGGACCCCACTTGTGTGTGACAGGTTGCCAGTTTGAAAAGGAGCTATTTGCCACCACCCTCTGGGTGTGGCCTGTCAGCCAGTTACCCACCCACCGCGCAGACCACTCATCTAGACCGTAACGCAAGAGTTTCTCTAGGAGGAGGCTTTGGGAAACCATATCAAAAGCCTTGGAGAAATCAAGGTACACAATGTCCACGACTTGCCCCACATCAACGGAGCAGGTTGCTTCGTCATAGAAGGTGATGAGGTTTGCCAAGCATGATTTGCCCTTGGTGAATCTGTGCTGGTTTTTCCCAATCACATGCTTCATGACTGAGCACGTGAGGGGTAACGGCCTTGCCGTCAGCAGACTTGCAGGGCCCCAACATGTTCCATATCTGCTGTGCTACACCACGAACGTACCCTGGCAGCTGAGGGGAAAGCAATGCTCTGTTGTAGATCATGCAGAGCAATCAAGCTGGTCAGCAAGGCTTCTCCAAGTAGTTTTCAGCTGAACCTGCCATTTTGATTTAGTCTTTTTCTGCAAAAAGTGACACCAGTCTTGGCAAAATTTCCCACAAATAACAACAAAGAAATTAGAAATGGAGCTTCATTGAATGAAAGGGTATTTGTTTTAGAAAACTTGAGAACTTATATCAAAATAAATTTCATTACATTCTTACATTAATTAATGACATCATAGAATTGCATGACATGGTATAATGCTTATGAAGGTTTTTGGAACACTAGTAAATAATATGTTACGGTATGAAACATTATTATAATGAAAGCAGTACATCAAAAGTGCAGTGCTTATTTTTAAAAGGTTTTTTAGTTAACTATCTAGGTGAAAGTATGTCATACTTTTTTTGTGAGAAAGGTATTTTTTAAATTGGCTTTCCTTCCCTTTCCAAAGAAATTGAGAATCTGAAAATTTTTCATGAACTAAAAATTCTGTTTTAACCAGTTCTAATACCAAGAATCCTTAAAAAAAGAGCTTTCATGAATACACTATATAGAAAGACAAATTAAGCCCCACAATATTCTGCTAAGCAAAGGAGGGTAAGGCAAGTAAAATCTGATTTTATCCAACAAATATGAGCATTCCCTTTGATTTCACCTGAAAAACTAGAAGAAATTTGGTGCAAATAGCTCAGGAAACATGAAGTTCCCAGATAATGTTGTATGAGATGTTACTGGCTCATGATTTTACAGTAATTGCACTAACTGATGCTTGCTTTAACTGTAAGAGTTTATTTCTAGCATTAAATGTTATTCTTAAATAAAAATTATTCTTCCTAAAGAAAAGACAGTCCACATTTGTATATGAACACAAAAGACATTCATGGGCTGCTAGTTTGTGTGAAAATGATTATTTCTGTTAGAACATCTTTTAAAATATCATGTCAGTGGGAAGAATGGTTTCCATTTTATTATCCTAGTTTTTGTAACATTTCTTTTAAATGTTCCACATCATATATTAATGGATTTTCTTACAACATCTCTGAAGCTGAGGACAGAATATTTCTTTTACTGTAACTCCCATCAGGACTTCAGAAGAAATGTTTCTGTTGTAGGCACTTTGAATGAGTGTACAGTCTTCTAATGTACTTGACAGTTTGAATAAACCCTTTGTTTCCAAAATGTAATCTTCAGTGAACAAAGGGAAACGAATGTTTAAAGCTTTGTGGGGACAATGCAAGTTGTTGCAGGTATTTCGAATTAAAAACAAGATTAGATTAAGAGCCATAAACCATACGAGACTACTCCAATTTTGAACGAGAACTGTGCTCCTCCTTATAAAACCAGTTCCTCTACAAAAGTTAATTTATTTTCCTGAACATCTGTAGGAGACAGTATCATCCCTGCATGCTTTATATCTCAATCACTTTTCAACTCACATAGTGCTGCAATTAACCTAGAATGTTAATTGTATATTGTAAAGGTTTTTCAAGCTTTTTTTTTTTTTTATTCAAAAGTCACAACTGTCAAAGATGAGGCAGCCCATGTTGGCAGAGAAAAAACTGCTATGTGCACTCTGTTGAATAGTACATGCTAGGACTTTTTTTTCTTGCTGATTTGATCTGTAGTAAGTGGAACATACCAACAGAAATAATGAAAAATGTATCACAGTTATGATTTAGGGATTACTTTACAGCCTTGGTATAGAGAAGGGAAGAAATGCTTCAGTATCAGGTAAATTTGCACTAAGCAGCAACAAGGGCAAAATTCTGTTTTGCTGCCCATGGATAAGTTTTGGTGCAAAAGTGAATGGCTTTCAGCAAAGCTTCTAGTGTTCCTTGTACCACTGAAACTACTAAAAATGTTGCCCTAACTTCAGTGCATTAAGGACTGAAGGCAGAGTGCTGGTCTTGACACTCATGCTTCCCCACAGGCAGCCGTCAGCAAACATGAAAATATGGACATATCAAAGGTCCTGCCATCCTCATGATAAGGAAGAGTCCTGGTGTAGGAAGTTGCACAAGATGTTTTTTCCATGAACACTTCTAAGAAGCACTGTAGAGCACAATCCGCCCAGCACACTCTCACTGGGAAATCAGATCGTCTCAAGTAGAGAATGGCGTTATCCTTTGCATTTTGCATTCCTTTCATAGGCATATAAAAAAAGGTTTTGTCTAGAAACTGTGTTATTCTCTATTAAGTTATATGATCCACAGAAAAAAATTGTACAGTTTCTACTCCAAATCTTCAAAGATTTTGTTCCAAGCATTTTTTAATAGGACCTTTATACAATGTCTTGCTAAGATGCACTGCCTGTGCTTTCCTGCAACACAATTCCTCCATAAACTTACCACACTTCTATATCATTCCCTTCTTGTCTTCATTTATATTTGCTTCTTGGTAGAAAGCAAGAAGTGAAGATCCCATCTGTCTTTGAAGGTGATAAAGCAAAATGTTCAGAGCTGAAATACAGCAGGAATACTCTTCCAGAAAGAAACGTTGTTTCGTCTGTGAGCATTTACAATAGCTGTCTTGACTCATAATACATGCATGTACTGGAAGAATGTGTGAAGAAGAATCTCAGATAAAAAAATGAGTCAGGTTTCAACATGGCATAGAAAAAACAGTGAGAGGAAGTACAGCCTGACAGTTGCATTTCTACATCTTTTGAAGACACAGGCTATCTTATACAATACTTTTAGGTATATGAGTTATCTACCTATCAGTCATACCTGTAACTGTTCACGTAGCCTATTGACCTGTAGTTAGACACTTGAGCCAGCTCTGATTTCAAGGGGAAATAAAGCAGGCATGTGGCCATGGACATTTTGAGATGAAAACCAAAGTTGACTCAGAAGTGATCAAGCTGCAGGAAGACACGTCTATAACAGTGTTCCTTCAGCACGTCATAAAAACAAGATACATCCGGAATTACTGGCTGAAGAATACACTGACGTCAAATTGGTTTGGGGACCTTTTCTGACATGCTAAAAGTTCAGTATTTGATGCTGACAGTATACTTGTGCCAGTAAATAAGGATAAAAAACCCCCATGGCATATATAATGGCATGCTGCGTCTTTTGTTTCAAAGGCTTGGAAAACGGTTCAGTACGGACGAAAGTACAGCTTTCCTATGAAAGTCTAAACAAGGACACTGCAGTTTATTGAAACTAAGCTCATTTGGAATAGTTCTGTCAATGAAATGGTATCAATAACGGATTATTTTACTGAATTTCTAGGAAGCAAGCTGGCTAAAAGTCCTCAAAGTCACCATCTCTTCCATTTAGGCCATTTCACTCTTAAGCTTTAAAAGAGAACATCACTACAGTTCCTGCTAGGATTCTCCTCTCCCTCTCCTTACTAGGAGTGCCTCCACTGGTCCTAAAGTAAGAAAGACTCACAAGGAAAATCAATAGTAGCTGCTCCTCTGTCTGTAGAAGCTAGGCTACTTCTACCTATGAAAATACATTATTTTTTTTCTCTTCCTACATACCCCTCTTTTGCACTTCTAACCAAGGATGACAAACATTTACATTATCAGTCAGACCAGAGGATGAAATTTGCTCAAGAGGCCTTTCTAAACTAAATAATACAAAAGCCTTTTCTAGTACCATGGAGATTTAAAAGAAATGGATAATTAAGAAATTCACTAGCACTTTTTTTTGTTCAGGTGGCTATTAAGATGATCTTATCTCTTATGAATAACTTGTACAAAACTCCTTCAAAAATGCTGCACAATTTGTTCATGTGTTCAAGGACATTCAGCTAAGTAAAATAAAAACTTTTATCATGCCTTTAACAGCTAAAATGTGCAGAACTCTAAAATCTGGTAACAAGATATATGAGGTGTTTTTTGGAACTCTCTTCCTCCTTTAGATACACAAAGAAATTTAATCGAATGAATCACTGTATGAAGTGTCACACTTTCATAGGCAGAAAGGGCCATTTCTGCTATCTTCTCTAACCCAGAGTAGAAATCAACTAATATAACGAGCATTTCTTAAATAGCATTAGCTTAACAGGTGGTAATAGAATTGGTCCTTCTGCAGAGCAGTCACGTCATGTCCTGTCTGTACAGAGTGGAGATTAAAGAGAGGGCTCACAGTGACCAACTTTAAATACAGCAGACTGAACCCTATAAGCTCTCTCTCCATCCTTCCTTTCCTTTGCTATTACCCTTACCCCTGCTCCACAAAGAACCTTTGCATAACAGGCCCAATAAAACTGTTTTAACTAGGCCTGCCCAGCTCCCCCCCTGCAGTTCACCAGGGAAGTCAAATTAAAAGATTACAAAACCCAGGTCAAAATTATTCCAGCAAATTGAAGTGCTGCTAGTTGGAATTTATTGCCAGTAGCTCTCTGCTTGATAAAATAAGTGGCTCTGTGTGTGCAGCTGTCTGGGAGCCGGTCTGATGATTTCTGTACTAAGACACAGAGAGGGGAGGGGAAGATGCTTACTTAGATAACTCTGACCCGAGACCCAGTTATGCTCAGTGGAACCACTTACTTCAAAGTCAGCAGAATTTAAGAGAAACTGAGATTCTAAAGTACACAGACATTTATAGGTGTGATTCATATTTTCTCAATGGTGATGTCTTTTTCTCAAGCGCCCACTTCAAAGATGATAAAAGGAAGTCAAGCATTTCTTTAGAAAGTATCTTTTCCAACTGCCAGGTCCTCAAATCCCTCACTACCACACAAGCATGTCAAGAGCTGTCACACAGACTGGGTATAGAGGGAGGGCAGCCAAAAGTGTTTCAGTTACAACAGATTCATAAAACTTCAGGCATCATAGATCTGTTGTGTTTTCAGATCCCTTTGGATTTAGCATTGGAATAAACAGGGATTGTTAGGCTTAGTTGCCAGAATCTAAGATCCTGTACTGGACTGCTGGGTTTTTTTTGTGCTGAGCAACCTGTGCGTGCGAACCCCATGAGCCCACCTAAGCAAGGAGAGGCAGCTTGCTCCAAAAAATTCAACAACCTTCATCTCAGTTATTATGTCAGTTTAGAAAATGAAGACAAAACTTTCAGCAGAACAAGTAGGTTGCCTTGCACACATGCTCTTTCAGGAGAAGGCTGAGAACAGCTCCTGCTTATGCAGCTTCTCTGAGGACTTAACTCCCTGGTACCACAGTTTTCGGAAGTGGACTTAAAACACTAGATGCGTTAGCATGAACGCTGTGTTTTAATTTCAAATAAGAAATTCTTTGTTTTCAGTTTGAGGGGAACATACTGATTTTAAGAGAAATCCTGTCTGAGGAAAGAAGGCAGCCCACTGAGCAGCACTAGGGACCTGCATAAGCATATTAATAATGCAATTATTAAAGCCCATCAAACATGATAGAGTGAGCAAAGTAATTATCAAGATGAGAGCAAGCTGAAAGTGGTATTTTGCAGCCCTAACTGCTGCTGGTATAATTTTATGTTCATGAAAAATACTTCAAGCTGGAAACTGCAGAGGCAATTTTGGTATGAGTCCTAAAAAACCTGGACTCTTTGCAACCCCAGAAAATGATGTAGTCAGGAAGAATATCATAAAAATATCACCTTTGGTCCAATTTTGGTCTCAGCTGGGTAGGTAAAAGACAACTGGGCCAGTGGTGCCAGGAGGTAGCACCATTATGAAGAAGAAATAAGGGAAGTGACTTCTGCAAATTGCTGTTCAAACCTCTGAACTCTCGAGTAGCAATCACACGTATGCCCACAGGGCTTCAGTTGGTGAACTGTTACGATAGCAAACACTGGTATTAGATGTGCACATAGTAACTTTTACACACACATGTTTTGCTTGAATAAAATAGAACATGCAAAATAACACTTTGTGAATGATTTTCTTATTACTGACAACAGTTGTAAAATAAGACACAAGGGAGATGTAAGCACTTTTTCAACAGCTTTCTACTCTATGCAAGGTGAAGGCTGGGACAAATTGAGGCAGTCTTCCAATTTTGCTTCCTGCGTGAGGAAATTTCACTTCTCCTGTTTAAAGCATGAGTAGTTATAACTAACTGTAGGTCTTGGCTTCCAGGTTGGGTTTTTTTCATCAGCATTGCTTTTACTTGAAAAATTATGATTATGCATTGTACATAGGAGATACACCTTGCATAGCTAGACAAAAAAGCTAGGTTAAAAATAGCACTTGAGGTTATGAAGTTATGCTTGCATTACAAATAGAAGTTTGTACTTCTGACAATAAACCGAAGCTATCCATAGTTTCTCTTGCCAAGAAAATACCATTGAGTTATATTGACCTTGAGTGATGGAAGAATAAGAATTTGGCAATAGAGGATTATACTGTATATGATTCTAATTGGTTTTGAGTGGCTGGCCTGCATAGTTAGATGCATGTCTGAAGGAAAAATGCAAACAGTGAAGACCATTTACGCAAAGTAGTATAGGATAAACAGGAAAATTAATTTAATGAATGGCAATTCATGGCAACCTGGCCTTCAAATGCAAGCAGCCTCTTAAATTATGTCTGGTATCATTCAAAAATAGATATCTCTCTCTATATATATATGCATATATATAGATTACTTATATATATTTTCAAAAAGTCTTGCAAAATACCTCATAACATTCGATGAAGTACACAGGCAGTCTACTGGTTCAGTGCAGACAAGTGATTTTACTAGCCAAGTAAAGAGGTTCATGTGCTGAGGTCTTTTGAGTACTGCTCTTCATAGTTTCCAAGGAAAAAAATGTTCATCAGGTTTATCAGAACAGCTTAGAGTTAAAAACAAAATTGAGAATAGAAAGCATCAAATTTTCAGCATCCCCCAAAATACAATATTTTCAAAACTTTGGAACAAGATTTGATGTCAGTTTTGTGGGTAGTCAGATAATTACTGGCAATACTGTGTCCCTGAGTTTGAACGCACAGAAAGCAGAAGGCGTTGCATCTAAGGAAGTCTCCCTTGTCACACCCACCTCTTCAATTTGAAGGACTTTCTCCCAGATGCTTTTTCAGAAAGAAATTATTTTATTTGCTTATTTCTGACAAGAATCCAGCTGCAAGCACAGAAGGGTCCTGCAGTTTTTCAGTGCTGGTAATAGGGATCATTTCCTGTGTGCTTCAGCATCAGTGGTATAGGGACATTTTTACCATTTCAGCTCTGCCATATAATCCAGTGCCTTCACTGAGCATTTATGAATACCATTGCTACTATGTTGACCTCTATGAAAAAGATCAGTTACTGTGGAATTCAAGAGCCTGTTTTGTCTGTTTAAACCAGAAATAATTGGCTACCCATTTTTTAAGCTCGTTTTGAAACAAAATCCATGTAGTATATCACAGAAGCGGAAAGTAAAATTATGCTAGTGCTGTTTTTCACATGGATTTGATTAAATCCTAATTCCTTGGCTTTGAACAGTGAAGTGTTGACTCTTCAGTGGGCTCTTTCCTCTTCTCTCAAATAATTGAACAATACTAGCCTTGAAGTAAGTTGGTGAATTTTACTTTATAGCCAAGGAAGTCAGTCGTTTTCAGATGTTTAGGAAATGGTTTACAACCATGGTGGTAGAGGTGCACTGTCACCTGGTTTGTATGAGAACATTTTGTTGATCAAAAGGTTACCAGCGTAGTTCAGCATTGCTAACTGAACTGTGCCAGGGTTGAACACAGGCCTGTGTCTTCCTACCAGAAAGATTCCCAAGTCCTGCACAATTCTGCATCATCCAGAGTGAGTTTTCCCTCAGTCATTCCTGAGCTGTCTTTGCAAAGAGATGTGCTTGCTGAGAAGGGCAACCCAGGTCACCCATCGGTCTTTTGTAGAATATGGGCAAACTGGATAAAGAGAGCAGGAGTACATGTATCCGAAACTTAGTAGGCTGTAGCTGAATTTAATCTGGTATCTGTTAGGATGTATAAAATTATGTGAACACTATTGCTTGGACAGTGTGAAAATGAAAGTGTTGTGTGTAAAACAGAAGTCGTCTATCCACAAAATATCAAGTTCCTTGGAACAGCATAGAAACAAAAGGGTATCACAAGAAAAAAAAAAGAAAAACAAAAAGGAAAAGGAAAAGAAAAAAGAGAAAGAAAAAGAGAAAGAAAAAGAAAGAGAAAGAGAAAGAGAAAGAAAAGAGAAAGAGAAAAAGAAAGAAAAAGAGAAAGAAAAAGAAAAAGAAAGAAAAAGAGAAAGAAAAAGAGAAAGAGAAAGAGAAAGAAAAAGAAAAAGAAAAAGAAAAAGAAAAAGAAAAAGAAAAAGAAAAAGAAAAAGAAAAAGAAAAAGAAAAAGAAAAAGAAAAAGAAAAAGAAAAAGAAAAAGAAGAAGAAAAAGAAAGAAAAGCTAAACATGAATTTTCTTGGTGGAAGTTTTACCTGCAGGGTTCATAAAATATCTTCCCCATACCTTGGTACAGTTCTGCTGGGGGTGACTGAAAGACTGAAAAGATGATTATTTTAATATACGCATTGACAGCACATAACTGAATTCTCCCAGTTATAAAAAAGAATCAAAGGGTTTGATATTTTGAAGTTACCCTCCAGAAATAAATTTTGCTGGTAAATCAAGCAAAAAAAACTCATCACAAAGATGGCTTTGTTAATTTTCAGACATCACATTGCAGGAGGCAAGCACACAGAGTAGGAAAGCAGCCTGGAATCTATCCATGTAATACACTCTAATTATAACTTCTGTGTCATCTTTCCAATAGACCATGTGTTTACAAGAAACTGTCACCGACTTTTGACATATGTGAGAGCAATTGGGTTGAACCGTGTTTTTAACCTATGGGAACTTGAGAGTGTCTTTTTCTATTTATGTTTTTACTTCTCAGTGTGGTGCATGCCGTCATTTGCTGTAGAGCTCTAACACGGGTGAGTAGTCTAGTTTTCCTTGGTAGTCAGCAGAGAGAGTTGACCTCTGGAGGCCATTTCAGAGTACGTAAATTCATCTTTGTCTTGTTTACTTACAGAGCTTAGATTCCCTAGTGAAGGCACATAAATTAGGTCATTTCTGAGGATTATAAAAATGCTGCATCATTAAATTTTCCATAGCGTATATTGATCTCATAAGTAAGTGCAAATCTTGGTCAGAATTTGCTTTTAATCTTTTTCTGTCAAGGTGAGCAAGTCAGCAAGAGCTTTTAAGCAGCTTTACCTGGTCACGATATATTTTTAATAACTAATTCACATAAAATGAATAGAATGAGTGACAGAACATAGCCTTGTAGATGTGAATGTACTTTATCAGAATACTCCTGTTCATATACTTTACTGGGAAGCTCTTTTACATATGTCTTGAAAATGTTTGCTTTTTTAACCCATTTTACCTGTTAGATTGACTCATATGGGTAATGAGGTGATGTCTAAAGAATGGCATCCTTTGCTGCTGATTTTGCCCTTTTTTGGATCCAGAGGATGCCTATCATGGGTCAGTATTTAAATTCCTTCAGAAGGAAAGCCAACATGATGTAGGAATTTGGAAGAATCCTATGAAAGAGAACTTTGCAAATACCTGAACTGATGACATTTTTGTTCCCAAGTCTTGAATTTTTAAAACTGAAGTCATAAAAATGCAGGGTTTTGTTATTAATTAATAGGAAAATTACATAGATGATGTCTAGCCTGGTGAGCAGCTGCCAAGTAAGGTGAGTACTCAGTGAAATTTTCACTTGGTGACTGAGTTCTGGGTAGGAGTCTTGGCAAAGCGGCCAGACCCCTGTGGTTGTTGGCACCTCAGACTTATTTTTGAAAGGTTGTTTTTACATTAATTTGATTTTATACTGTCTAGCATCTTATACTTACTGAAATTTTTCTGTCATTGTGCTTAACATGATCTGAAATATTTCCATTTCCTGGACTGAAAAATAAGGGGACACGTGTGGGCACGTGCACTTGTGTGTGCATGCATGCACGCGCACACACACACGCACACACACACACACACACACAGAGTGAAACAGCTCTCCATCCCCAGAACACTAGTAAGGAAAATAACTATATGAAACCAGAAGTTTCAAAATTTAGGTAGAAGATCATAGATCTGATTTAACACATCATATTTAGATTCTTTAAGTGTTTTCTAAGATTAAAGGTGGGTTGGTTTTTTTTAATCAACATTCTTTGAGAACCATGGACTAAACAAAAGGCAAATAAAACTAGATGCTTTCAGAGAAGCAGTGCTTCAATGCTAATGATGAAATTCCTGCTGCACTATGACACTGACAGGACTGTACCTTATCTTTCCATGGTGATTGCCCTGCAATACACTGGCCTAGACGGCCCTTTCTAGACCTGAATTCCTTTACATAGCTGACAAATAGATTTTAATAATTTTCAATTCTGTTCGTTATTTCTAAGCATCTTTACAGCATTTGTATGATGCATGTGAAAGAAGGAGGGAACATATTTGGCATTTTTTTAAAAAGCAGACCCACAGCTGCAGCTGATTATTAATTTTCAGAGGAAAAGTAAGCTCGTTGCAAGCCATTATCAGTTTGAAGTAAATAGTATCTGGGTTTCTTGCTACATCTATATTTTATGTAATGAATAAAGTTCAGTATGAAAGGCTCTGACTTTTAATAACTCATTAAGTGAATCTACCAATGCAAGAAGCTAAACACCATTATTTCCCACTGAGATGTATTTCTTTAGCACAGACTCTTCAGTGGATTTCAGGGATGATTAATAAGGGGACTCAGGCAAGCACTGCTCAAATCTGTTTTTCTTATGAATTCCCTTCTAAACACCACTTCAAATCTCTAAGATTACTATTATGAAACTGCTTTTGTTATGGAAGACTAGAATGGGCTAAGATAACGATCTGTTTATTATTATTTTTTTCATGTCAGATAATAGTGTCATCAACTGAATAAGGATGCAAGTTACAAATTCTTTGTGCAAATGCCTCCTTATTTCCAAAATTTCATTTCACTGTTTCTCATTACTCTCAGTAAAGGAGACACAGGGCCAGCTCCACTGCCAAGTGTGACACTCATTACCCCGAGCAAACCCATTCAGGAGGGATATTCGGGCTAATGAAATGTCAGCCGTAAACAACTGCTGTTTAAGTGACTGACTTAGTATTTATTCACAACAAGCTCAGCAACAAAACCTGTTGCAATTATTCTACTTAGTATAAAATGTACCCATGTTTATCCTAAGGGGCCTAACTTCAGCCCAAATTAATCAAATTATTTAACCTGTGATTTAGATTAATTACTGCTCTAGAAAGAAGATTTTCATCCTGCCTTCTAGGCAAGAGGTGCATTTTGGCTGTGTTATAAGAACAAGTAGCACGGCACAAGGGGAGCTGGTCAGTCGAACCAAACAGTTAATGCTGGGGTTAATTCTGTTCATTTTCCCTAAAAATTACTTTGGGAGTGCTATTTCTTTCCTTACAGGTTTATTTTCTACTGTTAAAATTTAACTGAAGTTTATTCTATTGCCATTTCATGTTCACATTTGAAGATCTTAATGAACTGTTGCAAGACTGCCTTATTGAAGGGATTTGCATCGGACTAAATTTGTAAATCAACCCTAAAGTTTCCCTATGTTGAAAGATTTTCAGGTGGTGGGTGCACAGCCATAATCAGCCAGTTGTTTGCTGGTCTCTCCTGCTTCTAGTCTTTTTTTTTTTTTTGGTTGTCTCTGAAAAGTTGTAATGTCATATGCAATGCAGACAACTAATGCTCACTGCTGTAAGAACTGACCCCAGCACCACCTTAATCTGTGAAATGGGCCATAATGCTCTTGCTCTTCCAATCATGAAAGGCAACAAGAGCTCTTTTATAAATCTTCCCAAGTGGGCAAGAACTCCAGTTCCAGTGGTGTAACTGCCATTAGTAAAAAAAAATATGCTGATTGAAAGGAAACTTTATTTTTTCAGTAAGTTGTCCAGAAGGAAAAGAAGAGAATGAAAACATTTTGACATTAAGAGCTGGTTATTTATCCTTAGACCTGGGAATGCTTTAACAAAATGTCTTCCGAGGTTTTGGTGGTACTACCAGTTAAGCACACGATTAGCTATTCTGTTAGTTCTACAGAAATCAGTAACGTATCCTATGATACTCCTGTCTATATATAACTAGCTACACATACAGGCATTTTCCACATGACTATCTTTAGTAGCAATGGAGTATTTGCATTTCCTCTAAACATACGAGGTAATTAGATATTGTCTGATCACAGACACTTGTCACAATGTTTGGAGTTTTAATAGCAATCTAAAGTTGAAGGATGTCTCTTATTTAGGACAGATAAAACCCAAGAGAGTTTTTAGGATTGCTGAAAAGAGGAAATTTTTTTGTTTAGGAAGATCAAGCAGCTGCATGTTTGAAGTTGGAGCTCAGGGTTTCTATTCTTATTAATCAACTCGCTTTCGCTTTGTGGGAACAGATAAGGAAACTTCTTTGTGCTGGCTCACTTTTGGAGAAATGATAACTCACAAGCATGAGAAGGGAACTGATAGACAGTTCTTTTCACCTGTTGCCAGGTGAAGAAAGGAAAATTATATTCTGTCATCTGCATTAGGTATTCATACGTTTCTGGTCAGCAATGTATCTGAGCATTTGAAAAACTCACTGGGAATTTACTAATAGCAAGGGGGAGAAAAAAAAACATCTGATGACTTCCTCAGTATAGCATTAAAACCTGCCATAGAAAGAACTGAGTCTTCATCTCTCTGACCTAGTCTTCCAGCTGTAAGCCTTTTCCCAGGGGTAGCTGGTTTATTTTTCTGACTTACAAATATCAAAGCTGAAGATTCAATCCATCTGCCCTGTTTAAGATGATGCTACAATATATGAGAGTCCTATAGGGTATAATGCTAATATGCAAAATAGGCTGGGTTTTGCCCTTCTGTCCTCCAGTTTGAAGTTCTAGTCAGGGATGGTGACTGCAGACAAAGGGAATTCCTACTGTTTCCCCCTATTTTTTACCGAAAGTTCAGAAACTCTAACCACAGAGAAACACTCCCCTCTGCTCCAGTGCCAATCTGCCACTCTGGAGGACTGTATCTTGTCACACCGTGGAACAGCTTGTGAATCAGAGAGGCTGTACCATAACCCAGAGAGCAGAGGTTTAGCAAACAGAAGCTCTGTTTCTTTCCTACAGTTTCGGAGGCATGTTTCAGTACGTTACTCTTTATTCAGTACCTACTGCTACTCAGAGAGATTGCCAGAGAGACGCTATCACACACATAACACCGTCGTGTATCGTACCTTTACTGTAGTCTTTATTCTACCATCCAGATAACTGGTGAAATTACTGAAAAGGACATGGCGGAACAAAAACTTTTTGCAGTTATCCCAGTTGATACATTAGTTGGTTCTGACACTGAACCATTTTTAAGCTGGAATGCTACATTATGAAAGACGTTTTCACATACATATGTTATAATTTCATTTTTACAGCTATGCTACCTTAGTTTCTCCAGTTTCCACTATGATATCAAAGGGCTATTACCTGTACCAAAAGAAGAAAACACATTTTTGAGTTTTCAAATCTAATGCCTTCCCTCTGTTGTATATGTTGAATTAAAGACAGCCCTTATGAGAAGCTAGGGCAATTTATCAATTTTTAAAAGGAAGCACTTTAGCTACTGTGTACACAAAGCACCACTAACTATTTAATTAAAAAAAAAATCTATAGATGTGGTTTAAAGAAATGAGGATGCATCATTTAATCTTCATCACCCCCTTGCAGGATTTCAGTCAGGAAACTGTTCAGCCATACAAACTTCATTACTGAAATCAATGGAGACATCAGTTTGTGTAAAAGCTTCTTGCATTGGAAAAAAAAGGCAAGATTAGCTTTCCTCTTTTTTTTTTTTTTTTTAAATTTTTCAAACACCATTTTTGCTTTGTCACTTTTCTACATCGTTTTCTTCCTACAGACCCTCCAGGCTCCCTCTGGTGGTTACCGAACGAAAACATTGCCTCGCTTAGGGCCACATAAAAAAACGCAAATTAAAGACTGATTTCATTAGCATTTCTTGCTCTAGTAATAATTAAGAAACTATAAATTTATTAAAATATAAGGCTTTTTGTAGCCTACTGTTGTGTAATCTAGATCATAATATGCTTTCTGAGCTAAAAAATATTTGAAAAATCCATTAGGGTTTTTTTTCTCAAATTCTTTTGGGGTATGGAAATTAAGATATAGATGATGTAATTAACCAGTAGGTTAACATCCTATAAAAATCCGTGTTAATGATCAAAATAGAACATCTAAATCCATAATTTCAGTTAAGTGACTTTTAATATTTCTCTTTACTCAGGCAAGATTCTCCGATACTCCGGGTGTGTCATACTCTCAGCTGACAATCTCTTCTCCTACCCCAGAGATGGATGCAGATTTTCTCATCATCCCAGGGATATTGCAGACTAGTATGGGAGAATTTCTGGCTGAAATCTCAGTAGATACAGTTCTCTTATGAGCTGATAGCAAGCCAATTTTGACATTACTATTTATTTTTAAAATATTTGTTTTTTAATCTTCCCATAATCAATATCATGAAAAGTCACCTCTAAAGGTGCAAGAAGAAGCAGCTATCTATTTTTTTTAATAGAGTATCAGTATTAATGATTTTTATATGGTAATTCTTTTTATTACAACAGAATTATTTGAAATACGAAAGAACACATGAAATTTTGCACAGGGCAGCCCCAGATCACAGGTCATGTGCTTGACCTATTTTACCCTCATCACCTCTGCAGATGAACAGAATTAAGACTAAATAATTTCTCACTGAGGTCAAGCTTCTGACACTTGTTGCCTCTTCAGAACTTCTTATGGTTAAAATACCTGTACTTCATTTCCAAGAAACAGCTAAGTACAAAAATAAAGAAAAACAGAAAATGAGTGATAAATGCGTATTTCTTGATGATCATTCTAAGTGATAAACTTATATTATGAATGTAATACTGCAGAAACTTTTTGTTATTCTTGTGTTTACACTTCTTATATTGTATATGGTAGATCAGAAGGACTTATACCTTAGCCAGAAACGTGCAAAAAGTAAAAATCTGAGCACAGTTAGGGCACAGGAAAATGTTCAAGACTATTCTCTCATATCTCCTCTGCAACTTTCACACCTTTCAAGACTTTTTATTCAATATTAGTGTTTTTATCAATTAATATCCCTAAGATACTCTTTCTTCAGCTCATCACTCTAGGAAAAAAACCTCCGGAGAATCTTATAACCGTGTGCCTGCATATATAAAATCTTTTAATTAAATTATACTTACAGATAGATGGATGGATGGATGGATGGATGGATAGATAGACAGATTCATTTACGCATGCATGCATGCATACTTGGTACCTACTTCATGGCAGCTGCTATATGAAAAGGCGGGGGAGCACAGTACCTGCTGATGACTGTTTGTTTACAGGAAACGCCAACATGCCCGAGTTGATCAAATTCTGAGAACATGATGTTTTCTAGACTCAAACATGGATGTAATTTCTTAAAAACATTCTCGAGGCTATAACTGGTTTTCAAGTGTGGCTGCTGGTGACAGAAGATTACAAAAAATAGGTATTATCGAAGTTCTCCATAGTCTGTAGCTCAAGTGAGCTCTTAAAGTATCCACGTTCTTTTTAAACCACCCTCAGTACATCACTGCTAATGATGCATCACTGTGCACATATACAATTGGCTGATGTCTCTTTGTGATGTTTATGATGGTCAGTCAAGATTGTGTGTACAGGCACAAAACTGAAAGTTTCTTTTACTGAAAGAAATTTATGAATGTAATTTGTCTGACCTAAGACTATACAGAATGCACTCGGAGAACTTCTGCTTTGTTTCAAGTCCTTAACAATAGTATGTTGTTCCCTACTTTCCATAAATACAGCCGAACTGTTGCAGAAAATATGTAATGTATCACACAAATTTCTACATTAAATCTTTCTGTTTTAGAAATGACTAATAAATACAAAAATAAACTATTTATATGACTGTTCAGTCAGTGTGAGCAGCCAAGAGTTAGTTTGGTATCAATTGATTCAAGTCAGTCTCTATTAGGTTGTCCACTGTTTTAAAATTTGATTAGTGGTTGTGAAGCAGCTGAGAGAAATGTGAATTCGCTGATTTCTTTTCAATAACATAACATAGCAAAAATTTCAAGCTTTGAAATTTTCCTTCAGAATTTTTACAAGGAAATGACTATTATAAGAACCTAGTGCAGATTTTTCCTAAGGCAATAGAAGCACAAAACCATTCTCTTCAATCATTACTATATAATATTATGCCTCTCTTTAAGCCATACATTTTTCTACAGTGCTGCAAGGAACTTGTATAATTGCAAACATCTTGCTCTTAGAAAATATCGCAATATAAAATAATAGGAAAAATGCAGTAATCTCATGAAACCAAATCCCTGAAGTGTTTTAGTTTCATTAATACTAATTTGGATAAGCTCTGCTGAGGAATTAAACAACACTTCTCTGGGTTCTCTGCACCTCAGAAGAAATGTGTTTTATCTATTGTTTATTTTTTCTGCACTGAAAAAATATGAGAAATAAGACCAAAGTCATTGCAAATTGTTTTTACTCGTTAGTTTCTGTATCCATACTTTCCTCTTTCTTTCCAGTGTCTAGGTTTTCTTAAAAAGAAAACAAACCAAACACTTGTTACCATAACAAATCTAAAAAGCTTGAATTTTAACCAATATTATCATAATAAATTCTTAAGTGAATATGTAAATATAGGCTGGGTTTACCTTTAATAAATGACTTTTTATAAAAAGTCAAGACTCAGATAAAAAACTGGTACAAACTGAGAGGGCTTCAGTTGAACCAAATTATATTGATGATATATTTCAACCTCAGTGAACCTAAGGGTCAAATATTGTTAAAAAAATAGGAACAGATTCACAAAGTTATGCAAATTCTATCATCTACTGATCTGATGCTGTGAATGACTTAGGTGTTCCTGGACACTTACTTAGTGGGATATCAGTGGAAGCTGAGCATAATTAGCACTCAAAAATTGTACTTTTTATTCAAAAATAGAAGTTTCAAGGGCTGGCTTCCAGACTGTTTTTAAAAGGAGAAAAAAGAAAAGGAATAGCAATAAGCCAGCCAACCTAAGATGAGTTACTTCGTCTTCTTTTTCATGACAAAGCCAAACTATAACTCAAAATCAGTATGTTAAAAGTACCAAAGAAAATACAGGAATAATTTATCTTCTGACAGATAGACAGAGTTTGTCAATGTGGTTAATTAAATATAAAACTGGCCCAGCCTCATGTTGATTTTCACAGGTCATGAGTCTGCAAGGTAAAACACCACAAAAAGAATGTCATGAGGGGTTCTGATGACCAAAAGCAGCCCCAGCTTCTCTTGCTCCATGTTAGGGCTGGTGACACAAAGGACCAGGCTGTATGCAGGACGGAAAGCAAAGGTGGGACACCTAAAGACACATAATATGCCTGCTGCACCACGGCGTCTACTCTCAGTGATTCTTTGGAACAGCTTGTATAATCCTCTGAATTCACTAAAAATTACCATTGTACATCAAGGCGCATTGCTGTTTTCCTTCCAGGAAGACAAGCATAGGCAATCTTTGTAGTTTGGATCAATCTTTTTTCCTTCAAGTCCCTCCACCAGGTGGACAGCTGTGAACATGAACTGCCTCCAGCAAGCGCTGAGAGTCTTCAAATATTAAAAAGTGTCTGCGAAAGGAAAGAGAATAAAGCGTCTTCCGTATCAACAGACCAGAAAGGAGCATGCTTAAATTGCTGCTCTGGAAACATAAGTTAGCAATAACAAACAGCTTTCTGATTGTAAGTGATAGCTGAGCACTAAAACTGAAGGTCTACAAAGACTGTGGGGTTTACAACAGTGGTGGTTTTTAAGGCCAAATAGGTATTTATGAAGACTGGTTGTACATAATTAATCATTCTTTCTGATTTCTGTTTGCCTTCTGAGATGCAAGGCAGTTAGATTAGGAACTCATCCAGCAGAACCCTCTTTCATGGCACTCTGCATGTACCCAGCAAGTCTTGGGAGACAAAGGAAGCAAAGACAACCTCACCTATGTTTTTGGTAAACTTCAAATAAACTTTGAGTACTAACATCTCCCGTGAACTCTCAGAACAATGAAAAATAGAATCAGTCCAATGATCCAGACTCTGAAGGAAGGCCTCTCCCAGAGCAAATTAAAACACCGTACAGCTGTGCCTGAATCAATAAGCACCAACTCGGGTAGTTACCAAAATCAATAAAGAAGGGAAGCCTGGCTCAAACACAATCAAGCTTAAGCTGCCTCCATCCACTGCAATATAAAAGTTTCATTAATTACCTGAAAGTAAAACCAGTCTCTGTTCTATCAGAAAAACGATGAAAGCTGGAAAAAGGATTCACCAGGACTCAGAGAGCTGACAGCAGTGCAGAAAACTGGCCTCTGCAAGACTTTAAGTTAAGATCTATGGCAACTATGGAATGATTTTTCTGTCTGGAATTTGTCATTTCGATCTCTATCTTTTAATGTCCTTTCCTGAAATTCTGTCACAGTCAAAGTCACAACAGTAGTATAGTGATGGGCAGCATACAAACCTGTAAAAGAAAATAACCTTCTAGTCATCCCCAGAACTTTGTAACTGAAATTAATTTTGTCAGGCTATTCAAATAGAAGATAGGAAACATGTTTTGTAAACCAGTCAGGATCTGTTGGCAATTCTAATAGTAATTCTTAGAATTCTCTTCCTGCCTTACAATTTATATGATGTCAGTCTGCCATATAAAATTAACAGAAATAGTGAACTAGTAGTTTTTGTCTACAAACAAACTGTCTGCCTTTACCATATCTGCACAAGGCCTTTCACAGTACAGAAGTACAGTTGTACCATTTTCTTAGAAACTATAAAACTCTGCTTACATGGGCATCTATATAACAAATCTTCAATATTCCAAAGGCAATCAAAATCACATGATTTACACATTTCTGGGACATGTTACCTGCAGAAAAAATTACAATCCCCTCATATTTTCTTGCATAGTTGTATTTGGAGCCATCTCCAGGCTCCTCAGCAATGTGGACAAGTTGGGTTTTGCCTCCCTTCAATGGGGCAGACCAGGCTCAGGCCAAGGCCAGGATGTTGCTGACACACAGGCCCTCTCTGAGCGGCTGTGGAGAGCCTGAGAAAGACAAGGCTGCTGCTCCTGCTGACACCGGGATGGAGGGGAGGGTAGCGGCAGCAGCCACCACTGGGAATGGTGCCCCATCCGCTCTCCACTGGCTGCTGTCCTCCTGCCCACCCTTTTTCTCTCTTTACTCAAACAACTGCCCTGGTAACCAAGGTCTCCAGGGCTAGGCAGTGTGGCCCTGGCCTTTTTACTTACATCAGCCTGTTTACTGCCTTTGGCAACTGCTTTCTTGGCCTGTGTCTGGAGCTGGGCCAAGGCAGAGCAACCTGCAAACTCCTGGTTGCTTTACCAGCAGCACACACCTGCTTCAGCAGCAGTCGCACTTTCCAAGTCGCTTCTTTCCACTATGATCTCTTTCAGCACGGCTAACTTTGATGTTTCCCACATGGCCGAGGTCTCTTCCCCAGCTTGTATTTCTATTTTTCCCATATGGAAACATGAAGTGCATTTTACAAAACTTAACCATTTCTATTCTTGCTCTACTACCTCAGACCATTCAGAGGCCCATTTTATGAAGCTGCTTGAAGGTAGACTAAGCGGCCATTTAAATCACTTCTGCAGACACTGTGCCCATGGCTTGGGTACCTGCTGCACTCTCCTGAGTTTTATAAGACTTGCTGTATTATGTATTACGAGCATTCATCAAAATAGTCTTGATTCTGTTACATCAAGGAAAATCAGGTATTGATGCTCTCTGTTTTAAATAAAACACAGTTGTGTTTTTATGCACAGGCAAGTTGCTTCTGCAGCCAACATTAAAAAGCATCCGATGGGGTAATTGTCACAATCAAGTGAAACAAGCAACCCTTTTCAACAACTACAAAGCAAACGCATGTTGCTAGACCATGGTGATTATCTTTTGTTATTTTTACAAAGAAAATTGCTCGGCATTGAATAAAGTATGGGTACCTGTTTTTGTATATAATTTTTAGGTCATTTGTAGAGAATACTAATTTAGAGCACTAACTTGTAATACAAAATAGGGATGGGATTTTGAAAACTATAACTTTAAGTCTAGTTCTGTGCGTTTGACGGCCTGCATTTTAAAGGCTATTTTAGAACTGATTTTTAAGAATGGAATAGAGAACTAGGAGAAAAAAAAATCAGCACAAACTGCGATGGAATGGCAATGGCTCTCAAATGAACAGGGGCAGATGTTTACTTCTTTCCAAATGTCAGCAAAGAGCAATAAACTTCAGTTTATTAGTGACACCTCTCCACTATGGAAATCTGAATGTAGTGACAACTATGACTTCAGGGTTACATTATTCCCAAGTGTATAGATAGAAGAGGAGATAATGCTTCTAGATACTTGACTTTTCCATACTAATAACTTTATAGAAGGTGAATCAAAGGTGAGTTACGAACCGTTAACTTTTTTCTTTAGCTTTTGAATGATATTTAAAGTTCACAGCTGCCTTTAAAACGTAACTTTCTACTCCAGGAACTTGTCATAAAGAAAAATAATGGTCTACAGTGTATGTGACTATTGTGCCTGATCTTGTTTCACAAATAAACAAAATGAGTCAGTCTTCAAAATAAGCCTATTTTTGGCCTTGTGTTTTATAAACAAAACATGACCAAATGTGGAGACCATTTTTGCAGCAAAGAAAAGTGGTCAGTCAGCTACAGGCGGAGTTGTCAAAAGATTTCTAAAATGTTCAGGGCTACTCACATGCTTTCACGCAAATACACTTTAATTTGTTTCTTTTTACTGACACCGGCGTGCTGTTCAGAGGCTTGTACTTCAACTCCAGCTTCATATTCACTAGAAGAAAAAAACCAAACCAAACCAAAGAATTTCTAGGGCATTTTACTGAAACATATCTTTGAAGAAGTTGTATGTGCTATTATACACATTTTATTCCTGTAGAATGATACAATGTATAAAGACATATACCTATGTATACATTTGTATAATCAGCCTCCAATTGTGCCTTAGTCAATGTACCCTAAAAATGAAAATTGGGACTGTAGCTAAAAAGCATAGGAAATTTGTATTAACACATGCATTGTTTATTATTTCTAAGGTGCTAAGTGAATGCTCGTTTATAAATATAAATGCATTTTACTGACATTATTTTGATGATATGTTTATTACATCTACATTACATAGTAACACAGACTTTAGTAGTAGTGACTGTTTTAAATCAATTTGTTGAATTGTTAAATGATTTATCTTTCCTGAAATAAAAATGTACCAATGTAAGTGAAATAGTTTTAATATTGGAACCATATAGAAAAAATAAGGTACCCAACCACCAGAGTGAGCACAAGGAAGAGCATCCTTGTGATGTTTTTTTCTCAGTAATATCTTCCGGATTAAGCGACTGAGGAATAAACAGGTAGGTCTAGACGTAACAGGGTACTTAGTTTCCCAGCTCCTTTATAGATTTTTTCCTACCATTTTTCCCATTGATTGCTGTGGAAAATACTTTTGTTGGAAGTGAGTAATAACATCTGATAAAGATGACTGTGGATCCTGGCCACAGACAGAAGAAGATTGCATTTAATTTCCTGCTCTTTCTGAAGTTCATAAGCTATTTTAGTTTCAACAAAAGTAGATCTTTTAAAGTCGAAAGGTGTTCAGCACTAGATTCAATAAAACTAGCTTCAAGGAAATGCGTGACGCCCATGCTTAAGAGAGCCTTTTTGCAAAGATATGAGATTTATTTTCCTAAAGCACAACATGAATTTTTTACTGATTTTCTCTCCTAGCTTTTCAATTAATTTGTGTATTTAATTATATAATTATTTGTATGGAATTAGTAACAACTTTTCCATTGGAACTTTCTTTGTGAGGGTGACAGAGCAGTGGCACAGGCTGCCCAGGGAGGTTGTGGAGTCTCCTTCCCTGCAGACATTCGAAACCCACCTGGATGCGTTCCTGTGCCCCCTGCTCTGGGTGTCCCTGCTCAAGCAGGGGGGTTGGATGAGATGATCTCCAGAGGTCCCTTCCAACCCCTGCCATTCTGTGATTCTGTGATTCTATTGCATAAAAATTTATTCAGTCTAGGTAACAAGACGGTGGATTGAGATGTCAACACCTGTTTGTTTACGGCAATCTTAAGAGGAATCATGAGTGCTGTCAGTGTGGGAACTTCCCTTCACTGATGTAAAAGCTGAAGCCTGTAGGTCTGACAGAAAAGCTACAATCTAGTTGTGTTCTCTGCGGATTTTTCCCCTAATGCTCAGGGACACTCTTATAAGAACTATATGCTTTACAATATATACATAACAGAGAAGCAAAACTTGAACCACAAAACTGTCAAAGATCTAAGGAAGCTAACAGAAGCAATGCCCCCATCAAGATCACTAATGTGATTTTCAGGTTTCTTTCCCTTAAAACTGATTTTGTTTCTGTACTCACTTTTCCTGCTTACTTGTCTGTAAAACGGTCTGATATCTTTTGGTCACCTTTCAGACTATACTCTTCAGAAGATAACATTTCTTAAGAAAGCAAAAGTGTGAGCGATGAGGACTAACGCAGCATTTGAGACAGAGAGTTGTGGTCAATGCTAGGACTGCACTCCTGACACCCTAGGAAAGAGTGATGTCTGGCAATGCGACATGGTTCAAAATCAAAACATCAGCGATATTCAAAAGTGCTTCTTGTATTTCACTATATGAAGGAATTCATAGCGGCAAACACAGGTGTCGGCAACACTAAGGAAATCCATAGAAACTTCTAATAATTTTCACAATATACTCAGAGCATTCCCCAAAAGTCCACAACATCGGATATGTTCTAGAAATGTTTAACAACATCCATTCTCAGATCCCTTACAGAGGTTTGCATGGTAATCAAACACGTCAACAAAGTGATGAAGGAAAAAAAACCCCACAAGTCTTTCAGGAATCTTTACTAGTTTATTTTTGCTTGATACATTTGTAACTTCTAAACTGAGTTACAATGGACATAGAAAACGGGTCAATCCAAATAAAAGTTTCTCAGATCTATAGAAACTGAATTGTGCTCTCCCATTACGTGTTCCTTTCAACATAATGGACTAGACCATACATAAGTTTAATTAAAATCTAGATCTGCAGAAGTCAATAGTTCTGCAGTCAGCTGATGTGCAGCTGCTCAGATGCCTCAATATAAGTAGCATTACAGGATAGCATGTATTAGGACCCGAGGGAACGGCAGGAAGATGTGCCAGGGGAGGTGTTGGTTGGATATTGGGAAAAGGCTTTTCCCCTCGAGGGTGGTGGAGCCCTGGAACAGGCTCCCCAGGGAGGCAGTCACAGCACCAAGCCTGATGCTATTCAAGAAGCACTTGAACAACGCCCTCAGAGACATGGTGTGAACTTGGGGTTGTCCTGTGCAGGGACAGGAGTTGGGCTTGATCCTTGTGGGTGCCTTCCAGCTCAGGGCATTCTATGATCCTAGCAAAAGGAAAGGTAAAAAAAGCCAGTCAAATTGTGGGCTGCAAAATAAGCGAGCAAAAGCTGGTTGCCTGCAGCTGCACAACTGGGCAGTCCTGCTTGTCCCAGCTGCTCCCGCAGGAGAGCCGGGCTGAGCCCCTCAGTAAATAGGGCGCTGGTTGAAACATCCTCGCCTCTCCCAGGCTGTGCCCTCCGCCGGGTGTGCCCAGCCTGCGCCCTGTATCACAAAGCGGGTTTTAACAATTCGCAGCCGAGATCCCTGGGGAAGAGAGAGAAAACACGACGCGGTCAGCTGTAGCTCACTGACCGGCGGTTTGAAAACAAATGTTTACGAACCCTCAGGCAAATCTCTTCCGCCTGCAAGGTGGATGTGCCTGTGTGAACGTTTACAAGAACTCGCGTCCATACCCCGGAGGAAGTTTTTACGTTTCCTTCGGTGCCGAAAGGACCGGCTTTGCCGAAGCTCGCCCTGCGGCTCCCGGGGGTGGGGGCGCGCAGCGGCCGGGCTTTGCAAGGCGGGCTTCGTGGGCTGAGCGTGAGGAGCGGCCAGACCTTCGTTTCCTTTACTTCATTTTTGGAAGGAGTAACGAGGTTTGCCACCTTTGGACCTGTGGGCTACTGCGTATCGCAGAACGATTAATGAAAACCCGTGAAAGGGGTGCAAATAGCGAGCATAGGCGGCGTGGACTCTGGACTAACTCTTGCTGCCGGCTACCTCTTGAGGTGGGTTTACGCAGGCGCTTAATTATTTCTGTCTTGCAAGAGAGTTCATTTAAGCCGAGCAGGACCCGCCTAGCGCCGCTCCAGCCGGCCGTGCTGGAAGACTCGCCTCCTGAGCCTCCCGAGGAGCGAAGCTAAAAAGCAGAGACAAGTTTTCCGAGGTGGGGACCGGGGCTGGGGCCCGTCGGTTCTGCTCCCTGCCCACGCTCCGGCTGCCGCCCCGGGCCCCCGCCGAGGCAACTGCAAGCTAAACCGGGTGCGTGTGGGGGGGTGGGGGTAGGGGGGTGCGTGTGGAGATCCCCTCGCCCCTCACGCCTCACCCCTCACCCCTCCTTTCCCCACGGAGACGTCCCCGGGGAGCTCAGCCCTCCGCGGCGGCACCTCCCTCCCTCGATCCCTCCATCCACCCCTCCGTCCCCGCCGCCGGCCGGCGCTGGCGGGGGGCGGCTGCCCCTGGCTCGCCGCGGTCGGCGGTGCCGGGGGGTGGCGGCTCCCCTTGGCCGCCCGCGGAAAGTTTGGCCGGCGAGCAAGGGGGAGAGGATGGAGCCGGGGGAACCTGCGGCGGCGCCCCTCAACCGGTCCCGGGCTGGGGCAGAGCCGCCCCGCGGGGAGTTCAACCTCTCCGGGCTGCCGGAGGCGGAGGGGAAGCTCCTCTTCGGTATCGGCATCGACAACTTCATCACCTTGATCGTCTTCGGCTTGATCTTCGCCCTGGGGGTGCTGGGCAACTCGCTGGTGATCACGGTGCTGGCGAGGAGCAAGCCAGGCAAGCGCCGCAGCACCACCAACATCTTCATCCTCAACCTGAGCATCGCCGACCTGGCCTACCTGCTCTTCTGCGTCCCTTTCCAGTCCACTGTCTACATCCTCCCCTCTTGGGTGCTGGGTGCCTTCATCTGCAAGTTCATCCACTACTTCTTCACCGTGTCCATGCTGGTGAGCATCTTCACGCTCTCAGCTATGTCAGTGGACCGCTACGTGGCCATCGTGCACTCCCGACGCTCCTCGGCCTTGCGCGTTTCCCGCAACGCGCTGCTGGGCGTGGGGCTCATCTGGGCGCTTTCCTTTGCCATGGCCTCACCGGTGGCTCATCACCAGCGCCTGTTCCACCGCGACACCAGCAACCAGACCTTTTGCTGGGAGCACTGGCCCAACCCAGGCCACAAGAAGATGTACGTGATTTGCACATTTGTCTTCGGCTATCTGCTCCCGCTGCTGCTCATCTCCTTCTGCTATGCCAAGGTGGGGTAAAGCAGGTAGCGGTGAAGGGTATGTAAAAGGGATGGGGTGGTGGTGCGTGTCCTTGAGCTGTGGGGACATCCCTGGGCACATGTAGGGACATGGCACCGTCAGGAGGCAACTGGACAGGGGGTGAGTTTGTGGCGCAAAGGGAGAGGGCAGGTTTTATAACGAAGGGATGATTGTGGGGGACACAGGTGTGTGTGGTTCAGGAAGGTCAGGACAGGGATTGCATGGGGCGGGGAGAGGGGTTTGTTCAGGTGATTACTGGGGGTCCCCTCTGCCATATTTCCATGTTGCAAAATGCTAAGAAGCCCCAGTGCTCTGCTGCTTTCTCTGTCAACACAACTCTCCTGTTTCTTACAGTGCTGTATGAGGAGTTTAACTCAAAGTACAACAAAGCCACAAGTTGTTCAGGCTTCAGACAAAGTTCTTTAAAATGCAGTGTACTTAAAAATGACACAAATCCACCAGTTTGGTCTGATCCAGTTAACATGTTAAAAGCAAAAGGTGCATCGTTCTGCCTGGTCCCTGGGAGCCCTGTTTTGCCCCGGTTGGAGTAGAGGGGAGATTTACTTCTAACTTCACCAAGGGCAGATGGTGCTAGGGAGCAGTGCTTGAGGACCTGGGTAGGAAGAAGCAGTAAGTAAGGGTGCCTGAATAATGATACTTAAGGGCTTTTCTGCTCAGGCAAACGGCCACATGGTTCTGTGAATATTAATTGCAGCCTTCAGCGCAGGGTCCACTGCTTGCTGCTGGACAGGATATGGAGCACCGACTGCTACCTGATTAACTGGGCAGAGATCCTCCTGTTTCTGTGCCAGCAACCTTCAGAAGCAAGATTTCTCCTTAGGCAGTCATTTACATTTGAGAGAATAGGTCTGCTCTTGCAAATAAGGACTGCTTAAGTGTCGAGAAGACAGTTCTTTAATTTGCAAGTTAAACAGATGCAATTAATGTATTCAATTTGAACAAATAATTTCATGTTCTGTTCAGTTTCATATGTATTACATCAACTTAATTGTCATGTGCAAATTAAGGATAGAATGGCATCCAACTCTGCTAAAATGGAATTATGCAGAACTCAAAGGACAATATTTCTAAATTACTGTTTGTAATGAAACAAGTCTGACCTAACAAATGGACAAGAAATACATGTTTTTCGTACATAAACTGAATTCTGTTTCCCCTGGGTGAATACACTGGTATTTCACCTACAGTGGTGAATATGACTGAGCTGTGAGAGAGATGGAACTTGCTGTAGCCATAGATCATCAGAGTTTTCAGAAAATATTACATATTTCAGGGAGACTTACCAAATGTGTGCAGAGGGAGCTTTTCAGCTATTAAGAATTCTTACTTGTGTTTTTCAAAGCCAAAGCATCGTCAGTTTCAGCATAAAGTACCAGCCTTCAAAGTCTAATTATATGACAAAAGATTGACAACAAGTCTTTCAAAATTATAACAGTACTGCGTAGTATAGGGGGGAAAAAAAAAGAAATATACTTAGTAAAATGTAAGCATAGTCAATACATCACACCATGTTGTCACAAAGCACCACTACTAAAGTAGGTACCTCAATATTAGTATGAATATGTAGTGTAAAAAAAACACAAACAAAACCCAAAACCCAAACAACTCTACATAAAATACATGCCCAGAACAAGTTAATAAAATCAGGGCCACTCAAAGTTACACCTAAAATCTTGTGCTTAAATTACTGCCGAGGCTAGGATCTCACCCTTTCTTGGTGATGTGTTTTGAGCCTGTATGTACTACCTACTTGCCATGGTGTCAGGCTGGAGGACCCAAACTGAAGGGATGAGTTCTAGGAGACACCTAGGAGATATGTGGTGTTCCTACCAGTGTCAACGAAGCTGAAAAATGCCATGTCTTGTATAAGGCTGTTCAAGGTATTTGTACCCTGCAGCAACGAGGCTCACTCCTGCCCTCATTAGGAGCCACTGGCAAATCTCCAGCTGCAGTATTTTGGCACGTGGGGCAGAGTGAGGAGGAATTAAGGATGACAGGAGTTGAAATTCGGAGCTGAAGTTTTAGATTTGTCAAAGCCATTGCTACTCTCACAGGTCTCCAGCAGAGTGGTCACCACGAGCTTTTACTGATGTCACTACAGTACTATGAAGTACAAGTATTTTGGCTTCTGGATGCATGCAGGGTTAGAGGATCGCTGCTGTGTAATAGCCTCAGAAGTATTATAGAAATAAATGCATTACTTTCTTATGGACTTCACTGGTTTTCATGAACTGTGGATCAGCTAAATAATGCAATCTTCTGATACAGCAGATTAAGACAAAGGAGACTCATTTCTCTATTTGAATATAATGCCTTTTCCAGACTCCTTTAAGGCCGTTCTGTTTCTCTTATAAGCAAATTGCAATTGAACTTTCTGTTTTGAAAGTCTCATTTTTTAGGCACTCTAATAGGGAGCCAAGTTCTTTCTCACTCTCTCTTAAATTGTGTTAGGGGAGATTTGTATCTTCCCCAGTGGCCAGCTAGACTGTTGCAACCTATGGAAGTTCTGAAATAGCGCTAGGTATTTGGAAACAGCATCCTCCCACAAAATCAGAACTGGAAGTCTCACGTGATGTGCTCTCTAAGGCAGAGATTTATGAGATCATGCTCTGCGCCATGCATGTGTACAGCTACCTGTTTCCTCTCTCCCACAAATAACTTTGGGTTAGTTTCAACCAAATTTGACAGAGGAGTGAAAATATCCAAAGGAATGATATGTCCCTAGTTTTGAGGAAACAGGAGTCAATGAAGGAGGAGGAGAGTCTCCATCTTCTCTCCTTTAAGGAGTCAGTTTGCACTCAGCTGTTAAATGACAGGCAAGCCATAGGGGAAGAGGTCTTATGTAGCTTCTACTTCTGGAGGAGACACGACACATCTTTTTGGGGACACAGTCAAGAAATGACAAATCCATAGGCAACCAGCTTTTGCTGGCTCACGGAACTAGTCTTGCAAGGAGCTTACTACTCCAGCTAGAGGAGCAGTGAATATATCATTATTAGTTGAGTTACAGTGCTACCTACTTCTAGACAGCCTGTATTCTTATTTTTAAATTGCTTACCGTATTTCTGATCATATTTTTTTATAACTGACTTTTTCTATGTGTACTGTAACATTGCTACAACATTTGCTCACTAATGTGTTCTTAAAGGGCAAAGTGATAAATGATTCCCAGTGAGCTTCTAACAGTTGACATCTGCCAGGGTGATGCAATGTGACAACTCATTTTGGGTGTGTCTGCTTTTGAGTACCCAGTTATGAGGGTTCAGTCCTTGAAAGTTAGGCCTCCTTCAATCAAACTTTTAGGTTGGGCACCTAAAATCATTAGCAAACTTTTCCTTTAATAGATGTATAATGTTAAAGGTTTTTTTTAAAAAAATATTTATTGCCTTAAGAATGTTTCCATTATTATCTATCATTCTGAACATTATGAATTCACAAAAGACATGTATGATTTATAGACTTGGTTAAAAGTAAGCCACAAAAAGTAGGACCCTCAACATAAAACACAAGCTTATATGGTTCTTGTCTAAAGATATGATACCTTAAATTTTGCTGAGCAGCGAGGGAAAACTTTATTAAACTGCACTGAAAAGAAAAAATAAAGGGTATGATACATTAGTGACACACTATTAAACAAAAGAGGGTGAAGGATATGTTGTGACAATAGAAGTAGCAGCATTATTTTAAAAAATGGATCGCAGGCAATGGCACTTGAATTTAAATCAGGTTCATATTATAAAATGTGGCTCATAATGTAATGCTTGCATTATAGCTCTGTTAAACAAGCAGTTCATTCTTATTAGATAATGACCATGGGCAGTCTTTCCTTCTGCATAATTTTCAATGGCTGATAATGAAGGTGTAGTCAGTCTGTATAGCCAGACAGGAAACACACTTTGCAACAAGTGTGGACTTCAAACTTTTATACTGTTTGGTAGACCTCTATGAATAGGCACAGAGAGTTTAAGGTGTTTTTTTAACTCTTTCCCCTATTGGAAAAATCCCCTTTTCAACTTGTTTTGGTCATAGTCCCTCAGCCTGGGCTCTCAAACCATCTGGAGGTAGTCTCTGAAACAACTGCAGAAAAAAAAAAAAATTAAGAAATTGATAGTTTGTAGGCAGAATCTAGGGCCTCCCAAATGCCATCAGTGGTAGTTGTGGTAGTACGGTCCAGACCAGCCTGGACCTTCTCACACTTCTATGATCCTACAAGTGTCCTTACACCCTCTTTCACAACAGCATAACTTTCTTCCCGCAGCACCCACCCTCATCTCCAGAAAAAAAGAAAAGCTGTTCCTTCCCCAAGAGCCAGACAGGCTCTCTGATCAACAGGTATATGAAAGCTGGAGTTAGAAAAGCTTCATGTAAAGACTTAATTTTTCCACAGAGCTGAACTTTTCAGAAATGTAACACCTTATTGGAAAAGGCTGTGACCTGTTTTTTAGCAAGGTATTTCATTCTGTGAGTTAAAAATGCACATGTAAATTTATTAGTGGATATTTTGAAAGACTTTCCATAGAGAAATAAACTGAGCCAAAATGAGAGGCACATGTAAAATTATTATTCATTCAGGTGAAGTGACAGTGGCTGTTAGAGGAACAATTGATTATTCATTGGCCCAGAGAAGAGGTAATTTGAACAGGGCAGTGAGGAGACGTGTCTTTGATTTGCCTTGTAGTGCTTGTGCATAAACATAGCTCTTAATATCCCTCCATGGTGTCCTGCATAGGTGTCTGAGTGCTGTTCTACTGCTGTTGACAGGTAATTAAATTCTGCCTATTTCTCTTGCTGCTGGTTTGCGTACCATCTGGTACACCACCACATAGAGCCAGCATGTTTTTACTGCAGAGACTTATTTTATGAAATATGTATATAATCTAAAAGAGGGGAAATTAAGAAGGATTCATTGGAAGGTTATCATCTAAATCTTCAACACCACCAGCCCCCTAAATATCCAACTTAACAGCTTTGTCTGCTCCATCTTTCATTGGCTGGAGAGAGACGCAATGCAAAACTTTGTGCTCAAAGTTCCAGAACAAAAGAAAAAAAAAGTGTTTGTAACTTTAAAAGAAGATTTTTCAGTTCTGATTTCTGGGAAGAGATTATCTGACTTTAATTTTGAGCTGTAGGGAAAATCACAGTAAAGTACAGTCTCTGGGTGGCAGGTGATGGGATTTGCAAAGGTCTAGTAGAAACAGCCTATCATAAGTTACATGAAGGAGGTATGAGAGGTGAAGCAGCAGTGGTGCAAAGTGAACTTTGCGGCATTTCTCACACGCTCTTTTTTTGTTGTTGTTACACTTTCACCCACAGACTAAGCAATTCAGCTGTCTTGTACATGGTGCTGCCAGGTGAATAAAGGGTGTGTGAGCCAGAGGATCATCTGTCCCTTCCTTCTGGTCTGCTTTATCCTGGAGAAGAAAGAAGTGCTGAAGCCAAACCCAGAACTTTTCAGAGAAAACCTTTTTTTTTTTTTCCTGCCTTTCCTGAGCTCAGGTTAGCCTTGGTAGCAACTTGGCTAGAGTTTCAGAATAGGGAAAGCATGAAGGGCTGAGCCTTTCATGCACAAACGTGTCAGTGCACAGATAAGTACGAATGGACTGCACTTCCCATGTTAAGCGGCCACAAGCGATTTTTATTTTTATTGTTGCTTGTGGTTCACTGGTAGCCAAGAGTGGATACGTAAAAAGTGGTATCCACTGATGAGCTATGGTTATTCACAAATACCATCTCATTTCTTTTAATTCATTATGTATGTTTCTAAGACTCAAATGCCAGAGTGGGATCAAGGCTATAGGCCATCTTGTCTGGTTTCTGTCCTGGCAGTTGTTACCCGTGCATCCCAAAGGAAACAGAGAAAATGTCCCCAGATGACATAAGAGAAGTAGAATTTATATCCTTTTCCCCACCTCAAGAAATCTCCTTATAAGCCCTAAAATCTAGGTGTATATTCCTTAAAAAAAATCCTTTTCATCCTGGATGATCTTACCTATTGAATTGTTCTCAGTTCATCTTATAGCTATGTAAAGTGCATGCTAACACCATCATCGTCATCTAACTTGAGCTCTACACTCTGACACTCTCTCTAAAAAATTCCTCTTACCATATTTTAATGAAACCCTCGAGTTTAATTAAGCATCTCCTTTTTTTTAATTCTTTATGTTTTACAACTTGTTAAACACATTCAGCTGTTCCCTGCCCCCCATGCCTACAAATCACGACATATGAATATATTAGATTCAGTTAATAATGACTGCAGATAAAGCAGGGAATTCACCTCTGTGCATCCACTATCCAAAATCTTATGTGTAAATCATTAGGTTAAAATTTGGACCCTGCTCTTGGATGATGAGTCTTTTTGAGACATATTTTAAAAAAATTACTTGTGAAAGGTACATGACAAGTATCATCAAATTGTTGATAAAGGTCACGCCTCATGTGAGATACATTTTAGTATAAATTATTTTCGAAAGCCTGGGCTTTAGAAGATCAAATAGCGCCATCACCCTGATTATATTAACCAAACATCCATCTGAGGAAAGCAAATTATGCAGGTGACTCAGAAAAGCTCTGACTCAAAACATACACTTTTTATGTTACATGAAGTAAAGGTCATTCTACATTAACAAGCATTGACATTTTTATGGAAGAAGAATGATTGCTAATTCTAGGTGCATGATAGGTTTCCATTTGTTGCCTTGTTCATTTGTAACATGCATTTGTTGCATAATACACCTGAATTTTTATATGTGAATTCGATTGTGGTCGGCTTCATATTTGTTGATTCACACGGATGTAGAAACATAATTCCTTTGGATTTTATACTGTGCACTTTTGAAATGTGTAAATTGGATCAGCAGTGTTTGTAAGCGACTCATGCAGTACTGGAGAGCATATTCTAGAATATATGGGTTTGAATTTTAGAATATGGTGAAATACAAGATGCAAATTAATCTTTTCAGGTTCTTAATCATCTGCATAAAAAGTTAAGAAACATGTCAAAGAAGTCAGAAGCGTCCAAGAAAAAGGTAGATTGCTTTCATTACTGATATCTATTTGTTTATATTTTAGTTTTATGGCTAAACTAATTTGGTATTATGTTGATTGTTGCCAAAGATGCAATGGAGAGAAGGAATTGAAATTAAGTATTTAATGACATGTTCAGTGTCCCTCTGAACTTAGCAGGCTTGGAATCTTTTCTGATCCAAGTTTTCCATCGCAGTGCATCAAGCCATTGGCTGAGATCCCTGTATTTCAAACACCAGAGCATCTGAAATTTAGACATGGAGAGACAACCTGTCTCTAATATTAAATGGGTTTTTCTGCCTCACAGGCATTTTTCCCCAACTCATAAATATTTTTTATTTATTTTTTTTAACTAGTTGATTTTTTTAATGTTTTATGAAGAATTCCTAGGTATATGATGAGACTTTAAAATGAGGTTTATTGTGCTTCCTGATAGGAGTCTAATAAGAGACTTTTAATGATACTACAGTTCTTTTATTGATTTTCCACAAAACATTTTTCCTCTGTTATATTCAAGACAAATTTTATACTGGTTACAAGTAGAACTGTGAAAGGTCTTTAAAGCAGAGTATAAGCTTTGTCATTTAGAACAATATTTGAAAGATGTGTTTATATATTGAATTTGTCAGTTAATGTAATATGGTTCTGATTTTTGAGCAGATTTGACCACAGTAGTCATTTGACTAACTTCTCAGTTTATGAATGTGGAGTCAGAAAAACCCCTTAGGCTACAGCTCTTCATTTGATCTGATCACTATTACCATATGGGCATGCAGACTGTCTGCAATGTAAATGAGATATACAGGGGCTCAGCAGGGAACAAGTAATCTATTATTTATGCATTCTCTATTTTTTTGAAAAATATCCTAGTCAGTAGATTTTAATTCCTAGAATTAAAAGCTTTATGACCCTGATTCTGTAAAATACTTAACTTACATACTTTTGTACTTAATGTAGTCAAGGCCAAAGGTGTGGTTTTCAAAGGCATTCTGTATATTGCCGTCTCTACTCTCATCTAAATTATTCTCACACTGGAAATATCTGTGCATGTCCTCTAAACACTAACTCTTAAAAACTGCAAATAAATATCAGAGCTGGCTAGGAAATAGCTTTCGTAGCTTTGGGGAAAAGCATTACAGACATACCCAAGACTGTTTGGACATATCAGGGTTTGGTAATGAAAGGGGAAAAAAAAAAGGCAGCCCAAAACATTTTTTGCCCAAGAAAATAAGTTTCTGATAGTAAGGCCTAATTCGTGTTTTTCAAAGCAACTCTGTTTTCTCTAGTGTGCTGTCTCTCTCTGATTACTTTATCTTTCTTCTTTTCCTTCTTCCTTCTTAATGCATTTCAGGCTCAGTTATACATTTCTAGCTTTATCCAAACCTTTATGAAAATTTCAATAGTAGAATCTTAAAATTAATTTGCTATGTGTGTGGAAAAAAGTTAATGAAAAATATGAATGTGCCTAAATGCTATTTTTCATGCTTTTTGGTCACAAAGCATTCGATATTAACATCATGTATTTCAGGTGGGTTTTATTTGCTAATGAGAAACCCTAAGAAAGCTCCCATTAGGAAAACAAGAGCTGCCCTTTAGTGTTACCTTGGTTGCAAGGTATAGTGATGATTTTGGAAAGGTAAGCTCTGAAGTTAGGCTTAGGAGGAATAATGGGATAAAACAGATGTTGTGAGGTTTCCTAATGCAAAATTACTTTTTCTGCAGATACAAAATACCTTAAGTAAAATAGTTACAAGAGACACAGGGTCAACCTCTGCTTTCAAGTGCATCTATACAGTCTGTTGAAGTCAGTGATTTTCCTGTTGTAATTTTTGGGGGAATTTTGAAGAAGCTGAAGTAATATGCCTCTTTTGAAGTAATTGTGCATGTGGTATCCGGACAACGTGTTTTCAATTGGAATAGTAACACATTGAAAAGGTCAGAGAATGACCTGCTCTTAATTTATACTTCCTTGCTAGCACATATTCTCCTGATGAGACCTGAACAAGAAAATATTTATGTGGCTGTATGTTAGTGGCAACTGACTTAAACTCCATAGGGCTAAGTAGAGGAACAGCTTGTGAAAACAGATGAACCCTTGAGACTAAACAAATTATATTTACTACAGATATAATGTCCTTTGGTTTCTATTGTGAGATTTTGCTAACCAACAGCAGTATCTGTCATAAGTTATTTTGGCCTGTTGCCACAGAAATCAAACTATTTTTTTATGTAAGCTTCTATAAGTTAAATCATGTTGTGATCAGGTAGGTCAGTCTGAATTATTATCAAGCATTAATCAATTCAAGAAGTACAGATCAAGTTCAATAAACTAGCAAAAAGTGTAGATATTCTCTGTGCTGCATTATTTATCACTCTGTGGCCACTGGGTTAGTTTTACTTGTGAAGAAGAGCCTAACCTATCTGAAAAATCATGTTGTAAAGTGTTAATATAGAAATTATAATGTTTATGAGAGGAAGGGCCATAAAGTTCATTAGACCCATCCAGACAACAAAAGTAGAGTCAGAAGGCAGCACTGAGGGTGTTTCATGTTCCATTTTTCTGGATTTAGTGCCTGGTGGTGAGCTTTAATTTCCAGATTAGTTTTGACAATGTGCGATCACCAGAAATTTCAAGTTCCTTACTTTTCTCTTTTTTTCCCCTCTTTGTATCCCAGATGTTGTTATATGACTCCCCCCGTGGAAATTTTATGTTTAAAGGACAGACTTTCAAAAAAGTCCTGGCTCCTTATAGACTCTTGGGCAAAGTGTTAGACTGCTCTAAGCTCTTCCATTAGCTGCCTTCACGTATAATAGATCTCTCTTGAAATTTTGGTCAGAAATCCTTGTGCACCATACTAAAATACAGATCATTAGATCTGGATGAGATTTCCCAAATACCTATGTTATAATTATTTTGCATCAAGCTTATGTCCACTTTAGACTAGGCTAGGCTTTTGTGCAGGGAATTGGGAACACCATTCTTGACCTTTGAGCAAAGTTATACATTTGCCTTTTGCTGTGGGATTTTCAAGGCTAAGGTTCTCCTTGCAGTAGTTCACCATGCAAAATAAAGCCCATATAGGTAATGGAGTAAAATCAGTAATAAATATTCCAAAGTGTGTTCTCTGTCAGTATACCTTCCCCACCCTCCCCCCACCCCCAATGGTTTTGAAGCAGGTTTAAAGCTGATTCTTCAAGTGCTCATCAGACATCTGTGTTTTCCTTTCCCTGTCTCAGACAGCACAGACTGTGTTGGTGGTGGTAGTGGTTTTTGGCATCTCCTGGCTGCCGCATCACGTGATTCATCTCTGGGCTGAATTTGGTGATTTCCCACTGACTCAAGCCTCCTTTCTCTTCCGAGTAGCTGCACACTGCCTGGCTTACAGCAATTCTTCTGTGAATCCGATTATATACGCATTTCTCTCTGAAAATTTTAGGAAGGCCTACAAGCAAGTCTTCAAATGCCAGATAGGTGACGAGTCACCTCTGAATGATGCTAAGGAAAACAAAAGTCGGATAGATACGCCGCCATCTACCAGCTGCACACATGTGTGAACTTTAAGAAGTCCTGTATGTTTGCTTTTCATGTCTGTGAACTAAACATCTAGAAAACAAAGCACAATGAGCTTTATCCTGGGTTCATCGTGATAAAGCCAATTGGTATTTAATGTACTGACGTTGCATTTGTAGCAAAAGTTTGTGAAACTGGTCTGAAAGAAAACTGGGCTGATCCTTTGTATCTTAGATAGCTTTGTCAAATGAAGCTCTTGGACCTTTAAAAGATACTTGAGAAAAAATCTTGGAGACGCTATGTCTGTATTCTTACTCACTAAGCATATGGTGTGTAAACATCCAAATATACAGGGAGGAAATGTTGATATGGACAAGCAACTTCCTGACATCTTACTCTACCGAAATGAAGATATGGCTAAATTTTCTGTCTTACGGGTAATAAATACAGTAGTATTATGATTTCAGAGAGGAAAACTTTTGTTCTCTCTTCAGATTGTTTCGACAAGGCCTCTTCTCTTTTTAAAGTAAAGATGGGCTCTGATTTGGAGTTGAAACAACCCATGTACAAATTGAGGCAATTGCTTTAGGCAAGAAATGCTAATTTTATCTGTTTAGCTGTCTTTTTAATGTAACATACCGAGAAATGATGGACCTTTTTCCACTTCATATGCCTGCCTTACTGTATACACAGAACTTTTGTGTATGCTATATAAGGTTTTTGTTTATGGCCTGTATGTAGTTATACCAAAATGAGGATTTGTGTCTGTATGAGGGAAGCTTTTCTTCATGTGTTGCATGTGCGTGTGTGTATATGTTTTAACTTTATAGACTTTGAGGAGGAGATACTGTTTTAAATGTGCAATATAGACATATGTTTTAAAATATTATGTTCCATGAAGCAACTCCGGGCAATGCTTAAGTGTTCAAAAAATAGCGTTCTCTTAAAAGTTGTAGGAGAGGCTTGATATCATGTAGCTCTAAATTGGAAAAATTCAGAAAGATGCATTCAAAACAATACAAAGTATGTAAGCTAAATGGCCCAATTCTGCAAATTCTTAAATAAGATGAGTAGTTTCAGCAATTTTATAAAAATACTTAATATGTCTTTAAGTGGTAAGCCACTAAAGAAATAGCGGAAGGGCACTCAGTCCTTTGAGAATGTTATTGTTAGCTGGAGTAAGATATGCCTTTATCTTTTTTATTAATGACCCATAGACTCCTAGGGTAAATTAAGTCGAAGGAGCCTCCAGACGTCCTCTCAAGGCAGGGCTGCCTTCAGAGTTGGATCACTTCCTTGTCTAGGCAAGTTTTGAAAATTTCTCAGGATGGCAATTCAACAGTATTTTTGGGCAACCTGTGCCAGTGCCTAATCACCCTCACTAAAATGTTTTTTCTTATCCTGAGTTGGGATTTCTCTTGATGTAGCTTGTGACGGTTGCCTTCCGTCCTTTTGCTGTGTACTTAAGTCTCCTGCCTAACTAATATGTAATTTAAGATGGCAATTAAATTTCCCCCTAACCTTCTCTTCTGAAACAATGTGTCACTCTCAGTCTCTCCTCATCTGTTGTGCTCCAGCTGCCTGGCCAGATTACTGGCCTTCCACAGGCCTTCCTCCAGTGTACCCATCCCTCTTGTGAACTGGGGTGTTCAAAACTGAACACCCAGATGTGGCCTCATGGACACTGAGTAGACTAATTGCTTCTCTTGACCCCTGGCTGATTCTTGCAAATATAGCCCAGTATTCCAGTAATTTATTGCTGTAAGGGTACACTGCTGACTCATATTTAATTTCTGCTTTACAAGCACACTTGTGTCCTTTCTGCAGAATTGCAGAGTCCCAGTCCAAGTTTCAGGACTTTGCTTTTGGTGTTGTTGGACTTCATGCATTTGTTAGCTGTTACTTCCGTTCTCCCGGCTTATCAAGAGCCCTCTGAAAGGTATCCCTGCACTCCAGCATATTCACCGCTCCCCTGGATTTGTTTTCATGTGCAAAGAAAGTCCTACACCCTTGTCTGGGTCTTTGAAGATGCTAAGTCGTGTTGGCCAGATGCTCTGTCAGATTCCTTTTTCTCCACAAACCTGCTTTAAAATAAAAAAGTTCAGAGTGGTGGAACCACATCAACTATGGAGGGTTAGTTCACAGGAAAATGTCTGTGTGTCTGTATTGTCTGCCTGGAATCAGCAAAATAATATTGAAGACAGGCTATTGCACACATGGTGTTTGTGTCCATTCTTTAATATGAAGAGACAGTTTGATGACATTACTAGGAACACAAAATATATGAAAAAATCCCTCAGTTCAAGAAGAAGGGCTAATCTCTGCAGGAAAGCATTTTCTGGGCTAGGATTGAGGTTAGGAAACAGCCTAGAACAATATTGAAATTCCTTTGAGTTCTCAGATCCTCATCACCCACTAATCACTCAAATTGTTAAAGCAGTATCGGACTTCAGCTGAATTTATAACATGTTTGGAGATTCTGCAGCTTTGAAAATTATATTATTTCCTTTTAAAAAATTACTTGTGGTTTTATTACTTTGAATAAAAAATTACAGTGTAAATATGTAATTCTATAAATTTAACATGCTGAGTTTATTATTTCATCTGGAAAAGGCTTTTTTTTTTCTTAATTGTACATAATTTTAAACCCAGTGCTTGATAGTAATGGAGCTACATCTTTTTGAAATTTTAAGGATGAGGGAGTGGGTTTGGACTGGGCTAAAAACTAGTTAGAAAGGCCCCAGCTGGTTCCTGGTGAGTATCAGTAAAACTTCCACCTCACTTTTCAGAGAAACCTTAAGAAGTAGCTGACACACAGAAGCTCAATTTCCTGCCTAAAACATGCTTTTGATCATCAGCGTCTCTAGCGTGACTTTGACATAGTCAGCTCTAACATGGAGGCTGTGAATGTGAAAACAGTGTTAATGTATGCTGTGAACTGTGTCTAACCCCTGAGCAGCTGGACTGTTGGGGAGGAAGTTGCTGTGCCACAAAAATGGCTAATTTGGGGTAGAAAATCAGGGAATGGGCACTAATGATCCCTTACAACTGAATGTCTGCTTTCAAGTTCTGAACCTGTTGGCAGGGATCATTGTTTCTGGTGGAGGGTGAAGCAGAAGTTTCACCTCACCTGCTTGCCCGATATGCTTTTTTACATCTTTTTAAACAGAAAGGTTAATCTGAGTGTACACTGAAGTAAAAGAAAAAAAAAAAAACCAAAAAACAGATTTCTCTGGCTAGGGCTGAATTTTCCACTCCTAGAAAGATAAATAATCCCACTGAATTCCACCCTGTTGTGTGAATTTGAAAATATTATTCTGTACAAAACTAAATAGGCAACAGGAATGATTACTCAAATTCCTCTTGAAGTAAAGCAAGGGGTGTGTGTGTCATTAAGCAAATACTTCAACTTGTCTTAAATTATGTTTCTCATAAATTGAGAGAATTGGAGAACTGTAACAGAAATGGCTACTCCATATGTTTTTATAAACTCCCTAAAATTTTATTGTACGTGTACTGCCAAAATGCTACCTCTTTGTGCTGCTTCATGATTGTCTCCTGAAGTTTCAAACATATAGCGCACTTTCAAAATTGCTGATAGAATTACTGTATCCCTTCATATCTATTAGTAGGAGTTGTTCAGTCCATCTTAAAACTGTGTTTTGGTGAAGAAATGTAGAAGTCTCTCCTTGTCATAGTTTTCTCTGCAGAGTGGATGAAAGACCCATGAAGAGGTAGCATCTCTGCAGCACCTCATGCTAATGTGAGAGGGCCTCCTTTCTCGCTGGCTCTGGAAAGGAACTCAGTTCTGTCCATTTTCTGAGGTATATTAGGATGTTGCAGCAGGTTTCTAACCAATTTTGAATTTTATATTTTTGATTTTATGGTTTTTACCTTTTGCCTTAAAAAGATGCAGAAATCTCATTAAAACACTGCACCAATGGAACTTTGAAACTGTAAAAACTAATCATAGAATCATAGAATAGCTTGGGTTGGAGGGGACCTTTTGAGGTCATCTAGCCCAACCCCCCCTGCAGTGAGCAGGGGCATCTTCAACTAGATCGTGTTGCTCAGAGCCCCGTCCAACCTCACCTTGAACGTTCCTAGGGATGGGGCATCTACCACCTGTCTGGGCAACCTGTGCCAGTGTCTCACCACTCTCATTGTAAAAATTATTCCATCAAGGTTTCGTGCAATGTTAGCCCTGCCTATTTGCGGGTAGGTGTCTGAGGTATGACAAAAAAGATTAGAGCAGTGCTCTTCTTCAACTACTAAAGCCTAAAATACATTTTGCATCCTCTAAGATATGTGTGGATCCAGATGCACACTGTGCACTGCTATACATAAATCAGAATATGATCCATATCCATATGGAAAAAGAAAAAAAAAGGCACTTAACCAACATACAGTTCATCACGTGCAAACACCCTGAAAAAATGATGGGACTTGCTCACCTCTATGTTCTGTTCTGCTAATTTCATAGGTACTTGTATCACCCATTTAACTGATTATGAAGAAGGTAATAATTTTAGTTGAAACTGAAGCTAATGCTTAATGGCTGCTTCTGAGTCATTAAACTACACATAGTTTTCAGTTAGAAGTATGTACTACACATTTATTACATGTAATAATGTAACCATTCAGAATTGCCTAAATTTTCTATCTTGTATCAAAAATGTAGGATCTCCTAGTATTTTTCATACGTCTAAGCTAGGTAACAAAATCATACACTATTGTAGATTACAAAGATATGAGATAAACATTAAGCTTTGCTTATTTAGTGTTGCAGTGAAGTAAATTTTACTTAAAATGCCGCATTGTAGGGAAAGGTACAGAGGGATCTTTTTATAAAATAATGTTGTGAATGTATTGTTTTAGACATTGTTATCTTCATGGTTGCTTCACGGTAAGATGTGTCACATTGAACCTAATGACATTTATGGCATTTTGGGAAAAGATAAAAGCAGAGAAAAGAACAGCTTCTAGCTTTACAGAGCTTGTGTTAGTGTTAAATATATTCATTACAGGTACAAATGTTGAAGACCAGAGAATTAAAATTCTGTGTTTGTTTCAATGTATAATGAATGATAAGTAATATGCAGTTATTTTAAGATATACGGTAATTTGCATGAATTTTCAAGTGACTTTTTTTCAATAGGTCTGTACCGTCAGCTTATCTCTGTAATATGAAATACAAAATGCTTTTCTTACAAAATGTTTACGTAATACTTAAAAGCAAGCAGCACCCTCAGGAAAACTTCCAGAAAAAAACAGTGTACACAAAACTCAACAGAGTTTCATGGCTAGGTGTCATTATGGATTGAAAATACCTTTTTGAAAATTTAACTCATATAAAAAACATTCTCATTTTCAAGTACTTAAGTGGTATTTAAGGCGTGGTTCTCCTTTCATTCAGGCTGGTAAAAGTCAGATGAAATTGATGGAATTCATTGATATTTCTTATTGAACTGCAATTTAAGTCTCTGTAATTTACCTGTTGCTCAAGAGACATACAAACAGAGCCAGATCCATGTATTTGAATACGAAAAGAAACAAAGCTCTCCAGTGATGTGAAATCCAAACCTATTTTATTATATGAAAGCCTGTATGTGGCTCCACTTTCAGAAGGAGGCAAGTTGGTGCGTATTTGTGTGTGGATTTGCATTAACATTGAGCAATAGCTATTTCAATACAGTAAAAACAGCTAGATGAGCCTGAAACCAGAATATGATCAGTCCTATACCTAAGGAAATGTATTTTTAAAAACAAAAGTAAATGCTACAGCATGCATTGAAAATGACATGCACTTTAATCACTCATTTTTCCTGCGCAGTTCTTAAACAATCATTTGTATATACGTGGGTACTGGGCATTTGTAGATACATGGGTGCACTTTGGCCAGATACGTTTACTGGGTGCAGGCTGAGGTCTCATTTTATGGAACTATTTCCTTGAGTGCAGCGTTCTCCCATTGGAAAACTTTGCACCATTTCCATTGCATGATTATTCCATTCCCTGACAAACATCTAACCATATTTAAAATTTGCTGAGAAAAATAAAATCTCTCTTTTAGTAATAAATCTTTTGAGCTCCATAGATGTTTCTAGCAATACCTGTAGAGAATTTGTCAGCCTGCTTAAGTTTAATATAAGGATTCTGAAAGAAAGTACAAAATTCTCACTGATGACTTGTAGGTGTGACATTTAATGGATGAGGAGATGGCGTGACACTATTGCTTTACACTGAATTTCACAATTTAGCACAGGCAAACTGGTAGTTTTAATATAGTGAAATGAAGAGTCACATACATTTAGGAATGAAGATCATGAGGGAAACCTTAAGAACTGATTATTACACTGGAAAATGAAGATTCTGAAATTGCCACTTTAATTAAACATAACCTGCAACTCTGTGTAGCTGAAAGGACTTGCATAACCCTTGGAATCATGAATGCAGGCTGTGGAAGTACCTGGGGTTGTGTCACTGGGAGCACTGCTGCAAACAGGGAGGCTTTTGCACAAAAAAATTCCAAAACACGCAAGCTGAACAATGTCAGTAATTCGTCTTAGAGGGATATGGTTAAGAAGTGGCTTATTTACAGTATAACTCTAGCCATACAGAGAGAAAAATACCTGATGCTATGCTGCTTTTAAATGAGTGGATGAGATACCAAGACCCAGTACAGTGAAATTAAGCTTTAACAGTAAAATCTGTAAATGAAATGGAAGTCTTTTCATTAAGCCATGGGTATAAGTAACTCTAGAATGCTTAATGAACAAAAGTGATATATTCATCTTGCTTCAAACCACATTTGAGTATTTCTCAAAAGATTTTATGAATTTAAATCTCAAAATATGGACTAGGTGGTAGCACTGCTATGAGAAAAAAATGCAGCTTATGTTACAGAGTATTTAGACCTGCTGATCACAGTGGTCCCTTCTGGCCTTAGTCTATCAGCATTCTTGCTCTTATTTTTGTAATTAATAGTGTGAGAGCTATGCAGATATGAAAAAAACATGACAAAACAATCTACAAGCAGTCATCTGAAGATGTACCTAGAATACCTCCACAAGTGGGTTACATCCACAAAAGATCTTACAACAATTAAGAATCATAGAATTATAGAATGGTTTAGGTTGGAAGGGACCTTTTGAGGTCATCTAGCCCAACCCCCCCCTGCAGTGAGCAGGGACATCTTCAACTAGATCATGTTGCTCAGAGCCCCGTCCAACCTCACCTTGAACGTTCCTAGGCCTGGGGCATCTACCACCTGTCTGGGCAACCTGTGCCAGTGTTTCACCACTCTCACTGTAAAAATTTTTTTCCTTATATCCAGTCTAAATCTACCCTCCTTTAGTTTAAAACCATTGCCCCTTGTCCTGTCACAACAGGCCCTGCTGAAGAGGTTGCCCCCATCTTTCCTATAGTCCACCTTTAAGTGCTGGAAGGCTGCAATAAGGTCTCCTTGCAGCCTTCTCTTCTCCAGGCTGAATAACCCCAACTCTCTCAGCCTATCTCCACAGGAGAGGTGCTCCAGCCCTCAGATCATTTTTGTGGCCCTCCCCTGGACCCGCTTCAACAGGTCCATGACTTTCCTGTGCTGAGGTCCCCAGAGCTGGACGCAGCACTCCAGGCGGGGTCTCACCAGAGCAGAGTAGAGGGGCAGAATCACCTCCCTCGGCCTGCTGGCCACACTTCTTTTGATGTGGCCCAGGATATGGTTGGCCTTCTGAGCTGCGAGTGCTCATTGCTGGCTCATGTCCAGATTTTCATCCACTAGTCCCCCCAAGTCCTTCTCTGCAGGGCTGCTCTCAATCTCTTCATCCCCCAGCCTGTATTGATACCAGGGGTTGCCCCGTCCCAGGTGCATGACTTTGCACTTGGCTTTGTTGAACCTCATGAGGTTTTATAGGCCCACCTCTCCAGCTCGTCTAGACCTCTCTGGATGACATCCTGTCCTTCTGGCATGTCAATGCACCACTCAGCAGAAAAAAATTTCTTTCATTTGAAAGAAATTAGAATGAAATTTGGCATATGGATTGCCATTGTTAGGGGAAGAATTAAAATGAGGTTGCATGCCTTTCTCACGTTACTTAATTACTTTTTGCCATAAGTACTCTAAATGTAATCACTCTACACTACTTTTGCATAGCAATAGTTGTTTTCATGAGAACTTTGAGCTGATGATTGCTGGCATGTTTGAAACACCTGGTGGTAATTGTGTTTCACTCCATAAGTCAACATCAAAGCTTTTTACCAACCTACTGCGAAACTGTATTGGAAATCTTTACAAGTTAGAGGCTCTCACAATCATGTTTTCATTTCAGCTCAGCTTAAATGAAACCTAGTAAAAAGTAATGCTATACTGAGCACACATGATCTGCCAAGGCGTTTCCGATAGAGCAGTCAATATTTTGCGGAGATTTATACAGGTTGGGTGGTAGAGAAACCTGACTAATTCTGAGTGTCCTGTGTAGGTTTTAAGAAAAAACAGCTTCAGAATTGCTCCTGTCCTGAATTCTGCACACTTGCAAGAGTTGTACAGTGTGCTGATCGTGGCATTCTGTCACTCTGGAGGGGTGTCCGCTTAACCTGCTCTCAGCAGTTAGGCTTTGCTGAGCATGGTATATGGTCAGGCCAGCATCTCATCCCACTGACATGCTGCTTCTCAGCTTGCTTATCTGCCATGCAAGGCTTCATGTGGGCTTCTGAGGTGGGAAGGCTGATGTGAAAGTGGGCTCTGCTGTTTTCAAGACTTCTGGGTACTCCCTACTAAAGTGCATACAGAGCAGGGTTTTGTGGGTTTGTTTTGTTTTGTTTTGTTTTCCCCTCACCCTCAGTGCTACAGGAGAGGAGCAAAGAGACTGTTTTGTCCCTTGAAAGTAAGCAGCCTAACTGGGATCTTGAGCATCAAGGAATTCCCTTCTGTACTTTCAACCCTGAAATCTGTGATCCTGCAGTGTCACAGAGAGTTTCTTTTCTATTCCTCCCCAACTTCTGCCATCTGCCACCTTAGGTGAAATTCATCTTGCTCTAGCTATTCCAGTAAATTAATCCCACAGTTCTATGTCTGTAAAGACAAAATGCGTCACTATAGATTCAAGGTATCCTGATAATAAGGCCTGATTCACTAGATGAAAAGTAGTACCTAATTATTAACATCAGAGGAGGAGAGGGAAGGGTAAGAGGAGAGGGAGCAAATGTTGAAGACCATCAGTGTGAACGGAATATATTTAGGGCTCAAACTTTCAACCTTTACCTAAGTAATACTTAGTAGTTTGTAGGCAATTTGTCAGTATAAGGAAAAAGCAGAATCTTCTGGACTTGGGTCATTATTTTTTACACTTATTTATCTCTCCCTGTCTATAATGCAGAATCATATTTCTATTATGTTGGGCCTTGCTGCTCTACAGAGTTGCCCTGAGTGTGTTTTCAACTGTTCTCACATTCATATGGATGAAGATTTAAATATTCTTTTTAACTCTTGTGGTAATCTCAAGAAAAAAAGGTTTATTTTGCCTCCAGTTCTGCAGACACCTGACTGCAAGGCACTGTTCATGTATAAAACACCATTAAACATACAGGGAAATAACCCAGTAATACTTGAAATGATTCTCAGGGGAAAATGAGACACAGCAAGTAGGTTCAAATATGGACCTAATTTTCACCTGCAGTATTACAGCTGATGTTCGTGTGTGAAACTTGTTTGGAAAGAATACTTATACTATGATCCCATGCTGGGAAAATTATTAGGCTAGAAGTAATGCAGAACTATACCGTGAATATGGACAGAAGATATTGTCCAGATAACGTCCAGATAATACAACGATGTTTAGGATGTTTTGTGATCACAGAAGCCTCATTAAAATATTTTTGGTGTTTTGCTAATTTTGCCACATTCAGAAGCTTTCTATAATGCCAAATGAAATAGAATCTTGTATTTAACTTACTTATTCAATAGTTTTCTTTAATATATAAAGGCAAGAGTTTGTTCCTGTTTTTGTCAGACAGCAATATTACAAATGGTTTAGTTGAGTACAAATGGAAGTAAATGGACTTTCCTACTTCTAATCTGAATCTTACAGTATTCACCCACTCTTAAATATACTATTCACAGACCTTTCCCTCTTTTCATTGTGAAATACAGATTTTCATGTGATTTTAAGTGAAATAACTTCCATTAGTGTAAAAGAACATGGTAATAAAATGGCTGCTTCATGGCTGATAAAAAGGAAACGAATACTGGAGGAACTATGCTTTGTTTTTAAAATTTGACTTAAAACTTGTAACCCTTTTCTCCTTATGTATGAATGATATTTGTTGTATTTAATTCTGCCTGGCTAAAAAGATGCAAACAGAACATATGATTTGCTTGGTGACTCAGATTTATGAAAAAGCGTGTATTAATCAAATTAAAGCTCATATCACTGAATGCCTGTTCATGTCCTGGTTTTCTAATCTGTAAAAAAAACCCCACTGTTACTGAAAAATACACTGCTTTTAAATTACTTTTATTCTTCCAACAATTAGTGCATATTAGAGAGAAAGAAGAGGGAGAATATTTTTAAGACTATATTTCTAAAACCAAGAACTGTATTATGCATCGTTCTAAGAGGCAAGAGGATAAATCAGTAAAGTGCAAATAAGGGTGAAGCTGATCTATTACTGCTGCATATTTATGTAGATGATGAAGTCAAGCGCAACCCTTGTTTTCATTACCAGAAAGAATGAAAAGTGTTCCTGTCGACGAAATTCTATTCTACTATCATTTTAGTCATATTGTAATTTCTAATGTGCTTCTCCTGAGCAAAATCAGAGTTATTGTTAAATTAATCACCTGGTCTTTACTGAAGGAAAGCAAAAGATAAATTCATGAATATGTAACAGTAAAAGTTATTGAAAGAAGTAAGTATGATACTGGACAGTTGGAAAGTTCTCCAGCATGCAATATTTTGGGATGGATCACTATAAGATTTAGCAGGTCAGTAAAGTTTCCTACCAGCCATAGTTCTGTTATGATCTGTTACTTCCATTGCTTTTTTTTTTTAATCTGATCTAGCTTCTCAGGAAATTAGTGTATTTCCAATTATTTCAGTGGAAATCAGATCTGACTCCCTCTCCCACTGCAAAACAGTGTTCAAATTGCTGCTTCTACAGTGTCTCTCCATGCTACAGAACAGTGTTCTTGTGAAGACAGAAAATTAAGTATGCTCTAAGGAAGAGGAAAATCTCCTGATAAGCTTTTTTATGTCCTGAAATTTGACCATTCTATCAGGAAAGCTGGAATGTCTATCGGTATGAGACTTGACCCCATTTGCTATCTTTTGAACAATGTAAAATTGAGGGCTTAAATTCATCCCTGAAACTCCCTTGAATTAAAAAAGAAGAAGGAAAAGAAAAGGATGATCTCATTTGTTATAGGCCATGGATCTGTGGAATAATGAAACATCCAGAAGTATCTAGACGATGCATAACCATTCCATGACATTTTTAATACACTCTGAATATAGTGTAGTAAATTCTAAAAAAAAGGTAAAGTGATTGTTCAAAAAAAACCCCACAAACCAACACCCTTACATGTTACCGTTGGTAATTCAGTTAAGGAATTAGACAATAGCCTTTTACAGTGTCAGTCAACACATATTAATCAGACTTTGGTCTAGTTGCAGAACATGGAGGACATTTTTTCTCTCCTCCCTGTTCTCTATATTTTATCTTAGTGTTGCGCCAGGTTTTACTTTGTACCTTTTTTGTGCTTTCCTTTCCTTGTATGAGTCACGTGTTTGTTAAAAAAAATCCAAATCACAATTCTACAGAACTAGTAAATTACACGTCTGATATATTTCTATTGTATTAGAAGTATACTTTTACAGGTAGCATTGATAGCAAATCAGCCACATTTGATTGCATCTATCCCTACATCCTACTGAAGTGGTTACCAGCTCTGACACTGTGTAAGCAAGAGAAACTACCAGTTTAAGTGACCAGCCTAAGTCAAATAAAGTTTCCACAGCGACATCAAACAGATGTCACCAGAACATCTCATTTTGCAAGCATTATCATCTCATTAGGAGCTCTGAGACATTCTGTTCCATTAAACCAGGAACAGGCTGGCTGGAGTAGGTGTCTAAAACATTATGTAGCTCTGTGCGTCTGGTTACTGTACTTGGTCATGCTTAATCCTCACTGCTTCTAATAAGGTTTTTAGTGAAGTTAATTGTGTTACAAGGTTTTGCCTCTAAGAGCTCTGTGACTGCAGTTGCAAGATTGCTTTGTTTAAATCGCTGAAAGCAGGTACCCACTGCATTCTGAAACTTATTTTGATATAGCTTTCTTCAGAGTTTTTTCTTTTGTTATTGTTTTGTATCTTAACCCTCATTGTTTGTCAAAATACGCTTTTATTGGTGTTAAAGATAGTATTCTTTGTAGTTGCAGATGCCCCATCCTTGGGAACATTTAAGGTGAGGTTGGACGGGGCTCTGAGCAACCTGATCTAATTGAAGATGCCCCTGCTCACTGCAGGGGGGTTGGACTGGATGACCTCTAAAGGGCCCTTCCAATCCAAACTATTCTATGTTTTCTATTGCTTTTGGTAGGAGAAAAATTGCAAGAAAATGATGGTCTAACTACTTCAATGGACCAGGACCACTGGACCAGGACCTCGATGTCTTGGACATGACATGAACCCTGACATCATCCCTCACTTGTTTTAACTGGGAGACAGTGTTGCTGCCCTCTAAGAGGCCCATGAGATAGGTGTCTCTGCCTCCTTCCCAGGCTTGCAGTGACAGAGGTCCGGCAGTACAGATTGTTATTGAAGTCCTGGGTAATCTCGTGCATCAGGTGCTGTAATGGCATATTCTAATGCAGCAGCTGTGGGGGACTTCTCTTAGTGACTGATCTCTCACAGTTATCTGGTGCAGGCCAGTACTTCCTCACTCCCATTATTTTTGGCATGCCTTGAAAATTTTTAGGTGCCTTGAATCTTTTTTTTCTGTACAAGTTTAGCTCATAGCACATCCTAAACAGTGTGCCTAATACATTTTGTTATTTTTATTGGAGTAGTGTTCCTGAAACCCAGAAGTTGGTTTCCGCAGTCCTTGATGCTGTCCTTTCAGAATAAAAAACCCATGTTCTCCCAGACCCTTCCTAAATCAGTGCCAGAAAAGCTAAGAAAGTTGGGGTATGAAATAATGAAAAAGATTAGCAATATAACTGTTATTTTGTGCTTCAGCAACTCATTTTATGTTTTCAGCAAATGCAAAGCTGTTTATTGGTTTGCTAGGCTAACTGGCTAACTGTTCGCATTTATGAGCTCAGCAGCTAAGTGACAGAGTCAGGGAAGGTGACTAAAAATATGTTTTGGAAGCAAATGCTTTGAGGAGTGCTGAAGAGAAAACTCAATGAGATAGGAGCGAGGATAGAGGTCAGATTTCTGACGTTTAAATGTGTGATAGAGCAAAAAAGTATGTTTTTCCCCATTGTCCTGCTACTAAATATACAGGTTATTTTAACATGCTATGGTAATTTTTTTAAAACAATACGCGTTTTTTAATGTGAGGGTTAAGAGGCATAGTCTTGGTGAATGCACATACACGCCAAACAATTTATGAAGGTGACAAATTAATCTTCTCCTCAGATACACAGAGTATGCTGAAGAAAACAGGAAACTTGCAAGGTAGCCTAGAAGTAATAGCAGATTATGATTTACCTGTCCTGTAGATGGGAGGATCAAGGAGTCATAATTTACTAGCCTGTCTTGTTTCTAGTATTCAAGCTCCAGGCAAAAAAACATTTTCTGTTCTGTTCTTTTCCCATTTCCCCTCTGCTCAACATTGCTTCTCCCTTTCCTGACCCCTGTCAGTAGCTACACCCTGGAAAAACTACATGCCTGAGTTTTTCTCACTCCTTTTCAGTTTTCCCACCAAGTCCAGCTGCCCACTTTCACTTGCTGCATGCAAAGCACCTCTGCCTCCATTCTGTACAGAGACAAAAGTCAAAAGTGGAAACAAGGTTATTAATTGAACCTTTTATTTGTTATCTTGGTATTTACCTTTTAATCTGATTAAATACCCTACAGAATTTTAGTCTTATTTAGAAGAAATAAGCCTTGGTAGTTGATCCATAGAAACTTTGCTGGTTGTTTAATCCAGAAAAACACAATGGAGGGCTGTTACCCCTAATTAGCTGCTATGTAATGCCAAATTTGGCCTGATGGGCAACAGCTCAAGATTCCTCTTTCTGAAAGTCATTACATCCCTTCAAGCTACTACTTAAAGGAATTTCAGCTGAAAGATTTACTGGCTCAATGTCCTTCCTGAAAGTCAGATAGCCAGGAAGTATTCAAAATACTCCACGTTCAGCTGAAGCCTGAAATAATGACTTGGAGGAGTATATTGCCCATTTCTTCCATCTACGTAAATTAATTTTAAAAAGGTAGGTTCTCTATGATCCAGAGGTTTCCTATTTTGATCATTATAGTTCTCTTCCTCTCCTCAGTGAGTAGATAATAGGAAATGTGTGTTCTTCCAGGCATGTATTTATTCGAGGCCTGTTCAAATTAATATCTGCATTCTCAGCTCTGGATTGATTATGTTAGGGTAGAAAGGAGAGTGCTTGAAGAATAAAGTCTCTTTGTAGTGAAAATATCAGCTCAGTGTGGAAAAAATGTCCCTGGCTTTCTAAGAATTCTGTAGCCCAAAAGTGTATTTCCTGAGATTTTGTGTGAAAACCTTGAACAGTTAAATTAAACAGAGCCTTTCTGTATTTCTTTTGATTTTCCAAATATTGTGTATTTAATCTTAACTTACTTCTCCTTTCCTCTGCCAAATACAGATGTTCAAAGGTTCCTATGACCCTAATTGTAGTAGTCCTAAAGTCAGAGAAGGCAATTAAAAAGATAACCTTCTAATCAAGGAAAATAAATATTAGAGCAGTACAAAACAATGCTAGGGTCAGACGTATTTCAAAATGTAATTTTGTTCACCTTTTCCTTTATATTGGACATTTTTCTTTAGGCAGATGACACAGGAGAGCAGCTAGCTGTTTCACTAGCACGGGAGTACAACTAATAACATAAAGGATGAAAGAGTGCCATGTTATGATCATGAATACTTAGCTTTTTTGTTGGCTGGAGTAAATTGTCACACAGAAATGTCTAAAAATAACGTCTAAGAAAAAGTTGTGAAATGCCTTGTGCTAACGCCATGAGCAATTGACATAAAGCATTCATCAGGGAAGTATCAGTGACCCATCATTTTAACGTGCCAAAGGCACAACCTTAAAGAATTCAGTCGAAATTTCTGCTCATGCTTCTCCTAACAGACCTTAGGCTGGACAGGTTTGGGCTTCTCCATTTGGTTCAATTTGGAGTAGGTTTCGACCCAAGACTAAACCATCTTCTGAAGTGAATCAGTGAGTCAAGACACGAAACACAGCATTAAGGTTGAGATTGCCCCATAGGTAGTGGGAATAGCAGAGAGCATCTATTCCTTACAGCCCCTTGATGTGTTTGGGTGCACCATACATTTCACCATAGATGTGTCTATGTTAGTGTGGAGGGTTTCTTCCTCAGTTGTGTCATGCTGGACACGCTCAAACACACGGGGGTGCAGCTGAAGGCGTTTTCCTCCTGCCAGGCCACTGCTGAAACTGTGCCCTGGGGCACATGCAAATGGCACCTTCATCATCCCGTGGAGGAAAGTGCTTCTTCTCCAGGGTCCTTGGGTGAGAGACTGTTTGTAACAGCACAGCAGCGTGGGAGGCCTTACGGAAACCTGCTTCAAGTCTGTTGCAAGGCACAGACCCCTCCTGTGTGCCTGGGAAACTGGCAGCTTCAGCGCTCACCCATGGCCAGGCAGGGTCATGGGGATGGACCGAGGCTGAGCTAGGTTGTGGGCCCATGGCTGGGCAGGGCAGGACTGTGGGGAGCTGGAGACCAGCCCTGCCGTGGCATCGCTGGGACAGGGGCTGATGGTCCAGGGGGGTGAGACGGGGTCCTGGGCCCTGGGCGGGCTGGGGGAGCCCAGGGGTGTGGGCAGGGACAGGCAGGGCTGTGGGTGCTCTTGGGGCCCTGAGGTAAATAATTGTCAGTTTTATTTACAAACTCATCAACACTTTAACCATAAGATGGAGCCAGTAATTAACTTGTACTAATGATACGGAGCTGACTGGACAACTTCAGATGAATGATATATAAACCCTGTGCAACAGTGACAGGGCACATAAGTCTGGTGTAGCCAGACAGTTAGATATTACATATCTTGTTTCCATATGAAATTTCTGAATATTCATTGTCTATTATGAGCTGAAAAATAATTTTTAGGGAATTCAATATATAAGACAAGACTGTATTTTCACAACTGTAGCACATAATAGACAAAATACGCTATTATATTGTACAAGGTAGTAAGTATTTCCCATGTAGTCCCTAAATACAGGGATACTCTAAAATTAATCTGGTTTTGCAAAATGTACCAGACTATATCACTATCCATTAGATCAGCCTAAGGGCATGTTTCTGAGGAAAATATTTGCCTAATCATCTTCTCAATGTTTTTGTTTGTTTCCTAGCAGGAACATAGGAAGTAATAAAAGTTAAACAAGGTTAATATGAGAGGATTATGGATTATTCAACTTCTGTCAGTTTGGGTGAGAAGTAACAAGATGATTAATAGAACTAGAGCTCTAGAGAGTTGCTATGCATTCAATTTTTCTATTATGGTGCAAGTAATAGTAATAGTAATAGTAATAGTAATAGTAATAGTAATAGTAATAGTAATAGTAATAGTAATAGTAATTTGGGTTTCATAATGTGCTATATTTACCTTCAATGATGACATACACATCATGTGAAGACACTTTTTCAGCTGTGTTTTTATAACAGCAGTGACTTGAGTTTCTTTTTCTCTGCATATACATTTTACCTCATGAATTTTGGTTGTAACTGGAATAAGGTATTTGGAATATTGCATGTTATTGTAAGTATAAAATAGGTACAAATGAGGCCAGCTGATGAGGTAGCTGTGGGATCTGATGACAAGATTTGGTGTTAGGCTCACAGTCCAAGATCAGAAAGTCCACAGCCTCATGATACAAAGCACTGATGTGATATAAATGCGTTTTGTTGGCTCTGCTTCAGAAAAAGTTTTCAGTTAACTCATTACTAGAAAACTTTGTGCTGGATAAGGTTCTGCAAATTGTGTAAAACACATATAAAAGTATAAGCTAACATAAACTCCATATTGTGTACTCTAGCATTTCAACGGATATGCAGTTGTATGTTCATATCTAACATGGATCAGATTTGTGTTGCAGAGTGACTAACAGTGCCCAGAGGTAAATGGTAACAGTCAAGCAACCAGGGAGCACCGTAACAGGAGGCATAAAAAAAAATATTGCCTCTTCAAACCAGAAAAGCTCACAGCATGAAAGACCTTTGCAAATTCTGCTGACAGCAATGGCAGCTTAAGAAAACATGATCTAATAAAAAAAATTCTTATTTAAGTAAAACACTAGCTAAAGCTCATATGCTTTGCACACCAAAACTATTGGAACTTTGTCCTCCTGCTTGATCCAACAACATGGCAATTCACAGAAAAGAATCCAAATTATCTGAGAGTCAAATCTTAGATAAATTGCATACTTAAGGCCTGATGATGCTCTAAGCTTATGTAGTATTTTAGATTTGCTTAACATTAATGCCAGTTCTAGTGACTTCAGATGCTATGTGGTATGAAGGGACAAAATGGTGCATCCTCAATTAGATAGCCAGCTTGCATGATGTGCTTTTTTGCATTGCATGTTTGCATGCCTTTATCAAAGATTACAGATATTACCTTGCAACCAACAGTTAACACTTAAGAAGAGAAAATAAAAACAGAGCTAATTTTAGAAAGAATAATAGTAAATTCTAACTAGACAAGTTAGGTTTTTAAATCTATTTACTGAAAAATCTGAGTATGTGGTTCATTCCCAAGCTGTTGATGTTGGAATTTTGTTATTTGAAATGGTGTTTGTTTTAACAGAGCTCCTTGTTTTCCTGCTTTCCTTGCCAGGATGCCATTAGAACCAAACATACTTCATTATTCTATTGTGTGTGAGTGAAAGGTTCTTGCAAATAAATGAGCAGCTTTGTTTACTATTAGATTGTTAATATCAATCTACAGTTATTAATGGATAGGAGAGTACCAGCATTTTAATAATGACTAAAGTTGTGCATATGATATTAGATACAGCATATGATATTGTTTTGATTTAATATATTTGTTACTGTGTACAGTTAGAAAAGCTAATACTAATTATAGATAAATCCATTTTAAGATTGGAGGAGAACTATAATTTTCTTTTGACTGATCTCCTTTATAACACCAGTCACAGACTTTCATCCACCTCAGCTACAGGTTTGTCAAGGAAAGGGGAGGAATGGGAGAAGAGCAGAAAGTTTGCATGTTAGCAGTGATGGGTGTAGTTGTGCTCCTAGCTGATATGAGGTGGTTGCAGCTGTATGCTGATGGTTTAAACTGGGATTGCATCTACATGCTCTTCTGTTGAGGATTATAATTTTGTATCTGAACAAAATCAATCTTCAAGAAAGGGCATCCAACCCTGATCTGAAGAAATCAAATCAAAAGACCAGCCTTTGTCTGATGAAGTCAAAGGATGTGCCATCCACCTTCCCCTTGCTAGTTTGGGTATTTCTAGTTTAAATGTATTGGGCTGCCTCTTCTCCTTTTGACTCCTTTCTCTTCCAGTTGAAGAACCTCTAAGAAAATACCAGTGACTCTTGCTCAGAAGCAATCATAAGGACACTGTCAACTGTGATCAAGGGATCTTGAAATCTCAGACAGATTGTAGGTAAAAGTAACTGATGCTGTTTAGCAAACTACTTGTTTTAGAAAATTTTAAACAGAAGCAGTTTCTATATCAGATTCTACTTTGAATATGTGTAGTGATAATGGAACAGGCTCACAGCTGCTGTAAATCAGCCTGTTACCATTGATGTTGATACCATCTCCCCAGTTTATGCCTTTTGTAAATCTTCTCTAGGGATTATTTGTTTGAAAAAGAAATTGAGAAACCAAGAAAGAAAAATTGTAAATAGCCTTTACCAGAAACATATGTGAAGTAGAGAAAGAGGATGTACAGCAGAGAAAATATCTTGTACTTCCTACAAAGTTCAAACCTTGTTTAAAAAATCCTTTTTCAGATCTTTTCTTCCTTTTAGAATGGCAAGTGTTGGCAATTACAGAAATGTGTGTGCTAAGTGAATATATAGATACACCAACTGCATAAGAGAATAAAAAATGGGCCTTTCAGAGAGGAACAGATGGATTTACAACCACACCAAAAAACCTACAGGTATGCATTTTTTATGATCACCAATATATGATAGAGCAAGAGGATTCACTTTTCACAACTTGTTATATTTAATTTTAGTATTTGCTGGCCAGGTCCTTTCTTACTCAGGCAAAACTGTAATGGGAGTTTCATGGCCACCTTAAGCTGGCATATCCTTAATCATATTCTTCATAAGCTTTAGCATATAGCTATATGAATGCTACTTGTGACTGTAGAAACATGAGGTGATACTAGATGGAGAGCGAACACTTGCAGGCAGGAAATGCAGACTGTTTCTTTTGACAGCTGTGCCTGCTTTATGTAATTGTAAAGTGGTTGTGAAATTACAGCTTTTCAGTAGATTTCAGAGATGTCTTAGAAATGTCCACTAGCAAGGGCAATGATTAACATTAAATCTTCCTAGCTCACGACAATTTTTTTCTTACCTTCCTTGTCTGCATTAGATAAAAAATATATCTATCCCTTATTCATCCCAAAGGACTGCTTTGCTTCTATCCTCAAACCTTAAAATTTTAAAAGAAAATAGCCCATCTTATTCCCATTTAACTCCAGCAACAATCAGTCTATGACATCTCACTGCCCTGTCCTCTATGATGCAGAAAGAGCAATTTCCATCCATTTCCAATCCATTTCCAACCAGGAAATTCAGTGTCTTTTGCTTTATTCAGACCAAGGGTTCCTTAACCTTCAGCAAGAACATCTCCAGCCTGTTTTTGCATTTATCTGTGTCTGCAAAAGAATGTAAGAGTCTAACACAACCTTTCCTCTTACCTGGGGGCAAGCTGTCAGTATAGCAATGATCATGATCCGTAGCTTGGTTTGTCAGGTTACCCTGACAGACTGTAAATACTCATATCTAGATCCTACACCAGATGAGAAAAAAGAACCGGCATCAGCTGTACTGCAAATGCAATAACTAGAATGCTGCTTACATGGATATTTGAAGTTAATCACAGCTGATGGAAAATGCTTTGTGCAGGTATGTTTTCTGATAATGAGGATGTTGTATTTCTCTATTATTTCTCATTCCATTGGAAAAGGCATTATTTTCCCCCTCCTTTTTTTGCCTGCTGTTTTTTGGGGCCTTGAACAACAAAGAGCATGGCTATTGAGTTATTTGACTAGTGGAAATGCTAACTTTGACAAACACGGACAAAACCATGGTACAGAATGTTTCTACTGTTGACTTTAAAAGAAGCAAGTTTGAAACATCAAAAATGTATCCTGAAAATGTGGGCAGGTGTAAGGATGGAGTAAGCTTTGTGGCTGGAGCTGTTGAAGAGACTTGCTAGGGATAGCTGGTTGGGGCCCAGTGAGAAATGCAATTTGATTTCTGCGGTGTCTTGTCTTAGAGTGCACTTCAACCATCTTTTCACTCACTATGGAAAGTTCACTAAAACAATTTTATGATACTCCCAAATCCAGTTAGGATCTTGTCACAATCCAGATTATGAAACCAAACAAGGACGTAAGTACAATGCATTTACTAAGTAGGCTCAAACTTCAGACACCTTCTAGAGCACATTACAAAAATACCCTCACCCAAATACTTTACTTGTCCATTTTTCCGAAGAAACACCACCACGACATTTCACCACTCCATCCTTTGCCAGTCATAGTCTTAATTTTGAGCAATATATATATAGTGTATCATTGTGGTTTAACCCTAGCCAGCAACTAAGCACCACACAGCTGCTTGCTCACTTCTCCCGCCCCCAGTGGGATGAGGGAGAGAACCCGAAGAGCAAAAATAAGAAACCTCTTGGGTTGAGATAAGAACAATTTAATAACTGAAATAAAATAGAGTAAAATAGTAGTAGTAGTAGTAGTAATAATAATAATAATAATATACAAATAATATACAAAGCAAGTGATGCACAATACAGTTTCTCATCACCCACTGACTGATGGCCAGCCTGTCCCCAAGCAGAGATCACTGGCCCCTGGCCAACTCCTGCCAGTTAATATACTGCGCATGGCATCATATGATATGGAATATCCCTTTGGCCAGTTTGGATCGGCTGTCTCAGCTCTGCCCCCTCCCCTCCTGGCTTCTTGTGCACCTGGCAGAGGTACTATACCAGCTACTAGGAGGAAAATTAACTCTATCCCAACCAAAACCAGGATATGTGTACATACGGAAAATAGTTTCATTTACCGAGGAATTTTACCCTGTTTACTATTAAAAGTTAAAATTGAAGTGAAAAATTATTGAGTTATAAGTGTTTTGCAATTAAATTAAGTTAAAATAAGCTGAATTTCCTGGTGACTTTAAAGGAATTTCTTAACAATAAACACTTAACACTGAAGTTTTAAAGACAGTCTAGACATTGAACTAGAGTCTGCCTCTATTTAGATTACTGAAACTAAATTGTATTGAAGTTTAGCAGTATTTTTTTTAGTAGGAACTAGGACTAGATGTAAAAATCTCTAACTCAGTGTATTAATTACCTAACGTAATTTGAATCTGCTTGGATTAAAATACATACTATTGATAGCTTATATTTTTCTGTTTTGTGTCATATATTTAAGATAATTTTATATTACTAATGAAGAATTTTGAAATATTGATATGAAGTTTAATTGACTTCTACTTTTAATAAAAATTAAACACATATAAATGTATTAAAAAGTGGTAGAAACTCTGCATATGAATATATTTTAATTTTTATCTTATTCTAAATTTGTATTAGTAATTCATGCCTTTAAATACCTAATATTTTAACAGAAGTGTAGTGTTATCCTTAGGTCGTTCAAAGCATAATTTCATATAACCTCATGATGTTCAATAAAGTCAAGTGCAAGTTCATGCACCTGCGTCAGGGCAACCCCTGGTATCAGTACAGGCTAGGGGATGAAGAGATTGAGAGCAGCCCTGAAAAGAAGGACTTGGGAATATCGGTGGATGAAAAATTGGACATGAGCCAGCAATGTGTGGGCTTGCAGCCCAGAAAGCCAATGACTTCTGGGCCACATCAAAAGAAGTGTGGCCAGCAGGTCGAGGGAGGTGATTCTGCCCCTCTACTCTGCTCTGGTGAGACCCCGCCTGGAGTGCTGCGTCCAGCTCTGGGGTCCTCAGCACAGGAAAGTCATGGACCTGTTGGAGCGGGTCCAGGGGAGGGCCACAAAAATGATCTGAGGGCTGGAGCACCTCTCCTGTGGAGACAGGCTGAGAGAGTTGGGATTGTTCAGCCTGGAGAAGAGGAGGCTGCCTGGAGACCCTGTAGTGGCCTTTCAGTACTTAAATAGGGGTTTACAAGCAAGGTGGAAAGAGACATTTTACCAGGGCCTATAGTGACAGGACAAAGGGTAATGGCTTTAAATAGGGTAGATTTAGATTAGATATAAGGAAGAAATTTTTTATGGTGAGGGTGGTGAGACACTAGAACAGGTTGCCCAGAGAAGTTGTGGATGCTCCATGATTGGGAATGTTCAAGGCCATGTTGGATGGAGCTTTGAGCAATTCAATGTAGTGAAATATGTCCCTGTCCACAGCAGGGGGCTGGACTAGATGGGCTTTAAATGTTCTTTCCAACTCAAACTTTTCTATGATTCTATATTTTTCAATATTGTACTCGTAGGGATTTTCATATAGAAATATAAGATCACAAAAGAATAATTCTTTAAATTGTTTTGCTGCTTATAGATTTGAATAATCATTTAAATTTATCTACCTGTAAGTGCATATTTTGTGAACTTAATTTGTTTTCCATCCTCCATTGCCACAAGCTAAGATATTATTGTGCCATTGCTGGATATTTCTAAGGTTGCCATGCTTTCCTTGTTTGTCAGAGAGGAAATGGGTTAATATCATTATACTGCTATAGGTACCTTGAGTCTGTCTACTAGAAAAGGAGCTGTGCAGTGCCTTCTTGCCTACTTCGGTCCTGCAGGGTTTTTACTTAAGATCTTTTTACCTAGTTCTGATTTTTCACTCACTCACTCTTTCTGGGTCTCTCTCCTTCTTTCCCTTCCCCCAGCTTACTCTCACACTCTTTTTGTTTGTTTGCATAATCTGAAAGTTTGTGTTTGTTTGTTTGTTTGTTTTCTCATCCACTGGAATGTTTGTGCTGGAAGGATTTTCATTGTGACATTATGTTTAGGTAGTTGAATTTTTTTTTCTTTTAAATTCTCATGTTTAACTTGTTTATATAATGCTGCAAGCAACTTGGAACATATTAGATGTGCTAAATAAATAGACGTGTATTATTGATGTATTTTGTACATTTAGCTATAGATGATATATTTTTATATTTATTTATTTAAACCCACTGAAGACATGTTAAAGATTATGAAGCATTCAGAGATGACTGAAGTGCCATACTAGTTGCAGAAGTGATGCAAGAAGCACAGGGATACTCAAACCAGTTAATAAACACTCAAGGCCAATACCTTGTAATGATCAAGCTCTGCCTTTATCTGGGTTTCAGAAACAACTGGGGATAGATAAATTACGTAAATGTATTCAGGAGCACAAATCCTCTAGAGTAAATGTCAAAGCAATTGTAAACCAGAACACCTTTAAAATTAACAGCTAGTACAAAAAAGCATGCGTCTGACGCCTGGAAGTCCAGTCGATTGCTTTTCAGACATAGATCTGGAGGGAGGATGGTGAATCTTTAAATGTCACTTGGGGAGGGCAGAATGGGAAGGAGGAGCTGAGAAAAGTCACACATGAAGCAGAAAAGATCTTCAATGTATTTTGAGATCTTGTCAGATGTACTTATGATTAAGCTTGGCTGTGAAAAATATAGATGTCGTTGCTGTTTTACTAGTGTGAGAAAATATCATGTCATTAACTCGCAGGGAACTGCATTTCTTATCAGACAGCCAAAAGGATAACATAATCTTGCCTACTTCAGCTAGTAATTACATATCTAAAGGCAGCAGTTTTTACTTGCTCCTATGGAATGCAATCAAAAATACATCTGAAGTTTAATCCTGTAAATTTATTGACATTGAGTGTCTGCTCATCAAGCACTTATTAGGAATTAAGTGTGTGTTTAAATATTTTGTTGCATAGTGAGAAAGCTATATTGAAATATACCCAGTGCATGTCTACACTGTAACTTGCAAAGCTCTGGAATAACATCAGAATGAGTTTCAAATAAGATAGTCTTACAAAATGGAGGCAGCGTAGCCATATGGGCTGTTTATATGGCTTGGCCAAGGCTGCTTACTACACTGTGCTAGGTAGACGTATAATTGTTTTAGCCAAGTGGGGATCTACAATAATGTTTTATTGTTTAGTACAGAAATGAAACACTGCCTTTCATTGTTAACACAGTGAGCAATGGACTCTCTAGTAGTAATACTACTGAAATACTTCCTGAATACTTCCCAATACTTCCTGAAAATGGGAAAGATATTTCTGTAGTAGTACGTATTGCCTATTAGCTTGAATATGCAAATAGATTTAAAGATTTAGAGTATCTGAATAGCAATAAAGGGGAACTATTGTACAGAAAGAAATTGGAATCTGTCAGTCTTCTGCCTTCCTATAAAATAGTTATATAAGATGCATTTGAAGAGGATCTTGTCCACAAAGTTAAATATTGCCTTTATGATAGCAGAGGGGTCAGAAAAGGTATTGAGTTTATCAGCTTGACTGACATCCATGATAATGAAACCTAGAAAATACAATAAAGAAGAAAAATATATGCTGTCAGTTATTTCATATTTCACAGCTAAGGAAAAAACATACTTTTTAGAAATTCAGGTACTTAGGTTTTGCCTAGTGATCAAATAAAACAAAAGATCTGGGCAATAATCAATTTTATGTGTGAAGAATCTGAGATTTTTAATATAATTAAATTTTTGATTGTAGAATTTTTCCCTGTGGTATACTGCGGAAAGCAGCCTGAATTAATAGTAACTGTGGGAGTTGTGGAGAAGCTTACTGTCCTGGTTTTGGCTGGGATACAGTTAATTTTCCTCCTAGTAACTGGTATAGTGCTGCGTTTTGGATTTAGGATGAGAATAATGTTGATAACACATTGGTGTTTTAGTTGTTGCTGAGCAGTGCTTACACTAGTCAAGGACTTTTCAGCTTCCCATGCTCTGCCGGGTGCACAAGAAGCCATGAGGGGAGGTGGCACAGCCGAGACAGCTGATCCAAATTGGCCAAAGGGATATTCCATATCATATGACACCATGCCCAGTATATAACAGTATATAAACTGGGGAGAGATGGCCAGGGGGCAGTGATCACTCCTCAGGGACTGCCTGGGCATCTCTTGGTGGATGGTGAAATGTTGCATCTCTTGGTTTTCCTGGGTTTTGTCGTGTGTGTGTCCCCCACCCGCATCGTTTTCCTTTTCATTACTATTACTGTTACTGTAACTACTACTACTACTGTTATCTTTTAAACTGTTTTTATCTTAACCCATGAGTTTTCTTACTTTTGCTCTTCAGATTCTCTCCGCCATCCCACCCGGACGGGGAGGATGCGCTAGCGGCTGTGTGGGCTTGATTGCGACTGGCGCTAAACCACGGCATGTACAAAATTTCCTGAGTCCTACATGACCACCCATAACCTTTTTAATTAGTCAGAGCAATTGTCAAACTCTCGCCTGCCAGAACAGATAAAACATTTATTTAGTAGTATCTTGATTAATGCAAATGCACTGGTTTTGGAGAAGTATTTACCCCTGTGGGTTGGCCTAGCAAACGAATGCCCCAGCAGTACCAGCAACCCAGGTGAGGCTGGAAGACTGACTGTTCTTGGTGAGACTAAAAGGCCAATTAACCTAGTATCTCATTTTTGACAGTGGCCAAAAGTGAATGCTTAATAAATAATAAAAGAATCAAGACAGATTTATGGTAATTCCTTGTGGTAGTCTTGCATCCTCCAATTTTCAGCTCTGGGGCTTGAAGAGTTGGATGCAGTTTCCATGTACTTTGTAATGCACAAATATTTTTTCTTCAGTGTATTTGACCGACTGCAGCAAAGGCTATGGGATCTTCAATTTGGTCTTTGGCCCTGTGGAGATCCCTAAATTGCAGATTACCAGAAACAGAGACAGTAAAACAGAGATGCATTGCTCTCTTGGTCTCCAAAACACTAAGGAAAGCGTGAAACTCAATATGCACCACAGCAGTGCAGACTTGTCAATAAAGTTCAAGGGGTACTCAGAAGCTGCAAGGGTGGTCCTGTCTCATGCAGCTGTGCAATGCTGCAGGCTTTCTTCATCTTCAAGTCATACGGTGCATTACTGGAGATGACCAATAAAGCCCTTGGATTAGTTTACTAAAGAGGCAATCCCAGAAGATGCTGTCACCGAGTCCTGAGCTGAGGAGTATTAGTGGGAAGAAGCTGTCCTGCGCTTGTTATTTCAGAGGTCTGTGGAATAGGAGCTGCTTGAAAGTATTTTACTGTGCCAAAGAAAAAGGCAGTGACCTTTGCTGAAAAACATCTTGCAAAAAAGGCTGTTTACAGTACCTAGCACCTTCCCCTGTGTCCCTGCTTTTTCTATACACGCCTGAATCATAAAAAATGTTGCTGTTATGTAAAACCCCAGACGTGTCAGCTTGCTGATCTTTCTAGCCTTGAAATTCCTGCTGAGCCCCCCTCCTTTCCTGAGTCATTTGCCCTGCTTCTTCTGAACACTACTTTGTGCTTCCCAGATAACTCTTCTGTATTTTCCGTCCTCTGCACCTCACCACTACTTAAGTCACAGGGAGGGTTTTAATAGTTTTCTGCTAAAAGGCTGGCTCAAGTGCAGTTCCAGCTGAAGTAAGAAAAAGTACATTTGTTAATTGTTTGGTTTCCATGGCACCAAAGACTTCAGGCTTTTTATCTCTTGTTTTGACAAGCCATCTTTGTACTGAGAGACCATGGAGACTGCAAGTGGGTTTTATGCTGAATCCTTTTGTGATATCAGCTCCTTTGTAATCAGGAAATGGCAAATACACAGCTAGTAGAATTGCCAGACGTAAGGGTCTAGTAGTCTGTCACTCTTATTTGTACCACAGAAGCAGGCTAAGAGAAATTTTTACTGTATGAATGACAGGAAGATGCAGAGCTGAAGATAGGTTGGTAATTTCTCTGTACGAGCTTTTATTCCCATTGAACAAGCTGCCTATCTGCATGACCTGGAAACAAGTACTTGGTTAAGAATTATGGTAGAAGAGCTATAAAGTAATTGTGTTATTCCTTAGAAAGGGTCTCCCTGAAGCTTTGCTGAGTACGTGGGTGCCTGTGCTGGACAGAGAAAGACAGCTCTATTAGATATTAAATATTTTATATCTCCTGCCAAAAAGCTACTGTGTGTTTCAGGTAGACTGCGTAGCTTTCAGGCGTAGCGCTGCTCTGTCTCTCCCCCACCTTACTGTCTATCTGGACTGTCGTGTGTATTCAAAATAATCTATTGACTGTTGAAAGTGAAGTTTTTGAAAGGCCAAAAAATTGCTGGATGGGATTCCTTGTAATAATTTTTTTACATTCAATTATTAAGTGCTACAGAATATACATTCAGCAATGAATGTACTTCACAGAGTTAGGTACTATACGATTAGTATAACAAAAGCTTGTTCGGAATCTGAGACAGATAATTTAGGTCATAAATATTACCAGAATAGTGAGGTTTTATCTGAG